>NC_136069.1:862457576-863657576 GCF_964261635.1 Lissotriton helveticus
AAGACATGCCCGATGGTTGCGCAGCTGCGGCATCATCTGCGGTACCCTGCTCCGCCTCATGATGAATGCATTGTGGCATGATCCTGGAAAACGTGCAAAAACATGGGAAATCATCATGTTAGCAAGACACACCACCAGGGCATTTATGGAGTGGTAATGTTTCCTGTTGCGGAAGGCCTGCTCCTGAGCCTGTGGTGGCACCAGTCCAACATGTGTCCAATCAATAGACCCAATTACATGTGGCATGTGTCCCAGGGCATAGAATGCACCCTTGACATTGTTCAACTCTTGTGGAGTAGGGAACTTAATGAATTCATCAATGTGCTGCAACTTAGCAGCTAAGACATCACGTAGGACACGGCTGAACATGGTCTGGGACATCCCCCCCACATCACCTATGGTGAATTGGAACGTACCTGTGGCAAAGAAATGTAGGGCTGCCATCACCTTTACCTTGGGTGTCATGGACACAGTCTAGCCATATTTGTGATGCCATACCTTCACTGGACTGGTAACAAGATTCCTGCAACAACTTTCTGACATTACAGCCATCTTCAGCCATGCTTGTTTGTATACACATCTGTGTTTCACACAAGCTTGGCTGTAGAGAGCTGTGATGCCAGTGAGAGTTGTTGGGAAACTTGTTTCAGGTCCCGGGATGGCATCACAAGGCTGTCCGGGCAGCACTGGTCCCATGTGGCACAGGCTAAAACAGATTTGAACATGTCCATCTCTGGCCTTGGTTGGCAGAGCGGGCAACTTGACGGTGATTGCTCAACACCTAACTTGTTGCCAGGCAGTGGCTCATCAACGTGACTGTAATCCAAGTTGTGGCCTGGTCAGTGACTTAGATCTTTGTATAAAATGAGTGTTGTGTCTATTACAATTGCGCATTAATAGGCTTATATTTGTGCAGAGTTATGTGCCATGTGACTCATGATGCATGCCATGATTAGAAATGCCACCAAATTATTTGTTGCTGATATGTATGATGTGTACAGGTGACTGATATATTTTTCATTTTCTCTTTGCCAACAGCATCATCACCACAACCTGGAGGAGACACAGGCACAGAGCGGACAGAGAGACCCAGCAACAGTGACACCAGCTTTGAGGAGTCGGAGGGAGGCAGTGGCACAGAGGGTGAGGGGAGTCAGGCAGCCGGGCCTCATGAGCACGACACCTCCTACCATGCAGACGGCTCAGATTCCTGACTCCCAGGAGGAGGGGGAATATGCAGCTATGCCATCTACAGCAACTATGGCGGTCCCCTCTTCCTCCAGACCCATCTCCACCCTCCCAGTTGTTAGGGGCCCTAGGGTCCGTTCTACCCCTGTGTCTCCTTTGTCCCCGGCACCGCAGCCCCTGCCCCTGTCTCCCCTGCGGCCCTCAGTGCTGAGTCAGCGGACCTACTCTGGCTGATTCAAGTTGGTCAGACGTCAATGCTGACTGTCCTCCATGGCCAAACTAAAATCATGACACAGTTGTTGTCATTCATGGAGGGCATGTCAGCTGACATGTCTGATCAACGTCGGAGTTTGGCGTCCATGGACTCAACACTGACAGCAGCACTTGCCATCCTGCAGCGTCAATACCCCCTACTCCTTCTGACCCATCCACATTCCCCTCTCCCATACCTGTGCACCATACACGCAGACGCACAAGATCACAGACCCCAACAGAGACACCCAGCACACCCACACGTAAGTCTAAGCGCAGACCTGCAGTCACCCAATCTCAGGGGGATGTGCGCACACTCACAGGGACAGACATCACACACCCACCCAGAGACACACTACAACAGACTCACAGCCCTCTACCTCCACTTCCATTGTGTCCCCGGGTTCAGGTGGTAGCCTGTCAGAACTGGCTGCAGTGTGCAGCGCAGAATATGTTGCTACCTTTTGCACTACACCTGCCACTGTGGAGGAATCCTCCCCACCTGCACCTACTACACATACCTTTCCATCTCCTGTCCCTGCGGTGCCGGACACTGACTGCGATGATGCCCCCATGGGTCTACAGACCTCTAAGTCCACCATGTGCAGGCAGGTTTTGGGGTGAGAACCTCCATGAAGTCACCACTGTTATGGACAGTATTTTGGACTGGCCATTGGCCTTCTGTAAGCATGGACTCATTTATTTGTTCTTTTACATATTTGCGCTGAATAAAGCATTTTATTTTTTATTCTGAACTATTGCATTTCAGGGAATTGCTTTAGGTGCTGTGTGCCTACAAGTTGGTGTAATGTTAATGTTTTGGTATTGTGAAAGATGTCTAATTTTCAGATGGGAATGGGGCAGACCATGGTATCTCTGTGCTATCCCTATCTTTCTCATAATTATCAAGATTTGTGTGTGTGCAGTTTGCATACAGACATTATCTAAATGAGTGTCCCTTCCTCATTGACACATGAGATCTTCACTACAGACAGTTGCACAATTGTTGTGGTGACTTTAGTATGGATTTCACATTGATTAGTGCTTTCACTTGCGCAATGGCCATGCCTGCTCACATATGCTATCTGACAATTGGTCAGTGCCATCCATGCTACTCACTGTGCTTGGGTTTGTGGTGTGTAGTAATGCCTTCAGGGAGTCCATCCTAATGTTTCACACTATGCATGACTATGTTATCCACCTTGGCCTCATCATTCTGATTGTAAAATTTGAAAGTTGTGCCAAACAAACACATTTGGGTGCTTTGTATCTAGGGCTTACCTACCCTGTTCCTTCCATGAGGGAGTACATGTTGCACCACCTAGACAGTCACATCATGTCCGGTATGTACATGACTCTTCATAATTCAATTTGTGCTTCTTTAGTTGAGTCATGTGTTGTATGACTACACACTATTGAGTCATGCTGGAGGGGGGGGGATGTTCCAGCAAACTACATGGGTGGATATGACTGTGTGATCTGACAAAACAACCACATGTGGTGTATCACTCAGTGTGTGACAGGAGACCATTCTCCGTGGAGTAGGTCACATGCTGTGAGTGATGTGTTGATATGCAACTATCATGAGTGTCAAAAGTTAGGGATGTACACATACAGGCATGTTGTTGTTGTATGCTGTGGGAAATGCACACACCTATGTCTGGGCACTTCTGGGGGTCTTATCCACACCCCCCTCTTATGTCTGGGCACTGCTGGGAGGAAGATCCTTCTCCTACCTGGCAGCCAAGACGTGGAACTCCCTCCCCATCCACCTCCGCCAGACCCAAGACCACTTCTCCTTCCGGAAGCAACTCAAGACCTGGCTTTTCGAGCAGTAGCAGACCCCCCTCCCCCAAGCGCCTTGAGACCCTCCGGGTGAGTAGCGCGCTATACAAATGTCTTGATTGATTGATTGATTCATTGCTGGGAGTTCTGTGCACCCACCCCCTATCCTGTTGGGCACTGTTGGGCACTGCTGGGGGTCCTATGCACCCGCCCCTGGAGCCATGGGCACTGTTTGGCACTGCTGGGGGTCCTGTGCACCCACCCCCTGGGGCCATGGGCACTGTTGGGCACTGCTGGAGGTCTTATCCACACCCCCTCCTATGTCTGGGCACTGCTGGGGGTCCTCTGCATTCACCCCCTATACCGTTGGGCACTATTGGGCACTGCTGGGGGTCCTGTGCACCCACCCCCTGAGCCATGGGCACGGTTGGGCACTGCTGGGGGTCTTATCCACACCCCCTCCTATGTCTGTGCACTGCTGGGAGTCCTGTGCACCCGCCCCCTATACTGTTGGACACTGTTGGGCACTGCTTGGGGTCCTGTGCACCCACCTCCTGGACCCATGGGCACTGTTGGGCAGTGCTGGGGGTCTTATCCACACCCCCCTCCTATGTCTGGGCACTGCTGGGCGTCTTACCCACACCCCCTCCTATGTCTGGGCACTGCTGGGGGTCTTATCCACACCCCCTCCTATGTCTGCTGGGCACTGCTGGGGGTCCTCTGCACCCACCCCCTGGACCCATGGGCACTGTTGGGCACTGCTGGGGGTCTTATCCACACCCCCCTCCTATGTCTGGGCACTGCTGGGAGTCCTGTGCGCCCACCCCCTGGACACCTGGGCACTGTTGGGCAGTGCTGGGGGTCTTATTCACACCCCCCTCCTATGTCTGGGCACTGCTGGGGGTCCTATCCACACCCCCCTCCTATGTCTGGGCACTGATGGGGTCCTCTGCACCCACCCCCTGGACCCATGGGCACTGTTGGGCACTGCTGGGGGCCTTATCCACACCCCCTCCTATGTCTGGGCACTGCTGGGAGTCCTGTGCACCCACCCCCTGGACCCATGGGCACTGTTGGGCACTGCTGGGGGTCTTATCCACACACCCGTCCTATGTCTGGGCACTGCTGGGGGTCCTCTGCACCCACCCCCTGGACCCATGGGCACTGTTGGGCACTGCTGGGGGTCTTATCCACACCCCCCTCCTATGTCTGGGCACTGCTGGGAGTCCGGTGCACCCACCTCCTGGACCCATGGGCACGGTTGGGCACTGCTGGGGGTACTGTGCACCCACCCCTTGGACCCATGGGCACTGTTGGGCACGGCTGGGGGTCCTGTGCACCCACCCCCTGGAGCCAGGGGCACTGTTGGGCACTGCTGGGGGTCCTGTGCACCCACCCCCTGGACCCATGGGCACTGTTGGGCACTGCTGGGGGTCTTATCCACACACCCCTCCTATGTCTGGGCACTGCTGGGAGTCCTGTGCACCCATCCCCTATACTGTTGGGCACTGCTGGGGGTCCTGTGCACCCACCCCCTGGACCCATGGGCACTGTTGGGCACTGCTGGGGGTCTTATCCACATCCCCCTCCTATGTCTGGGCACTGCTGGGAGTCCTCTGCACCCACCCCCTGAACCCATGGGCACTGTTGGGCAGTGCTGGGGGTCTTATCCACACACCCCTCCTATGTCTGGGCACTGCTGGTGGTCTTATCCACACCCCCTCCTATGTCTGGGCACTGCTGGGGGTCCTCTGCACCCACCCCCTATACTGTTGGGCACTGTTGGGCACTGCTGGGGGTCATGTGCACTCACCTCCTGGAGCCAAGGGCACTATTGGGCACTGCTGGGGATCTTATCCACACACCCCTCCTATGTCTGGGCACTGCTGGGAGTCCTGTGCACCCACCCCCTATACTGTTGGGCATTGTTGGGCACTTCTAGGGGTCCTGTGCACCCACCCCTGGACCCATGGGCACTGTTGGGCAGTGCTGGGGGTCTTATCCACACACCCTCCTATGTCTGGGCACTGCTGGGGGGTTTTATCCACACCTCCTCCTATGTCTGGGCACTGCTGAGGGTCTTATCCAGTCCCCCCTCCTACGTCTGGGCACTGCTGGGAGTCCTGTGCACCCACCCCCTATACTGTTGGGCATTGTTGGGCACTTCTAGGGGTCCTGTGCACCCACCCCTGGACCCACGGGCACTGTTGGGCACTGCTGGGGGTCTTATCCACACACCCCTCCTATGTCTGGGTACTGCTGGGAGTCCTGTGCACCCACCCCCTGCACCCATGGGCACTGTTGGGTAGTGCTGGGGGTCTTATCCACACCTCCCTCCTATGTCTGGGCACTGATGGGGGTCTTATCCACACCCCCTCCTATGTCTGGGCACTGCTGGGGGTCCTCTGCACCCACCCCCCGTACCCATGGGCACTGTTGGGCACTGCTGGGGGTCTTATCCACACCCCCTCCTATATCTGGGCACTAAGCATGAGCGCTAAATCCGCTCCGATCGCGGATTTTGCGAATTTTCGGTAAATTCGCGATCCGCGAACTCTCGCGAATTTGCCGAAAATTCGCAATCCGCGAGCGGCGGATTCCGGGGGCAAAAGTTCAACCATTCCTGGTCTGTTGTAACTAATTTACGATGGCGCCGGCAAGCTGCCAGCGCCATCCTAAGATAGCTACTAAATTAGCTTCAACAGGAAGCTCTAATAGATAAGATAAAGCAGGTCATCGAGCGCCTGCTTTATTTAATCTATTAGAGCTTCCTGTTGAAGCTAATTTTGTAACTATCTTAGGATGGCGCTGGCAGCTTGCCGGCGCCATCGTAAATTAATTACTACAGACCAGGAATGGAATTATACCGTTGTGGAGGCTGGGCAGGTGTGCCTTCTTCCCAAATATACCGTCGAAAATCAGCTGTGACGCTGGACAAAGGCCTTTGCATCTTTGACCTTCACGAGCGCAATCCCCGTGCTGTTATGTGGCCAGGGGCTTCTGTCTCTACATCTGCTGCTCTGATCAGTCTCTGACCTTGTATACACACAAGAGCCATGTGCACTCGCATGGAAGCGCCGTCCGTTTGGCCCCGCCCACACACTCGCGATGTGCAACGTCTTCCCGCCATTTACCCACTATGATGGGCAGATCACTCAAGGGACCCCTGCGCCCTTCGGCGTGATTGCATAGTACCACACACCTGGCCGCTGTAGACAACTCTCTGCCACTTTAAGCAGCTGTAGTGTAGTAAAAGCACTATACATTTACCCAACGAGGTAGCACTTACTGATCATCCAGTAGAAAGTACTCCAGTTGAGTAGAGGTATGGCACAAAACGGTGGCGTCTTCTTGAATAAATACGAAGGGCAGGGTTCAATCTGGCACGATGGTCCACTCCTGGCTTGGAAGCCACGCCCCTAAATCCGCCGATCCGCTAAATCCGCAGATTTTGCGGATCCACGATCCGTGAATCCGCAAATTCGTGAATCGTGGATCCGCAAAATCCACCCATGCTTACTGGGCACTGCTGGGAGTCCTGTGCACCCACCCCTATACTGTTGGGCACTGCTGGGGGTCCTGTGCACCCACCCCCTGGACCCATGGGCACTGTTGGGCACTGCTGGGGGTCTTATCCACACACCACTCCTGTGTCTGGGCACTGCTGGGGGTCTTATCCACACCCCCTCCTATGTCTGGGCACTGCTGGGGGTCTTATCCACACCCCCTCCTATGTCTGGGCACTGCTGGGGGTCTTGTGCTCCCACCCCCTGAACCCATGGACACTGTTGGGCACTGCTGGGGATCTTATCCACACCCCCTCCTATGTCTGGGCACTGCTGGGAGTCCTGTGCACCCACCCCCTATCCTGTTGGGCACTGTTGGGCACTGCTGGGGGTCCTGTGCACCCACCCCCTGGACCCATGGGCAACTGTTGGGCACTGCTTGGGGTCTTATCCACACCTCCCTCCTATGTCTGGGCACTGCTGGGAGTCATGTGCACCCACCCCCTATACTGTTGGGTACTGTTGGGCACTGCTGGGGGTCTTTTCCACCCACCACTCAGATGTGACAAACCGTACCCACATATTTCGGCGTGTGTGCGGCACGTATCACTATTGCAATGGTGATATGCGCTACGTGTGACGCACCATACCCCGAGATTTGTGACGTGTGTGCGGCACGTATCCCTATTGCAATGGTGATATGCGCTAGCGTATGACGCACCGTACCCCGAGATTTGTGACGTGTGTGCGGCACGTATCACTATTGCAATGATGATACGCGCTAGCGTGTGACGCACCGTACCCCGAGATTTGTGACGTGTGTGCGGCACGTATCACTATTGCATTGGTGATATGCGCTGGCGTGAGGCGCACCGTACAGGTATACTTCCGTTGTTGCGGTGGGTTGTACTCACCGTCTGCGCCGTCGTCGGTTTCTATGTACGAGGTCGTAGGCGTACAGGGCTCGGATGACACGGTCGATGGGGTTCATGTCGTGTATGTCGCGTACCGGGGTGCAGTTCGTGGTGGACTCTGGTTTTACTGCAGTTTACAGCTCTCGTAGCAAAAGGGCCGTACGGAGTGTCGTCAACACGGATCGTACTTCCTGGTCCGGAAATGTCTGCCTATTTACGTACGGACGTGGCGTACTGCATCGGCCGGAGTGAATCCGTATGTACTTTGTAGTTGTACGGTGTTTGGTACGAGTCGTACGGAGTGGCGCTTTGGGTTGGAATCGTACTTGTTCGGTCGTATGGGGACGTTCTAGGTGTTCGATTCGTACGGGAAAAAGGCTCCGTACAGCTAATCGGAGCGCTTTTTACCAGATCAGAATCGACCCCATAGAGTAGTGTTATGAAGAGAGATGAGGTAGTAAGGGAGATGTGAGTTAGAGAGAGAAGTAAGATAGCGAGGTGAGGGGGAGTGGTGAGTGTGAGGAAACAGACGTTTGCTGGTTCAACAATGTAAATGTAAATGTAGTTGAGCTTATATAGCGCACAGCTACCCGCAGTGGGTTTCCCGGCGCTTGCTTAGGGAACCCGTCCTGGTATTCCCCTGTGAGATACCCCGGCAGGGTATCCACAAGGTGAAAGTCAGGCATCCCGCCGCGAGGGGCCGTTGTGGAGATTAAGCAAGCTATTGCCCAGAGTCGCAGAGTGTGAACCCGTGAGTCGAGGAGGCACCGGGGCGAGAATTATCGAGTCCGTGGAATTTTTAGCCCAAGACCCGCCGAGGCGGGGAATTGAACCCTGGTCCAGGACCGATCTCAGCTTCCGGGTCTGCTGCCTCTAACCCCTGAGCCACACTTCTCCACTACAACTACAACAACACTTTTTGCCCCCCTTTTGACCACTGGTTACTGGGATAATGACTCTGAAATGCCCGAGTCCTGCTAATCAGGACACAGTGCATGTTCTTTAACACTTTGTAAAGTGTAGGTTTAATTGGCTTATACCCAATCGGCATAGGTTAACTAATTTATAAGCCTGTAAGTTTAAGTGTATCCCATGAGCTGCAGCAGGGTTCTCCCAGCCTGCCACTGCAGACTGGTAGAGCAGTTTAAACTTCTAAATCGACTTTCTCATTTAAAGCAATGGCAAAGCTCAAACGTTCTTCTTTGATAAACATTTCACCCCTAAGGTAGGCCTGTCAAGCCCTAAGGAATGTGCTGTATGTTAAAGAGTAGGACATGTGTTTTATCTGTTGTAATTGTAAAAAAAAAAAAATGTATTACTGTGGTAAGGCTAGTAACCTCATTGGGAAGCACTGATTTACACTCTGACAACTCAGCTGTGACAACTCCTGAATGGGACTACTACAGTTGGCACGTCAAGGTATCAAAAGAATCATTACATTAAACCGACTCATAGCCCAAGACAAATTTAGCGCACCTTTTGAGTGTATAGCAACTTTAGAAAGTTGCCACTCTATTGCCCACATTTCCAGTGGCTGCTTACAGTTGCTGGACAGGAGGTAGACTTCGGACCTCCTAGGGAGATGTGTGAATCATCCTAGGAAGGGGTGCAAAAGAGGTATGCTGTTGGGAGAGGCATTACCTCTCCCTGACAGAAAGTCATGTGGGGGTTTGAGCCCAAAAGAAGAGCTTTAAAGGGTAAGTCTCCTTTGAAAAGCAAATGGTGGTCACACATGGGATGGGCATCTCTATTCATCAGGTAGACAGGCTGACAGTGGGGACAGAGAGGGAAAACCAGTTGCCAACCTGTTTTCCATGGGTATGTAGTCCTCAGGTAGACACATCCCCAGGGTGACTACCGAGCTCCACACACTGAGAGAGGAGTTCAGTCATCTTGGGAGTGGGCAGAATCATGCACTCTGTGATAGCTAAAGGCCACACTTTGCTGGAAGTTGTCACCAACTGAGAAGGGATCCAAGTAGGTCACTGGCTAGTGACCAAAGCATCCCTTGAGGGCACTTTCTGGGCATAAAGGAGGCACTCATAGCCCACAGACCTTAGCTCTCACCTGTAGGGGAGAAGAGGACAAACTTCAGTGCAGCTGACCTTGGACCTGACAGTAGAGGCTGCACTGAAGTTTGGACTGCACCTGCTGATCTTTGGACTAGTGCAGAGAGGACTGTGCCTATGGTGTCATACTAGTGGAAGAATCGTCCTGAGCCCCCAGGCAGGAACAGAGACTCCAAGAGTCAGTTGGCTGCCGTGCTGCCTCACCAGGGCCACAAAAGCTGGAGAAGCCTGCCTTGGGGTGTTGGTAGCCCTGCTCACCAGATTGTCACTCATCAATACTCAAAGGTTGTACCCAAGTCTCCTCAATCCAAAAGAGTAATCAGAGTGCAATGTGGTCAACAAGAAGGAAAGTTATCACCAGAAGAAGTGAACCACTAGTTTTGTTGTGACTGGAAACCAGTAGTTCAGTGGCGACTGGACTTTATCCGGACCCATCTGGACTTTGAGGGATGTCAACCCCTGGGACCAAAGTTGCCCCCACCACACCTGTGGATCAAGGAAAAGCTCCAGGAAGCCTCGCATTGACAACATAACATCCTCACCATCATGGATCCCTTGTATGAGATCCACTCCATAGAGGTGTATGGCAAATTGCCATTAACGCGGGAACTTGACTGGAGTTTACTTCCTCTGCAAGGTAACTCTTCCTTGGAACTTTTTTAGTCCCCCAGACCGGTTTCTTTCTGGAGTTTATCACCCAATGTAACTGGAAGTGACTGCATTCAACTTTGACAAAGACATTTCTCAAAAAGATTTTAAGTGTCAAATTAGTTAAACTTACCAATGCTTGATCGTGGTTGATTTATTTCTTCAAGTCTTCATATCTCTGGAACCCTCTGGCGTGTCAGGTTTATTTTGTTCTCTCAAAATTCATAAAAATGTTGTTTTTTTCTATATATTATTTTTATAAATTAGTGGCGGATTTCCTGAGAGTCATGTTTCTTGCTTATTCGATTGTTTTGGTGCTGTTTAATGCTTTACACTGGTCTCTTTGCTTAAGCCTGGCTGCTGGAAGTCACTACCCAGGGCTGAACAAAGTTTTGACAAACAAGCCTGACTGGACCCAACACAGCATTGTTAGTTCATTACATGATCAGGACTCACAACCACATCAAACAATAACTGACATTGCCTCACAGTGAGACAGAGAAAGGGCTGAGAGAAGAAAGACAGAGCAAACATGAAGAGAGTGATAGAGAGGTGAGGCAAAGACAGAGATAAGGTTGTGTGAGAAGTAGATGGAGGAGAGATAGAGAGATCAGATGGAAAAGTGCACAGATGTAGAATGAGGGATGAATTAGAGAGACAATTGAGTTAGAGAAAGGAGATTGAGGTTGATATGGATGTAGGCACAGAGAATAAGAGCGAGATGGGCAAGGTAATGAGAGTGAGGTAGAGAGAGAGAACTAGGCCCTCATTTATGAAAAGTGACGCATCGCTGCGTGAAAACAGCAATGCGTCACTTTTCATTGCGCCCTCCTTGCGACACCAATGATGCGTCATATTTACAGTATGACGCATCATTGCGCAAGGAGTTACAGATACGTCACTATTTCTGACGTATCTGTATGGCGCAAAAGTGACGCATTGCTGGAGTGTGTCACAAAAGTGACGCAACTCCAGCAATGCGTCCTTTCACATGGGGTAAGCCCCATGTGAAAGGGCCTGCGTCAGTCTTACGCCTGCTGTGAGGCAGGCGTAAGATATTGACGCATTTGCATCCTAGAAGTGACGCAGTGAAATCTTATAGATTTCACTGCGTCACTTCTACGACCCTTTCTTGCGTCAATACGCCCCCCCTTGCATACATTATACCTGGCGCAGGTATAATGTGGCGCAGGGGTTAATAAAGTGACACATCTACCTAGATGTGTCATTTTGTAAATATGGCGCAACAAGGCGCATTTTTACACCACTGGTGCGTAACAAAAAGTGACGCACCGGTGGCGTAAAAGTGACGCACAGCCTCATAAATGAGGCCCCTAGATTTTATTAATGTATATTGAGTGAGAGAGATGAGGTACGCAACAATCATGTAAAGAGAGTTGAGTTAGTGAAAGTGGATGAAGATACATTTAGAGGCAGAGACAGAACGGTGAAGAATGAGAATTTTGGTCGAAAAGGTGAGGAGGAGTAAGAAGGGAGAAATAACACTGAAAGATTATAATTTATATTTCAATGTAATGCCACCAACTGCCTGGGAATGTGAGGCTAAAGGCTGGATAGGCCAGGCATGCACTCTAAGAGGTAGATGTATTTTTTTAACACAATGCAGAAAAGCAGCCAAAGCTGCTGCAGTGAGGTGTGCAAGAATTAAAAAAGCACTGCAGAGCCATATTGGTCACTACCTTTTCACTGGCACACAAAGAAGCTGGCCATAACAATGCCCAAATATTTGCACCACGGAGCAGAGGTGTGTGTGTTATATAACAGGATTTGTACTGGTAGCATACCCTTCCAATACAAAATTGTATGAACAAACGCAATGTGTGGAATGTTTACAGAAATACAAAGATTTACCCACATTAGCACCTGCCTCTAGGGGGCAATTTTTTTGCCACAAAGCCTGTTCTGGCTATCTTAGTAAATCTGGCTATACATTCAAAACAATGGGTTGTTGCTCTAATCTATCTAAATTACACCTGAGTAACGCTTCCTTGATGGAAAGTGGTACAAAGCAGCACAAAGTGCTACATGCACAATGAAAAGAAAGGTCACCTTTCCATCACAAAATCACTTTTGCGCTGGAATGAAAATACCTTCGCAAGAGTCAGTGCTGGTTTTCTCTGCTTTGTGTGACCTTGCCCTGGCATTAATCCTTGGAAAAAGTGTCACTAACTTTCTGTTAAGCATGCTTGGCTGTCAAATTAGAGAAAATGATCTGTTTTAGCATTATGGCAGGCATTCCAACCGTCTAATTAACTATACCAGGGGACCGCCTAGAAGGCTTCTATGACTTAAGCAGTGCGAGAATCATCAAGTTATCACTCACACTCAATTTGTCTGCATTGTATAGAAATTATCCTGGAACATTCTCATTCATTTACCCACAATTCCTTTGCATGACACCCTGAGGTTGCCTATTTAAAAGCTATAGACAACTAAAGCTTTCTGCAAATCCCCTCGACCATTAAGTCATCCTCATATGTTCACAGCACCATCTCAGGCACTCTAAAATTGAAATGGCCTACAACAGCTATATGTTTGCCAACTCACTCTCCTTTGTGAATCATTTTTTCACTGCCTTAGTAGACTTTGGGCCATATGAATGAAATTGCAGATTTGTGATTACTAACTAGCAAATCCGTTGAAATCTCTATTTGGGAATCGCAAAACAGTATGCATGTAACCCCCGATTTCATAAATAGCAATTCCTATAGATGGACATTCACAATTATAAAATAGCAAAATAGGAATTCGCCAAATTTTTTTTTCCTAATAGAAAATCGCTAAATAGGAAACAGAGCTTTCTGGAATCAAAATGGTGATTTTAGTCCAGAAAGTTTACAAATATAGGGTATTGCAACAGCCCAGAAGCCTACACTGGAAGTAAGGAGTGCTCCCGCATCACCACTGCCACTGAATAACACCATCCCTTGAGACAACTTTGGCTATGGAAGATGGAAACAAGGAGTTAGGGAGCTGGAAGAGGAAGGTAAAATGCATTGAGTTAGAGCTGAAGCTCCTGATAGAGCAATGTGTGGCTCATATGAACCAACTGTTTGGGAAGGCTGACTTCACTTTGCCAGAGAGCCAAAAGACACGTATCTGGATCAGCCTCTTGGTGAAGGTTAGCTCCCCAGGAGTCACCCAGAGAACCATTCCTGAGAGCTGTAAAATGTGATATGACCTGAGGCCCTGCACAAAGGATAAGGTGGACCAGTATGGCTGAGAGGTCTGGAACAGGTGTAGGACCTTCTAAACGCCCCCCTCCGACTCCGATGGATACACTCATAAAGAAGACTCTGGATCCAGAGTGTGTGGTGGGAGTAGCTGACATTGACACCTCCAATCCAGCAGGCACTATCCAGAGTAAGTCATCTTCCGTTTAGTTACCTAACAAAACATAATGTTAACAAATTGATACATCATACATATCAACATGAATATCTCCATTGAGATGTTTGCCCCACCCTAGCAATGCATCATGGGAGTCGTAGTACACATAATTTGCTTTCTGCACTGTGTTCTCATTACTACACTAAAAATATCTGTACAACATGAACATGTCAGAAACACATGAAGCAGAGTAACAAAGATAATGTGGGCAGACTTTAATCATTTATTTACGTTAACTATTTACAAGTATTTACACAGATCACACCCTGGACATGCCAGGAGTTCTTGCAGTCACAGGGCCTACTGACACTGAGGTAGTAATTCAGGAAACAACACCACCATCTCCTCAGCCCATCAGCCCAACTTTACCTGAGAGGAGAGCAACCATCTCACTGCTGCCAGAGTGTGTGGGCAGTGATGAGGGTTAGTCAGAGAGCAGGCACCCCACAAAATCAGAGGCCAGGACACACAGACAGCAAAGAGGGCAAAGATCAGCAGTCCGCACAGAGAAAGTGTCAGGTGACATGTCGTAGAGTCCTCCTCTGTATGGTGTGTTGGAGAGGTCCATCATCTCCATACAGCACCTGCAGAAAAAACAAATATGGACTGAAAGTGAGCAGCTGCAACCAATGTGTAAATCTCTGCAGAATTTGGATAAAGGGTAGTGGCTAGTGAAAATGGAGAGGGCACACCGTGGGCCGAGAGAGAGGCACAGCAGTACCTTGCAAGGTTTAATTTGTTCACCTGGTCCATCAACCACCAGGCAGTAGCTACAACAATGCTAGCAAGGTAGCTGTGAAATTCAGACTGGCCCGGGGCACTGCTGCCAGGATGTTGCACATGGGCTTGTGTAAGTGACCATAGACCTTGAGAATATCCAGACCAAAACCTCTTGTTGTATTGGAATCTAGGACCCTAGTTTAATTTTCCTGATTCATGCCCATATATAGGTATAAATCACCGATCCTTATATAGGCTTAGAAATCATTACCATATTTAGACTGAGCCTATGCAGCCCAAATACGGCATGGCTACTTCCACTAAGTTCCGAGAATCAACAACGATTTCTTAGAAAAACCCGCCTTCAGCAGCTAGGGACTTCCCCTCGCCTGAATACTAATTTATCTAGGAAATCATGGAGTTTCCAAAGAACTGAGTCTTTGAGTGACGTTATTATGTCCAATCATACGTCAAACTCGGCACCTTCAAGGTATAAATATGCCTACATTTGCCCAGACAAACACACGGTGGTTTGGAGCAGATCGACTAACTACTTGCCCGACGCCCTCCAGCCGCAAGTGTCGAAGGAAGCCAACCCTCCAGCTGACGCACTGAGAGACGCTGTCTTTTTTCCTGCCGAGAAATCCAGCTCCAGTGTTTCCAGGCTACCCTTGCGCTTCCTGGGAAATCGAGTCCTGAGATAGAGATACAAGACCTCCTTCATTCTAAAACCAAGGTATGGAGCTGATTAGACCCTTAAGAGAATTCTTGGAATAGATTCTTGGCAAAGAATACTAAACTTAAGCTACACCTCACATACTTCTTCCAATGTACTAGACTTAGGTTAGGTACACTGGGGTAGGCGTATTTTAGAAGCACCAGTTGAGTACTTTTAGTCATTATTTTATCATTGTACGTATTTTAGGTATTTTATGTATTTTATGGCTTAGAAACCATACCATGCTTTTACAGTACTACTTTATAATACTTTTTCGTATTATATGTATTGTACTTTATAACCAGTATTACGATTGTATAAGTACATTTTTTATGCTTGAGAAAGAAGACTGTTCAATAAATACTTTTTTATTGAAAACGCCCGTCTCTCTATTTTCTCAGCACCTCTGGTGAAACGAAGCATGCGCGATTGACTGAGTAAAATAGCTATCCATTGTTTCCGCGAGTCTATATATTGATTTCTTATTCTTGGGAAACATAGTTGTCATGTTTATGCAGTTGTCAGAAACTAATCCCTTCTTGTGAATTCGAGAAAGTTTCTAGTGACCTCTGAGCTAGCTGGCACTCACAATTAAGTCTAATAGATTCTATAGAGACCTAGTCGAAATCAGTCCTACGTCTAAACTACAGGATTTATTATTCCAATGCGCAAGGCCTATTGGGAATATACGAAATACACTACATGGCGCCCAACGTTTAGTAAGGCGATAATTTAACACTAGATACTAGAGTAACTTAGTCGTGCTTTTCACACAGACCCCTTTTTTCCCGTAAAAAACTCCAAAAGACGTCTGGAGTGGGTAAAAGGATAATATCCGCCAAAACTGAGTAGGACGAAAAATCCTACGTATTAGTTTTTGGTTTGTTCAACGTTGAAGGATACAGTGTTCCAAAATATTGTGCACCTAATCTTTGTTTCCTTGAAACTTGCTCTGCAAACTTTCGGTCAACAAAATGACGGAGAGTGACGATGAGAGGGAAAGAGTTGCAGCAGCAGCTCAAGCAGCCTTAGATGACAGAAATCTCCTACAGAATGACCCGGATGCTAGAAACATCCTGGTAAATGTAAGAAATACTATAACTTACAAACTCATAAACAATGGAGTATCATCGAGAGGTGGTAAAGTAATATTTGTTATAGAGGCACATAAATATCGGCAGGCAGAGGTATTCTATTCATGGATTCACTTTCCTTCAGCAGATAGAGGAACACACAAGTTTCACTACTACAAAGTAGAGGAACCTCCAGAGGAATACGTTCCTTACGAGGACGTTGAAATTCCATTAACTTACCAAGAGCATCAGCTCTGGTTTAAAGGCGCCCTATAACATCAAAATCACATTACCAGGCTCGGTCCACTAGGTAGACCAGGAGCGACACGGCCGGTACTAGCCAGCTATACACCACATTCTAACATAGACAACATGACAGGTCCAGAATTGTTAGCTCAGCTGAAACAGTTAATTAAAATACATAGACAATTGGTTCAATATGTCATGCAGACCTTAACAGTCCAACCAAAAAAAAAAAAAAAAAAAAAAACTACTGTGAGAATTCCACAGCACACCCCTCACCAGGGGTACACAAACAAAATCACACCATAGACTATACAGTCAGTCATTGGTAAATTGCCCGCAAAGAGGGATCAAATTCCATTCTGGTTAGCTCAGAAAATTACTCAAATAGAGGCAGTATTCCCTGATAGTACACCTCATGAGAAACACAGAATTCTGACAATCTGTTTACCAATGGGGATAGCACCACATGTGGAGGACTGCGACACTTGGTGTACAGTCTTTGCTTCAATCTACACAAAAACACACGGGGGTCGATTCCGATCCGGCAAAATCCCCGTCCGTACGAATCGTATCCGGAGCCGTTTCCGTACGACTCGTACGGACGCCGTACGACCGGACGATTCCGATTCCGATCGGCCGACCCGGGCGCGATTCGTACGGTACACGTCGATTCGTACGGAAAAGCGCACGATCACCTACACACCGTACGGCGCGTACCCCCCATGATCGCAGGAGTACGCGCCGTACCCATGTGATCATGCGGGGTACGAGCCGTACACCCAGCGTACATGGGGTACGTGCCGTACACCCGCCGTACATGGGGTACGGTGCGTACCCCATGTACGCTGGGTGTACGGCACGTACCCCGCATGATCACAGGGGTACGGCGCGAACCCCTGCGATCATGGGGGGTACGTGCCGTACCCGGGGGGGGGGGCGTTCCGTACCTGTTTCGGCGCGAACTCTGCGTTTAGGACTGTTTTTGGCTCCCGTAGGAAAAGGGTCGTACGGCGCGTACCCGACACGAATCGTACTTGCTGGGTCGTAAAACCCAGCCGCGAACCGTAGTGATGTCGCGTACAGCCGGTTCCGAGTGAAACTCGTATGGAGATCTGAGTCATACGGAGTCCTGTACGACTCGTACGGAGTTTGACACCTGGTACGGATCGTACTTCGTCGTACGTACGGGACGTCTACGGGTACGATTCGTATGGGGAAAAAACTCTCCGTACGACGATTCGGAGCGCATTTTACCGGATCGGAATCGACGCCATGGTGTTCCGTCTATGGCGGTAATACCAGACGTCCTGAGACAGATTCAAAATGAATACGGTCCAGAACCGGCCTTGAATCTTGGTATGAAATTACTAAAAGATTTCAAACAGGTCTCGGCTATACTATTAGCCAACATCAAAGGTGAAGCAGCATCTGTGGCAATCCGCCAAAAGCTAAAAGAAACAGATACAACAGATAAACCATATGAGCTTGCAAGAATTATTGAAAAATCTTATAAAGAACTAGGAAGAGATAGTTTGGGTGGGAAACCATTAAAACCACAGCTAACAGAAAATCCTGAAAAAGTTTTTATTAAAAATAACCTCACTACTCCTAAAAAGAAGTGGGAAAATACTAAACAGACACTTCCTAAAGAGAAGCGTTCTCAGTCCAGAGGTAGGTCTCCCCAACCGGGAGGTAGGTCTCCCCAATGGAAGCCCTCTGAAAAGAGGTACAACCTCAGAAATAGGAATAACTTAAGAAAACCTGATAGATATCAAGATACTGATACACGTTCCTCTCGTACCTTTCAGACTTCCTCGCAGAAATCCGAGAGGAGAGGACGATCAGAATAAAAAGAAGAACGCGTGAAGTCCAAAGACGAACAGCACGTTCCAAAAAATAAGAAAACTCATTTCACCAAGAAGAAGGTCGCCAGCGTAAAGATAAGACATGCCGAGGATCTTGAGGACACAAATCAAGAACGGGGAGTGGGCCCAGACAATGCTACACAGCGCAGCAGAAGTAACCATAGCTCGCAAGAACCTGAAAGATCATCTGGAGACAGTGGACTTGAATGAATGCATTCAAATTGAAACTGCCGACACCAGGGTTAGTGTAGTCCACAAGTTATATGAAATAACACTCCAAATGGAGGAGGACAACCCTAGAAAAATTAAAGCACTCTTTTGGGATAAGCTTTCCAAGGGTTATGACATTCTTCTAGCTGAACAAGACTGGCCACCTGAATTTGTCGGAGAGTGCCCACATGGCGAAGAGATAATTATGCCAACCTTTCTCAAATCATATTCCTATTCATAAAAAATACACCTTTGCCAAAAAATGGGCTGTGGCCCAGGCTCCAGCATTATATAAAAAACATGTGGGATGGGATGAGGACTCTCCTCACCATAACATCCAGTTAAAAACTCAACCTACTGCTCAGAGGCAGTATCCAGTTCAGCAAGAAGCTAAAAAACAGGTAATGGAGATTTTAAATCAACTTGAATACCAAGGGGTGATTGAAACATGCACCTCATCAATGAACAATCCTTTGTTTCCCATCTCCAAACCAGACAATTCATATTGTCTAGTTTTGGATTACAGACACTCAAACTCCTGTTGCAAAACATTTGCAGTCCAAAATGCACACAGTGCAGCTTTGATGAATAACAATGTGCGCAAAAAATATAAAACCACATTAGATATTTTGAATGGGTTTTTCTGTAAAAAAATTGCACCAGAAAGCAGGCATTTGACCGCTTTCTCAATTATGGGGACACAGAAACAATTTCGCCGTCTCCCCCGGGGATTCAAGAATAGTCCAGGGTTATTTTCAGCCAGAGTAACAGAGTTGCTACAAATGTAAGATGATGAGGCATTATCATATGTCGATGACATCTATCTTACAGACGATGATTTGGACGTACACTTGAAGAGAGTGAACACCATAATACTTGGGTTCGCTTCAGAAGGGTATAAATTCAATTTTAAGAAATCACGAATTGCCCACCTCAACAGCCTATTCTTAGGATATGAGTTATCAAGTGAAGGCAAAAGCCTGGCAGCCAACTTCCTAGAGAAATGTGCGCTACTCCAAACTCCAAAGACGCTGAAGAACCCACAGTCAATTATAGGTTTCCTGAATTTCGGAAGAACTTATGTTCTGAATTACACAGAAAGGGTTAAACCTCTCTACGAACTAAGCAAACCTGATTTCAAACCAACAAATTGGACTAAAAAAAACATACAGAAATTTTATGTTCAGTACAAATAGACATGTTAGCAAAAACACAATTAGAAACACGCGATAATACGCGCAATCTTGTGACCTGAATCATCCCAGGGAGATACGGATTCACATACCTGACCTTTAATGAAGGTGAAAAGGTACCAATAGCATACAAATCACACTTGTACACACAAGCTGAAATAAAATTCACTCCTACAGAAAAGATTCTGACAGCGGTTCAAACTGCAGTATCAAAAGAGAAAGCTCTTGCACAGGGTAAATGCATAATGATCGTTACACCTGTACCTGCCTTAGAGGCAGTGACGAAAGCAAGCATTCCCAATGCAAAAGCTTTACATCCGAGATGGATACAATGAGTTAATTCTCTTGCTGCAACAGACGTTGAATACATCTTTGACCCCTACTTGAAGACACAAGAATTCCTACAATACGAATACGAATGTCCTCTGCCGACCAAGATTCTGCCTCTAGAACATTACGGATGTATAATCTATACAGACGGATCAGCACAGCCCGCAATTGGGGGTAAACAAGCCTATAGTGCAGCGTGCGTGATTGTTAAAGGTCGCTAGCGCAAAGGCAAATTTTGACCTATGGTCACTAAAACTCAATCACTCGGAGACTGTACAGCTCAGCGAGCTGAACTACAGGCTTTCAAGATGGCGCTTGAAAATACCGATCGCGAATTCCCCACACTCATAGTGTGCGATTCGTACTTCTGCGTTGAATCTTACAAAGAGCACTTGCAGAACTGGGTTCGAAACGGTTTCAAAAATGCAAAAGGTGGCACAATTAAGCATAAATTGCTTTGGGAACAAGTAGTTCTATTACAGAAAGAACTACAAAAGACTCACGTTATTCCTACACTGAGTCATCAGCGTGATGGCGTTCATGTTGCAGGCAATTCATTGGCTGATGAAGCCGCGAAGGCAGCTGTGCAAACGGCTTCCGTAGCTTCAATCGCTCGCTCGAAAAAAGTAATAGACGGGGAAACGTTACTAGTTGTAAAAGCCTCAATGGAAGGCAACTATGCAGCGTTACCTCTAAACTATCCACTCACATATAAATACATGATTGATGTAAACTCCGTTCCTTTTGCTCGAATCCCTGGAGTGGGGGACAGAGTAATTTTAAACAGGAACAGGAGAGGTGCTTTGGTTCACGAAGCACATATGGGAGAGAGTCTGACACATCAAGGGATCTTAAAATCTCTAATAGAGTTGGAAGAGATGTACTGGTGGCAGGGAATGAGCGTAGATGTTTACAAATTTGGAATTAACTGTGATACCTGTTATAGAGATCATAGCTTCGAAAACCACCAGGTACCTGACTACAGTGTAGCCAGCCCAGTTCAGACACCATTGTTAGACAGCATTAGACTATCTACACGCAGACGTCACCACAGACCGATGCGGTCTCACAACTACTAGGACAAGATTTATTTGGATGTGGCCCGAGCGCTCGGCTGACGCCAGAACTGTTATAAAGGATTTGCAAGTCTTTATCGGCACATACGCAATCGGCACGCTACATTCCAACCAGGGTCCTGCGTTTAGCTCTCGAGCTAACAAAGAGGCCATGGCTAGCTTGGGCGTTGCATTGCGGTATTCTAGTCCCTTCCATCCTGAAGGTAATGCGGTAGTTGGAAGAAAAAAACGTGACATAAAGCAATCCATAACAGCTAAGGTATTAGGTTCGGGTGATGGGTGGGTCAAACATCTAATAAGTGTCCAACGTAGTCTTAACAATCTGCCAAGAAATTCTCTGGGGGGAATCACTCCATATGAATTACTATTTGGTACTAGAATGATAATCGAAGACCTCAATTGTCAAACTTCAGTGGTGGAACAAAAACCCTTTGATGTCAAAGATCGTTTGGCTGTTTTACAGGACTTAAATGAAACAAGAAGATGTCTGAGTAACACAATACAGAAGCAAACGACCACTGAATAAAAACCACCTGGAAGGAAGGAATTTGGGCCCTTTTACAGAAAAGCAGTACCTGTCTTAGCTATCCAAGGAACAAGATCAGTATTACTACCCCCCCTTGCTGGTAAAAGGGAGAACAGAGCTGTGTTCATCGACCTGGTCAAACCAAATCATGTGGCCGATAATAAGTAGTAAGCCCAGTGGACTCCCAAGAAGTAGCAGACGACCAAATCTTGCTACAATCCAAAAGGTTCAAACTGTAAGACTTATCACCTTTGATAAACCTGCAGTAAGAAAAGAAGGACTATACAACAAAGCCATGGAACTTGTGCCTCTTGAGACCCAAATAATAGTTTGTCAAGAAACACCTGTCTACATTGATATAGCCTCTGACTATACAAATATGACAAAGGAAGAAGCAGCTCCAACGTTTCCGAACAATCCTGATGCTATTCCAACAATTGACAGAACTGCCTCTGGCTATTTCATCAACTTTGATACCTTCTCTGAGGATCCCAATGAACTTGAAGTAATGCCAGCAAATAAAACTTTCAAAGAAAAAATAACAAACTCTTTCATCAACTTGGAAAAACATATCTGGTTTCACCATGGGTTGAATTTTGGATTGTGTTAGGTGTACTTTTTCTCCTGCTCTGGCTCATACCGGTGTTAAGTTTGGGAAGGATGATAGATGGAAAATACAGTACAATGTTTGCAGAAAACAAGGGTTCCCTGTAGTAAAGATCATAAACCCCTAGGTCAGGGAAGAATCAATGTGTAAATATCAACCCATGCGGTCAGAGAACACAACTTGCCCACATAATAGTGATTGGACGCAAAAAACCTACTTCCGTAGAACAGACAGTTTATTTTAATAAAGTAAAATACATGGGACGCCACAAGACATTCATATAGAATATAAAACAGTTTTAGTTAAAGCCCAAGATCTAATACACAAGAAATACAGTAAAAAATTACACAGGAAAAAATAAAACACAATGATCACAATTTCATAAAAACAAGGGCAAAAATATTAATTCAGAAATTAATTGTAAAATATGTTGTCAAATACAGTACAATGGACACAGCGGGAAACAACCTTTACAACGCAACTTTTACAACGCACTACCATTACAACGAAACTTTTACAACGCAAAAACTTTTACAACGTAGGTACCTTTACAACGCATACCATTACAACGTAAGTATTGGTAAGTATATAATTATATTTAAAATGTTATATGTTTGGGTTTTTTGGTAAAGGGGTATTTTTAGGGTTCAGGGTCAGTTTTGGGTTTTTTGGTGAAGGGGTATTTTTAGGGTTCAGGGTCAGTTTTGAGTTTTTGGGTAAAGGGGTATTTTTAGGGTTCAGGGTCAGTTTTAGGTTTTTGGGTAAAGGGGTATTTTTAGGGGTCAGGGTCAGTTTTGGGTTTTTGGGTAAAGGGGTATTTTTAGGGTTTAGGGTCAGTTTTGGGTTTTTGGGTAAAGGGGTATTTTTAGGGTTCAGGGTCAGTTTTGGGTAAATGGGTAAATGGGTATTTTTAGGGTTCAGGGTCAGTTTTGGGTTTTTGGGTAAAGGGGTATTTTTAGGGTTCAGAGTCAGTTTTGGGTTTTTGGGTAAATGGGTATTTTTAGGGTTCAGGGTCAGTTTTGGGTTTTTGGGTAAAGGGGTATTTTTAGGGTTCAGGGTCAGTTTTGGGTTTTTGGGTAAAGGGGTATTTTTAGGGTTCAGGGTCAGTTTTGGTTTTTTGGGTAAATGGGTATTTTTAGGGTTCAGGGTCAGTTTGGGGTTTTTGGGTAAAGGGGTATTTTTAGGGTTCAGGGTCAGTTTTGGGTTTTTGGGCAAATGGGTATTTTTAGGGTTCAGGGTCAGTTTTGGGTTTTTGGGTAAAGGGGTATTTTTAGGGTTCAGGGTCAGTTTGGGGTTTTTGGGTAAATGGGTATTTTTAGGGTTCAGGGTCAGTTTTGGGTTTTTGGGTAAAAGGGTATTTTTAGGGTTCAGGGTCAGTTTTGGGTTTTTGGGGTACAGGGGTACAGGGTAAAAATAAAGTAAAATTGAATTTAAATTAAATTAATTAAATGAAATTAAATGAAATTATATTACATTAAATTATATTAATTTCAATTAATTTACATTAAAAAAATTAATATATACTTTCCAATACTTACGTTGTAATGGTATGCGTTGTAATGGTACCTTCGTTGTAAATACATGCGTTGTAAATACATGCGTTGTAATAGTTTTTGCGTTGTAAAAATTTCATTGTAAAGGTATGCGTTGTAAAAGTATGCGTTGTAACGTCATACATCCGACACAGCAAGTAAGAAAATAAACTTGGTCCTGAAACCTCACAAATCATCTCACCGTGAAAGAAGAGGCATGTCATCAGTAAACATTACAGCCGTCCCTATACCTGGTGGTATAGCATGGGAAAGAACTGATTATGACATCTATGGCCCGTTGGAGCTTCTGAAGATTCAACACCAGTTTAAGGTTTCTTTGAGTGACTTTGTGGCACCCAGCACATTTTCTGATGATTGGGACTTTGAAACTGATAATAACATGATGACAGATTTAGAAATGTAAGCTAAATTTACAGAACCTGAATACCTAGAAGGTTAATCAGATTATGAACAAATGTATTGTTTTAATCACTATGGTCACCATTATTTGCATAAATCTGCAAGTCCTAGAAATATTTTTACTTACAATTAATGGGAACATTGTCCAACACCGCCAAAGGGCAGCTCAAAAACATTTTATCAAAAGTTTCTGTACTTCTCAGGGTTTAATGTTACAAATCCAGAAACGTTTTATTTTAAAAATGACAATAAGACAGGAATGAAAACAATGCTGACCAACACTAAACAAATTTATTCCTCAAACCTTTATGCTCAGCTGTCTACATAAGGTTTTGACTTTTGGAAAAACAACATTGAGACAAAAACTGTCTGGGGCACAAAAGATTGGCAGGTGCAAGATCTAGAACCCTTGTTCAGAGCCTGCATTATACCAGAACAAATAATGTTTTTAAATGACACTGTACAACAAACTTCTTGTCTTGGCCTGGCTAAAATAAAAGATTTAAACAAACCGTCCATACCAAAGCCCTCACCTGACAGCAATAAATCTGCGGATGAGGAGGTAGACGTAAAACAGATTTTAATTCGAAGCAGAACTAATCCTGATTGGAAAAAATGGTTAATCTGGCCCACAGACATGAATAACTGTCAAGATAGATTCCTGAACAAAACACAGGGGTTCACAGTGAATAGGCCAGATTCAAGATACTCCCAGAGACAACATCCAGGGATAGTAACTACTTACAGTGTAGGAAAGATATGCCTTGAGTGGCTACATAAATCTACACTTCCAGAAATCAAACAACACTTATCTTTTTGAGTTTAAAAAGCTTTATTGAATGAAGATAAAACCACGTAAAACATCATTACAAAAGTAAAAAGTTGCAAAAAAGCAGGAGACATTTGAAAAACAATAACAATTAGAATACTAACCCCAAAGAGGGGTATATAACTATACCAATGAACTAAGCTTTTGTGGGGGATTTTTCATCAGGGGAAAAAGGAGGAAGGAAAAGGGAAAAGGCAACTGTAAATTCAAAGTGTATACTTATATATATATTAATAACAAGAAGAAAAGGGAGAATAAAATAACTAGAAACAAATCAAGGGGTACGTCTAAAGAGATAATCAGTTAAAGGTAACCATAACAAATTTCTTTTGATTAATAACGGTACAGTTGTGGCATATGCACGACCAAGTCTGTGATGGTGACAAAGCAAATTCCACCAAGCATTATATGCAATTTTTGAAGTGTCTTTCCAATTAGTAGTGATTATCTGAAAAGAGATAGCTATGAAAAGATCAATAAATTTACGGACATCACATTGAACATTCCAAATGGGATAGGAGCCACCCAGAAAAATATGTACAATATCAAAGGGGATATCAGTAGATAAAATAGCATTAACTGTAGGCCAAATACGGGACCAAAGTGCTTTACCACTGGGCAGTGAAAAACATGTGAAGAAAATCACTCTGATCGCAGGGACAGGACCAACATTTTTTGGAGTCTAGTAATTTGAATTTGTAAAGGTCTAAGGGTGCAAAAAAAAAGTCTATTATAAAAAAAATAGAAAGTCTGTGTGGGCCTAGCAGAACGGGAGACCGTGTGTATTTTAGACCAGAGAGCACCCAAATGGATTAGGAAAATTCTTCGGTTAAGTCCGCTCCCCATAAAAGTTCTAATTTAGATTTGGGCCGTTCAGTAGTGGAATGAGAGAGAAGCTTATAAATGTCCGAGGCCCTAAAGGGCATTGTAAATTCTGGTGGGGGGAAAGGGGAAGAGCATCATCAGAGAGGGGAATGTCCACACAGATGGTGGAGGAAAGGGTATGTGTAAGTAAGAGGAAGTGGTTTGAGTGTTTGGTGGAGAGGTTAAAAAAGTCTTGCAGATCTTGGAGAGATCTTAAGGAGTTATCTTTGAGCAAGTGGTCATAAGTAAAAATGCCTTTATCAATCCATTCCTTCCAGAAGAGTGCTCTGTTGTTGATCTTAAGAAATTTATTGTACCAAATCTGGGTCGTCGAATGAAGGGTGGAGGGAGAGAGAAAAGAACGGAAAAGTGAAAGCGCTAGTGCCTTTGAATGTTTAAAAACAGGAGTAATGAATCTTGTAAGGGGTTGAGATAAACGGGTAGAAGTAAGAAATGAGAAGGAAGCAAGTTGAGCAAGTTCTATAGAGCTCCAAGCTGTTAGAGGGAATGGGGACGAATCAGTAAGAAATGGCCAAGTCTGTCTGAGTGTAAATGTAGAGTGAAAACGGGAGATATTAGTAAAACGAACACCCCCCAGATACTTAGGTTGTTGGAGACGAAAAAGGGAGATTCTGGCTTTGCGATTATTCCATAAACATTTCGTTAGAAGACGAATAATGGATTTAAAAAAGTAATGAGGGAGGGAGATAGGAAGCATAGAAAGGTAAAAATTTATAATAGGGAGTAACATCATTTTAATAGTCGCTAATCGGCCCCACCAAGAGAGGAACAGTGGGGACCAACGTTCTATGAGTGAAGAAAGTTTTTGAAGTATATCAGAATAATTTATTTTGATGGTCTCTCTGGTGGTGTTAGCGTACAGAATACCTAAACATTTGATATATCCAGGGTTCCATTTGAATCCTGAGCCTTCAAACATATGATAAAGGCAAAGCTTGTTAAGGGGGAGGACTTCAGATTTATCAATATTAAGTTATAGCCAGAAACCATGGAGTAATCAGCGACTAAGGAGAATAGAGCAGGTAATGAAACAGCAGGGTTAGAGATATAAAGCAAAATATCATCCGCATAAGCAGTACATTTTATTTCTACATCCCTATATTGAAATCCGGAGTAAGAAGAAGAGTTTCTAATTTTTTTCAAAAAAAGGTTCCAAGGCAAGGATAAAGAGGAGTGGAGAAAGAGGGCACCCTTGCCTGGTTCGTCTATGAAGGGAGAAGTAATCTGATTATACACCATTTACCCAAATAGAGATTTTTGGTTCAGAATATAATAACTTAATATATATAAGAATAGGGGTACTGAAACCATGCCATTAAAGCGCACCAAACATAAAATCCCAATTAACTCGATCAAAAGCCTTTTCGGCGTCTAGTGTGATTGCAGCAATGGGGGAATCTATCTTTGCAGCTAAATGTATAATGTTAAAAAGGGTTCTTGAGTTACCAGTTATAGACCTACCTTTAACAAAGCCAAATGGATATATATTTACTAATTCAGGAATAACTTTATTAATACGGAGAGCTAGAATTTTTGCATATATTTTACAATCTGTATTTATAAGAGAAATGGGCCTATAATTTTTACAGAAGGAGGGATCTTTATCTTTTTTAGGGAGGAGGAAAAGCATTGCCTGTGTAAAGGAACCTTTGGATTCACCAGTAGCAAGGAAATGATTGATTAAAGTAAGTAAGTGGGGGATTAAAACAGATTTAAAGGGAAGGAAAAAGCGCACAGTAAAACCATCCGGGCCAGGAGTTTTGTCTTTGGGTAGAAGAGAAAGTGCATCAAAGATTTCCTTTTCTAAAATTGTAACAGCAAGGGAGGAAAGATCCACGGTTGTGTTAGGGTATTTAGGGATAGATTGAAAAAAAGAGGTAATTTGCTCAGGGGAGGGGCTAGATTCGGGCGTATAAAGGGAAGAATAATATTTGACAAAACAATCAAGAATCTTGGCCTCGGAGGAATGAGATACTCCCTGAGAGTCTTTAATAACAACAATCTTGGATTTCTGTTTTTTAATTTTAAGGTCATTAGCAAGAGATTTGCCTGCTTTATTGCGTCCACCGTATATTTTGGCATTACATTTAAGGAGGTGATTTTCAGGCAGAGTCCCAAGAGTGTTTATTATATTGCATTTAGCTTTGATGAGGGAGGATAAAGAATCAGATGAATTAGTTGTAAAATAGAGGTGTTCAAGATCCTTAATCTGTTTAAGAAAGCCTCGGGCAGCGGCCTTGAAAGCATCCCAAAGAAAGTGAAAATCTGAAGTAGTGTTTAAATTATTATTAAAAAAATCATCCATAAAAGTGTGAAATGGGTAGTGAAGAGGGGATCAAGAAGTAATGCATTATTGAAATGCCAGCGACGCTAGGCAGGAGAGGGAGATGGATAATCCATATCTAAGATGACATGGCGTGATCTGAGATGAGAATGGAACCTATTTCAGAATGAGTCATGAATTGGAAAGCATGTTGTGAGAGAAAAATGTAGTCAATACGGGAATGTGATGAGTGTACTGGAGAAAAAAACAAAAAATTCAAATGAATCAGGATGAGATATTCTCCATGAGTCAACCAGGCCTCTAGAGGAAATGGATTTATGAAATGATTTTTGCATTTTATTGGGGACATATCGTGCTTGGGATTTTCGATCCATAAAGGGATCCATGAGCTGATTACAATCTCCACCTACAATCAAATCTTCAGTAACTTGGGAGGAAAGAAGGGAGGAAAACTCATTCCAGAAGGATAAATCAACACCATTGGCCCATAAACATTACAAAAAGAAACATGCATATTTTTACCAATACTATCTAGAAACAACCATCTACCATTGGAGTCAGAAATTTCATTTTGAACTTGAACAGATAACGATTTATGGAATAAAATAACAACACCGTTTTTTTTATTGACAGCTGGGGAGCACAAGGCTTCTCCTACCCATTGTTTACGTAGCGAAGATATATCCTGCAAAGAAAGGTAAGTTTCCTGCAACAAAGCTACTTTACATTTCAAACGAGCCAAGTGGGATGAAATTTGTTGCTTTTTGATAGGGTTACGAAGACCCTTAACATTCCATGAAATAATGCAAAGACTATTCATATGAAGAAATGAAGAAAGAGTAGGAGAAAAGGCGTAAACCAGTTAAGAGAAAAGAGGAAAAAGGAGGATAAGTTAGAAGAAACAGTTAAAGAGAAGAAGATGAACAATATATCAGTGTGAGAGAGAAAAAGAATTGTGACCACCACCAAAGAAAGAACCAATTTACAACAGGAAAGTGAAAGGAAGCAAAAAAGCAGTGTACCAGGAAAAGAGAAGAGAGTAGAAACCGGTAATTGAAAAAACCGTTGCCAAGGAAGAAAAAGTAAAGGGAAGTGAATGTATTATAACAGAAAAGGAGGGAGAGAAAGGAAAGTAAAGGTGAAGTGGGAGCAAGATCTCCCAGAGGAATAAAGAGAGAGAAGATGACGGAAAGCCAAGAGGCTTTAGTCATAATAATCAGGTAAATGAGCATCAACAATAAAGAAGGAGGGGGGGCGGGAAAAAGAGAGCAAGACAGCCACATCATTGGGAGAGGAGTGAGGCGGAAACAACAATATACTCTGGGGTAATATGAAGGACAGAAACAAGACTAGACAAGTTAGAAGAAGCAAGTTTAGCTAAAAAGACAATATAAATGTTAATGTCAACATAAAAAACAAGATGAAAGGGAAGCTTACCAGGATACATGAATGGGGGTGGGGTCACACACTACTCACACACCGGCGGTGTCGCCCCTAAGGACTCTGGTCAATGTAGTAAAGTGTTCGCGATGCATCATCTTTCGATCTTCTGCTATCTTCGCTGTCTTCGCCATCCCTGGACATGTGTTTCGGGGTATCATCCCTCGTCAGAAGGGATAGGCCGTGTACTGGGGTTGCCGATGGCTGCCAATATCTGCCAGGTATAGTACCACTCAGACGCGTAGGTGCGGGATCCCAGGCTCGTCAGCCCACTGCTCACGGGAGCTTTAAAGTTACAAATGGGGGTGGGGTCGCACACTACTCACACACCGGGGGTGTCGCCCCTAAGGACTCTGGTCAATGTAGTAAAGTGTTCGCGATGCATCATCTTTCGATCTTCTGCTATCTTCGCTGTCTTCGCCATCCCTGGACACGTGTTTCGGGGTATCACCCCTCGTCAGAAGGGATAGGCCGTGTACTGGGGTTGCCGTTGGCTGCCAATATCTGCCAGGTATAGTACCACTCAGGGGCGTAGGTGCGGGATCCCAGGCTCGTCAGCCCACTGCTCACGGGAGCTTTAAAGTTACAAATGGGGGTGGGGTCGCACACTACTCACACACCGGCGGTGTCGCCCCTAAGGACTCTGGTCAATGTAGTAAAGTGTTCGCGATGCATCATCTTTCGATCTTCTGCTATCTTTGCTGTCTTCGCCATCCCTGGACACGTGTTTCGGGGAATCACCCCTCGTCAGAAGGGATAGGCCGTGTACTGGGGTTGCCGATGGCTGCCAATATCTGCCAGGTATAGTACCACTCAGGCGGGTAGGTGCGGGATCCCAGGCTCGTCAGCTCACTGCTCACGGGAGCTTTAAAGTTACAAATGGGGGTGGGGTCGCACACTACTCACACACCGGCGGTGTCGCCCCTAAGGACTCTGGTCAATGTAGTAAAGTGTTTGCGATGCATCATCTTTCGATCTTCTGCTATCGTCGCTGTCTTCGCCATCCCTGGACATGTGTTTCGGGGTATCACCCCTCGTCAGAAGGGATAGGCCGTGTACTGGGGTTGCCGATGGCTGCCAATATCTGCCAGGTATAGTACCACTCAGGCGCGTAGGAGCGGGATCCCAGGCTCGTCAGCCCACTGCTAACGGGAGCTTTAAAGTTACAAATGGGGGTGGGGTCGCACACTACTCACACACCGGCTGTGTCGCCCCTAAGGACTCTGGTCAATGTAGTAAAGTGTTCGCGATGCATCATCTTTAGATCTTCTACTATCTTCGCTGTTTTCGCCATCCCATGACACGTGTTTCGGGGTATCACCCCTCGTCAGAAGGGATAGGCCGTGTACTGGGGTTGCCGATGGCTGGCAATATCTGCCAGGTATAGTACCACTCAGGCGCGTAGGTGCGGGATCCCAGGCTCGTCAGCCCACTGCTCACGAGAGCTTTAAAGTTACAAATGGGGGTGGGGTCACACACTACTCATACACCGGCGGTGTCGCCCCTAAGGACTCTGGTCAATGTAGTAAAGTGTTCGCGATGCATCATCTTTCGATCTTCTGCTATCTTCGCTGTCTTCGCCATCCCTGGACACGTGTTTCGGGGTATCACCCCTCGTCAGAAGGGATAGGCCGTGTACTGGGGTTGCCGATGGCTGCCAATATCTGCCAGGTATAGTACCACTCAGGCGCGTAGGTGCGGGATCCCAGGCTCGTCAGCCCACTGCTCACGGGAGCTTTAAAGTTACAAATGGGGGTGGGGTGGCACACTACTCACACACCGGCGGTGTCGCCCCTAAGTTCTCTGGTCAATGTAGTAAAGTGTTCGCAATGCATCATCTTTCGATCTTCTGCTATCTTCGCTGTCTTCGCCCTCCCTGGACACGTGTTTCGGGGTATCACCCCTCATCAGAAGGGATAGGCCGTGTACTGGGGTTGCCGATGGCTGCCAATATCTGCCAGGTATAGTACCACTCAGGCGCCTAGGTGCGGGATCCCAGGCTCGTCAGCCCACTGCTCACGGGAGCTTTAAAGTTACAAATGGGGGTGGGGTCGCACACTACTCACACACCGGCGGTGTCGCCCCTAAGGACTCTGGTCAATGTAGTAAAGTGTTCGCGATGCATGATCTTTCGATCTTCTACTATCTTCACTGTCTTCGCCATCCCTGGACACGTGTTTTGGGGTATCACCCCTCGTTAGAAGGGATAGGCCGTGTACTGGGGTTGCCGATGGCTGCCAATATCTGCCAGGTATAGTACCACTCAGGCCCGTAGGTGCGGGATCCCAGGCTCGTCAGCCCACTGCTCACGGGAGCTTTAAAGTTACAAATGGGGGTGGGGTCGCACACTACTCACACACCGGCGGTGTCGCCCCTAAGGACTCTGGTCAATGTAGTAAAGTGTTCGCGATGCATCATCTTTCGATCTTCTGCTATCTTCGCTGTCTTCGCCATCCCTGGACACGTGTTTCGGGGTATCACCCGTCGTCAGAAGGGATAGGCCGTGTACCGTGTACAGTTTACTGGGACATGATCCTACCGATGAGTTGAAACTTACCATCAAGACTATGGTTGAGGAAGCTTTAGCCGAAGGGTGGATTACTCAGACCGAGGCTACCTTTCTGTACACTGAACACCCTAAGATGCCATATTTTTACACCTTGCCAAAGGTCCATAAAGAACAACGACCACCGCCAGGCCGCCCGATAATTTCGGGTATTGGTTCAGCTCTCGAACCGATGTCTACCTTTGTAGATCATTTCCTACGACCTATGGTGAAAAGAATGCCTACTTACCTGAAGGACACTACAGATTTGCTACGCTTGTTACCCGACATTGAATTTGATCTGACCACTGATCTTCTTGTCTCCTTCGATGTCGAGGCTTTATACACCTCCATCCCACAGGATGAGACCTTAGAAGTAATTCACTCTCTGCTTGACTCTCAGGATCTTAACAGTATAACACCTGTTCCTTTCATTATGGCCTGCGCTACACTGGCCATGAAACAAAATTTCTTCCAATTCGAGGATAAAGTCTACTTGCAAGTGTCGGGCACGAGCATGGGGAGCATTTATGCCCCCAGCCTAGCAAATCTATATGTGCACTCCTTTGAGCAAGAACATATCTTTGGCAATCTGAATCCATATACCGACAACCTGAAAACCTGGAAAAGGTATATCGATGACATCATGGTGGTCTGGCGAGGTACAGAAGAGAGATGTCTCGACTTTCTTGAATGGCTGAACACCAGGAACTCCTTTCTTAAATTCACCATCGAAATAGGAGGAGGCCAACTTGCATTTCTGGACCTTCTGATAAAAGCCACACCAGAGGGCCTACAGTCAGAATTATATAGGAAGCCTACCTCAAGAAATTCACTGTTACTTTTCGACAGTCATCACCCGAGATCCCTAAGGGAGAATCTCCCCTTCGGGCAGTTCTTACGGGTCCGAAGAAATTGCTCTACGCCTGCGGCCTTTAAGGAACATTCGAACATTTTGCATGACCAGTTGATTGCACGGAAGTATCCCCCTAAGCTGGTAAGACAATCCATGAAACGAGCCAGGAATAATAACCGCCTGGCTTTGTTGGAGCCCTCACCTGCCAAAGCACCGTTGGAACGGATGACGTTTGTGCAAACTTTTGGGACTATGTCAAATAAAATCCAGAAACTGGTCAAGAAACACTGGCCTATTTTAAACTCCGTCCTTCTGAATCTACAACAACCCTTGTTTTCATTCAAAAGGAGTTCCAACCTGAGAGACAGACTAGTACATACTAGACCCCTCGAGGTTCTACCTAGAGCAGTTGGACCAATATGGAACCTCCCTCCAGTCGCAGGACATCATCCCTGTGGAACATGTCAAGCATGTCAACAGACAAAGAAAACAACAGAAGTGGACATCGGAACATCAAGACCCTGGAGGCAACTAAAATTCACTAACTGCAACAGCGATCGACTGGTTTATCTTATTACTTGTCCCTGTGGACTTAAGTATGTAGGGATGACCACTCGGAAGATACGCACAAGAATATCTGAACATAAAAGCACCATCCGGTGTAAACGACAAGCCACCAAACTGACAGCACACTTTCTTGAAGTCAATCATCTGTCCACTGATTTCATTTGGACGGTGCTTGAACAACCTTTTATTCCTTCTTACACTGCAGATGTGGCCAAATTCCTTTTGATAAGAGAACAGAAATGGGTTTTGAAGCTTAATACCCATAATCAGGGATTGAACGACGACATTCCGTGGTCTGCCCTGAATTAGAACATCTCTCAGAGGGCTGGATCGAGGGATATGTCACATGATTGCTATGTCAGCACGATCCTATTACAATGTATCCATTTAATGTTACTTGACACCCTGGCATTTTTACATATTTTTACATATTTTTACATAATCCACTAGAACCCTATGTATCCAAGGAGAGATGCTTGATCAGCTATTAGATTACTGGATGTAATTTATTCTGTTTATGCTGAGAGTGGTTGATTGTGGACTCCGAGGTCTGTTTTTTCCTTGTCACTTACATCTTTGACAAACAAATAATTAAAAATAGATAATGTGCTGTTATAACATACTTAACAGCAATATATGAAACTGCATTCTGATTTTGTTTTTAATGTGCAACAGTCTTCTAAAATACCTCGATCGGTTCTTTCTTTTCTTTCCTTTAACTCTTGTGGCCTTACAAATCTTTATCGGGCTTTTTGTAAACATGAAACGGACAACCAATTAGGAGGGTCCTTTCAGACGCCGGTAAGGCCAATGACGAGACAGGAGGTGCCGATCACGTGAACAGTTGACCTATCGGCTGCCTCCTTTTAATCACACACTCACTATCCGTTCGGTGCCTCCCCAGTCGGTTCAGATGCCGGCTACGGAGTACCGGCCGATAGGTGAGTTTGCGAGGCGGCTTTTGCTGTTGTTCCCGACTTTTCTAAGAGTAAACTTGCATATTTGCAGCAGGGCCGTTCCGTGATTTATTTTGAAGAGACGTGCACATTTGAGCAATTCTAGTGAGGCACAGAATTATGCTAGTCTCTTTTGTGTGGGCTTTTTGGAGCACAAAGAGAGCCTTCTTATTGTAGGCGACAATTGGCCCATATATACTATTCAAACACTATTGATTAACTTGATCGCAATGAAAGCACTAGTGGAGGGGCTGGTAATAAAAAGATCTTTCGTTTTTTGTCTAATGATACACTAAGGTCCGTTGGGTCTGTGATCTTAAGGGGAAATGTACACTAAGGCGAACATGTTTTCCTTTTACATGTTTCCTAGAGCGGTGCTTCACTTTGTTCCTGAGCCACTGCCAGGTGAGGTGAGGCTTTCACATCTCGCAGACTATGGTAAGATGTGTTATTGTTATTGGGCATATGAATTTTATATCCTAATACTGAGTAATTAATCATACCACTTTATGGGTGTATTTTAGTCATTTAATGTGGCATATCCTAAGGCTTAAACGACGGTTGCCTAGTACTAATGATTCGCGGTGGGCACAAATTTGGTTGAACCACTGACTTTTGTTTATTCTGACTCTACAGTGAATGACACGAGCTGTGAGCGAGGACAAGACAGTTTTACCTGGAGACTGCAGGTGATTCTAGGCGATTGTCCATTTATATTAACTTTTGATTTATAATTTGTTGCAGTAGCAATTTAGTGTAAAAAGGTCCTGAAGAAAGCAAGGATCACTATGTCCGAGAATTGCTGAAACATGTTGACCTAACTCCATTCTAGACAGTATATTTTTCAAACTGTCTCTACAAATATAAATTGTTTTTAACTTGGAGAGGCGAGCATCACCCTAATAAAATGTATTATGTGCTCCCTGACCCAATTTTAGACACCTTTTTCTAAATATTTTTCACCTTCATTTCAGTTTTTTGCACTGCACTCCCTCAGTCATACCACACTTTTATCACTTATTAGTCTCACTAAGTGATTAAACCATACCATTGCTATTTAGGAAAGGAGAATTATTAACCATCTAGTCTCCTTTTTCCTATATATTCACAACTTGCATCGATAGTTCCACAAAGAAATCCCAAATGATGAAGGGCGGTCTCGTGTGGTGACTGATGGGTACTCTTTGACCATCCAACGAGTTGTCATTGCGTAACGTTTTTAGGGTTAGTTTCTGGTTTGTTGTTTAACCAATGCTTGCCGACCGCGCACTTAGCCTTTGTTCTTCTTAGACCCTCTGGAACGCTTTAGTTTGTTGTATAATCTTGGGGACTGTTCACAGAGCCGGTCTTTAAATATTCCCCTGGGTCCTATCTCACCGTTTGTTTTTGTCGTGTACTGGGGTTGCCAATGGCTGCCAATATCTGCCAGGTATAGTACCACTCAGGCGCGTAGGTGCGGGATCCCAGGCTCGTCAGCCCACTGCTCACGGGAGCTTTAAAGTTACAAATGGGGGTGGGGTCGCACACTACTCACACACCGGCGGTGTCACCCCTAAGGACTCTGGTCAATGTAGTAAAGTGTTCGCGATGCATCATCTTTCGATCTTCTGCTATCTTCGCTGTCTTCGCCATCCCTGGACACGTGTTTCGGGGTATCACCCCTCGTCAGAAGGGATAGGCCGTGTACTGGGGTTGCCGATGGCTGCCAATATCTGCCAGGTATAGTACCACTCAGGCGCGTAGGTGCGGGATCCCAGGCTGGTCAGCCCACTGCTCACGGGAGCTTTAAAGTTACAAATGGGGGTGGGGTCGCACACTACTCACACACCGGCGGTGTCGCCCCTAAGGACTCTGGTCAATGTAGTAAAGTGTTCGCGATGCATCATCTTTCGATCTTCTGCTATCTTCGCTGTCTTCGCCATCCCTGGACACGTGTTTCGGGGTATCACCCCTCGTCAGAAGGGATAGGCCGTGTACTGGGGTTGCCGATGGCTGCCAATATTTGCCAGGTATAGTACCACTCAGGCGCGTAGGTGCGGGATCCCAGGCTCGTCAGCCCACTGCTCACGGGAGCTTTAAAGTTACAAATGGGGGTGGGGTCGCACACTACTCACACACCGGCGGTGTCGCCCCTAAGGACTCTGGTCAATGTAGTAAAGTGTTTGCGATGCATCATCTTTCGATCTTCTGCTATATTCGCTGTCTTCGCCATCCCTGGACACGTGTTTCGGGGTATCACCCCTCGTCAGAAGGGATAGGCCGTGTACTGGGGTTGCCGATGGCTGCCAATATCTGCCAGGTATAGTACCACTCAGGCGCGTAGGTGCGGGATCCCAGGCTCATCAGCCCACTGCTCAGGATACATGGGTAGTTATCCACAGGGTGCAATGGGCAAGCACGTACATGAAGGACACACAGTAGACCATAACCATAATAACGGATGGATCTGAAACAAACAAAGAACAAGAAAACCATAAACCATTATACAAAATATACTCGTTAACCAGAAGGATAAAACATAAGGGACCTAGACAATCAAAAAGAAAACTGTTAATGTTTAGTCAATTCCATCTGCTCTTCCCGATGGGTGTGAATGAACTTCCGGAGGTCTGCAGGATCGTCGAATGAAAAAGTTCTCTCCTTGTAGGTAACTTTGAAGAAGCAGGGATGTATGAGGCCATAACGAGCGTTCATTGACTTTAAAGCTGGTCTCAGATCCAAGAACTCTTTGCGTCTTGTAGCGGTTTTCTTTGGATACATCTTGGCTGAAAAAGATCTTGTGTCCCGACCAGAACATTTGTTTGTGTTGCTTGGCTGAATTCAGAATAGACATCAAGTCAGAATACAACAAAAAGAAGGCAATGATGCCTCTTGGTTTGGCGGTTGAAGATGCAGAGTGAGGACCCAATCTGTGAGCCCTCTGGATATTGAAATCAACAGTTTTTGAGAGTCCAACTATTTGTAAAACTTGAGATTTCAGAAAAAGAATCATGTCGGACCCTTCAGACCCCTCAGGAATACCGTAAATTCGTAGGTTATTGCGACGATTATGATTTTCCAAATCCTCTGTGGATTTTTTCAGGAGATTACCTTCCTTGGTGAGGGAGTCAACTTTTGCAATGACATCCTGGGCAGCGCTCACTTTTTGTTCAACATCCGATAATCTTACATCCAGGCCAGAACACTTATCTTCGATTCTTTGAAGAGTGGTAGTAGTATCCGAAATAAACTGGCGGATGAGACGTAGTTCATCTATTACATCCTCTAGCGTGATAGGTAGAGGGGATTTAGTTGGAGAAGAAGGATCTTTCTTCTGACGTTTGCTTGCAGTGGCAGAGGGCTCCTTGCGACCTCCAGAAGTAGCTCCAGAAAGACCTTGTGCTTTATTTGAATGCGTAAGATCCATTGTGGAAGAGCAATATAAGTCACAAGAAAAGGCAAACAGTTATGGGCATAAAAAGAGAAAAAAAAATAAGAAAAAAAATTGTAAAGAACAATACCAGAGTAGGATGAGGTATTAAGGCAAATTAGCACTTGCAGGAGCCATGAAAAGGAGACATTCGAGCAGAGGCAACAAAGACTGAGCGCAAAAACAATGCGAGAAAAAGAAAAATCAGTTAATGACTGGATGTTATATAGAGAGCGCACTTGTGAAGAAAGAAGTCTCCGTCCACCATGAGGAACGACAGTTACCACGAATTTAAGGTATAACTGCAGCAGAAAGGATGAAACAGCACAATAAACTGCGAACTTGATGGGCTGCAGGCTCTGTATATGGGGAAAAAGTCATTTGTTTAACATTCCAGAGAAGAATCCACAATACACTCCATGCAAACTGAGATAAATAGTTGAGGAGGCTTCAATTAAAAAAAAAGGCATGTGTAAAACATGCAGAAAGCACAACTGCGTCGGAAAAAGTATTTGAGGCAGTAAAAACAGAGCCACGATGATTAATTGCCAGCACATGAAGCTTATAATACAAAAAGCTTAATTTTTGGGGAGAAAGGTGTTTGCGCGGTCGCGGTCATTAAAATGGCAGCCGCGATGCAGTCGACACCGTGAAGAGAAAGAAATTGCCATTAAACGCACCTTACATCAGGCGCCGGTGGTCGGGAAGCGCAACATAATGCTCCAGGCAGCTTCCAACATCTGAGCGTCTAGGCGGAGGCAGACTACGAGCCGTTTAGCGAGTCCTTCGAGGGAAGTGCAGCACCGGATTCGCGCTCCCCCCACAACACTTATCTTTACTTAAAGAAGGCAATGATTTCTGAGATTTCTTAATGGGGCCTCGCAAACCACGTCCAAAACGTTTCATATACGCTGGTATATACGCTGCTTACAACGAAACATGGAAAATAACGCAAATGGAAACTGCCGAAAGAATACAAGAAATTGATTGTATTCATTTAGAGAAAAGCCTCTCTGTAGTGGACAATGGGTTAACGACTCAGTCCTCCAGAATTTATTCTTTGGACAGCATCGTATCATCTGCAATTGACATAATAGAGCAATACTTGCTAATGTTACAACATGGCCAGTCTCAATTACGTTCTATAATGCTGCTAGGCTGGACGTTACAAAATCTCCGTTCAGGCTATGTGCCATGGCGTTTAATCAATACCACGTCATTGTTTACTGTGTTTAATTTTACAGATAAACAAATCTCTTTGGCACAAAGAGGAGCAGACTATACGGTGCTGAGCATTGAGAAACTGGAAAGATTACCATTGACAGTTTCTGAGAAGCCTATCATTAAATGGATAATACATGGCACCATCACAATACCAGTGACGATTTACCAATTTCAGTTTTGCCTACAGCATATACCAGCGGGCCTGTATGAAAGGTTGGGTAAAGAATACATTAAGTCGACCTGGACTTTACCTTACACACATAAATGTTGGAATGGGGGAAATGAGGTATTCCTTAGTGGTAAAAATTGTAAGAACTCACTAAAAGGGTACACTTTTGTGCCAAGGTATTAAATTACACGGAGCCTGCGAAGGTTCTGCAAATAATCTCTCATGCCACCTGCACGGTTCACCCTCCACAGTGATAGAACCCATTTTCAGGCAACTATCCAATGGCAGCTACGTTATGCTCAATGATCACAGCTGTTGTGGCATGTTGCCAGGAAAAGCGTATCTAGTTAGTGTGTCATCCAGGGTCACTTGTTGTATGCAAGTATTGTATCCAAAAAGTAAGACAGAAAGGGAGACGGCATTATGGCCTTCACTGAATATCTCTTCTATACGAATTGATACTTTAAGCAGAATGAAAGTCATTCTTTTACAAAAAACTGTGCCACTGACCTCGTCTAGAGAAACGTATGATCTGCAAGTTGCAAGGACTTCTGCAGAGATACATGCATTATTATCAACAAACTGCCCCGTACATTTCGCAGAAATGTTAAGTCAAATCTTAAATATGTCTGATACCAGTGGCATCACACATGTATTTAAGACAATTTTTTCGGGCCTGTTAGCACCATTTGAAGCAGTCCTCGGCATTTTTCCAAATTTCGTTCACTCTGTGTTCGGCAGCCTGCCTCTCATCTTGGGACTCGTAGCAGGAATTTTATTTCTATTCCTTCTGCTCCGATATGGCAAGTCCAGTCACCAACGATACCCAGACTACCATGGAACAAGCCCTCCTTGTCATAAGGTATCGTGAGACAATTTCACAGATCCTTGGCTTGGCTCGTTTAAGGGATCTGAACACAACTTGGTTCCTTTCGTTCAGACCAATCTGGCAAGATTGCATCTTACCTGTTCTGCGATGCCTGCTTTGCGGAGAAGAATGAGTGTTTGACATTTGTCTTACACTACCATCAGTCCTGCCATCGGATGTTGACGCCTTGCTAGGTCCGGTAACGACTCATGCATCATGTTGCCCCCAACAGCTGCCCATTCTGATGACGGCATTTATTGAGGTCTCACCGGCAAGTCTAACTGAGGGTGAGATACGAGACACTACAGGCACGCAGGTACCACCTACTACGGACATTGCTAATGCATCAAATGGTGACGGCGATGATCCTCATCTGTGCACATTTGACCTGCTAAACTGAAGTGGCTCCACTTTCGCCTACTATGGTAGACGGTTTCTTTGCCAGCCTAGACGATCTGATGTTTTCTCCTGACACCGAGAATAACTTTTGACTAATTCACACAGCGTTCCCTGAAGTCTGAAATTCGGCCTTCATTTTTTCAAAACAAACCGTCTAATAAATTTGAACTTTTTCCAAAATAGAACTTGTTGGCACAGAGTAATCTGCTTAAAGTAGAACTATTCTTAGAGAACATGATTTCTTTTGAAAAACTTCCTAATGACAATATTTGGCCTTGTCCTAAAAAACGAAACAGTTTAAATATTATGCTATGGGATAGTCTCGGAATTTTTTCTTCTGTAACTTAAAGAGACATTTCATGAATGTAAATTTTGTCTTTCATGAATGATAGAATGTATGCTCTCATACTATGCTTCATATCGGTTGAGACCTATTTTTCTCATACAGTTTATACTCATTTCATGTGAACAAACCTTTCAAATGTAATTTGTAATTTTGGTGGGATTGTAAACACTTGCCTTAGATATGTTCAGTGCTTATACATTTAGTTTTATTGAACTTAATATAGTGGAGTGAGTGTTGTATTGGAATCTAGGACCCTAGTGTAATTTTCCCGATTCATGCCCATATATAGGTATAAATCACCGATCCTTATATAGGCATAGAAATCATTACCATATTTAGACTGAGCCTATGCAGCCCAAATATGGCATGGCTACTTCCACTAAGTTCCGCAAATCAACAAGGATTTCTTAGAAAAACCCGCCTTCGGCAGCTAGGGACTTCCCCTCGCCTGAATACTAATTTATCTAGGAAATCATGGAGTTTACAAAGAACTGAGTCTTTGAGTGACGTTATTATGTCCAATCATACGTTAAACTCTGCACCTTCAAGGTATAAATATGCCTACATTTGCCCAGACAAGCACACGGTGGTTTGGAGCAGATCGACTAACTACTTGCCCGACTCCCTGCAGCCGCAAGTGCCGAAGGAAGCCGACCCTCCAGCTGACGCACTGAGAGACGCTGTCTTTTCTCCTGCCGAGAAATCCAGCTCCAGTGTTTCCAGGCTACCCTTGCGGGTTCCTGGGAAATCGTGTCCTGAGATAGAGATACAAGACCTCCTTCATTCTAAAACCAAGGTACGGAGCTGATTAGAACCTTAAGAGAATTCTTGGAATAGATTATTGGCAAAGAATACTAAACTTAAGCTACACCTCACTTACTTCTTCCCTTGTACTAGACTTAGGTTAGGTACACCGGGGTAGGCATATTTTAGAAGCACCAGTTGAGTACTTTTAGTCATTATTTTATCATTGTATGTATATTAGGTATTTTATGCATTTTATGGCTTAGAAACCATACCATGCTTTTACAGTACTACTTTATAATACTTTTTCGTATTATATGCATTGTACTTTATAACCAGTATTACGATTGTAGCAGTACATTTCTTATGCTTGAGAAAGAAGACTGTTCAATAAATACTTTTTATTGAAAACGCCCGCTTCTCTATTTTCTCAGCACCTCTGGTGAAACGTAGCATGCACGATTGACTGAGTGAAATAGCTATCTATTGTTTCCGCGAGTCTAGATATTGATTTCTTATTCTTGAGAAACATAGTTGTCATGTTTATGCGGTTGTCAGAAACTAATCCCTTCTTGTGAATTCGAGAAAGTTTCTAGTGACCTCTGAGCTAGCTGGCACTCACAATTAAGTCTAATAGATTCTGTAGAGACCTAGTCGACCTCAGTCCTACGTCTAAACTACTGGATTTATTATTCAAATGCGCAGAGCCTATTGGGAATATAGGAACTACACTACACTCTCTGTCTCCCCAACATCCTGCCCCCACCTGAGAGCAAACAGGGCTCTAGCCTCAGTGGCACATCCATTCAGGAGGCATGCAGTACCAGGGGCTCATGCAGACACAATTCTGGGGCTGGCATGTCACCAGTCTCACAGCCCAGTTTTGCTGACAAAGCACCCAAACCCAGAGGCTGAAAAAAGTGAACCACTTTACACTCAGAGGAATGAGTTGCCTTTGTTTTGTTTGACATTGCTTACTTTGTTGTTTATTTTCTAGCAATGTTACATCCACAAGGATACAGTTGATGCTTAAGTGAAACAATGTTGTTTCTACCTGATAGAAGGGTGGTCTCTCAATTACACACCAAACATTACTATCATGTGTGATTTCTCATTTATTGGATGTTCTAATGTAGCTTCCCTCAGAAATAGATGTTGGTGATCTCTGTGCATCATGCATGTCCCTCTGCTGCACTTGTGCCCTCCTGCTGCCCCAGCAGTGGAGGAAACTCTTCATCAGAGTCGAATCAAGCTCTATGGGGATGTTGTGAAAGCTCTTCTTCATTGCAATATTATGCAGCATGGCACATGTGGAGATTATCTTTCAGCATGTATCTGGTATGTACAGTAGTGCCCCACTGGTCTTGTGGAGGTAGCAGAAGTTGTACTTCAGGATCCCAAAGGTCCCCTCTAGCATAGAATGCATTGTCCTGTATGCCTTATTGCACTACCTCTCAAATCTTGTCCTCACAGTCATGTACGGTGTGAGTAGCCAGGGACATAAGGCCGCTGCTGTGACCCCCTGGTAACTGCTAGATGCTAAGAAATGTAGTCAACACAATACCTTGACATGTGGTGGTATTGCATTGCTTCTGAGGATTGAGGCCTGTAGCTGAGGTTGTATCTCAGCATTTAAATCAATGATTACCTGACTACTCTGTCTGTACCTCTCAATAATCTCCTCCTCTGTCTGTTCAAACAGGGTGACCCTCACCCAAAATATTCTCTCTTGTCCCCTCCTCCTCCTCTGCCTCACAGCTAAAATCCTCATCCTCCTTACCAGAATGTATAAAGCTGCCATTGTGAAAGAGCCTGATGTATTTTGGGTGCCTTTTTTATAGTTTGTACCTGGTTACCACCTGATACGAATCAATGGTAATTTCCTTTCCTAAATGGCCATTTTACAACTAGTCACAATTTGGTAATCTTTTATACATGCAGTTAGCGATTTGCTATTTGGAAATCCCTTTGCGATTTTCTATTTAGCAATTTCCAAAATGCGATTACTATAAGGTAGAAATTGCATTTTGCATCACTACAAATGCCTTTTGTACATACCTGTAATGGCTTTTTGCATTTCATAATAGCATGAAATAGCAATTTGCACCATTAAGAAATGCTAAATGCCTTTATACATATGACCCTTTGTGTGCATAAAAAATTTGGTAAAATCCCTTCATTACCAATTAAACTGATTTTAGACCCAAGAAACTCTAAAATGTCAGAGCAACTTGAAGTCTCAGTTATCCTTCCCCCAATAAATGCTGTGTGTATTTAATTGGAAAGTCACAATTTAACCCACCCGAAAAAGCCCTACTGAATTTTAATTTAGTATGTTTTTAAGTTGGATTAGTTATCAAAACGCTTTTAACCAGTTTTAAATGTTTTCTGTTTTTAGGTACGAGTTTAAATTAAATAGTGTTAATTAACGGACTATAAAAAAGAAACCTGACTGCACTTTAACGAAATTACTTTGATTAAAGCAAGAAGACTCATTTGCCATGTACTCTGTGGGCAAACCTTGTAATCAAAGTTAAATATGCCGTGCTTTAATAAGCGGACACATTACACTTTAAGTGAACTAATTACCAAGTCTTTAAATAATTCCAGTCATTTAAAAGAATAGCAAATTGTTGTGCCTCTGTAGAGTGCAGTTTATAACTTCCTCACGGCAGTGATATGTTGATTCCTGAGCCTTTTGCATTGGAGAAGCGTTATTTATATCTGCACGCAGGCAGCAGCATTGCTCTTCCTACTGAAACAATCAAGTATATGACCATTTTTGCATTTACAATGTCTTAGCATTGCAGTCAGAAAATTGATGAAAAGCTTATTCTGTCATACTCTACTATTTCTGTCTCTAGCTGATGCTGCATTTAAAGTGCAATTTTAATGAGTGATTGTCCTTAATAGCTTCTTTTCTCTCCCTATGTCTTGAAAACCATCATTGTGGACTCCGAATGAACTAGCATGCAAATAAACGTAGTATTTTGTGGGTGAATTCAGCGAGTTATGGAAGGGAGGACACATTTCACCAGGGTCAAGTAATTCATCACTGTTGCATTTAAGTTTGTCGGTTGATGCAAGTAACACTTTTAACTCATCCTCATCATATGTGTCTACAAAATTCCTGCTTCAGGGCAAAATCGACCACCACTGGTGCAAGTTACTTGATCACCCTATCCTTTGGGTGCTTTATTTGTGCAGGTGGTTGAAGGTGTTGGACTTTTTCCCATCATGGGCTTTTAACCCAATAGGAAACCAGTGACGAACGGAGAAAGCAGGGATAGGGAGACTGGGTACTTGACTTAGTGAAACTTGACGCAACCCAATGCAGCAAGACAGCTTGCTTTGCTTTGTTAAAAGGAGAAGACAGGAATATTCTGAAATATGACTTTTTCCTGCACTCTCTCTGCACAGGCACACCTTCCTTCACAAAAGTAATCCTCAGAGGTATTTTCCTCTTTCTACGTGTGCGCCAGAACGTTGGGAAGGCATACCATTGTTATGCACTCCCAGGTTTACTAGTCTTAGTAAATCTGGAAATGTGCCAAAAACCACCTGTGAAAGCATGGGAACATCCATGTTCCACCCAATGCCTACCCAAAGCAGAGTAATGCGATGCAGCAACTTGAACTGCCATAGTTACTCCAGGTTTACTAAGTCACGAAGAGACATTTTGCGTGACTCTTTATGACTTAGTAAATCGTGATGCAAGAGCAATGCAAACCTGTGATAAATCTTGCCCTCGAAGTTAGGAATATGCAGTTTTGAAATTTGTTCAGAAAACACATCCAGCTTGGGTGTCTCTCCCTTTCTTAAGGTCTATATCTCTGTTGGCCTGACCCTAAAAGTCACTTCCCCTACCAACAGTGCTGTCCAGGTATTGGACGCCACCTTTAGTTTTTTTTAGGACATCACTGTTCTCCCACCTCAGCAGCAAGAACAGACTGATCACTATTAAATTCCTGCTTGGGTCATGGCAGCTTTATTTTAACCCCCCCTTTCTCACACTACTTTCACATTGCAAAACGTGCCTCTCTGAAACTTTGTGAATTGGGTAATGCTCTTCAGGAAAATGCTTGTGTCCCTAGTTGTTCGATTTTTTTATTTGCCTGTACCTAGAATTCATGAGTACTCTCTGTATTAGATTAACTTCTTACTTTAAATCAGGTTTGCACTAATCATGGGCGGAGAACTCTGCTCTGCCTGCGGAGTGTGCAGGGTTGTGCCTACTCGCGTTCGCAGAGAACGCAGAGTAGGCACAACTCCACACACTCCGTGGCAGGGCGGAGTTGACCAGCCCCCACCTCCACCCCCCAGGAAGAATTACATTAAATATACATGAAAGGTAAAAAATAAACCCTTACCTTGACTTCGGTGTCCCTGGGCTGCCGTCCTCCTCTTCCGCTCGGTTTCACAATGATCTGCGTGCGCATGCGCATTCCTTGAAACCGAGGAAGAGGAGGACGGTAGCCCGGGGAAGCTGCAGTCAAGGTAAGTATTTTTTTTTTATCTTTAATGTATATTTAATGTAATTCTTCCTAGGGGGCGTGGAGGCGGATGGCAGAGCGGAGCGGAGTTTCCACGGAGTTGTTCTTCAACTCCATGGACCTCCATATAGTGCCACTCCGCCGGCTCCGCCCAGGGTTAGTTTGCACCTCTTGCTGGCTCAATTTTATGAAAAAGTGTGTTTAATCACATGGAGCAGTGTAACCTCTTCCAATGAATTACCAAGATATATTACTTACCTGTCTCCTGTTTTCACTTCCCCTTTCAACAGAAGCCTCATTACAGTTTCTCACTCAATTTACCTCCTGTTCCTCCTAACACCAATTACATACTATACATGTCCTTGCCTGTGGAGCCCAGATACCACTTATCTGTCTGCATTGCCTGCTTGCTGCTGCTTGATGACTTCTGCTGTGTATCCAGATTTGAAATACTAAGCAAACACAATCCCCTTTAAAAAAGAAGCCTAAAGCTAGCACAAGGCCTACCATAAGATGCCCAAAAAGAGATCAGCTCTCAATAAGAATTAAAAGGAGCATCATGAACTCTAAAAAACAATGTATTCTCATGACTGAGTAAAATATTTATGGAACATGTCTTAAGATCATACTGAGTATTCTTTGCTGAAAGCCGAATACTTCCTGACTGAAGCACACAATATCTGCATGCCATATCCTAAAGCTTCAGTTATATTTCTACATGTCTTATTTGAAAATGTTATTGTTTTTCTTTGTCCTCACATCACCAAGAATGCCTCATACGATCGAAGACGGGGGTACATGGGTAACGCCATGGGAGTACTATGTGGTCAGGTAGCGTTCTTTAAACAAATCTCTCATGCTCATGCTTAGACATGGACCAGCACTTTATAAATAGAGCCTTGGTATATTCATCGGACTGTTTTGCCCTGTCTCTCCTTCTGCCATGCTTTATATCGCTACAACAATAAGTCCCTTTTCCAATTGAGGTCCACTTTGTCCTGCCTACACACATATGCAACAGCTGTCAACCACTCTTCCACTGATGAGGGCTCGAGCTTGTAGCCATCTTTTACAGATTTCAATTCTAGCCAGCAGGACAAAGTAAAATAATAACACATTTTGATCTTTACTGAGGACCCTCCCACAAGAATCACTTTTATCTATTGCAAACAATATCAAGATGGTGCTTACCTGTAGATCGGAGTTTACTATGGATTTAACACCTTAACCAAACCTTGCCTACAGGGGATCAAACCTGGGCATTCCATGAACATGGTCATATCATTAGCCCCTTCAACGTGCATCTTGCACATACTCTTACATTTGTATTATTTCACCGGAGTCCAATAGCACCTAAAAAGAGAAAAGAGATGGTTCCTTCCCAATAGTTTGGTTTTCACAGTAGCATACAACAATTTCAAAGATACTTGCCATTTCTCCTTCAACTCCTCGTCTGGCAAGTCATACTCCCAGACTCCATATGGTGGCTTTGCCCGTATGTCTGCGGTCATCACCATGTTCCAATACAAAAGAGAGACTTCCTTCTTAGGTCAAATATCCTGTGGATCTTCTTTTACCTTGGAAATTTCAGCATAAATCTCCTCCTGCCACTTGACCCACAAAGAGTTCTGGATATACTTAAACCTAGAGAAGTGCCCAGACGTTCTTTCCCTCCATTGTTCCCACGAAAGTGATTTCCCTTCACTCAGCAAGTCTCCCCAGGTCTGGATCCCATTCCTTTTATTGGGACCACACAGCTTATCATGAAACACTCCAGAGTTCCTGGCAAGTCCCAGAATTGGTGCTAGCTGGCTGTAATACGGAATAGCGGTACAAAAGGGGGTGGTAAAGGACAGGGCATCTGAATCAATCAAACACTCACACCCAGTCAAAAGATCTGGGTTTAATCCATCACCGTTCTTTAGCCCACTCTGCCACCCCAGTTCAGACATGGCTATATGTAATACGGAATACCCACAAATGTTCTTAAGTCATGCCACAGCCTAGCTGCTGATTGGGGGAGTTTGAGTCTAATTGCATGAAAAATTTCGGGAACCTGAATTTGTACGGAAACCCTATTTCTGTAATATCCTCCAAAAGGCTCCTCCATAGTCTCTTTATCAAATTTGAATCTACAGTTTTTAATTGAAAAACCTAGCAATATGACTGTAAATCAATCCGGTTAGAACAGGCCCGCTTAGAGCAGTTTCCTTCTGAGTTTTTTCCAAGATATCCAGGCACCTCTGGAACTCTAGATGAAACTACTGATTTCCTCCTTAAACTTCTTTAACACCATTTTATTAAAGGCTAAGCAAATGCAGTAAAAAAAAGATAAACCTAGGAAGGGTCATTATCTTAATCAGATTAGTGCAGTCAAAAATTGTTAGGGGTAGATTTTTCCATCTAAGCAACATGCTTTTACATTTTCTGAAGACACAATTTAAATTGGTCTCCGCCAAGTTCTCTAAATCATTCACTGCCCTAAAATCCTCGCATTTAATAGCTTCTTTCCCCTCACTACCCTCCCATTTAGGATTCCACACCATTATCTCTGTTTTACCTTTATTCACTTGGAATCATGCGAATCGACCAAAGACTGCACCTCCTAATGTATTTCGAGATATCATTTACAAGGGTCTAATGTAAATAGGATAAGGTCATACAAGGCTACCTTCTTTAAAGGTCCACAGCTACCAAAGATGGAGGACAATATTATTTTTTAACCTGAGGTTTTGTGCAAAGCGTTCTATAACTAGGTTAAATAGGAGAACTGATAATAGACATGGTTGCCTCATCCGTCTCGTGATCTTCATGTGGTCAGATAAGCTCTCATTAGCCAGAATCCTTGCCCTCAGAGAGCTATACAAAACCTCTATAATCTTAAAAAAGGTGTCCTCCAGTCCTAGGTGTTTCAATAACTCTGCCAAATAGGTCCAGTTAACTTGATCAAATACTTCTGCAGCATCTAACTTTCTCACGGTTAGGGGCATGGAATTGGAGGTAGCCAAGTCTATCCCTCTAATAAGAGGGTGGGTCATTCAAATATCTTCCTGGCATAAATCCCTTCTGCTCCTCATGGACCAGCTTCCCAACAAACCTAGCCAATCTCTTTGCCATGATAGGAGGAAAGGCCTAGTAATCACATTTCAGCAGTGATATTGGCCTATATAACTCACACCTATAGTGTGGCTTGTTAGGTTTAAGAATTAGACTAATAGTAATGTCTTGCCAAGATATGGGAGGCCGTGAAACCCCATTAGTATACTGTTAAATAAAGTATTCCACATTGGAACTCTTATTTCTTTCAAAGCCACATTAACCTCATTAGGGAGACCATTCAGCCTTGGAACATTCGCCGTTTTACATTTACTTATTACCCCATCTATCTCTTCTGCTTGTATTGTTCTACTTAGAACCGCTCAAATCAGTCAACAAGCTCTATTCCTTAATTTCTAACCAACACTTCAGCTCAACTATAGGTGGACTATAGCTTTTCTGTAACAAATCACTAAAAAAAATTGTTTTCTCAATATCCTGAATTGACAACAGGACCCTATTCAAGGGGCTCTCAACAATTTCAGCTATAACATTTCTATTCTGATCTGCCCTAACTTTCCATGCCAACATCTTAGCCCATTTCTCACTGTATCCAAAAGAGCAGACCTCATTAAGGGATCTATTAGGATGGCGGGCGGAAAATCACCCCAACCGCCATGGAAGCAGAAAAAATGCCCGCCAGTACAGGGGAAAAACCGGCAGTCAAATTAGGATCAACTGCCAAAAAACACAGACCGCGGCAGCACAGGGCCAAGAAAAAACGACCATAGCGGGTGGCGATGGCCAAAACCCATCCGCGGCGGTCGGATTTATGGCGGAAAAACACCAACCCGCTGCAAATATAGCGGAGGCACCGCACAGGAAATTAGGATATCCCCGATGGTCCCGTGGTACGTTCCCCTGTTTCCGACCGCCGCGGTCGCAAACAGTGATGAATGGGAGAGCCGGCAGAAGAGCTGCAGCATAGCCACCGCTGCGGATGCTCCGTAACAAATATGTCAGTCAACAGAAAAACCCCACAATAATGCCACAAAGTGCACACAGCAAACTAGCCATGCCCCCCAAAAATACAAAACACACCACAAAGACACAACCACATGGCAAAAAGAAAGAGAAAATCCCAGGACAACCCACACAACTCACCTGACAGCATTCCCACACATAGCTGAGCATAAAATCAGCCCCTTCACTGACCAGAATCCTTTGCAATACTCCAGAAGGGAGGGGACATACACCACAGATGAAAGGAGAGGCAAAGAACACATCACTAGCCACACCACACACAACAACACCACCACTTCCACACCTGCACTACTAACCCCTGCACATCACACGCTATACACATCACTACCACACCCACCACTCACACCCCTGCACTCACAACCATTTTGCACAACACACACCATGGCAACACATAAAATGCCCAAATTCACAGAGAGTGAATTGGCGGCGAAGGAGCTCTACCTACGAGCTCCTGAGGTAAGGGATAGCCATCGGCTTTATCTCTGGTAACCTAGACTATCGTCTCCAACGGAAGAAACAGACAACAATAGAAGACACCAGGCAAACAGGAAATGTGATTAGGAAGGTATTTGGTGACTTCTTACCTCTCAGCACGAAGAAGCGCTAGATGCGACGTCCTACGACACCGACATCTACAGGAATTCCCGTCTGCACCCACTGAATCCTCGAGGCGCTGCAAGTGGAGGCTTCACCCTGGCATCAAGAACAGGGACTGGAAGCTGACACCGTCGACTATTCAGCTGAAGCAAGTCTCCTCCAGTGGACTCATAGACGGATGCAATCTGCATTAACACCGGAGACCGGGCTGGATTCAAAATCCCTTGTGTTGGCGAATGTGAGCCTTCACGAGGACCCCCCCCCTCTCGACTTAAGATACAACCCCATCACTCGGACTGGCCCCCAGCTGAACTGCCCACTGGCTAGCGACCAACTGCGACCCCGAAGATTCCACAGACAGGCACCCTCGCCATTCCTGCAGGCGCTACGTCAACGCCTTCTACACGCCTAGAGACTGGATGCTCACCGCGCGCGGCGAGAGGGACATGCAAAACAGACAAATCACACGGAAACGGACACAACAGCCGCAGGTCCGCAACTCCATGCAACAAACGTTGAGCACTGGGAGCCCACAGCAACGCAGGAGGCAGTGCGACCCTGATGACACCACCGGTGTCGATTTCACAGCAGACACGCTCAAGCCACACAGGGTCTAATTTGCTCCGCCACTTGAGCTGCTGATGACCGGGATCTGAATGAGATCGACATTTCATATGACTCGGCGCCAGACCTCCGACCGATGTTAAACGTGAGTACAGGCACGCATAATACTAGGGACACAAGGAGCACAAGTTTAACTCCACATCTGTGTTGCTAATGGGATTTGCCAGAATGTTCTACAAGGGTTCTAGAGGGGGCTCTACCATTTGATTCCATAGGAATCAGTGAACTGTATTGCACGAGGAAGCCATTTTCTTGCTACCCACTACCTTCGTTATTTTCCAGAAGTTAAAATGGCTGAACTCCTCAGTTTTATAGAAACAAAGAGGGACTAGCCTCCCATCAAAAATAATGGCTAATCCCTATACTACAGCGGCCATCTTGTAATGGCCCCCATCTAAAAAGGTAGCCATCTTGTAACGGCTAAATACTATACATTTCTCTCAACCACCTTTAATAAGACCTGAGTTGAAGGATATTTATCAACACTCTTTAAAATAGCAATCTTCTGGATATCGATTCTTCCTCAAAAGATAAGTACACCATGGCGTATCAAGGTCCAAACATGATTCCCGGAGGAAACAACGCTTACTCTATTCAGTACCCTCATAAGCTATCAAAGAGTGCCTCCAAATCCTTCAAACAAAATCTCCTCAGAAAAAACCCAGACACCCTGTTCCTTGATCCCGCCTATAATACTAGAAAAGGTATCATAATTAACAACCTCATATTTTTCACAAGAAAAAAAGCTAAATGGCGATCGGCCTTCCACAAACTATTAACCATACAAGACCACAAAAACATTCCATATGGATCCTGGATTACAACGATACCCATGCAGAACTTCAAAGCCACGTTGAATATAACGTCCTACAAAAATGGCACAGTGCTTATTCAAGCTGCTAACAAGGTTATAGAACTATTTGACAAATACTTCATCACATTGAAAACCCACACCACCACCTCACACAATGCTTCTCAGGACATTACTATACCCATTTCCCACTCCGCGCCTGAAAATCAACGACCACACCCTCCACCCAGATCCGCTGAAAGAAGCATCACCAACACCCCATCTATCCCACACATTACACCAACACCTTCACGTTACCTACACAGCACCCTACAGCGACCGCCCCCTCAGACAGATCTGGAGAAAGAACCATCACCAACTCTCCTCCCCTGCCACGCACTGCACGGACACCCTCTGCCTCCCCACACAGTGCCCCACAGGACCTTACTGCCCTCACCTTTTCCCCAGCTCCTGATGATCACCGATCCACTCCATCACCCAAAATTGATGATATAAACAACACTAACTCTCCCCACGTAACACATACCATTATAACACCCTCACCTAGAAATGACATGAGAACTAATATAATCATGACTCCCGCAACAACCAACAGCCGATCACCACATCCACAGCAGCAGACGAGACAAAAATCACCCAAAACCCAGTACTTCCTCACCTCCAGAAATCTACAAAACGTTATCATAGAAATCAGAACCTGTCTACAAATCGCGGAAAAATCTCTTGCTAAACTAAAGCATCTTCAAAACTCGCTAGTAGCAGACATCGTGACAATAACTGTCCCACTGCCACTAACCAATCGACTCCTGCCCACACGCAAACTCCCTAACTACTTATCAGAGCAGGAAATTCAATCACTTCTATTGCTATATGAAGTTCCGTCCTGCCCGACCACAGAGAAGGAGGAATACCCGATTCTCTCAATCCCCATCAACCCATGCAGAACATCCCATCTTATCCATAGAGGAATAAACAGGAATAATCTCCACTCTATAACCCCAAACCACGATAGTCAGGAGCCTACATCAAATGATTCTTCAAATCAGATCTCTAGCCTTCTACTAAACGGCCGATCAGCCACTAAACACGCATCTGACATCGCTGACCTCATCCTTAACACGAAAATGGACATTATCATCCTCACAGAGACCTGGCTCAAGGACTCTTCCTCAACTTGCCTAGACCTACTTGTCCCTCCAGATTACCTCATCATTAGACTAGACAGACCACAAAAAATAGGCGGAGGCCTAGCATGCATACATCGGTCTAACATCTCCATCTCTAAGTTTCATTCCGAACACATGGAATCATGTGAATACCTTGGAATCTCTATCAAATCCTCAAGTAACCACTGTCACAAACTACTTATACTCTACCACCCACCAGGCTCGAGCACAATTTTCACAGAACAACTCATTGAAATCATCACTGCAAACTCTTCCCCCAATTCCAATGACATATTCCTCAGAGATTTTAATCTCCACTGGGAGAACCCCCTGGACAAACAGGTTATCGCCCTCAAAATCTTTTTTGCTGACCATTCCCTGATCCAAGCTATTTCAGATCCTACTCATATAAAGGGGGCCACTCTCGACTGGCTCATCTCTAAACAAAGTACTATTGAATCGATCTCGATCATTCCTTGTGACTGGTCAGACCAGCACATTATCACCTTCCTAATTCCCTCCAAAATCACGAAAATTTGCTCGCAACAAACCAAGCTGGAAAAAAAATGGATAAGAGACACAAAGAACATCGACTAGAACAACCTTGCCGCCCACTGCGAGGAGTCTCTTACCCTCCCAAATAACATCTCAGACGTTAATGCGCTCACTGCTCACTATAACTCCACGATGACCAAAGTATTCGACTAAGCGGCTCCACTAAAACTCAAAAGAATTCCAGACAAGGATAAAAATCCTTGGTTCAGCGGAGCCCTAAATGAAGAGAGACGCAAACTCAGATCAATGGAACGAAAATGGAAGCAACACCCTTCCCCCCTCCATCTTAAGCTACTCAGGAAAGCCAGAAACTCAGAACTAGAGAATGCCAAAAATAGACCAAAAAAACTCTTTGAAATTCTGACACAACAATCAAACAAACTTGCTAAATCCGCACTCGTAATCTCAACCGCACAGACGAGTAGTGAAGAGTTCTCATCATTCTTCACAGCAAAAACAATTTCCCTCCTACTCAAACTAAGTATGGGGGCAAGCAATTCAGCCGCCCCAAAGATTACCCTAGACGTCAATCCGGTACAACATGATCTAGCCCTACCCAAGAATAACTCTCACTGGTCTACTTTTAAACTTTACGACTCCCATGACATCAGCAAAATTATTACGACCACCAAACTCAACAACCACTTCAACAACCCTGTCCCGTCAAATTGCCTACCCCACATCTACCATATCATCACCCCTCTATGGACCAAAATCATCAATGCCTTGTTGACACAATGTCACATCCCGTACTGCCTCAAAACCAGACAAGTCACCCCTATCATCAAAAAACCGACAGCCAATACCTCAGACCCCAACAACTTCCGACCTATAACCAACATTCCCATGTTAGCTAAGGTCTTGGAAAAATGTGTGAAGCATCAACTGAACCAACACATCACCAATTTCAATCTACTCAACATCCACCAATCAGGGTTCAGACCTGGTCATAGCACTGAAACAGCCATCCTGCATATAGTAGACGACGCCCTCTTAGCCCTTGACAGCAATAAAACCTGCCTATTAGTCCTGCTTATTTGCATACAGCCAGGTTCTGAAACTGGGATGGTGCAGTGAGCTAAAAAACGGTGTTGGATCTAGCCCTGATCTCTTGACTGGGTGAGAGTTTTCTGCTTAATTCAGAGACTCTGTCCCTCACCACCCCTTGTTGTAAATATTAGTCCTGCTCGACCTCTCCTCAGCCTTCGACACGGTCAATAATGACAAACTCCTAAGAAGACTAGATAAGAGGATGGGTCTATCTGGCACAGTCCTTCTATGGTTCAAATCTTTTCTGGAAAACAGAACGCAATCGTTCATATCTAACAAGATTCTTTCACTCTCCTCACCTAACTTACTAGGAGTACCACAAGGCTCCACCCTATTCCCCACTCTATTCAACTTATACATTGAACCACTTACCGATCTACTTCAGCAGGCAAACATCTCCTACCACATGTACGCAGATGATACCCAACTTTACATCAAGATTACCTCCATCGAAGAGATAAAGACAATGAACCTAGCTCTCGAAAAAACAGTCCAGTGGTTAGCAAACAACTTCCTCAAGCTAAACTCACAAAAAACTGAATTCCTTCTAATCTCGCCCCCCAACAACTCCCAGGAAACAAAGGAATGAACCAGAATAATCACAGCTCTGAACTGTACACCAACATTAGTGGACTCTACAATATCGCTTGGAATCACACTGGATAAGAACCTTAACATGCAAACTCACATCAACCTGATGGCTAAAAATGCTCGCTTTCACCTGTATTTGTATTTGTATATATAACCCACCCTGTTGATAAACAGATGTGTAGCTATGCTGCATTTGACTGTGAATGTTAACCGTTTGTATGGCACACAAATTGCAGTAGCTACCACCTAGCCCCCGCGGAGCCGGTAATTGGATGCAATTAAAAGATGCACTATCGCGGTAGCGTCCACCTGGCCCCTGCGGTGTTTCACCGCCATGGAGCATGCCCTTACAGCCAATGAGAACCTTAATCGCAGTAGCATGATGCAATTTCGAAAATCGTGGTAGGCGTGCTCCGCCACAGCAGAGACGGTCATTAGTTGCAATTGAAAGATGCACTATCGCGGTAGCGCCCGCCTGGCTCCTGCGGTGTGTCACCCCATGGAGCATGCACTTACAGCCAATGGAAACCTCAATCGCAGTAGTATGATGCCGTTTTGAAAATCGTGGTAGGCGCGCTCCGCCACCGCGGAGGCGGTCATTGGATGCATTTAAAAAAGGCAGACCTGGACAACTAATTGCTGTAGCTTGGGACCTTTGAAACAACCCCAGGGAGCTATATATGTGTGGGAGGGAGCCTCACAATTCCACTGCTCCCAGAGTCTGCTGCCAGAGACCCCTCACCTGCTGCTGCCTCCAGGGACTGCTGCCAGAGACCCATCATCTGCTGCTGGCTCCAAGGACTGCTGCCAAAGACCCCTCACCTGCTGCTGCCTCCAGGGACTGCTTCCAGAGACCCCTCACCAGTTGCTGCCTCAAGGGACTGCTGCCAGAGACCCCTCACCTGCTGCTGCCTCCAGAGACTGCTGCCAGGGACCCCTCACCACCCAATTCCGCTGCTGCTGTCTCATGTCCACAGTGATGGCAAGGACTGAGAAGATCCATGTCAGTCCCTTCACAAGCAAGGAGCTGGAGGTCCTGGTGGACGAGGTGCTCACATAGTACCTAAGGCTATATGGTGCCCCAAATGTCGTGGTTAGTCCTCAACACTGGGGTGGGAGTGCAGGGGGGCACACATGTAGTTGGACTGATGCAGTATGTGCCTGAGAGTATGGGGTTGTGTCATGCACTGCCTAACATGCTGTCTCCAGGGGGAAGGTGTGTGTACCCCATGACACACGTTTTCCTGCCTGCACATGTATGTGTGAGTGACCTGTGTTTTGTTGTCAGCCATAGAGTGACACAGCAAGTTGCACATGCAGTAATCAGGACAGTGATTGCTTGGCTGAATGGCTGTGTGTGCCCCTGTTGTCCATCTCAATGTGAGCCCACCTGGCCTGACAGTCCCCGCCCAAAAAGACAAGGACACATCACTTCACTTACGGAGTATTACATCTGTCTTTTCTCATTGCACTCCAGCTATGAGCCATCTCAGCCCTGTAGATTGCACACGACTGGCCTTGTGAAAAGGATTTTGTATTTGTGAGATAATGTCCCTTAATGTGACATCAATGACACAGTTATTTATTCCCAGGGTAGGGACATTGAGGGCTGCATAGTCTTGGACACATTGAGTGTGAACCCAAACACATGTTGATATGTGATGTATGTCTTGCTCAACCTAGAAATGGACTGGAGATGTGGGCAGGCTGCACAGGGGTTTCAATGCTGGCATACTGAATGTGTGTGAGATGTGCAGGAGCTCTGTTCCCCATCACAACAGCATGCATTTACATCAGCTTTTCCCATGCAGATGTATCATGTGAGATGTATCCTTGTCTCTGATAGACATATCTGTGGATTTGGGATGAGTTTTTATCATGCTACTGTATTGAGAGATGTATATACATAACACTGTGTCACCGATCATTTCCTCCTCTTGTCTCCTATGCCTGCAACTCAAGGCACACCAACGTAAGGCCGTCTGGAGGGCCATTGCGGCCAAAGTGGGGCTCTGGGTGTCTCAGACCGACGGCACACCCACTGCCACAAGAGGTGGGACGACATCAGTCGGCTGGCAAAGAACATGGCGCAGATGCCCTTGGGGCTTCTTCCTCGTACTGGGCGGTTGGCACGGTGTAGCATCACACCACTCATGGGCCGCATATTGGCCATGAAACAGCCTGAGCTTGATGCACATTTGAAGGAGCATCAGCAGCAAGCCAGCCGGGAGTATTCTGGGAAGGGTGACTTTGGCTGGGAGTGGCTGCATGTGTACAGAGCCTGTGCCAGCGCTGGCCTATGTGATATTGGTATTGTGATGTAGTGGCTTGTAAGTGGCTGCTGGGCTGGGTGCAGGTGTTATGCATTTGACCTACCTGTACTTACTAAGGTAATTTGAGTACTGTGCATTTCCACTGCATTCTGAGTCCGTCTTGGTCTTCAGGTATTGTCTGCATTGGGGTAGTCTGGGGAATCCCATTGGAGGAAATGGTAGTGTGCCCAATCTGAGTGTGCCTTCATCAATGCGTCCATTGCCTGAACTCAGATTTGGGAGGCTAAGACATCTGACACCAATGTGCACCAGTCGTTGGGCCCCAAAGTACAACATGGTGGGTGGCATGGGCTCATGGCTATTGTGGAATGTCATGTTGTAGTCTGTGTCTGTGGTGTCCCCTCCTGCTCCATCCAGATGTCAGTGGCAACAAGTAGTGTCACAGAGGAACAGGAGACGGACACCAGTGGGAGTGAAACAAGCACAACAGCTGCACAGGAGCCCAGTGACACAGATGTGACCAGCGCCTCGAAAGGGGACAGGAGTCTGCTGGAGGAATCCCAGCCTGAGACGCAAAGTACCACATCATCTGATGCCATCGGTGATGCATCCATGGTGGCGCGCACAGGGAACTTGGACTCTGCATCATCTTCCAACACACAGCCGCCAGTGCCCACACTCCCAGCCACTTCCTCTTGTGCTGTCCGTGTTTGCACCAGTAAGAGGGGAAGAGTGTCCTTCACCCCGGATACACGCTGCCCCTGTCTCCCCTGCTGCCATCAGTGCTGAGTCTGTGGACCTTTTGCGCCAGCTGTGTGTAGGCCAGACAGCTCTCCTCAATGCCTTCATGGACTACTACAAAAAATTGGCGCAGGTGGCTGCTTTCATGGAGGGCATACATTCAGATGTGGGTGGGTTGCACCGGACTGTCCAGTCTCTGTCCTCCACAGTGACGGCAGCCCTTCAACAGGCACATACTCACAGTCCAGTTCCAGTCCCTTTGTCCACCCCCCGGCAGTGACCACGTCTGACTATAGTGACCACGCTCCACAGACCTCAAAGTCACGATACTGCACACGAAGCACGCAGCAGCAGCAACCCAAGCGGTTCCGGTGCAGACGCCACCCCAACAGAAGACTAAAGCCACTCCAGAGGAGCAAAGACAAAAGCCTGTCAGGTGACACCAGGGGCCAAAAAGCGAAGAAGCAGACCTCAGGCTCACATGCCTCAGAGGCATCCCCAGCCAAAGACTCTCCTGTCCCTAAACCATCTTGCAAAGAGAAGCATACAGTTTCTGGGCCCACTGAGAAGGTGGTGCATGGCAAGGGTACACCTAAGAAGGGCTCCAAGACAGATTCACCCACCACCTCGATTCCTATTCCAAGCCCAGTGAAGCAGGGGGAGGAGGGCACCATAGGTGTAACACCTGGTAAACAGGGGATGGAGAGGCAAAGGCGAAGCCAGGTGAAGCATGCTGCTGGATCCAGCATGCCCCCAGAGGGAGTGCCAGCATCTGCATCTTATGCAGCTTTGGTGGTGAGTGTGCCTGTTGTGTCCACATCCCTTCTAATTGATCCCAAGGCAAGGAAGCCAGTTAGGATCCCCAAGAAGTGGAAAGGCACCCCTCCACAATCTCCCAGTCACACTGTGTCTCACGTCAGGATGACTTTACCTCCTCATGCCACTACACCACCTGGTCCAAGAAGCCCTCCTGCTTGCCAAGCCATTGATAGCTCTACCTCAGCTGGGCCGCTCTCTCCCCGTTCAAGTGCTCCAACTTTACCCAACACACAGCCAGCTCCCAGTCTGCCTGACAGCCAAGTCTGAGTGATATTCACCCTCACACAGGGGGCCTGTACTGCACATTGTTACCCCCTGACTGTGTTGCTGACCATGGAAAGGTACAGTCGCACACATTCCCTGTGCAGCTTCTCATGGACATACTCTGGACTTTGCTCTGCCCACTGGCCTTGTCATTCACTGCTGTGTGTCCCTTGCCTGTGCAGCTTCTCATGGACATACTCTGCAATTTGCCCTGCCCACTGGGCTTCTTATTCACTGCTGTGTGCCCCTTGCCTGTGCAGCTTCTCATTGACATACTCTGCACTTCGCCCTGCCTGTTATGCCCTTGCCTGTGCAGCTTCTCATGTACTCATTCTGCCCCCTGAGCTGGCCGCGGGCTTTGCTGTTTTGCCCTTGCCTGTGCAGCTTCTCATGGACATACTCTGCATTTTGTGCCTTGCTCTTCTCTACTCTTGGTGCCTATTGGTGCAATATGTGAATAAAGACAGTTACTCATGTTGTCTGTTTTGTCAGTGTCCTTGCTGAATAATGTTATTTTGCTGTGTGTATATGGTTTACTGTGCCACGTGCTCTCTGTGTCACTTCAACGTAGCCATTGTCTTGGCTCACTTACTCTATTTTTTACAGGGGTGACTGGTACATCAGTTCTTCCTGACCCTGATACTTGTGGGGGAAATTATGTCAATTTCAAATGGAATGCAGTTGTCATTTTCTTAATGTGTTCATGTTGGATATATTGTACACATGTCGGGATAGGGGCTACTGCCAGCACAGAGTGGGATTCTATCCACAGGATTGCCCAGAAGTGTATGTGTGTGGTCATCCTGTGATGGCCAGTCATACTAGTCCCATGGCTTACTTTCAATGTGTGCTCTTGGGTGGTTAAGAAGTCTGCAGCATGAATTGGGGTTACTTTGTCAGGAGTGTTGATGTGTGTGTGCCCCTGCATTGTCAACTACACACTTGTCACCCTGGAGTTGAGTGCCTGTTGTTTGGATTGTTCAGCCCTGTGGATGTGGGTGTATGCACATTTGTGAGTTGTATGTTGTGCACTGTGCAGTGTGTTGGTGTGTCCTTGCAGTTCTGGCTGACTCCTACTTGTTGTTTTTGTCACTTGTGAGTATGCAGTATGTGTGACTGGCAAGTCAGTGTTGTGTTTTGTTGATCATCCATGTGTCTTGATACTGTTTGTGGAGACTGTGCAGACCTGCTGCTCCACACTGCCATTGTGGTTGTGTTTTCTCATGCATTGCTATCACATGGTGCCTTTTTTACCTCAAGTATGGCTCGTTGTGTGTGGTATGAAATGTGTCCTTGGAGACCAAGGGCTATGCTCCACACAGCTCTCAGGCAATAATGCTTTGAGTTTTGTAACAGGCATTTGAATATTGTTTTCTAATGGCATAATTGTACTGAATTTGATTTCATGTATTAATGAAGATGAGTTTTCTCATATTTATATTTATGTTTTGAAATCATGATGATTTAAGTAAAAATTGAGAACACTTATGATTAATATGAATAAATGTTCACTTTAAAATGTGTTTAGAATTGTAGGCATTATTGCCTGAGAGCTAGCGGAGCATGGCCCTTGGTCTCCAAGGGTTCATTTCATACATTGTACCCAGGGAATGTGGTACCCCTTCCCCATGCACCGCACGCATACACTTTGATTACATTTTCTAATAACACTCATTATAATTAGATAAAATTAGTTTACCATAGGTGTGCAGACGAACCCACACTTCATGTTGTATGTGGTGGCATACCATCCCCTATCCATGCTTCAGATGCCTACCCATTGTGAGTCTGCACTCCCTCTATTTGTATATGATACACTGTTGCCATGTCCACTACTGACATGCAAAACACTTAACTTTGATGTCAGCTGTCTACTTGGTTTACATGTGTGTGTGCCTCCCCATCACTTCATGTGTGACACTGTGCTTTGTGGTGTAGATCTTTGGTCAGGAGCAATGTGTCACTCAGGTCATTTCCCCAACAGGTTATATGTGATGTTCTTGTGCTGTTTGGCAGTCATGGGTGCTCATATGCACTTCAACTGTGTGTCCTGCCCAGTTCTTTGGTCAAGTTGTTTCCACCTTTCTGTCCCAGACTTGTGCATCTGTTGGTGTTGTGTTCAATGTATGTGTGTTTGCTATGGTACTGCTTCACTTCCTGGGTGTGATGTTCTCTTTGTGCTGTGCTGATTGGTGGTGTGTGGGTTAATGTTGTGTCGCTCATATCTGTGTGGGGCTGGTATGCTTGGTGTACACACACTAATTTTTGTGCATGCAGTGCTGTGGGTTTGTGTTGCCTTGTCCTTGCCTTGCATCATTCCCTGATGTCCTGCTTGTTTATTGTGTGTTTTTTTTGGCCTGTGCATATGTTGTTTGTTTGATGTAGCTGTGTTTTTCAGTGATGGTGCACTTCTTGTCTGTGTTGTGGTATGTTGTCTGTGCATTGTTCCTGACTGATGAGGTTGTGCACTCCTGTTGTGTCTGTGTTCCCATTGCCTTTCCACAGTTTTGCTGCACAGGGCATGTCTGTTCTTGTTGTGGTTCTGTGTGTGTTTCTGTTGGGTTATGTGTTTGTCTGTTGTTTTTGTGCAGACATTTGTTCTGGTATCCCTGTGTGTGTGTGATGTTTGTGGCCACCCCCAGGGTGTGTGATTGCTTGTCAGTTTATTGACTGGGAAATATAGCCACCCTTCAGTGTGTTTGACACTGGTGTTGTGTGCTGCTGGTGTGAGGGGGGTATGTGTGTAGATTCCTACTAGTGTTTGGCAGTCATGGAGTGTGTCAATGAGCCCTGTGTGTTGTGATGCTGGCGTACTCATATGAAGCAGGTGTATACATATGTATGGCTGTTCACAGTTTGACTTCAGGGCCTTCCTTTCATTCTTGTGCCTATACATGGGTTGCCTTGCTGTCTCCCTGGGTTGTTGCACTGAGCTGTCTGTGGTTTGACTTCACTCACCGTGCCAGCCATATGTGCTTTTATGGGCTGAGGGTGTTGTTGTTATGTTCCTTGTCTTGCATGTGATGTACACATGCTTGGTGTTTGTCTCCATGGCCTTCCATTTGGGTGCACCTCACTCTGGCGTTCCTATTTGTTGTGCTCAATTGCTGGTGGCATGTGGTCTGTCTATGTGTCTGTGTTTGAGTGTGGGGTATGTCTGTGTGACTTGGCAGGCTGTGTGTCCAGTAGGATGTTTGCTCCTTGTATGTGTGTGTGTTAATTTAGTGCTTGTACTTATTTTTCTTGCCATGAGTGTGGTGTTGTTTTGGTGTGTGGGTTGCCCTGGTCCTGTGCTTGTGTGCTGTGTGTTCCTCTGCAGCCACTCCTGCTGTGGCTGTCTCCCTGGTTGTTTGATGTGTGGTGCAGGGTGCAGGGTGTGGGTTCACCTGGCTTGCTGTTGTGCATGGGGGTGTACAGGAGGGGCACATGGCATGTCCCTTCAGGGGGGGCTGGTGCGTGGAGGGTGGATGTGTGGCCCTGTGGTCTTTTTGCCCTGCCCATGCCTGGTGCTGGCCCTACCGTCTGCATTGTGCGCATGTATTCCCTAGTCTTCACCGCTGCAGTGACGTGACTGGGACATTGCTGCATGATCGCGGAGAAAGTGTGTCCTGGATGTGGAGGGGTGACTTGGTGGCAGGTAAGTCATGTGTGGGTACACTTGTGGATGTGTTCCAGTCCCCAGCAGGGTGTCTGATGTGGATTTGGACCCTGTATCAGCCCATTAGTTGTGGTTGTGTTATTGAGTACCTGCGGCGGCGTCTACGGCGGTCCATGAGTTGCTGGTAATGTAGCAGGCACGGCACCGGAAAAAAGTGTAGGGCTGGGTCCATTGCGGTCGTGTCCAGGTGGTGTGGACTGGGACTGTGGTTTCATGCTCCCCTGTCGAGCTTCCACCATCTCTGATTGGGCGGTTTCTCTACAGCGGTGCAACTGGTTGTTTGGGGCATACTAATTTGTGGTGCGGGCGGATGTCATTCCGTATGGCGGTGAGTCTCCATTGGCTCACACCACCTCGGTAGCGGGCACACTTTGATGACCCACCATCCTAATAGACCACTAAGTTTCCACCTACTCAATACTTGAATTTCCAGGTGGGTTTCTAATAAAGCCTGCATACTGTGACTTTTGGCCTTCCTATTCTTCTTGAGTCTAGGGTTCCTCAACTCTCTCTGTATACCAAGGATTTTCAATCCAACTTTATAATTTTCTCTTTACTCTTTCTATTTCCCTGGCAATTCAAACAAATTGCCAGGGAAACATATCCCTTATACACATCCCAGACAACATGCACCCGACTGACCCATGTTTGAGATAAAAAATTCATCCCAAATGTTTCTTTCAATTTTGATGTTATTTTTTCATCTAACAACAGTTTCTTGTTGAATGCCCATCTCCATTCTATTTTCTGTCTACTATCTTCATGCTTTAAGTACACCACTGCATAGCCAGATATATTAAAATAAAAAGGTGCAAAATCGTTCTCACAATTTCCAACTCTCTATTGTCCAGCAAGAAATAGTATAACCTTGAGTGGCATTGCTTCTGATAGTGAAATGTGTACACCTCCATTTACGTGATTTACTCCTCCACACATCGCACAACTCTAGTTCACTCATCATAAATTTTACAAACGTACGAGGTTTGGTGAATCTCACTATGTTGTGGCTGGTATCCCTGTCTACCGTGTTATCTAGGAGAACATTCAAATCTCTTCTCATAACTATTGGGCAATTACATTCCAACAAATATGGAAAGACTTTCCTTAAAGGTTCCAAGTTGTCATTATTTGGGTCTTAATACCTTACACAAGCAAATACCCTATTTTGTATTCTCAACTTATCAATCACCCCTTTACTGCAGGTGTCAGTACTGCAATCCATAACCTCTATCCCACTTTCTTTCAAATCAGTATAGCTACTCCTTTTCTACAAAATGTCTGACTATTACCTATCCTTCGCTCAATCCACCTAATCTCCCTACAAAATGTTGTATGTTCCTCCCTCAATAGATGTGTTTCTTGAAGAATAATTGTTGTTGATCAACCATAATTTTTGAGATACTGCCTCATCAACCACTGATTCTTCCTTCAACGTAACCCATTGACATTCCATGTCATTAATGACACTAACCCAGCCAGGCTATTTTCCTTATCAATCATCCCACTCAAGACAAGACATGTTCATTAAACTGTTACATGCCCCCTACATCTATACTTGATAGTGGTATAAGGATTTTTCTTTTTTTTCTGTTTCTCACTTGATGTGCCCCTCAGCTCCTCCACACCCAAGTTCCACTCCCCCATGGAATCCCTCTTTTTTCAAGATTTTAAACTTACCCTACAGACTATCCTTCATACTCCTGCTCCATGACTGAGCTTCACCCTCTCCATTACTAAATTTTATCCTGCTTCAAATGTGCAATAAATGAGTCCATCTCTTTTGGCACCCTAACATTATGCATGGAATTATTAAAAAAAACCTTTAGTAAGGCAGGGAATTTCACTCTAGTAGTAGCTTCTAATGATTTTAGCTCATCAATCTGTTTCCTGAACTCCCATTGCCAATCTTAGCTTTAGAAACATCCGACCTTCTAGCGAAAGTACATCCCTTTGCCTTCAAAAATCCAGATTTAAAAGCAGCTCAAAGTATCTTCTCTTTCACTGTATTCGTTAAGAAGTTTACACAAATCTTTCTGGGTTTCTTCTGAGCTGAAATGGTCTTAAATGGATCCTAAAGCACTCTCTGAATCTCCTTTGATCACTCTATGTTACGTCCAAGGCAGCAATCATTCCAGACTCCCCCAGAACAGTTACAACAAAGGGCTTTATATCACCACCTTCTACTCCTTTTGTAACATTGATAATTCTTAAATTGTTTCTCCTTGAATTGTTTTCCAATGTCTCCATCTTTTCCTCTATCTCCCTATTCCTTTGTTTCAACTGTCTTATCTCAGCAAAGTTCCTGTTGTGGTGCGTCTCAACTCATGAACAGCTCTTTCTAGGGCTTTAGTACGCTCAGCCAGGGAGTCTAGCTGTTTCTCAAATGCTGCGTTCGTGCTTTGAATATTTCTCAGATTTGCTTCCAACTACACAAAGCCTTTTTTCATCTCTGCAGATAACTCTAGCAACATACCCTGAATGCTATCCTCCTCACCCCCATCTCCTGTTGATCCCTGCGTGCCCCCCTTCCCTAGCCTGCTGCTTTTCATCACTCTATTGAGAGGTCTTATCCCCACTGTCTAGCAGGTCTGTTAGTGCCACAAATCTGTTGCAGGAATTCACAGCTCCTCTGTTCCCCTACTCTCCTAGCCCGGGTACAGAGGTCAACCTACCACCCTCATTTGTCCCACCCTCACTGGTCACAAACTGCTCAGAAATGCTTACATTTATCTGTGTGCCATCAGATCTCTAGTTCCAGCCTCTTTTAGAATTTGTTGTTGATTTTTTAAAAAGCTAAGGGAGGGTATTACTTGTGCTCTCCCGGGGACCGCCAGACATCTATCTTCTTTTACCTTATATGATCTCACACCCTGTCCTTTGAGCCCCTTGTACAGTTTTATTATCAGCTCAGAGTCAATGTCCCTCCCTGCCTGTTTGGCAATACCAGCAGCAGGCAGTAACAGTAGCTTCCTTTGTACTCCCCAATCCAATCGTCACTTCACCAAAACCCTTCACACTACTGCTATACGTCCCTGGTTATGGTGCTCCTGCCCAACCCCAGACCCACTCTCTCTTTTACAGTCCCCTCCTTCTCCACTCTCCCTGCAAATTCACTATCCAGTTTTTGGTGAAGCCACCGGCCTTCTAACAGACAATTACTTTTTGTCCTGTATGTATGGAGCTACACCTTCTCCTTACCTGCCACTTCGAAGGCTCCAGATATATTCCAAACAATCCTTCCTGCTTATTTAACTCAACATTCAAGGATCAATCAGATGCACACCTCAGAAAATCTCCCAACTCTGTCATCCAGTCAGGAAACACTCCTGCTTACTCTACGTTGTTCAATGTTGGCATGTTCTTCACTATGAAGCACCACTGTCCCTTCCCACCTTGCCTGAAGGCATGCCCCGCTGCAGCACTGCCTGACTCCTCCGTAGCTCTATGGCAGCAAGAGGACCAGCTTGGAAGCCCCTGGAGTTTATGTATCAGTAGGTGCAATCTGGTGCAGTCTGCTGACTATCCCATGCAAATTCGCATTTCAGCGCGTCTTACAGTAGCCTGCTCTCCCAGGGTGGCTCAACTTTACCATTCACGATCCAATCCTCAGTTTGCAGGCTCCAGACTGGTTACTCACCATTGTCCACCATGTTCCCCCCATGTCTCATTTGGATTTTAAAATAACACAATTGGTTTTACTCAAAATTGATTTTACATTTCCTTTCATCTGGAAATAGCTTCACTTACCATGTTACAAACTATTGTACATTTGTATATCTACTTTCCAATGCTTGACATATGTTGCATCCCCACTGGCCACGACAATACCTTTTGCTGGAGTCCCCTTTTTATTTATTGCCAGCTAAATAAAGACCTCCTTCATACTATTTATCTGGCCGGTGGTCAAAATGTAAACCATCTCTACTATTTAGTCCATGTTCGGCTAAACAGTAGAGATAAGGTGCTATTTTCTTAGATGCTGGATAAATAGCAGATATTTTGCACTATTTGGCAGGCGGCTGGGTCAATAGATACTTCCTGGTACATTATAAAGGTGCCCGATTGAAGGCGGCTGTCAGAGTCTTGCAAGTGCTTTTGCAAGACTTTGTGGCTTTGAAACTAGATTTTGTTGAAACAAGAAAATACTGTGGGGGTTTATTACATTATTCAAAATGAAAACGCATTTTAAAATTGCTTGGCTTTTGCCAATCTCTCTTGTGTTTTTCTCCCAAATATTAAATAACCTTTAGGTAGTCTGGCTTTTCTCAATGCAAACTATCCTACTTGTCTTTTATGTTTCTCAGATCGTTTCCAAGAATAGTCTGTCTTTTATTTTAATGAATCTTTTATTCCTGTGATCCTGTGCAGCAGCCAGGGGCTTGTATAGATGCTGTGGTGTCCTTCCTTGATGCTGGGGACAGCTTGTTGACTTCTAATCCACATACTGTTGTCATGCGCACACACCAGCACACATCCGTAGGAATTTCTAGAATTAATATTCATGTATTTACAGAACAATTACTTTTCACATATTTGAGTTTAAGGCCCAGGGATCTGTAGTTATGTGCTTGACTTCAGTCACAAAAAAAGTGCCCCAATGGCTACTAGTACATTAACCATACAATGCTTGCACACTGCCTCACACCAGTACCGAGAGAATGGACATAAAGGATGTGATCCACAAATATCTGCACTAGAAATGACAATCAATTTTATTAAAATACATGTATCAAATATATTTCAATCGAATAAGACTAAAAACATAGTACATAGCTAATTAAAAACATCAAAGTTAAAAGCCAAATATTGGTTGTAAAGAACGATAACATTAATTGCAAATTGGGAGCAAAAAGGAAAAGAACAATAGTTTCTGATTCTAGAGGGAGCTACTAAATCAAGTCAGTATTCAATTGTGTCCACAATGGGTGAAAGTTCATCTTAATCATACAATACAATTGTCCCAACAGATTTGAAATAGTATCCTCTTCACAAAGCATCGACGCGTTTCGGTGGGCCTATAAATGAGCGCCCGTCACCTTCTTAAGGAATTTACATATGTCCCAATCATAGTATTAATAATCTGTAAAAATAAACAAACCAATAAACATTACACAACCCCACAAATCCGGGTATGCCCTCATAATCCAAACCCCCATAAACTCGATACAGCATCCCTACGTCCAACATCTCAACCCACTGGTGATAAAACTTGAGGCACTCATATACGCATCACAACCATACATCATTGTCTAGATAGTATGTGCCCATAAAGAGCATCAACATCCGGGTACTTATCAAAAAGATTTTTTTCTTTTTTTTAATTGTCATTAGGAAAGGGCATCCCATTTTTATTTGTTGAAAACTTGAAGGAATATACCAATATGATCACAACCAGGGGCCTATCCACCTCCCTACTTGAGTACCCTCCTGCTAACCACTCATCTCACAGGCTAATTATAAAAATATAACTGTATTCCCAGGGCTCGTGAATACCTCTGGACCAATATTACCACTTGGTACTCAGTGAGCTCGCTACCTGCCACGAAACGAATATATTTAAACTCCGTGGCTACTGAAAATAGCATACCTATGTGTTCGAAATTGTACCAAAATGGGGCTACATACAGCGATTTTACCTTAGTCAAGGAAACAGTAGGGTCCACTATTCAGAGCTAGACCGTTGGGCTATTATAAACCTTTCTTCATCCTGACAAGGCACCTGTACATTTAGGAATAAAATGGTACAATAGTCTTACTAAAGAATCGCCATTGTGAAGACAAAGAATCGCACTGATACTATATATCCATATATCTATGCGGCTCGATGTTTACCCGCAAATATTTCAAGGAACCTTCACTTCATATTGTAAGTCAAGTATTGAAAGTATGCTATCTCATTATATACATTCTTATTGCTATCGAACCGCTAAATGTCCATATTTGTCCAATACTACATTTGGTACATCTGTACATCTCTTTCTCCCCATCTCATCTCATTTGTGTGGAGGTCTTTAGCATGAGTGCAGAGATCTCTGCACATGGAGGATGCATTTTTGTAATTATGGTAGGTGAGACAATTGGGAGTTGCAGGAAAGTCTGGCAAATCTACTACTAAATAGGGTAGGATAAGTAAAATTTAGGAAGGGCTTTACGGAGGGACAAGCCTTTGAGTAAATCCAGAATCACTCATGGCCAATCACTGGTAACGGAACTCACTCTCATAGTAGCAATGTCGTCAAAAAATAAATCGCTATCACCACGGAAAGAAAAATAGAAAAATATAGGTAGATATTTTGTATTGTTAAAAATGTAATTGTAAAAATAAAATCAACTATATTTTTGTTAAAAGTAATGACAATCGTGTAATCCAATAATTCTTCAAAAACATGCAGCACACCGGCTACTGCAAGGGGTGTGGGGATTGAACTACCAGGAGTCCACACACTCATCAAATGTAATTCCCTGGTCACCTGTGGCATTTGTTCTTCTTTATCATCACCTTTTCCAGTTAGGCAGGTGCCATGTGCTTTCCTATGCACCATTAAAAGATCTGTATATCTAAGTGCAAATGCTTGACATTTTTGTTTGAACATGTGCTGCTGATTAGTTAAAATCTTCTGTTTCCTGCTGTCCTCAGGGTTGACTGATATCCTTGTGTGTTGTTTATTTGTTCAACTGCCCTGTCGATCTAAATAAGGCCTCAATTTCCTGCCCCAGTTTCCTTCCAGAGACAGCTTTCTAATTGACAGGAAATACTCAGCAGTCCTCAGGAAGGATACAGTGCCAACATTTTTAGTTTACTCAACTTTCTATTTCCTGTCCCAGTCTCCTGCCTTGGACAGCCTACTAACTGACAGGAAAGACTCAGTAATCTTCTAAAGTACTTCAGAATACCACTCCCGTAACAGGCTATAAATGCTGCTTTCAAATACAGTTCCCTGCTTGGCTTCATTGATCTGAGTGAAGAGAGAGCTGAGTCTCCTGTCTGTGCGGTCTGAGCCCTTCCATCTACTACAAGAGTAACCCAAACACCTTTGCTTGGAAGTTGGTAGCCAGCAACCTCTCTTGGAATTCTGTCCCTTTGTGATAGCTTTCAACACTCCTGAACCCTGGAACCGGCGTCGATGTGCCCCTATGCCTTGACTACGACCATTATTCAATCCCTACAGTACAACACTCAAGCAATTCCAGCCGGTTATATAGACCTCATGTTGATGCATTAATTGGGCACTACTATTTTTGGAATACCCTTTTATCTTCAAGGACACCCTAACAATTTGAATTTGAATAAGAATGCCGTGCCTAAAGGAAAATGACTATCGAAGCAGGAGGGAGCCTGCATCACGCTGCCGACACCGCCAAGAGTCCTAACTGCACCGGGATTACTGCGGGGGGCTTATCTTTTGCTGCCACCACCGCCAGGAGTCAGAGGACGCCACCAGCAGGGCCGTTGCTGACCCGGGACTACAATTCCCAGCAGCCTCAGCAGCGTAGCGCACTCCAACGACGTGGGCTGCAGCGCCAGGAGGCGCATATAGCCACCAAAAGCCCTCCGCATCGCGGGGACGCACGCGGGACGAGATGGGCGAAGCCCGGGCCAAGGGCGGGTCCTTCTGAGCCCGTCCGAGACTGAAGAGGCTGGGATGGGCTAGGCCTCTTGGTTTCTAAACTTGTACACTGTGATACAACCAAAGGAACATTGAAGACTGTCCGGTGGGTAAGGACCCCTTGAACTATACTTGTTTGGTCCGCACTGGTCTTAGGTCTATATCCAGTATGTTCTTTATTTTTAAAATGTTTCTATCATTCAAAGGATTGTGTACTTGGTTCATTTCTTAGGCTTTTTTTCTTAAAAGGTATAACACTCTATTTTAATAATGTCACAACGTAAGGGATGTAAAACACCAGTTGAGCATGCAAGCTCTACCCTGAATAACTATCTCGTGAGAGCAGTGAGCGTTATCAATGATCAAATAGTTAGAGCAGAGCGGCGACTCTCACTTGATCTGGGTAGTCCATCTGTACCATCTGGAGCACTTCTAGTATCTTCTGATAGAAGTAGGGGGAATGCCAGCATATACACTACCTCACAAACTAGTTTAGCTGAGATACATACATAGTCTGTTGCTACCCCTAATCTGTCACCCGCCCCGAGAACTAGAAGGGGTTGTAGGAAAGCTCAATTCAAACGAGGTCCTATTCATCTGGGTAAGGGTGCAAAAAACCAGTAGAGCACACATCCTCTGTAGATGATCATCTGGCTAATACTAATCCAGGGGTATTAACCGATACACAGGTTGAGCAACTTATGCACACCTTTATTGATAAAATTGAAGGCACTATTAAACCCCTATCCGACCCCTATCCGACAGATTGGTCAACTTAATTAGTGAGTTTAACAGGGTCAGGGCTGAGATTACTTTACAGAATGACTTATTGAAAACCCAAATGAAAGCCCCGGAAAATTGTCAAGCTAACATGGTAAGAGGAGAAATGGTCAACCCTGAAATCCCAAATAGTAATGGGATGGCACATGAACATGAACATGTACCTGTAGAAAAATTAAATAAGCAAATTCCTGGAACTCTAAAGAGTAAAACAGTCCTAGAATCCAGGGGGGGGGGAATAACTCACATTGCTAAGCGTATTAAGAGCATTAACCTACCCCCTGATTGTGCCCCATATGTGGCCATCCTAACCAATGTTCCATCATTAACACCTTGGCTGCTAGAGTTATTTTCCTCCTGCGCTGGGCCATAATGGAAATGGGTGTGTTCATGACGAGCTGAGCTCGTCATGAGCACACGAGAGGTGTACCTCATGACGAGCTGAGCTCGTCATGAGCACGGAAGGGGTTAAACAAAAACCTGGCCCCAAACCAGATGGAGTCCCATGAATCCCTCAAAAACAAAACTGTCTCATGGCTTAACAACCAATGTGGATTCCCGGTGGCCTTATCTGATCAGATTCTAACCAAGAGAAGGGTCAATTGGATTGGGAAATCGACTAAAAACATCAAGGGAGGCTGTGTTATTATAAATTTTAGAAACCCTCATTTTGCAACAACTTCCTTGATCAGAGCAACATCATTACCACACAATGAACAAGGAATCTCTTTACGCCCCCTGGGTTATTTTTATAGCCACCTTATGTATCAAAAAAGTGTTAGCCCTACTAGAGAGTCACGCCCACCTCCTGATATACCTAGTATGTTCCAGGTGCCTGTATCTAATAGATATCAATCCTTGAGCACCTTAGATGCTAATGATTGACTCAATCAGAATCATACCATTATGGATGAGTTGGTCAGACCCATATGCGCTGAAAAGGAGAAGGGTAACCCAAGGGAGTTAGGGGCCACCTATGTGGCTGAATCTAGTAATGAAAGCCAGGATAGGGATAGCTTGATTATTGTGCAAACGGAGGGGGGTGAGAGGCCGGGAGTTCCCGACCCAGAGCAGACAGTGGTCCCGCAGAATAGTGAGCATCCTCTTTCCCATTGCTCTATAGTTAGTTGGAACATTGCCGGACTAGCCTCAAAAGGGGACACACTGGGTTGGTCTGATTTTATTAATTCTTATGATATCATCTGTTTCCAGGAAACCTGGTGTCAGGATCTGGTTAGTTACGATGGGTACGCCGCCTATAGTTTATCAGCGGTGGGCTCTGTTTCTGGCAGAGCCAAAGAAGGCCTTTTGACACTGGTTTCAGTTAATCTCCCCATCGTGGTGAAGAGACACATGAAGGTTGGGGTACACTAACAGGTTCTATGGCTGCTAGAAAGAGATGTCCGTAATGCTCTTCTAATTAACTTTTATAATAATGTTTTCGACAATACACGGCATCAAGCTGTGAAGGATTTAGAGATTGCTCTAGGTGAATTGATTGCAGGGGAAAATTTTATTTTTGATTTTATTTGGGTGGGTGATTTTAATTTACCTACTTGTCCACTGTCCACCCTAGGGGTGTGTGGGGTAAAAGGTAATTCAGAGGTGGACGACTTGCATTTCCCTCATAATACGTATGGCGAGTCACTAAACAAAATAATGGCGGACCATGATCTAGAGCTTTTGGCCTATGGTAAGAACGACCATGGTGATATTATTCCCACATTTACGGGTCGCAATGCAAGCACGGTGATTGACCACGTATGTGTATCATCTAATATCACTTCACTATGTAAGGTCCCAAAGATTGTAGAAACCCCGTTGAGTGACCACAACTGTAATATTTTAGAATTTGCAGTCTGGGAAGGCAGAACACCACCCACTTCACGTTTTGTGATGAATATCGAACCCCATAGACCCGCCGGTGTACGATTGAGATGGAAGGGAGAAAAATCCGAAGAGGTTTTAAAATCTATTGTAAAAGGGTGCACCTGGGAAATTAATGCCATTCTAAATAACGATCATGATCCCGTTTGCATCCTAAGTAATTTTAGGTTTATTAATAAAGTTATTGACACTATGTTCACGAAAAGCGGCTCGGGGATAACTACACATAATAAAGGGTGGTTTGACCTCACACGTACAACACTGCAAACCGCACTAAAGCGGGCCCTAATAGTCAGGCCGAGAGATAAGATAGCGGTAAGCCAACTGAGATTTGATTATAAAGTAGCCCTTAAGCATAGGAAGGTAGACCTACAAAAGAGGCTTGGGCAACACTGACAGTGGCCGCAGAAACGTCCAACAGCGCGTTATTCTGGGCAAAAGTTAATTCCCCTTTTCTAAAAGACGATTTGGTACCTGAACATACATCTAATGTTCCCTGGGAGACATGGGTAACCCACTTCTCAACTATATTTAAGTCTGACAACTCCCACTGTGTCAATGATAGTTCTTGGCCTGTAGTCAGTCTGGATTTTACTATTGCTGAGGTGGAACAAGGCATTAATGCCAGTAAAGGGGGGAAGGCCCAGGGGCCGGATGGGGTTCCCATTGACGTATATAAAACTGCTCTGAAATTGTGGAGCCCCGTGTTGACTTCTGTATTTAATGCCGCTGTAAGTAATGGCGTGCCACCGACTTGGGGGGAATCCATCATAATTCCGATCTATAAAAAGGGGGATAGGGGATGCTAAAAATTACCGCCCTATTTCCTTGTTAGACTCCTCCGTCAAAATCATGAGCAGAATATTGCTGGTACGATTGGAAGAATGGGTTGAGGAGAAAGGGATTATGGCCAGTTCCCAGTATGGCTTTAGGAAAGGGTGAGGAACTTTGGACCAGTGTTTAAATTTAAACATGCTTATTGGGAAGTATACCCAGGCCAAACAGGGCTCTATCTACCTCTGCTTTGCAGATTTAAGCAGCACTTTTGATCTGGTGGATCACGCCATTCTTTGGGCGAAGCTGCTTGAACTTGGGGCCCCGTAAGGTATTATTTTCTTTTCAGCTCGGCTGTATGACAATCTCCAAACTAGTGTCTGTTACGGCGTAAAGGGGGAATGCACTCCTAAATTTAAGGTTAGGAGTGGTATCAGACAAGGGTGTGTCCTTGCACCCCTGGTTTTTACACTTTTTATCAACGAGGTAGATTTAATTTTAAAAACAGTTAGTGCCGATGCTCCACAGGTTAATGGCCTTGACATGCCGGTATTGTTATATGCAGACAACGCCGTGCTACTGTCTAGGACTCCCATTGGCCTTCAACGCCTGATTGACAAATTCTCCATTTTTATCAGGGATAGGAAACTGCTTATAAATAAAACCAAAACTTACACTATGATCTGTGGGGGCGGCCAGAAGAGTTCCCATAGTTACTTTATTGAGGGTCAGAGAGTGCACCAAGTTGATAATTTTTGTTACCTGGGAATCACCTTTGGTAGAGACCGAACTTGGGCACATGAATTTATTAACGCATCAGGGATATGCTGCAGATCTACCAATCCCGTTGCGTATCAATTGCTCTATATGGGTCCGGAATCTGGGGTCATTGTTCTAACGGCTGCCTGCAAATTGAGGAAAATGTTTTTCTCAAGAAACTCTTGTGTCTACCAAATTCCGCCCCTAATGATTTAACTCACAGAGAACTAGAGATCCACCACTTGTCAGATTTGATATCTTTGAGACCACTAATGTTATGGCGCTCGATCTGGCAAAAGGAGGAGACAGCAATTAATAGATCTGTAATTAATGACTGCCTCTCTCTGGATAACTACTCTAAGATCCCTTGGTTAAAACATATGATAGTCAGTTTCCAGGAAATTTTTGGTATAAACATCTTGTCCGACCCATATGCTGCTGCAGCAATGTCAAAACATGAGTTAAAGAATATATTCATAAAAAAACAAGGTTGAGAGGCGGGTGAGCAGCAATGGTTTAAAACCCACCTGTATGTTTTATAACAAGTTTGTGGGGAACGAGGGATTTTAACCATATCTAAGCCAGGTGACCAGACCCTCGCATAGATTTGTTCTCACGAGGTTGAGGCTTGGGTTAGTACATCATCTGGTAGCCTTCCCGTCTCCGAAAAAACATCTGGTGGGTCCTTGTTGCTGCGACGGCCAATCCAAGCAATGCACCTTGCGCTTTCTTCTGATATGTAACCTTTATATGAACTATCGCATTGTTTATCTAAAACCCATCTTTGTTAATTATTGAGTCCGAAATGTTAATGTAGCCATGAATTTGCTTTTTAATATGCATAATCAGGATGTATGCTTTTTTACTGCTACCTTTTTAAACAAATCAATACATACAAGGAAAAGTATGATGTTTTAAAATTGTATGAGTCAAATCAATTAATCATCCCTGTATCCCTTGCCAGTTTATATCCGTATGTTATTCTATGCTTTTATGATAAAAAATTTTTATATATGTACCGAATAAAGCTTAATGAAATGAATCACTATGTATGCAGTAACACAATGTTAAGGGCAGCTAATCATCTGTGCAGAGGCTAAAGAATACGTGCTCAGGAGGATTCAATGTGGGAGTCGATGCTTAAGGGCCCTTTACGTGGACTTTAATATGTTACATTAATTCTTGCTTGGTATGTTTCATTAAGGACTCACACCTCAGGCTGATTGTAAGGTATTCATGTATGGTTGTCTGAAGTGATTGTGTTCTTGATGCATAGTACCTCCGCTGACTGAAGGACTGCACCTTGCCACTAGAAATTGAGGAGTCCTGCTAAGTAGGGTTAACATGCACCCATAATTCTTTTGATAAGAGCTTCAAGTACACAAGAGCTATCACTTTTTATCCCTCCTCAAGCTCCTTTCCCCATGGTTAGTCACGGATATCAGTTATCTCTTCTAATACTAAGGATTAACCTCAAGGAAAGTGGTGGAAGATCTTTACTTCCGCAGTAGTCTAGGGAATTCAGGTAAGTAGACCTTGGTGTGACATTATCAGATAAACCTCATTGCAACTGCAACCAATGACATATCTGCCCCCATAAGAAGCAAGTCACACAGCAACCAAAAATGTTTAACTATGTTTACCCCTCGTTTTGAGGAACAATATTTGAGGAGGAGAGCAGGGCTTAGCTAGGTATAGTTTAAGTAAATATAACTGAGGGTGCTGTTAGTATGCGTAACATATTGTTAGTATGTGTAACGTGTTGTTAGATTGACAAACTGATGTGCAACATCTGCCCATCTGTGAATGGTAGGGTGAAGAACTGTGTAGTCATAGAAGAATGAGTTATGAGAGATTAGAGTTGCGTTCTTACCTGACCTTACTTTGGTGATCCCTACGGCAGTCAGGCCATATCACAGGTAAGGGTTCCTGGTATTGAGTGCACACCCCTTGAGACGGACAAGACAAAATCGTGGTCTGCCTCGAAGAGGAGTATTTACCATCTTTATTCAGTATAACCTCACCTTCACCTACTTACTCTCATCCCTACACTATTTTTTTAGGTTTCCACGGTCATGCCACCACCACCCATGCGCTGACATAGTCTGTTAACTCCTACGTTACTTGCCTTCTCCGTTCAGCTGAGGATGCATGTAGTTGCTATAGTGAGCAAAAAGGCTAACAACAAGTTGTGTCTTCTTTTCAGTGAAGCTTCTCTTCTTCTTGAGAGAGACTGTCTGTATCTTGGAATCTGTTGGTATTGAGAGGCATCCAGTCATTGCGGCAGTCCAATAGGAAGAGGACAGAGAATAGGATGTATGGTATGCTGTATTTATATATTTAAAGTGCTGTTGTGACTCAGGTGTTTGTGTTTTGGATTAAGACAATAGTGTTTCCCTACTCCCTTTAGTTCAGATTTTTCTGCCATAGTGGTAGAGATCCCCACCACAAGGCGGAGACCTGCCCAAATAGGCACGAGACCGTGGACCAATATACAATTGCTTGATAATTGCTTATACACTGTGAGAATGTAAATCCATATATTTGCCCTAACATTTGCCTATAGGAAAAATAAAACAATTGTGATTTTGTTTTTTGTACCTGCCTGAAGCATTATTCCAAATGTATTCACATTTCGGAGGGAGTACCCCATGTTCTATGTTGCACATTTTACCTTATAGTTCTAGCTGTGCGTTCTGTAAGCAAAGCTTTGTTCTGCATCCTCGCAATAAAGTGAGGATTCAGGTAAATGGTATAGCCTTTACTTATGAAACTTGTAACAGCTTTCCAAGCTCTTTTTGTATTCTTCCTCTGAGAAGTGCTCAGCTCCTGATAATTAGTGCTTATCTGTAGCTTTCTGTCTGTCATGTGCTCCTGCTTTCAATTAAAGTGTATAAATAAATGCACCACCAACATATATGGATTTTACATTGCATTTTTCCATCTGCTCAATTTTAGCATGGACTGAAATTTCTGATGGGACGTGAAATCTGTGGATCAAGGGCCCTAGTACCAGGAGTCTGATACCCTTCAAGATCAGGGGCGCAGATTAAAGTGGGCCACGGTTGTCCCAGAGGCCTTTCATTTGGATTTGTTATAGTAGAGAAAAAAACTTAAAACCCATCTTTTTCCCAGGATGTAGTGTTGCATCACCTGCGGTAGCTAAACTCTGTGTGTGTAGTGGAACCTCTGTCTTTTCAGCGCCAGGATACCCGGGGGGTGATAGAGCACTTTATAAATGCTGGATACATTACATTGTCCATGTGCCAGAGGGGTGTTCAGATCGGTTTCGATGAATTTGCCTCGGACGACGACTGTATCATGACAGCGTATGCCTTCTTTTTCCCAGGCACATTAAATCCTCTCTTACAAAGCCAGGGTTGGCGCCACCCCCTTCTTTATGTAGATGGTTTGATAGAAGCTGTTTATTGGTATGCAAAGAGTTTTTAGTAGCTCTCAAAATGAAACCCGGTAATAGAACCTAGGTAAAATCACTACGTGGCCAATTACAATTCAGCCCTGTAAAGGGCCGCATCGTAATGGGCCTGCCGAGAAAGATCCACAATTTGCAGCGTTAAGATGTTGGGTAATATTGGGTCAGATGTACAACAGAATGTTGCATGTGCGAATGGGTTTGCGACCCGCTTGTGCATGCAAAAATCCTGTGTACTATGTACTAGCCATATTTTGCGATTCGCAAATAAATTTCGACTTGCAAAATAGTGTTTAACGACTCGCTATTAGGAAGTGGCGTTCCCTTCAACCGGAGGCCGTGCACCAAAAGGGGCCCCCAAAACACTTTTCAACATTTTACTTCTCCTGAATCCAATGCTATCCCTACTGTTTTCACCCACTGGAGTGGGAATAGTAAATTTAACACCTTCTGAGTTGAACTCTTTCCCTATTGTTGCACAGACTGGAGTGAGAATAGTAAAATAAACCCCTCCTGGGTTTAATACTTTCCCTGATGCACAGACTGTAGTAAGAATAGTAAAATCTACCCCTTCTGAGTCCAACGCTTTCCCTACTGTTACACAGACTGGAGCGGGAATAGTAAATGTAACCCCTTCTGAGTCCAACGCTTTTCCTACTGTAGTATAAATTGGAGTGGGACTAGTATAGATTAAGTTTAATTTTTTCTTAGGATTGTTTATATATATGTATATCTATATATTGTTATGTGTTTGCATCTTTTATATATATACGATTATGTCATTTTAAAGATATTCTTAGTAAATAGATATTGTTTACTTGTTATGCATAATTAAAATGAAAAATGTATTAAAAATTGCAGTTTATTTTTGTTCCTTTTAATTTTTAAGTGTATGTAAATATGCATATATATATATAATTGTTATATTGGTAAATTTAGAAATAATTATAATACAAGTTAAAATTAATATATTTTTTAATTGTTTTATATTATATATGTGTATATAAACAAACACTGATATATATGTGTGTGTTTTTAAATGAGTAAATATATATATATATATATTTTTAAATGTAATTTAAACAAATTTAATTGACATTATATTAATGTTATATGTTAAAAATGTACTGTTTACTTATTTAAGTTACACTTAAGGACCTACTACGATGCCAGTTGAATGAGCGTATCACCGACACCGTAGCGGGAAGGAATCCGCCCCACTATTAGTTGGCGGTTCCACCCGCAGTATTAGGGTGCGACCACCCCATTGGCGGTTGGAAAAATCCATTTTATTATTGCAGCTTCTGCAGTGGTCGGAAAAGGACCGCAGCACAAGCTGCAATAGAAAAATGTATGTTTTCAAACATCCCTGCAGTGTGTAGCAGGCACTATACGGTGCCTGCCACATGGTGCAGAATTGTTTAGGGGGCACCAGAGGTGCCCCACAGGCCCCGTAGAGGAGGGCGAGGAGGCAAGGAGGCCCAACTAGTCACTTTCCATCTGCCTTTTTATTATCAGGTGGGCCACCATGAAAAAGCAGGCAGAAAGCGACAATGTAATCTAGATGGCAAAGCCGAGGCTGGCTCTGCTGCCATTTTGGAATTACTATTCCACCTACCGGCCCGACAGCGAGCCCGTCGAAAGCTGAGTGGAATTCCTCAGCAGGTTTCCCTCCGATTACCAGTACCATAATACAGTGGTGTGACTGAACCCTATGATGTCGGGCGGAAAGCTGCCGATGAGCAGTCAGATGGCTTTCCACCAACATCATGATGAGAGTCCTATAGTAAAAAACTATATTTTTCTTTATATTTTACGATATTGGGGTGAAATGATTTTGTTCAATATCTTTGGCTTCCTTCTATGACAGATGTGACATGCTCATTTAATTGATGAATTCTGCAATTGTCTATCTTGCACCTTTCTCTAATCCCCCCTACCCATCCAGTCATGCAACCTGTAACCCTCTTACCCCAAGTTGAGTAGTAATTTGTGCTGTTAATTTCAAACTCCAACAGATCTCATCCTTGGCAGGGTAGATGTGGTTAAAGCTACACCAAATGTTACTGAAGTAGGTTACCATAAAATGCTAATTTGTCCATGCCAGCTCTCTGACCGTGGCAAGAAATTGGCATCATAAATAATCATTTACAATAGTATTTGACCAAGGATTGGTAGTGGGCCTTGGGAAGAACTGAAGACCGGGTACAAAACATACGCAGAAAGAGGATTACAGCGCTGCATAGGATCATACAGGAAGTCAGAGGAGAAAAAGAATCCAAAGGGGAAACCTGCATGAAGGACCAAGATGGCTAAGACTCAGAAAGATAAGTGTGGATACCGCGGCACTCTCTTGTAATTCAAAGTTCAAAAAGTAAAACAAACTATTTCACTCAATTTGGGGTGCTCAAGGTGATCAACTCCCAGTCCATGAGGTGCAACATCAATTTGAGAGAGTAAGCCTTACACCGTGTAAGGTCAAACCATGAGCACGCCGAAGGCGTCCTGGCGCATAGGTATAATTAAACAATGATGTACTGGGAAATCCGTGAATCAAGTAATTGTTTTTTTGTTTTCAAAAGTTCTCATGAGGAATCTTCATCATATTTCAGCTTATGATTAAATATCCTTATGGTCAATAAGTATATGTATTAATCATTCAAAGTTCGAACTGATTAAACATTCACAGAAAGTGAGCACAGTCTCCTATGCATTTCATGCATGGCACTTCGTCAGGGGGAATCTGTGAGAGAAATTACAAAAAAACAAACGTCTAACGCTGATCTGCGATATATAGGAATGCAAAATTGTTGTTTTTATTAGTAATCTAATGACATGCAAAGTGAAATAACAAAAAGAATCAGATTTGTGAAAAAGGAAGCAAAACGTGGTAATTCGTTATGGGTGATATTATGGTGTGAATACAGGATCCAAAATAAAAAGTCGAAATAGAAAGTAAGAATGGAACAGGTGTTCTGAAGTGAAGGTGAACAAAATATAAATTGCTAAGGACCCAAGGACCCAAAGAAACGAGTCAGGAGAGCATGCTGTAAATAACAAAGAACCACGAGTGCAGTGGAATCAAAAGGCAAAAATATAGCAGGTAAACCCGTGTGACTGTGGTAACCAATCGTCCACCAAAAGATGATGGACTATAAATATGTAAAACAATCCGTGAAATAACGACACTTACCCGCTCAAGACATCTGTTAGTGGGTACTGGTCCATTAATGCGCGTGTGAAAGTCTAAAGAACCCGAAAGATAATAATAAGTAGAGGGCTACTAGGAGCCTAAAGACAGACTTCCAAAAAGTGAAAGATGTGCCGAGGCATAGAACAGAAAGATAAAAGGAAATAAACATGACCACACGCCCTTACAGAACATCAAAGTAAAAAAAATAATATACATGAAACCTCTAGAGGAGAGTACGAACCAGGTGAACTATAAACAAAAAAACTGAAAAAATCGGTAAAGTGAGAACGTGCCCGTTCAAAGCATCAATAAAAACAATAAGCAGATAATGATGTAACATCGAGTAGAATTTAAGTAGAATAGGGCGGATAGCCAAATAGACTTGTGAAAGAGCAAAGATAATCAAAGAACAAAAAGAAAAATCAAAGAGTACAGAGGGGTTGGAAGAAGTAAGAGAATTATAGGAAAGGTTTACAAGGTGTCAATACAGTGTGTCAAGAAAAATAAAACGGAACAATAAAGAAATTGAATTGAAAAATAAGTAGAGAATAGGAAAAACTCATAAGGACTCCAAGTTCAAAAATGTGTGTGCACGATAGCTGAAAGAAAGGGGAAACATGTAAGAGAACATAAAAATGTGCCAGAAAAGGTACAGGTGAACTGTGAGAGAAGGTGTACAAAAGAAGGAATAGGGGAGTTTACAGTAGAGAGAAGTAAAGGCAAAGGGTACAATCCATGAGATTCAATTAAAAGTAGCAACTGTATTGCAATCTCTCATTGAGTCCTTTCGGCTGTAACGCTCTCAATTTATGTATCCAATATAGTTCTCGTTGAAGTAGATGTTTGTTATTGTCTCTATGTTCTGTTTTCTCGATCACCTCCAAAATTAGAAAATGGATTTGACTGGCATTGTGCGAATTGTTGACATAGTGTGCTGCTACACAGGATTTTAGATTTTTGGTGCGTATGTTACTGCGATGTTGTTACCACCTTTTCTGTGTTCTTGCTGTGAGTAGGGACTTATGCCTCCTTTCCTCCTCGCTGAGAGGGTACTTACCCTTTAATTGCTAGGTGGAAGCCGAAGGGAGGGAGGCGGTATATAAGTCCCTCCCCTTTGCTGAGCCGGTGCTTGGCTTTATGGCATGTATCCTTGTTCCAGGCCCTTCCCCGAGACCCTTACTTGATTCCCGGATTACCTTCCCTATTACCCTTCTACCCCTCTGTCCCCCTGGAGAGTATCACTCTCTGCTAAGGCTGCCCCAAGGCTCTCTGCTTTGAGGGACACAGAGAATTCTGCATCCAGAGAGCTCGAATCCCCGAGCACTTTTGGCCGAGAATTGAAATCCACGCGGCCGGAGCTGTTCTCGGATTATCCACAGTAGCGGCCGTTCCCGCTTGCACAGCTAGGGCGGCTGAAGCCGGTTAAGGTAGTTATCGTGGCAAGATCCGCTGCTTTGATATTAGCGAACGCAGCAGTAGATGCGAGAGAGAGTTAACGCAATCCTAGCCGCTGTCGCTACATTCATAAGCAGAGCGGACATCGTTTGTCGAACACCCACCTAAAGCTGCAAGAGAGACTGATTTTGCTTTCCGCGGACATTCAGCGGGGATATAACGCTATTGGCCTATGTGGTCTCGAGGAAGAGACTTTGTGACTGAGTATTCTCTTACCTAGGAGTTTTAAGGGAGTTAAACTTATCTAGCGTTTTTTTGTTAACGTTATTATTTCACTTTTCTGTTCTTTGCAGTAAGACCCTGGGTGAGAAATCATCACCTATAGTCTTGAGAGATCTTACTTTAATAGTATATGGGAAACGCAGTTCTCCGGTGGAGACAGAAGCTTGGTAGAGATACAACCAGGCCTTTCTAAAGAGGCGCACGGCAGGAGCCGGCAGCACCGCCTCCATCTCTCCAAGTGATTATTCCTTTGCTGTTCTGGGATCCTTTAGAGGTGCACGGCAGGAGCCGGCGGCATCGCCTCCCTCGTTCCATGGGGTACACCTGAAGATAGGTGGGGATTCCTATTGCTGGTCCAGTGAGGAAGTCATATATCACACAACACCTTGCGTCTAAGAACAAGGGTGAAACAAAAGGGTGAAAAAAATGAGCGTGGGAGGACCAGGTAAAAAGAGTGTATGTCAACGGGTTAGGATAACAACCACCCCATCGGGAGAGGAGAGAACTGGATTGCCAAAAACCCATCATTCACAAATCGTGAGTTATCATCATTTGGGTCTGGCCTCCTCTCGTTAGGGTACTCAGTCTAGGAAAATTGACTGAGATACCCTCGGCTGTTTACCAATCAGAGGATGGCTGATGACTCCGTAGAGCACACCATGAAACCCATAGGCATAAACTCCTGTCAGGTAAAGAGGGTTCTTAAACAAAGAATAACAAGTGCAGCGCTAAATAATACACAAAAAGTGTGTTAAAAATGGCTAAGGGAGCTCCATACCAATTTTATTCTCAGAGTGCCCCTGTCATAGTTAAAAAGCAGAATGCTAACCATTGAAAGTCAAAAGTTAGACAATGAAATAGGTCGACATGTTTCTGCCCTCACAAGGATCTACAAGTATCGGGGTAGATCCTTGTGAGGGCAGAAACATGTTATTCTTTGTTTAAGAACCCTCTTTACCTGACAGGAGTTTATGCCTATGGGTTTCATGGTGTGCTCTGCGGAGTCATCAGCCATCCTCTGATTGGTAAACAGCCGAGGGTATCTCAGTCAATTTTCCTAGACTGAGTACCCTAACGAGAGGAGGCCAGACCCAAATGATGAGTTCAAAAGCAGATAACAGATTGGCAGGAGGCACAGACGTCAAAGGTACACTGGCCGAAAACAAAGGAGGTGACAAGAAGCAGACCTGAAGTACGGGCCCTGGAGGAAAACATACAGAAGACACATTTGCAGGAGACTTTGGAAGCGAGTATGCATGAGGCCCAGGCCCTGGAGGCTTACATGTTGTTGAGAGTTTTGTCTGTGACGCTGGAGATTCAGAGACCGAACATATACGTACTGAGACCCCTGAAGGCTGGCAAACTGGACGCATAGGGTTGAAAGGCAGGCAGCCTGTAAGCTCCGGTTCAGAAGGCAGATAGGCTGAACGCTCTGGCTCTAAAGTCAGGCCGGCTGGAAGTTTTGGCTCTGAAATCAGGCTGGCTGGAAGTTCTGGCTCTGAAGTCAGGCATGCTGGAAGTTTTGGGTCTGAAGTCAGGCAAGCTGGATGTTCTGGGTCTAAAGTCAGGCAGGCTGGAAGTTCTGGCTCTATAGACAGGCAGGCTGAAAGTTCTGGCTCTGAAGGCAGGTAGGCTAGATGTTCTAGCTCTAAAATCAGGCAGGCTGGACATTCTGTCTCTTAAGTCAGACAGGCTGGACCTTCTGGCTCTGAAGTCAGACAGGCTGGAAGTTCTGGCTCTGAAGTCAGACCGGCTGGAAGTTCTGGCTCTGACGTCAAAAAGGCTGGAGACTCTGACTTTGTGGGCAGGTGAACTGAGGGCCTCTGCTCTAAATACAGGCAATCTGGAGGCTCCAGTACCTATGGCAGGGAGGCTGCAGGCTCGGGCTCAGATGGCAGGCCGGTTAAGGGCCCTGGAGACGCCGCAAGAAGACAAGCTGAAGGCAGAAAGACACACGGATGACAGAATTCTGGGAATGGCGATAGCCCGTGAACAGTAGATTCCCTGTTGTCAATAGTGAAATCTTCACAGTTCCTTGGCTCATTAAAACATACTGAAACTCTTTCTTTGGGATGGCTAAGAATACTGCTTAGAATATAGTTCCTGATGACCAGACTTCCTTTACAACTTGACAGTTCACATGTCTTAGTCAGAGGAAACAAGTCAGAGATTACTTGGTCTTTGGAATTTTTTTTAAATGTCCTCTATATTACAAGGTGTTACAGATGCATCAGCGCATAGAGTAATATTTCCTGACCTCGATATGTGGTGTACTTGAAGGCAAGAGAGCAAATAAGGGGTCAGATTTTGTGCCATCTCAATGAGGAGGTAGGCTTCAGTTGCAGCAGTTAACTCAAGAGTGTTGTCTGAATCACAGGATATTGTAACATCAGGGATTATGTGGGTCACAGGTTCAGGTTTTTTCTGTCTGTCAAAGGACTGTCTTTGGGTTATCTCTCAGATAGAACTGACCTCACTACCAGGAAAAGAAAGCAAAGAGATGCTTTGTGTTTTGCCTAGCATTTGGTGTTCCTGAAAAGTTTTTCTACATCCTCACCATGGAAAGTTTATCATATGCTAAACAATGGAGCAATGAAAATAATTTGACCTCAGTTTGACTATGTGCTGTAGAGCCAGTGGGGAGAGGCAGGCAGTGAGTAGAGTGGAGTGAGTGACGGAAATAGCTTCCATCTAGTTCAGGATGGCTTTTAACACAGAATTGTGGCATAACTAAGACACATTATAAAACACACTAATAATATCATAAATCTTGGTATAAAAAGCAATTATATTTTATCAGTCTGTAGATATAAAATTGTTTGTGAAAATGCATATTACACATTGTTAATGATATGTAATATTATACATCTTTAAAAGACTTCTACACTGTCAAATCAAGGGTGATAGCATGATCATTGCGTTCAATGTGCCAAGGGTAATGTCTGGGCACAAAGTATGGCTAACACTCACATTCTGTACCTAAAACCGTGTGGAAATGGCTAAAGATCATACCAATGGGGCCCTGAGGACCAAAGATTCAAGAAACGTGTTCAAGCACAGTATAACAAATTTCCAAATTGTATTAATAAAATCTACGTTAAACCTATTATGATTAGGCATTAATACCAGTAAAATTAACAATAATGTAAAACATGTAACTCCAGAGTTACTGTCTGCCCTGTTTGTAGTGTTTACCTTATATAGCATTAACATGGTTTTACAACTTGAATAGGGCAGTCACTGCTGACTTTCACACATGTTCCCTAGGCTCTGCCCCACCAGGCAGCTCATTGTTTGCTAATAGCTCACCAGCTTGCTCTGCTCCCATCGCCACCGGTATTGTGCTCAAGCATCAAAAAGCTGCGAAGGGCAAGGCTCGAGTAGGCCAAAGAGGCTCGGAGAAGGCACCATCAGCGAGGGCGCCATCAGAGAGGCTTCAAGACGCAGAAACACAGCCCTCCATAACTGGGAAAGTGGATGAAAGACAAGCAGTGACCCCTCTCAAAATCAGGTGAGGTGAGTTACAAAAGGCTATCCTTGCTGTGTTAGGTGTTGTTGTGGCGACAGTGTTGAGCCCGGTGCAGGAAGGAAGCGGTTGGCTTATCGGTCAGTGTGGCTTATGCATCACCATGCCCCTTCACCTCTGACCACAGTTCAAAATCCCCCTGACTGCTTACTTGCTCCACGCTTCCTATCAATCAATCATTCAATGAATTTGTAAAGCGCACTACTCACCCCTGAGGGTCTCAAGGCGCTGGGGGGGGGGGAGGGGTGCTGCTGTTGCTCAAAAAGCCAGGTATTGGGAAGCCTCCTGAAGGTCAGCAGGTTGGGGTTCCCCCATAGGAGGATGGGGAGGGTGTTCCAGGTCTTGGCGGCGAGGTGGGAGAATGATCTGCCGCCGGTGGTCACTCTTCGGATGCGAGGGACGGTGGTGAGGTCGGCAGAGCGGAGCTGTCGGTTTGGGGTGTAGAAGGTGAGTCGTCTGTTGTGATATGCTGGTCCGGTGTTGTGTTGTGGAGTGCCTTGTGTGCATGGGTGAGGAGCTTGAAGGTGATCATTTTGTTGACGGAAAGCCAGTGCAGGTCTCTCAGGTGGGGTGTGATGTGGCTGTGGCGGGGGATGTTGCGGATCAGACGTGCAGAGGCGTTCTGTATGAGTTGTAGAAGTTTCAGGAGTTTGGCTGAGGCTCCTGTGTAGAGGGCGTTTCCGTAGTCCAGCCTGCTGCAGACGAGGGCCTGGGTGACTGTTCTTCTTATTTTGGTAGTAATCCACCTGTTGATCTTGTGGCGCATGCGCTAGGATGAACCCCAAGGTGCCTGCATGGTCGGTGGTTTTCGGTGCTGCTCCCAGTGCGGTCTGCCACCAGGAGTCGTCCCAGGCTGAGGGGGTGGGGCCAAGGATAAGGACCTCTGTTTTGTACGAGTTCAGCTTCCGACAGCTGTTCTTCATCCAATCAGCGACGGATTTCATTCCTTCATGGAGGTTGGTTTTGGTGATGAGGGGGTCCTTGGTGAGGGAGAGGATAAGCTGGGTGTCGTCGGTGTAAGAGATGGTGTTGAGGTCGTGCTGTCGGGCGACGTGGGCAAGCGGAGCCATGTAGACATTTAACAATGTTGCGCTGAGGGATGATCGCTGGGGTATGCCGCAGATGATCTCAAAGGCTTTGGAGGGGAGAGTGGGGAAGTGGACGTTCTGGTTCTGCCGGAGAGGAAGGAGGTGGTCCAGTCCAGAGCCTTGTCTCGGATCCCTGCATTGTGGAGGCGTGTGCGTAGGGTGCAGTGGACGACAGTGTCGAAGGTGGATGATAGGTCCAGGAGGATTAGGGCCGCGGTTTTGCCATTGTCCAGCAGGGTCCTGATGTCATTGGTGGCGGCGATGAGGGCAGTGTCGGTGCTGTGGTTGCAGCAGAACCTGGACTGGGACGGGTCCAGGATGTTGTTTTCCTCGAGTTAGTGGGTCAGCTGTCTGTTGACGATTTTCTTGATGACCTTCGCCGGGAACGGGAGCAGGGAGATGGGCCGGAAGTTCTTGAGGTCCCTCTGATCCGCCTTGGGTTTCTTGAGTAAGGCATTGATCTCGACGTGCTTCCAGCTCTCCAGGAAGGTCACAGTCTCAAAGCAGAAGTTGATGGCCTTGCGGAGATGGGGTGCGATGGCGGCGCTAGCTTTGTTGAAGATGTGGTGCGGGCATGGGTATGACGGAGAGCCGGAGTGTATGGTGTTAATGATTTTGATGGGGTCGTCCTCGTTTATGCTGGTCCAGGTGAGCAGGGGGTTGATGTGGGTGGTGGCCGTGGCGTCTGAGGTGTTGGGGGCGGTCAGGTTGTTAAAGCTGTCGTGGATGTCTGCGATCTTGCGATGGAAGAAGGTGGCAAGGGAGTCGCACAGGTCTTGCGATGGTGGGATGTCGTTGGTGTTGGAGCTGGGGTTGGAGAGTTCCTTCATGATGTTGAAGAGATCGTTGCTGTTGTGTGCATTGTTGTCAAGGCGGTCCTTGAAGGAGGCCCTTTTGGCAGATCTGATGAGGCGATGGTGTCTGCGGATGGCGTTCTTGTGGGCTGCATAGCTGTCCGGTGTCTGTTTGCGCTATCTGCATGATAACCCCCAAGTGTTGCACCGGGTAGCCTTCATGTTGCTTGTGCTAAGCCAAGCTGGACGTCTATGGCAGTGTGAGCTGGGCCCTCCTCCTTCTTGGTTAGGAAGGTAGAACTGACAATCTACCTCCATTACAGAAGCTAACAGAAACTAACATCCCCCAGCCTTGGACAAGCTTTAAGTGAAGAAGGGGGCGGGATGTAAGGATCGAAGGCTGGATCCCCCAAATCAATCCATTTGCTTATCTGGCAGCTCCCAGAACTCCTCTGCCTTAAGACGAGGAGTGCTTGTCTGACACCCAGTGCCAAGGATGTAATAGGACGTAAAGAAGACTAACATTTGGACGAATTATGAAGCTAATCTCAACTATGCAGGGACAATCCTCATGTTTTACAGAGCACAAAAGCTCTGGGGTCAACAAAAGGGAGCAGGTGCAATTGGGTATCAGATGTTTATGACAATTCGTGACAAAACAAATAAGGCAAGCCTACTGGGTGCAACCAAATAAAACAATAGAAAGCTGTTGCTGTGTGCAAACCAAACCAAAATCAAATAATATCCATTTAAACCCTCCTCAAAATATATTTACTCCACCACCCAAACATAGCACTTCAATCAAAGAGGGTTTCTAAAAACTCTGCTCCTCCCTCCCAGCCAGGAGAAACCCGGGATAAAAATCTGAATTCAGTGGAAGAGACGGAGTTCTCATCATAATAACCATTAACTGGAACACAAACTCCAATCTTGTTTTTCCCCCAGAGCCACAACTCATTCAGTCCAACAACTCATGGCGCCCTGTCAATGCACTGTAATAGTGATTTAAAAGAGTATATTGAAGCCTCCACACAGGCAATACAAGCCAAGCCCTTAAAAGTAATGGATTCTTCGGTCACTTAAATGACACTAAAGGCAGAAGAGCAGCCAAAAGAGTTACAAATAATATTAGATTCCTATATAATTCAAGGTCCCGGCCCCCAACTGCAGTGATGGAGAAACTGGGGCTCAGTCTATGGTCTAAAAACCCATCCTCTAACTGAGGGCTGATTAAAGTCATAGACCAATACAGCCCAAGCAGGGTTTGCTGGACTTAAGACGGCACAAAAACCCAAGGAACCCCTCCACAACAATGTCCCTCGGAATTTATCTAAAATGTTGTATCATAACATGCCACAGTGCCTGCGGAGTGCCCAGAAATGAACAGCCAGCCACACGATAGAGCATCTTCCCAGAGGAAGCACTGGGGAGTACCTTATCAAGCACTTGTGACAACAACAAAAACAATGCCGATAAGACAGTCAAAGAAGACCCTTGACATGCCTCCTAGCCTTGCCCCAAGCCACAGTGGAGGTCCTAAATTTCCATTCTAATAAGCTTAGGAATCAGGTGGAATTGCTCAACATGCTGGTACTATCTATATAATACCAAAATTGATACCAAATTAGACACATAATTGCATTCCCTGTCCCCTTTGTTTAGGTTTAACGAGGTCGACGCCATTGCATGTTTATGTTCCCTACTCATAGCTAAGCTCCCTGCCGAATGTTTTGCAATCACTAATAAAGGATTTAAAATTCAATAGAAAAACACTCCAACTCATAGGTCAGGTGAAAGTTCCAAATTACCGAGCAAAGCAAACGAAATCTCTAGCCTGAACACATGCCTTTGCTCTTTTTCCACCAAACGGAAAACTGTAAGTGCACCAACAGAGGATGCAAATTGCAAACTAGTCACCACAAAGGAGGAATCAGTAATGGAAATCCTACTCACTCTTGACAATATGCAAACGTTAATGAACATCATGGCCATGGTGATGCACAGTGAAAATTATATAGAAGCCAAATTACCTCCCCTCCCTCAGAACACAGGTTTCGACAACCACAGCACTAGAAGAACTCAATGGGTCCTTTATCCAAAACTATTCATCAACACTCTCCCAAAACACATCGATCTTCGGGGGTACCCCTCCCAAAATCAAGTGCACAGTTCCATTGTATGAGAAAGCAGCATAGGGATCAAAGACATTAGCATGCTGGATCCTGACAGGCACAAGGATGCCATAATAGAGGACAGTAACATATCATCATCGCAAGATCTAAGCAAATGTATATTTTTTAAACGCCATTGTAATAGAGTGCGAAAAGGAAGAAACACACTCCAATCAATCTGATGCAGGACAGAATATCACATTCACACCAACCACCAAGAAACATCAGTCTCTTACCGATCTTTCAAAATCATGGCTTCAAACAGGCTGCCATCTTGGCAGAACATAGGAAAAACTAAATTACAACAGGAAATCAGAGAGACCAAAAAACGGAAACAAGGGAGGGAGTAACCATCATGAATTTTTTTTCCAATACCTGCAACACCTGTGAGTAAGGATATTAACACCGAGAGCAGCACTGAGACACGCATCTCAAGGCATTTCCCAACAATCACCTTTCATGGTGCACAAGAGCCCATCAGACCAGATAGCGGAAAAGATACCTAAAAAAAGTAAGGCTATGATCATTACGAGTGGTGAACTATCATCTCATGACAAAGGTACCTTTATAATAGGACCTAACAACCAGGTCCTAATACACATGGAACTTCTTGACCAAAATTAATCTTGAAAAAATTCCCCAACTGGCTTAATACGATGGGTACAGATTGAGTGGACAACCAATTTCAAATCAATTCCACATGAGAGACAAGTTCAGTCTTGACTCTCAGGCACTGCCAATCAGTGCACTAACTCTGCATTATCTGGTCTCAGCCCGCAATTGAATTTCCTTTAAGAACGCATGTCAACACTCAAGGCCTCTCAGCAGCTACGTGCACCAAGATCCAACGAAGCTAATACACAGTTATTCCTTACACCAACTTGCATCGGGGTAGTCACAACATATTAAATCAAGGCACTATACAAAGGTTAGTTAAAAATATCCCAGCATTATAAGGCATTAAGTTGACAGACATAGAATCCTCAAATTCGCTGCAAACATGGGACCCAAGAGCGAACATACACTTGAAACACCAATATCCTGCTGGAGTTCAGAGGAAATAGCCAAAACGGTACTGGTGATCAATTCACATTTTGAGAAGTGGGGCATCCTAATGAGAGGACAAGCAGAGGAAGCCTATCCACATATATAGTTAAGAAGGCCCACAACCAAGACGAGCCTTATATCCCCCACTAACAAAGAACCATCCTCAAGTCTTTTTGATCCTTAGGAATGTCATCCGTAAAAACTGGTGCGGCAACAGTTGATTGATGGAATGCTGAATAAATCAAACATTCACCCCCAGTCAAGAGATCTGGGTTAAATCCATTGTTCTTTTGCTCACTAAACCACCACAGTTTGGACCCAGCCATATGCAAATCAGTCCTGACCCTGTTCCTCATGGAAACAATCTAGACGGAACTGCCAAGCAGGGTCCTCCCAGGACCGGAAACAAGCATGCTGGGACCAGTTTTGGGGTAACACCCCTCATCAGCCAGGCTAGCTTGAATCCAGTGGCACAGCGAGCAAGGGACCCAGGTCTGAGCATACCCATCTGACTTAGGGCGTAAAGTGTTGCAGCAGCAATTGATGGATGGAATGCTGAATGAGTCAAACATTCACCCCTGTCAAGAAATCTGGGTTAAATCCATTGTTCTTTTTCTCACTACACCACTCCAATTTGGAGCCAGCCATATGCAAATCAGTCTTGACCCTGATCCTCATGGGAACCGTCTAGCCCGAACTGCCAAGCCAGGTCTTCGCTGGGCCAGACACAAGCATCCTGGGGCCGGTTTTGGGGTAACATACACCAGCATCAGCCAGGTGTGATCGGTGAAAACTGGTCACACACTTCCACAAGGGCGAGCCACCTTGGCATAACAACGTAGGCAAATACTGAGCTGGAGTATCTTGACACTGACTGGAGCTGGTGGTCTCTGGCCCTTACAAATAAATTATGAGATGATTTAAAAACACACAATGCACTAAGACTTGTGGCATTGAGCACATAGCTAATGGTGGCTTACAAAATGTAGTAGAATCTGCCATAGTAACCACCTTTTGGAGAATGCACCACATTATCTTACTGCAAGAGACGTTGGCCCAGGAAAGTGTACTTCGGATCGGTTTCACTAAATTCAAAAATTACACATTTAAGCTCACTTCAAGAGGATATCCAAAGGGATGCCTATCAACCTATATCTCAGTTGATCTAAAGGTCCAGGCAACATAGCCGGAATTACCTCAACCCTGGATCTTAGCAGTAAAACTGTAGGGATACATTCGACCCTCTAATCATTGCGAACATATATGTTATCCCGGCAGCATATGAAAAACACAAAGTTGAGGCAAACCTGTCACCGATGATAATGTGCTGGAACCAGGAACACAGTACTAACAAATGTAAAATAATAATAATAATAATAATAATAACAGGTGACTTCAATGTACATATGTTCAATAACTAGGATGTCGATGAATTCACCATCAAACAAGACCTTGTATGGAAGATACCAGACCAGTGGCCACCAACAGAGAACAGATATAATAAAATTGGTGCCTCGGTACTCGGGGCATGCACTAGTATTGGCCTTAGAGTTCTAAATGGGAGATTAAAAGATGAGTAGAAGCACGCAAAAGCAAAGAGTTGCCCCTAAGAAGAGCTCCACAATTGACTATACATTGGTGTCCCTCAGCCTATTTATCCGGATAATCTCCCTGAGACTAGAAAGTGATCACTGCCCTCAGTTAATAGGCATAAGTACAACGACCAGCATGAATCCAAAAGTCACAATGCTACTAACTCCAGTAACATCTGAAAAAATTATGAAGGTTATAATGGAGAGGCAAAATCTCAAAAGACATAACTGAGGAGTACTTGGTTCCAACCCTTCAGAAACAATCTCAGAATAGTAATCCTGTGCATGACTGGGAATCAATTGTGGTCATGTAGTTAAACTAATTTCTTAATTCAGCACGCCAGAGAGACCATCAACTCTGCCCTAGGAATCAAAAGTCAGAATGATTCATGCTAGACCTAAGGGCATCAAAATACAAGCTTCCGGATAACAGTTCTCTGGGAAAATTGAGACAAACAAGACTAATGTAGAAAAAGCATTATAGACAGCAAAGAAAGAGTAAAACAAAAACCTATGGGAAAACATCTTGTTTGAGTGTCAGAACAAACATCCAGGACAATTCTGGAGGAGCATCAACAATCTGGAAAGAGTTCCCCTAAACTAGTAAACTCAAAATCGTTGAGCAAGTCTAGGTGGAGTACTTTGCTGCTCTCTATGCCATTCACTTAAAAGATTCAGCAAAATCAAATTCACACAAGGATTTACCAACACTAGTGTGGGATCCAGACATACAAGTCTGTCATCAAAGAGGGATAGAGAAGCTGATACTTAAAAGTAAAATGTACAGAGCCCCTGCTCCAAAAAGACTGTCAAATGCAAAGATTGTTTATGTGCAGGAAGGGACACCTTCCTGCACATAAACAATCTTCCCTCAACGCAGATACTGTTGCACTATGGTGCAAGGGTGCCTATGTTGGCGCTAGACTGTGAAATTTAGCACCAACGCAGGGGGAAACACAGGGCTGCACCATATTGTTGTAAATATGGTGCAGCCCTGTGTTCTAGAAGAGGCAGAGCATGGCTAACCGCACGCTCTGCCACTTCATTGTAAATATGCTCCCTGGTGAGGCGTGATTATCCATCTGCTATGCAAAGATGGCTGAAAAAGTGATCGAGGAAACTATTGCCTGATTGCTCTAATAGATAACTAGGCCAAATGCTATGAGGTCTCTTATAACACGATCAATTTGACATGCTTGGAGGATGGGTTGCAAATAATCCCATACAACCAGACTGACTTTCTGTCAGGGATGTGCACAGTGACCAAACTGACAATTTAAGCCTTGAAGAAGTCCCAGAAATTCAAAAGTCCCTTGCATGCTTGTTTTGTGGACCCAAAGGTCACCTTTTATTGTGTTTCTAGGACAAAGCTCTGGTCCAAACTTGTTGGTTGGGGGATACCTGTCAAATTACCAATGGCAATCTAACTACTACATACAGACACCTATATTTGGATAAAAATTTGGAGATGGAAGAAGGGTCTCCCATAAGATCCTGACAGTAATGCATCTCAAACAGGGATGTTTACTTGCCCCAAAAGTGTTTGATCTCTACCATGCACACCTCACACAAGATCTAGACCAGACGAATGTCCATGCACCTAAACTTTTATCCTCAGTAGACCCAAGGTGGGCCTACAAAGGCTGTTGCATAAGTTAAGCTCTTATACCTAGGCTGGCAAGTTGGAAATCAATTTTAACAAAACTAAAGTGCTAATGTTTTGCAAAAAACTAAAGAGTCCCAGACCTTGCTACCTATCTGATCACAAACTAATCGAGGAGCAAGACTACAAGTATCTGGGAGTTACAACTGTCACACAAAGTACCTTCCTACAACCTAAGGAACAAATTAAATCAAATGCAGGGTGCTGTTGCTTAGTTACAATGTGAGTGGAGTGTTACCTAGGTCATCTGAGACAGCGCAGAATTTTCTACATCACCTGTATTCTATGGCTTGAAACTGCAGACAGTTATTCTCTGACTAGGATGCTGTCAAGAAGGGTTGGTGGTCTATAGCTGTAGCTAACAAATAAATGTTACGTTCTCTTTATCCAAATAAGTCTACAACTCTTCTGGAACTTGGGGACGGAGCTTGCCTAGCTTAAAGATGGCTGCTCCGTAACTGTGCTCCACCAGCCGCCGTCTCTATCTGGCATGATTTAGCAGCTTCAAATACCCCAACGTTGTGTGGAGACGCTGGGTGGATGAAGCCCATCACTCATTGATCCCGTTGCTGTGCCCAGAAAGTGTTTTACCACGATACTGCTGGAGTTCTGGTTTGCGGGGTGTGCGCCAGGGTGTGGTCTAACTTTGTGGCCGACGGATGTGACGCCCTACGATGTAACGGCTTACTGCGGCTGCCCGGCAGAATTGTGCGGTGTGAGGCCCTGTTTAATGAGATATCCGTCAGGAGGCCTGAGGCGTTGAGATCCACTGCGAGGGGGCACTGTTGATTGACTTCGGGAGGTGAGTCCTGTAGCATGGCTGCTATGACGACGTGAACTGGCCCGGCCTGATCTGTGGGGTGCTTGCGGCGATACTGCCCAGGCGTAGCACTCCGTTGGCTGTTTTCATCTCTGTGCTCCAGTTCCCCCTCGCCCCGATGAAACCATAGATTTGGCCCTTATTGTGAATATCGGCGCATGGCCTGGTAACGTGGCATCGCGAGTGACGTTGCGAGCTGCACTGGCTGGCCACTGACAGGATTGCGGCGATTGCAGTGTGTGGCTCCTCGCAGTTGATCGCTGGTGCTGTGGTTCACTGCTGGGACCCCTTTGAAGACCAGAAGCGGTGAGGTGAGCCCTGTCATAAGCATGTGTGCTGAGGGCCCGGTGTGCTGGAAGCTGGATTGTGCTGCTCTGTCTGAGCCCCCTGGTGCCCGGTAGAACGAGACCAGCGCCGATGCTTGCGAGCCCATAGGTCGGAGAAGCGTGGCATGGCATCGACGGCTGACACCTGGTAACCCTAATCTTGGACCCTGTGCCTGGCATCCCTGTGATCGGAGTACAACGTGGTCAGCACCACCCGGAGGAAGGACCACTGTCCAGGATTGCTTCTCCCAGTAAGTTTGATGTTGAGATTCCCATAGACTGATTGCAAAGGTCCTAAATCAGTGTTTATTTGAGGAGAGTGCCGTTGGCAGCCACAATTCAATGCTTGCCACTGCACTTGTTGCCGATCCCGGTGCGATGAGGCTTGAGCTGGAAGCACTTGACGAGTGCAGGCCATACGCATCTGACCTGAAAATCCCAGTGGACGGAGATCGGTGCGCGCGTACCTGGGAGGAGGGAGTGCCTGTGGCACTATGATGGGCAAATCTCAGCTGAAGGTCAATTTTGAGGAGCGAAAATCTAGGCGCTGTGAAGTCGCAGCGGACAGCGCGATGTCTATTCAGAATCACCCTGTGGAGGATCCAGTCGGCGACATAAAGCAGATAATAGCCTACATGCAGCAGGGTCTGACTGCTTTCAATGCCAAAATCGACACTTTGGCCTACAGAATGGACAGGATGTGGGAGCGGGTCGATAAACATCCAGAGCACCTGGATATGGTAGGCATTGCATTGTAGAAACAGAAGAGGCCCAATTCAACACTGCCCAGAAGTGTGTGGAGAAGACCCTGATTACCTGCAAGACAGAGCTGAGGATTTGGAGGAGAGGTAGCGGCGATGTAACCTTCGCATTACGGGCCTGCCTGACTCTACTGTGACGGGCAATATGGAGTAATTTGTGGAGAAACGTCTCAAAATCCTGCTGGGCGCTGATACTTTTTCACCTATGTTTGTAGTGGAGAGGGTGCACCGCTTTTTGGGGCCTCGGCCCCAGCCTGGCGCTCCTCCACGGCCCGTCATTGCCAAATTACTCAATTACCATGACAGAGACACTGCACTACGAAAGGCGAGGGAACTGGGATCTCTGCAATATGAGGGGTCTTCTCACTCCTTATTCCCTGACTTTACCATTAACGTCCATGAGGCGAGGAGGCAGTTTGCTCCTCTGAAGTGCAAGCTACGCAATCAGAAAATTGAATATGCTATGCTGGACCCTGCACGACTGAGGATTCTGTTTGACAGGAAGCCTCAAATACTTTCGGATCCGCAGACCCTTCAGAAAGCTCTCAAGGACTGAAACAAGTCACGATGGCAGTCTTAGAGCTGAAGATACGCCTAGCAACCTAGATGATAATGACTGAGAGGTGACTGTTGGGGGATGTTTACCTCTCTCCTCAATTTTTGTATCTAAGTGTTGCTCTTTGGGTTTCAGACACCTTTGATGGGTTGATGTGGTTATTTTGTGCATCCAAATGGTGGTATTATGCCTACAGCTCATTTGCTAAGTAGGGAGTACTTATGGGCTCTCTGGCAAGGGAGGATCACTGGATTTGGGTATGATCAATATCTCCTCAGTATTATTGGATATGATGATTGAAGCTTTATGTATGATCATTGGTGGTGTGGCAGTGAGTGACTTAGTGTGATGCCGCTGGGTAATATCTGCCCTAATGTGTTACACGCTATTTTTTCTGTAGTTCTGGTGATGGGTGTTTATGTTTGTTTATTATGCGATTCTTACATGCATGTTTTGATACAGGGTTGGATGCTATTCACCTATGCACAGTTGGGGCATTCATGGTGTTGGTAGGGGGTGGTATTGAGGGTTTTTTTTTTTACCTTTTTTTGTGATATTTTTTCCTTTGCAGATCACATGTATTTATTTTCACTTGTTGATCAGGGTAGATTTTGTGACATCTCAGGGTGGGAGTTATGCTTCTACTCATTCAATTCATATCAAGCACACACAGCAACCTAGGTCGTAACAAGAAACTGAGCCTCATGACTTGGAATGTCAGGGGCCTAAATGATCATAGAAAGGTGCGTAAAATACTTGCCTAATTAAAACGGAAGAAGGTCGACATTGCTTTGCTCCAAGAGACACACCTCCACCCAGGCTGTGCATTAATGACGGGTAGTATGTTATTGGGCGTCTTCCATGCTGCATGTTCACCTCCTACTCTAGAGGGGTATTGACTTGGAATAATCCTAATTCAGGGCTCCAAATTAAACGCTGTGAAACCGACCCAGCTGGTATGTCATATCTCGATGTTATAATATTGAGCTGAATCGCCTTGTTGTCAATTTCTATGGCCCGAATTATGATGATCGACAGTTTTACCAGTCCATTTTTCAGCTTATCAAACACTGTTCTCCCTTGCCGCTGATATGGGGGGGGGAGATTTTAATTGTGTCTTGGATCCGGCTCTAGACCTCCGAAAAGGCCCATCTAGGCCCCCGTCTGCGGCTGCTAAGGCCGTTGTTGATATTTCTGTACTGTAGCAAATGGTTGATGTTTGGAGGGCTAGATCCAGTGTTAGGGGTGGATTCACACATTATTCAGCAGAACATGACATTCACACACATATAGACTATTGGTTCATCTTGCAGGTGCTACTGTCTAAGGTTCAGGAATGCTCGGTGCTTGCTTGTTTTTTTCCAGACCACTCTCCCTTTCTACTGACTATTACAGTTCCGGGGCGAGGTCCTCCTCCATTCTTGTGGAGGTTACCACCAAATTTGTTGTTAGACACAGTCTTTAAATCTGAGCTACATGACGCTATTTCGGAATTCTTTGACAGTAATATTGGTTCCGGAGTCGTTTAAGGCCTATATACGTGGAGATGCCATCAGTAAACACGCAGGAGTTCTTTGCTTTACTAGAAACAGCCTGGCTTTGTTAGAATCTCAAATTACTGAACTTCAAGCTGAGCTTACCCGCGGGTGTGACTCGAGCTGCTGGAACGCCTACAATCTATTATAGACGAATTCCATTAAGAAGCACTGTGAAGTCAGACATATGGGCAAATCTGCTTCAGCCAGATATTATGGTGAGGCTGACCGGCCGGGGTCAGAACTTGCGGCGCTGACCCGCCGCAGAAGGGAGGCTGGTAGCGTGACCGCATTGGTGGATGGGGTGTTCTACTTTGACTGAACCGGCAAACATTACAAATCAGTTTCGAGATTATTACCAGGAGCTATACAGCTCAGAGGTCATCCCTAGTGATACTGATATATTGCAATAGCTGGAATATATTGAGCTGCCTTGGTTGCAAAATTGGCATTGTGACTTTGTTTAATGCGGCCTATAGAAGATGCGGAGATAGGGCTGACATTGAATTCTATGCGAGAGGGCAGTGCTCCGGGACAGGATGGGCTTACAGTGGCCTTTTACAAAGGTTTTAGTGATCTGTTGATCCCCCATTTGGCCACCCTGTTTCAGGAGATGGGAGCGGATGGGATTATGCAACCTACCATGCGGGAGGCCCTGATTGTCACATTATTGAATCCTGATAAGGGCCCCCAAAAGTGCTCTTCTTATCGTCCACTTTCCCTGCTTAATGTGGATAGAAATTTTTTAGCCGATCGCCTGTCCCCTTTGCTGCCACAGTTGATCGGCCTTGAACAGGCTGAATTTATTCTGGGCCGAACTCTCTTGCACAATTACCAAACGGTGTTTGGCGCCCTACAGCATGTCCGGCCAGAAGTTAAGGCTGCGGCGGTCTTATTAGACGCCGAGAAGGCCTTTGACTCCATTTAATGGTCGTTTTTACGTGCTGTGCTGTGTCGCGTAGGCGTTGGTGAGGTATTCTTACAATTGGTGTAATTCACCGGTTGCTCGGGTCCGTTACAGAGACATGGTTTCTACTCCCATTCACGTATCGCAGGTCACCCGGCAGGGGTGTCCCTTATTCCTGCCCTTCTATGTAATAGTGGCAGAGCCCTTGTTAGGTCACTGCTGGAATATCATGGTCACAGGGACCTTCGCGTCCCTAACTATAACTTAATAGTCTCAGCCTACGCTGATTACATGCTCTTATATATTCGAGACCCAGAGGTCCACCTTCCCCCTATAATTTGGGAGGTGTTGCGCTATGGTGGCCTGGCGGGCTTGAGGGTTAACTGGGATAAGTCCATAATTTTTCCATTAACACCATTCACGGTGCCCAGCCCTCTTGATTTCCCTCTCCAGTAGACGTCTGACCCGGTTCACTACCTGGGTATTCAAGGGCATTCAGGCGCAGAACAGGTGATACAGGCAAATTACGGTAAGGAGATTGACAAGCTGGGTGATGACAAAGACTGCTGGATTCGACTTCTGCTTTTACTGGTTGGGAGGGTCTCATTAATGAAGATGGTGGTACTTTCCCATTTCCTTTTTCTCTTTGTTAATATCCCTATTGTGATGACTCAGCATATGTTTAAAGAGTTGTGCACATTGATGAATAAGCTGGCATGGGCGGGCAAGGCTCTGCGTGTGGCTTTGGACATTCTTATGTCGCCGTATACTGCGGGAGGACTGGGCGCACCGGGTTTATAACTTTACTACCGAATAGTGCAGGCCTCGCCAACCATAGTTGGGTTAATGCTCCACAGTGTCTCCTACAGCTCCAGATAGAAAAAGTGGCAGCCACTCCTGATCTATTGCCGCGGTTTTTGACTACAGCGCCAATTAGATGTTGCGGGGTTCTTGACTCAGTGAATTCTACGGTACATGCTAGGCAGGTACTTCTTAAATTGTACACCGGTGCACAATTGTATTCACCTCGTATGCGCATAGAGTGGTGTCAGTGGTTTGCTCTTAGCTCAGAGCGGGGTACATTTCGCTCGTTGAATGATCTGAGTATATCCGAGATGGGGGATCTTTTTAGGAATGGCCGAATGGGAGCATGGAATGGCGGTGGCAGGTAAGGCGAGACCCTCTGCGCTAACCCAATTTATTTTTTTTGGGACTCCTCACGCTCTGCGGGTGGTGCTGGGCGATGAGCTAGTTGAACCCATGGAGATCCCACCACTGTCCATGCTGTTGCGTTCACGGTCTCCTATCAAGTTAGTGTCGCAACTCTATGTCTCAGCTTTCAAGACTAGGACGAACCTTTTCACAAAAGCTCGACTGGCATCGCAGGCGGACATTGGGACACTACTCATGGACGATATCTGGTTTTACTGCTGCGAGATTACCCGCAACTCTCTGAATGGCCGCCACAGGTTCGCACATTTAAAGTTTTTATACAGGGTTCATTACTCCCCAGAGCGCCTACATAAATATGGTTTGTGCAATACAGATAACTGTGAGCGATGCAACATGCCGGGTGATGATTTTTACACTTAGCTTGGTAGTGCCCCTCTGTAGAGAAATAATTCTGGAACCATATTTTCAGGACGTTAAATGATATTGTGGGTCTATGACTTGCGCCACATCCTCTACTGGCATCACTGGGGTGTACGAAGCCACTACGGAAAAATGTTCGCAAATTGATAACTATTGGTCACCTTCTAGACAAATGCAGGCTAGCGATGAGATGGATGCGTGGGCCTGCACCTACTGTTCCTGAGTGGGAAAAGGACATGGTGTATTGCAATACCCAATCAGACATTTATAACAAACTACGTCCGCCCTGTAGCCGCCCGTTGGGCTTTTGGAGTCTATTTGCACAATACCAATTGTCACGCCAATGTGACGACGAAGAACAGGAGTGATGATGTATGTCAGGCCACTATTGTACACTGAGTAATTATATTTGGGTTGTTACAGATTTCTGTTTTTTATAGACAAGGGGACCCCATAAAGTTGAACCTGGGGTAGAATTATGCTTTTTTAAGAAACAATGGTTCAGGGTAGGCCTAATAAGGTCCTAAAAAGAAGGATGAGAATAGCGAGTACTTAATAAACGCTAGGGAGCGAAAAGTGTAGGTACAGGTAGGAACTTTTATTTACTCTTTCTTTTTTATATATATATATACACAAATCTTTATACTGTATTTCAGGTGCTCAAGTGAATAATACGGTGCAGGACGTGACATAAGTGATCAAAGTGAACGGACTGTCACACAACATCAACAAGGTTAAAAACACAACAATTATATACAATGGGACAAGTGAAATTCCTTGGGTGGGTCGACGGCGTTTCGATCTATATAACTCTAGATCATCATCAGGACTGTTGAGCCTCCTGAAACTTGCCAATGCTTTATCAGACAAGGAAGATTTATTTGGACAAGGTAGCTGAATTAGTTGACCCTTTCCAGAGAGAATATTGGTCTAATCAAGCAAGATCTCTCAATGGGATGATCCAAGTAGCGCTCAGACACTGTTAGTATGGACGAGGGTCCTACTTGAATTGGTTATTTAAATAGCAGTCTAGGGGGTTCCGTTAGCGCGTTCGTCGCTATGGCAATATATAAATATTGACACCTGAAATTAATCCCGGCGTGTAGGCGTAGCAGGAGAGGGGGTCCGAATGCCTCGCTGTCCGCTGCTCACCTTCTTGACACAATCTTCTGGGAGTGGGAATCAGCCTTTCTACAGTGTTGTGTTGTCTATGCATATGGAAATATGAGTTGCATTTTAATAGGCCATCTATCCTGCCGGGTTCCCTAAATCAATGTGTCTATGCAAATATTGTAATAATAATGCATCTGGATTATGTGATCTGATTTCTTTTATTTGTAACTTTTTTTTTTCTATCTTTTTTTGGCTAAGTTTGAAAACCCAAGTTATTATGCTGTCATCATGGACCCATGCATGAATCTGGTTTTCTAGACTGGGCATGATCTAATACTGTTCTAACACAGAATATTACCAAGCTCCAAGTCACGGCACATCTTTCCACCTTACCATATGTACAAAGAGAAACATTTAAATGATTAAAAAGTGTAAGCATACTGGCTAATAATGCAGATTTGAGATGCAAAATCATCATATAGAAAGACAATGCAGATTTGAGATACGAAAACATCATACAGAAAGGAAAACCTGTATATACCTAATTGGTCAACTAATCATTGAGCCAAACTGGTCACACCCTTGCCCTACAAGCAGGAGTAACCTCAGCAGGCTTATAACTTGCTCTTTCTCATACCACACCTGAGTTCTCATTCATCAGAGATTTTTCAGGTGTTCTAAATTTGTTATCACCGAATTTGGCCAGCCGGGACCTATCCCACACATCACCTGAGTCCAACACACCCACATTTTCCTCACTTCAGGGATAGTAAAAGGTCTCATGAACTTTGAACACCCTTTTCTCCAAAACACTGGTTTGCGGACTACCTCTTTTTCACCAACATTCATTGTTTGCTCACACACTGAATTTCTTTTATCAAAAGGAGTCTTATACTTTCGCTGGTGCAATGCACTGCACAAACTCTGATCTTCCTCAGATTGAACTACATTTTAATTCCTATATTAAGATTCAACCATGCTAGATTGAGTTTATTGTGAGGCTTTCTGCCTCTCAATGCAGCAAACCGAGACACTGACATAACACCATTAGGTGTGTTGCGGTGAGCTCACCATGTTTCCCTAACACATTTTTTTAATAGAACCTTTGGTTAGTAAATTCCTATCAGCACAGCTTTTTGCTATCTTGTTCACTTTCTCCGCTACGCCATTGGCTTTTGGTGAGTATGAAGCGGTCTTAAAGTGTTTTATAGACAATTCTTTGAGAAACAAACATATTTTCTGTGGTATAAACTGTACACCATTGTCTGTTATCACCCATTTGGTTCACATTTACAAAAGAATTCCTCAGTAAGGAACTCAATCTCTGTTCTCGTGTTCACCAAAGCTACGCATTTTGTGACCACCCATTTTGTGCATAGTCAACTAATGACAGAACATAATGTTCATCCTTAGCTAAAAGTTCACAGGCCCTGTAATATCTAGTCCAATCTTAGTCCAAGGCTCAACTGGAAATTTCAATGGGAAACAATGTTACTGTTCTTGTCTTCCTGCATTTGTCACTATTAGCACACTGCCAACTAACTTTCACCAATTCTTCCACTTAGCGATCCATCCAGGCCACCTATACCATTCTCTTAATCAGGCCTTGGTCAAATTTCTCCCCAAGTGTTCTTTGAGTGTCAGATATATTAACTAATTTTCCAATTCACATGGTGGAATTACTCTGTTTCCCCTCAGGAATTTGTCTTCTACAATGCACAACTCATCTTTCACATTTACAAAAACTTTCAGTACATCGGGTATGTTTTTAATTTGTGGCCACCCATTAACAATATGCTCCCTTAGAGTCACAAACTTTGAATCCTTTGAATTCACATCAGACCATTATTTATCATCACCTGCAGATTCACATTCTCAGCCAACCAATACATTGTCACTACCAGAATCATCTTGACTGATCAGCAACCTTGACAAACAGTCTCCCACACCATTCTTAGATCCATGGACATACTCTAAAACAAATTTGAACTCTGTCAACCTATCCATCCATCATTTTATTTTGGGAGAAAAAAGATTCTCCACTTCTTTACAAGTAAACATCTGAGCAGATGTAGATGGTCAGACTTATCTTCAAATGGAATCCCCCACAAGTAAAATGTTAAATGAAGAATGGCCCAGTACACCGCCAACACTTCCCGTTCTATCACTGAGTACTACTCCTCAGGACCTTTTAAAGAGCAGGAGGCAAATGGCACAATCTTCACCACTTGTGATAACTCTGCACCTAACTCTTTGATGCTAGCATCAGTGGATACAAGTGTTCCCTTTCAGGCATAACAATTTCCAAGTGTTGGTAGCTTCCCAATGCTGCTCTTGATCTCATTAAATGCTGCCCCAGACTTATCAGTCCACACACATTTAGATTTTATTTCCAATGAAAATATTAGAGGCTGCAATAAGCTAGCAAAGTTTGTAATAAACTTAGAACAAGCCCATGAATGAACGCACCTGATCCTTGTTCTCTGTTGTAGGTGCCTTCACAAATCTGTTATCCAAATCCAGCTTGGGGCTCATCCCTTATCACAAAATAGTGAAATAGTTAGTTACTGAATTAAGTTACTGAAGTCACCCTAAATTTGCACTTCTCTCTCTTTATGGAAATTCTAGCCTCTTGCAACCGCTCTAACACTTGCCACAAGTGCTCCTCATGCTCACGTTGATCTTTACCATAGACCAAAATATAATCCTGGAAAAATGACACCTCATGAAGTCCCTTCAGGATTTTCTTCATTACTCTTTGAAAGAATGCAGCTGCACACGGCAATCAGAAACAAAATGCAAATAATTTGATATGCACCCAATGGGGTTACAAATGATGTTAGGTGTTTGGGCTCAGGATTGAGCATAACCTGGTGGCAAGCAGATGAAAAATCCATGACACTAAACACTTTGGCATCCTTTATCAGAGCTAGTGTTTCATAAATGTTAGGCATGGGTTGCCTGTCCACCCATATACATTTCTTCTGCCCACGCAAGCCTACATAGATCCTTTTGTCTCCCCCACCATGTTTCGGGGCCAAAACCACTGAGAATAGCCATTCCGAGCAGTCTATCTCTTCAATCACCCCCAACTCCAATAATCTTTCCAATTCATACTCAAGAGAATCCATCATTAAATGTGGAACTTTCCTCACCTTGCCCACAAAGGGTAGAGCTCCCTCTTTCAGAATTATGTTATGCCCAATATTTCTTAACTGCTCCTCAACACTACCAACGACTTTGGGAAACTTGTTCCACACATCTTCTGATCACTCATTCATTGAGAGAGTCAACATCTTCTCCGGAGTATTCGGATTTAAAGTTATCCCCATGTCCTTCTGGTGTCTCCACCCATAGAGACTGTCGCCCCTTCTGGTAACATACACTTTCCCAACTAGTTCTCAGTCTTCAAATTGAAATTTCATGACTGCACATCTCAGAACATCAATTCTCTTTCCACCATACCCCACAGGGTTAATATCAGGTGGAGACAGCTTAATTTCATCCATACCAAACACCTCATCTCAGTTTTCATCACCCATTGTGGTGTATGGTGACCCTGAATATGTCAACACCGCCAATTTCTTTCCCCCTACTGCAATCTCAACTACAGGCATCTCCAACAGGTCTCCATCAACTACCCTATCATTACTCACACCCAAAACATCCTTCTCTTCCTCTTCCACACTGTATACTTCTTGTGTTTTATTTCCCCAACACACTGGAGCATAATGTCCTTTAATTTGGCATTTTTTTGTATATGGAAAACCTAACTAAAACACCCAGAACTATTAAAGAGATGTCCTTCACTGCCACATCTAAAACACTTCATGCCAGTATTATTTCTGTAGGTATTCCCATTCTCATTACTGGAGTGCATCTTATAATTTGCCCTGCTGATCACTCTCTATGATTCTGCATTCTTATCCATCCCTTTCTTTATTTCATGGACAACATTTTCTTCCACATGACCATCTTACCTTTATCCTTTCTCATCTCACGTACCCACACACTAGTATTTTCTATTCCTTACACCATGGCTATGACCACTTTAAGGAAAGGATTCTTTTTTAGAAGTTTCTCCTGTACCTTAATATTTTTAGTATATCAAAAAATGTGATCTCTGAGTAGGGATTCAGTAAGCTCCCCAAATTCACATGTGCGTGCCAGCGTTTTCAGAGATGCCTCATAGCAGCCAGTATTTTCTTGTTTCCCTTGGACACGTGAAATAAACTTTTGCCTCTCTAGTACATTGTTGATTTGTGATCCAAAATGATTCCCTAACATCAAGACTGTCATGTCATAAACATTGTCTGGTTCACCTTCTCTATCCCCAATAGTAATCTCATCCAAGGTCTCATGTAAATTTCTGCCCTCAATGCCCACATTATGCAACAATATAGCCTGTTTCCTAACATCGGAGAATTTCTTCCCACCCATTGCAATTATATAAGAATCAAACAGTTGTTTCCACCTCTTCAAAGGCAAAACTGGATCTCCCTTATTGTACAGAAACTGTGGTGACTGGGGCATATTTGCTACAGCCATGAGTACTGTTTAACATAGACCCAAAGAGAGAGAACAAGGGATACAGGACAAAGGAAAGGTAACCTGTGCTAAACGATATCTAAATTTGAATCTGAACTACACAGCACCAGTAAATAAAAAGACGCTTTAAACAACACTATCAAATACTTGCTCTGATGTTGTCCATTACGATCTACCGTACTCTTAAATATAGATGTGCTAATACTTTTCTCCTGAAGCAATCCCCCAAACAGATCAAAATACTGTTACACACAAACTGCCATCCGTTTATAGAATCTTGCCCGACGTGCATACACATCTAAGTTGGTGCCGGTGGCACTACTCCTGATGCGTCAATACTTCTGAAGTGGTTCTTAACTGTACTTTATTTCCGTAGAATCTTGTCATGCGCTCCCATGTTGGTGTCTGACGGGGAATACGCGACACGTCAGTTACTTGTAAAGCATTGCTCGAACAGCACTTCTTTTCTGCAAACTGTTCCAAAATGGCAGCCAATACTGTGACGTATGATGTTACGGCCATTAACATTTTCCACTCTACTCAATGCACTCCAACTGTTCCAAAATGGTAGCTAAAAATACAAAGCTATGCAGTTGCAGCTGTTGAAATCCTGACGTTCTCCTCGGACGCCACATACAGTGATACCCTCATTGTGTAAACACTGTCTCATTACATTGTCTTGAAGTAATTGCCAATGCGTCTGCACAATTCTTAGATGACGTTCACTATTTATTGTAATTTTCCTGTCCATGAGGTTTCTCACGGAAGCTGTTGGTCATACACCTGTCCCCAGCAGGTTCTCATCGTCAAATGTTATGTTCACTTTATCCAAATAAATTCACAACTCTTCTGAAACTTATTCAGTGATTTATTAAGAGTACAAGACATTGATCACCAACCCAATAAGGCAACTGGATCTAACTGACAACCTTCAAACCCCCACTTGGCATTAGCATACATGTCAATATATTGTCATCACTGACCCATGCATAATTCTACTTTCCTAGACTTTAATGTCTTTTCTGCATAACCCCCATTGTAGTTGTCCATGTGTTGGCCTAGCTGTGCACGTTGCAGGCCTCATTTCCCCTTTCCACACATTACTATATAAACATGCTTGCTTTAGTGCCACATTGTACTTTCACATGGAACCTGCATATGTTTTTGCGTTCTGTTCTTCTCCCGGGAATTATTCTGAGCACCACTGACAAGGTCAAACTACAATGTCCCTTGTTATTCTTTTCGACCAGGCACTCGCACCTCGACATAACACAAGAATGCAGCTGTTGATTATGAGGACACATGTCCTATCATATAGATGAGTACAAGAGACACAGACATACACATGGAACGAGAGTTCTGAGAGCACTGAGTCCGCTGAAACATAAAGCGTTCACCTGTGTATTCTAAGCTACAGGTTCTGCTGATAATACCAGAGATCTTTCATATGATCATTTAGCTTTACTCGCAGGGGAGGGGGTTATGTTACTCTGTGTTATGAAATGACTGCACTTTTCATGGTATATGGGTTATTGACCATGCTAACAGTATTATTATTATGCATTTGTTTTCTAATTGTGGCACATATGCTGCATTTCAGAGCAGGATAGTTTGAATAAATATTCTAAGCTTCTTTTGTCTCTCTATTATTTTATTGTGCACAAGCACAAGTGAGTGAGTAACCAGGTGTGTCCTGTTACCGCAATCCCTGAGAGGGTCGAGAGTGTTGTGTTCTGGGGGTGCCCATTCACTTGTTTCTCTGGTATGGTTAGGAGGGCAAGTAGGGCACTATAGCTAGTCAAACTCAGACTTGTTGATACTGAGGCAGTATGATGAATCAGTCCCTACATGCGGATGTTCTATGGTCAAGCACAGTTCTGTCCCTGCAACAAGACTATGCATGACCTAATACTTTTCTAACACAGAATACTACCAAGCTCTAAGCCACAACATAAACCTACAAAGAAAACCAACATTGGAGTGTAAGTGTTAATTTAGCAACTCTGGTGATGAGTGCCTGCTGTGGACAGGCGAAGCCAAGACCATCAACCTCCTCAAAAAGCCTACGCAGTCAAATATTGGAAATCTGTAATTTTATTTATCACTTACTACATCTGGAGGAGTGCTTTCACCAAGGTGGTGCATGGAGTTGGGCTGCAGTGGTAAATTCGGAATTACACCATGGCAGATCTGAGCAGTGCTCAACGTATCCTGAGCAGTACTGATGGAATGGTCAGGGAGTCAGCAGTTGGAGGAGTGGAACTGTGTACGGTGCACTGATCACCTTCCAAGTGGTGCCGTCACCATCAAGAGTGGACTGGCAGTGAGCAACTGCACTAACTGGATTCAATGATCTACACGCGGTGAAGTCAGCATAAGGAGTGACGTTGGCAGTGTGCAACCACACAAGCCAAATTTGATGAAGGACACGCAAGACGATTAGATACCGGCTGATGCAAGTGCATCGCAGCCACTTGCCCTTGGAGCCAATAACACGTACAGAGCTGTAACATAGCACGCCTACATGTTGTAGGAATAGCGTATGAGGATCGGAGAGCACTGCTGGTTATAGGCGCAAGTATAGAATGCACCGAAAAATGCTACTGAGTTTGTAAGCTCATGATTGTATGTGAAGTGATCGCTGTATGAAGAGTTAGTACCAGTAGCTTATAGGCCAGAAAAGCGCCTCATAAGGGGATGGTGAGCATATGTGGTCAGCTGGTTTAGGTAAGAAATTAGTTATTTTCCACAACATTGGGATTTGGTAGCATTTCAAAAGGGAAAAAAACGGGTGTGGTAAGAACATGTATTTACTAAAGTGAAACGTATTGTCTCAATTTAGGTCAATGTTACAGCAAACAAATGATAGACGGAATGCTGACAATGCAAACATTCTGCCCCAGTCAAAAGATCTGGGTTAAATCCATCGTTCTTTTGCCCACTATGCCACCCAGTTTGGACCCAGGCATATGAAAATCGGTCTTGGCCCTGTGCCCCATGGGTACAGTCCAGACCGAACTGCCAGTCCAGGTCCTCCCTGGACTGGAAACAAGCATCCTGGGGCCTGTTTCAGTTAACGATGGATTAAACCCAGATCTGTGACTGAGGGGTGAATGTTTTGACATGTGCAACATTCCGTCCATCACCTTGTGTGTTTTGCTGTTCAACCTATGTGGGAAGGGTATTCCCAGACGTGGGTCCCGTGCTCACTACGCCACTGGAGTCAAGCTATCCTGGCTGATGACGGCTGATAGCCAGAAACCGGTCCTAGGATGCTTGATTCCGGTCCATGGAAGACATGGCTTGGCAGTTCGGGCTGGACTGTTCCCATGAGTCACAGGGTCAAGACTGATTTGCATATGGCCATGTCTGAACCGGTGTGGCATGGTGAGCAAATTAATAATGGATTAAACCCAGATCTGTGACTGGGGGTGAATGTTTTGCCAATGTGCAACATTCCATCCATCACCTTGTGTGTTTTGCTATTCACCCTATGTGGGAAGGGTATGCCCAGACGGGGGGTCCCGTGCTCACTACGCCACTGGAGTCAAGCTATCCTGGCTGATGACGGCTGATAGCCAGAAACCGGTCCTAGGATGTTTGATTCCGGTCCAGGAAAGACATGGCTTGGCAGTTTGGACTGGACTGTTCCCATGAGGCACAGGGTTAAGACTGATTTGCATATGACCATGTCTGAACTGGGGGTGGCGTGGTGAGCAAAATAACGACGGATTAAACCCAGAACTGTGACTGGGGTTGAATGCTTTGCCAATGTGCAACATTCCGTCCATCACCTTGTGTGTTTTGCTGTTCACCCTATGTAGGAAGGGTATGAGCAGACATGGGTCCCGTGCTCTCTACGCCACTGGAGTCAAGCTATCCTGGCTGATTATGGCTGATAGCCAGAAACTGGTACTTGGATGCTTGATTCCGGTTCAGGGAAGACATGGCTTGGCAGTTCAGGCTGGACTGTTCCCATGAGGCACAGGGCCAAGACTGATTTGCATATGGCCATGTCTGAACCTGGGTGGCGTGGTGAGCAAAAAACGATGGATTAAATCCAGATCTGTGACTGGGGGTGAATGTTTTGCCAATGTGCAACATTCCGTCCATCACCTTGTGCGTTTTGCTGTACACCCTATGTGGGAAAGATATGCCCAGAAGTGGGTCCCATGCTCACTACGCCACTGGAGTCAAGCTATCCTGGCTGATGACGGCTGATAGCCAGAAACTGGTCCTGGTATTCTTGATTCCGGTCCAGGGAAGACATGGCTTGGCAGCTCGGGCTGGACTGTTCCCATGAGGCACAGGGTCAAGACTGATTTGCATATGGACATGTCTGAACTGGGGTGGCATGGTGAAAAAAATAACGATGGATTAAACCCAGATCTGTGACTGGGGGTGAATGTTTTGCCAATGTGCATATTCCATCCATCACCTTGTGTACATTGCTCAATTTAGGTTGGGCATAATGGCAGTTAATAACACGTCTCAACCCACATCATTTCTCTTTGACAAAGGTAAGCCTATCTTACCATAGAAGAGATGGAAGCAAATATTTGATTCTTGCTGGCAATTGGAGTAAAAAAGTTTCCTTCAATGCACAAACAAGCTATATTATTGCATAATCTAGGTATCGAGGGCAGGAATGTGTACGAGAACCTGGATGAAATTGTTCTCAAAGAAGGGGAGTGTGAACCTGACCATGTTTGTGATATGTCACTGATGATGTTAGAAAATGACTTTGGTTCACAGATCAATGTGGTGTTAGAAAGGCATAAAATTGTGCAAGGGAAACACGGTATGTGTGTTGCATCCTTCAAAACCTTAGCATGCACATGTCACTTAGCACAATTCACTGACTCATTAGTCAGATACCAAATAGTAAGATGTGCAAATAACATCAAGGTGCAGGAGAAACTGAATACAAAGAATCCTGATTTTAAGAAACGCTAAAACTATTGTAGAAGGTGTGGAAAATACAAGTAAATGGGGGCATGAAATGCACGATCAGAAAGTCAAAGGTACTCAAACATTGGATGAAGCAATTCATGAGATTAGAGGGTCAAATAAGAATATGGATGGAGACGATGACAGGAACTTGAATACCAAGGGAAGAGATGTTAATAGGAATGTGTAAACTAGGAAAACTGCTAATTGGAGCAATGCCAATTCTAGTAAAGGTTTCAATATGAAGTGTTTCTGATGTTGCAGTGAGGGACATCTTTCCAAGATTCCTGGATATTTCACAAGATTTGCTACTTGTAAAAAATGTGGCTTGAAGGGGCATTATGATTGTGTGTGTTTGGGAACAAAATTGCAGGGAGTGAATTGTATGGAAACTGAAAAGAAGTATGACTTAAGTGTGATGGATGAAGGGTTGGTTGATTTCAATCCCATAGAAATTCCAGAGTGTGAAATTATCTTAGTGGGGAAGAGAATATCAGTGCTCCCTGAATCTGATCGCGTATACCATGATTGGTGATAAAAACTGGGAAGCAGTATTCCAAAGCAAAATGTTCATACTACAAGACACCTGATATAAATCCAGTCGGTTATGGTGGGATGAAAATAGATGTTTTGGGGTATTCAGTAAAGAAGATTACATTTTCTGACTGTGAGATGGTGGGAAAGTGTTATATGACAAAAGGTGGAGACAACCTTTTGGGATGGGGCCATCAAAATGATATGGGGATAACCCTGAATCCCAACACACAACAAAAAGTACTATTGTTGGCATCTGATGAGTTACCTGATGAGATTTCATCTACATTTCTAAACGTGTTTGGTAGTGAACAAGGACTGTTTAAGAATTTTGAACATATCGAAGGTGCTGTGCCTTGTGTGTCGAAGGTGAGGAAGTTTCCTCATATGATGTTGTGTTCTCTAGAACAAGAGCTTAAAACATAAAGAGAAAGGGATGGTTGAAGAGATAGAATGTTCTGAATGGAGTGCTCCCATAGTATTAGTCCCAAAGGATGGTAGTAAAGGAATTAGAATGTGTGTTGACCTGCCTGCGTTAAATAAACACATTTGGGTTGACAAGTAGACCCTACTGAACATTTCAGAAACATTGGTTCTAATAAAATATGGAAAGGCATTCAGCATCATGGATTTGTCCTCCGCTTACCACCAGATTTTGCTCCACCCTCATTCTAGACCTTTAACATTATTTGTGACCCCTCTAGGGGACAATAGGTTTGTTTGCATGCCTTTTGGTCTAGCATTGACTGTGGCGTGCTTTCAGAGAGTCATGAAGAAGGTCCTAGAAGGGTTTTCCAAAGTGTTGTTTTTAGGAGATGACATTTTAGTTTATGGTAAGATCCAACCAGAACAAGATAAAATACTGGAAAGGTATTGGAGCAATTTCAGACTAGTTACAAAGAAAGAAAAATGCAGATTTAGAGTGTCATCAGTGGCTTAATTAAGGTACACCATTTCGTTTGAGGGAATAAGTCCAAAACAGATGCGCTCTGTTCAAAGTTTATTCAAAATTTCGCTAGCCTGTCCCAGCTGCTGAGAATGTTGCTAAAGAAGGGTTCCCAATTCAGTTCAGTTCAGTTCAAAAATATTTATTGGGTTACACAAGTAGCCATAAAAGTACAAACATACATAAAATAGTTAAAATAATAATAAACACATTTGTGCTCTGGATCATGGCCATCCTAAAATAGTAAAACCAGTGCATTGACCATAACATTAAGCCACTAAAACTGAGCACTAAAAGAAAGACATTGTTTGTCTGGCCCTCACCGCAGTTTTAAAAAATAGTCCAACATGAAAGATACATTCTTCATTATTCAACTGGAGCAGGATGTGGTAAGCTTCTCTAAAATCTCTGATACAGTGTTTCTTAATCCATGCTAAAGAGAGCTTTGGGTGTACATTAAATAGAAATCACAGAACAATAAAAAATGTAACATTGACTGACCCAAGCACCCACTGCATGGACAGGGGTGGGAGTCCCGGTTAGTTTGAAAACCTGATGGGAAGCTTAGCAGATATATGACCGTGCCTTCCCTGAAGCGATACAGCAGAGTGCGCTCCCAATGCCCCATCGGGCTCGTCATGTACCTTTGAATTGGAGCACACCCATCAGGGATCATATTCAAATACACTACCACTACCAAACTCATTTTTCAGTATGCTACCACTACCAAACTCATTCTTCAGGCTCTCCGCATGTGTAAATTCAAACTAGGCAGTGCGCAACTGTATTTTGCTAATGATATAAGGGTCCTCTGGCTTCTCGAACAGTTGTTAGGAGCCTAATTTATACATACAGGATTCTTTGTACGTCAACCACAGAATATTTTTACCTTTGTCACAAAAGAGACAACCTAATATGATGTTTCATGTGAGATCTGCCTCCATATTATTCCAAATTGCTAACCAAAGGAGCAGAGGATGTGCGCTAGTGAAATCCTTGACATAGGGAATATTCAATTCACTATGATTGACAAAGTTGGAGGTCAAAATTCGCGCCCCCCCCCATATTTTCCTTTAAAATCTATTCTCTTCTGATTGAATTGGGGGGCGTTTATCCGACCCCAACACTACCCTCAGAGGAACCCTCATCTATAGACCCCCCCAGCCCCCAGACACAGTTCAGCGACTCCACCGCCGACATGTCAGCACACAGGCCCTTGCGCCCACGCACTACATCATCCTCGGAGACCTCAACTTCCACCTCAAGAACACCAATGACAACAACTCCACCACCCTGCTCGACAACCTCAACAACCTCTGACTCAACCAGCTCGTCACAACTCACACCCACTCCACCGGACACACGCTTGACTCGATCTTCTCCGCCTGCAACTACGTCGCCTTCAGCCACACCACCGAACTCCATTGGACCAACCACCGCTGCGTCCACTTCATCTTCGAGAAGCCTGAAGCGCACCACTGCTCACAACTGGCCCCCCGCCGCAGCTGGAGCAAAGTCACCAGAGACCAGCTAGTCACCACCCTCGCCCGAAACCTGTAGTGTAGTTCCTATTATCCCAATAGGCTCTGCGCATTGGAATAATATCTTCAATAGTATAGACGTAGGACAGAGGTTAACTAGGTCTTCTACTGACGATATTAGACTTAAATTTTGTGTGCCAGCTAGCTCAGAGTTCACTAAAAACTTTCTCGAATAGGCGAGGAGGAGTTTAACCTCCCTGGATAGACAAGAAGGGATTTAGTTTCTGACAACCATAGAACATGACAACTTTGCTCTCCCTGATCAAGAGTATATCTCCAGAGTCGTGTGAAAACAAAAGACAACTATTTAACTCAGTCAATACGTGCATACTTAGTTCCACCAGATTGTAGAGAAATAAGAGATGGGCGTGTTTCAATAAAAGGTGTTATTTATTGACCAGTCTCTTTTTCTCATGAATCGCTACAGTAGCAATACTTAAGGTTAAGTAAAGTGCATACAGTAAAAGCAGGATTATAAAATAATACTGTAAAAGCATTGATATGGTTTCTTAGCCATATGATACTTTAAAATGGATAAAAGATATACATACATATATACATTGACTAATCGTACTCAACTGGTGCTTCTAACTACGCCTACCCCGGTGTACCTGACCTAAGCCTAATACGTGGGAGGGAGTAAGTAAGTAGCAGTTTAAGTTAAGTTTGTTTGGCCAAGAATCTGACTCAAGAATTCTCTGTAAGGGGTTAGTCAGTTCAGTACCTGGGATTTAGAAGGCAGGAGGGCTGGTATCTCTCTCTCAGGACTCGGTATCCCAGTTACCCGCGAAGGTAAGCCGGAAACGCCGGAGGCTGAATTTCTCGGCAGGAGAAAAGACAGAGTCTCTCTCAGCGCGTCAAAAAGGGAGAGGCAGCGTCCGTGGGCTTCCTGCATCAGCTGGGCTCTCCGGCAAGTAGCGCTGCTCTAAGCTCATCACCACCGTGTGCTTGCTTAGAGCAGCGTTGGTATATTTATACCTGAAAGGTGCCGTGTTTGACGTAAGGATGGACATAATACGTCAGTAAGGATGTCATAAGAACTGGTCGTTCTTGCATTCTTTACAGGAGTTCTCAAACGAAATCAAAACAATAGCTACGGGGGATTTCCCAGGTCTGCTGGAGGTTTGGTTTGTTTTGAGAACTCGGTGTGCTTTCTAGGGGGCTGGAGGAATAGGGCTTGCTTAATGTGACAGCATGCGCTATGATTTAATCTGAAAACGGGATTATGTGCCGTTGTATGGATATTAGTGAATTATAACCGGACAAGGGTCAGAAATGGGAGTATCGATATAGGTACCTAGATAAACACACTACACCCACTCCACGCTTTTATGCCCATATTTACTAACTAAGCAATAGTAAACATAACTAATAGTGCATGTGTATACCGAACTACCCCAAAATAAATTTTTTGCATTTGAAAATAGGCATATTCGAAATACACGAAAAATGAGTATAGGTACTGTATGCATTCAAGCAGTGTAATCATTCAAAAAAAGGATGCACAATTTATCTCAGCATGAATGATTTGCGAAATTTACACATGAAATGGCTCTTAATACAGAAGAAAAAGTGTGAGACCATCTCATCACAGATAAATACAATTACTTGTACATAAGCTAGAGGTTGAGGTAACGTATTGTCCCTAGAGTTCCTAAAGATAGAAGCTCTGTTCTCTAAGAATAGTTCTACTGTAAGCAGAAGATAAGTGCCAAAGGGTAAATATTTTGGATTTGGGAGAAAAGTTTTCACTTTCCAGGGGAGAGGAGAGATAAAATAGTTCACAGTAGCTTTGTTTTCCCAAAGCTGAAGGCCAAATTCAGAGTTCAGGGAACGCTGTGTGTTCGTTTCTTTAAAGTTATTCTCTCTGTTCCGGTGAAAACATCATTTCAGACAGACACTCGAAAAAACAGTCTACCGCTTCTGGTGAAAGTTCGACCGAGTTGGAAAATGTCGCTATCATGCAGTCATGCGCATGTTCGCTTTCAGTGATGTTTAGATCAGTACTGCTTACAGAAGGTCGTACCTGGTTGATGCTGCTCTCATCCTGTACTTCACTACCCTTCAATCGTAGTGGTGAAGTCTCCACGAATGCCGTCATCAGGATAGGTAGCCGCTGGGGACAGCACAATGCATGAGCCTTTACTGGACCCAACAAAGTATCTGCATCCAATGGTATTTCTGATTGTAGTGTAAGACAGGTGTCCAACACGCATTCTTCGCCGCATAGCATGCATCTTAATACAGGTAAGACACAATTCTGCCATATGGGTCTGAACGAAAGAAACCAGGTCATATTTAGATCTCTTAGCCAGGCTAATCCAAGGACTTTAGTTATGCGGTCCCGGTAGCGTATAGCTAGGATCGTTTCTTCCATTGTTGCTGGAGTCTTGTCTGTGACATGGTTTGCCATAACGAAGCAGGAGTAGCAGAAATAAAATGCCTGCTACGAGTCCCAACAGGAGAGGAAGTCCGCCAAAGATGGAATGGACGAAATTTGGAAAAATACCCAGGACTGCTTTGAATGGGGTTAACAGTCCCGAAAAAACGGTCTTAAATACACTCACGATACCATTTGTATCAGAAATGTTTAAGATTTCGTTTAGTATTTCTGCGAAGTGTAGGGGGCAATTTGTTGATAACAAGGCATGTATCTCACCCGTTGTCCTTGCAACTTGGAGATCATACGTTTCTTTTGATGACGTCAAATGGGTTGGCGTCCGTAGGAGCACAGTCTTCATTCTGCTTAAAGTATCAATTCGAATAGAAGAGATATTCAAACTGGGCCAAATTTTTCCCTCCCTGTCTGGACTGTCATTCGGAAACAATACTTGCTCACAGCAAATGACCATGGAAGTCACGCTTACTAGATAAGGTTTTCCTGGCAGCAAGCCACAACATCTGTGATCCACAATTATAATATAGCTCCCGTTAGAAAGCCGTCTAAAGAATGGTTCTATTCGTGCTGCAGGTGTGCCGAGCTGGTGGCATGAAAGGTTATTTGAAGTCCCCTCGCAGGCCCCATGTAAACTTATGCCCTGACACAGAAGTATACCACTTAGTGATTTTTCACAATTGTTACCACTAAGAAATACACTCTGTCCCTTATCACTGTAACATGTGTGTGTATAAGGTAAGTTCCATGTTGACTTAATGTATCCTTTACCCAACCTTTCATACTGGCCTGCCTGTATATATTTTTGACAGTATCGAAACTGGAAAGTTGTTATCGGAATAGTTATTATCCCATGAATTATCCATTCAATGACAGGTCGCTCTGACATTGTCAATGGTAATCTCTCAAGTTTCTCAATGCTCAGAATTGTATACTCTGCACCCTTTTGTGCCAAACTGATTTGTGTATCAGTAAGGTTAAAGATACTGAATAATGACGTTGTGTTGATTAAACGCCAAGGCACGTAGCCTGAACGCAGATTTTGTAACGTCCAGCCAAGCTGACAATAGAACGCAATTGAGACTGACCGTGTTGTAACATCAGTAAGTCTTGTTCTATTATATCGATCGCAGATGATACAATACTGTCCAGTGAATATATTCTGGAAGACAGAGTCATTAACCCATTGTCCACAACAGAAAGTGATTTTTCCAAATTAACACGGTCAATTTCCCGTATTTTCTCTGCTGTTTCAATTTGAGTTACTTTCCAAGCTTCATTGTAAGCTGCATATATAGAGGCCGCTATGAAACGTTTTTGACGCTGTTTGCGTGGTCCCATAATGAAATCACGCAAGTCAGCACCTTCTTTAAGTAAAGTCAAGTGTTGCTTAATTTCTGCCAGTGTGGATGTTTGTAGCCATTCGAGGCAGAGTTTCCCTACACTGTAAGTAGTTACAATCCCTGGATGTTGTCTCTGGGAGTATCTAGGGTCTGGCCTGGTCAATGTGAACCCCTGTTTTTTGTTCAGGAATCTATCTTGACAGTTATTTGTGTCTGTGGGCCAGATCAACCATTTCTTCCAATCAGGATGTGTTCTGTTTTGGTTTAAAATATGGGATACGTCTATCTCAACATCTGTAGTGCTATTACTGTCGGGTGTTGGTTTTGGAATAGACGGTTTGTTTAAGTCTTTAATTTTGGCTAGGCCAAGACAGGTTGTCTGTTGAATTGTATCATTCAAAAATATAATTTGTTCTGGGATCATGCAGGCTCTAAATAATGATTCTAAACCTTGCACTTGCCAATCTTTTGTACCCCAGATTGTCTTCGTTTCAATATTTTTGTTCCAGAAATCAAAACCGAATGTTTTCATTTTTTCAAAAAATGTCTCTGAATAGATCAATATTGTGTTTGTAAGCATCGTTTTCATTCCTATCTTATTTAACAATTTGAAATAAAATGTTTCTGCATCACTTGTGTTAAACCCTGAGAAATAAGAAAATTTTTCATAAAATGTTTTTGAACTACCTTTTGGTGGAGTAGCACAATGTTCCCATTGGTTATAATTTAAAACATTTCTAGGTTGAGCAGATTTATGCAGATAATGGTTACCATAGTGGTTATAACAATACATCTGGTCATAATTAGATGAACCTTGTAAATAATCATGTCCTGTAAATTCAGCTGACATCACTAGATCTGACATCATATCATTAATACTTTCCAAGTCCCAATCATCAGCGAATGTGCTTGGTTTTACAAAGTCACTCAATGAAATCTTGAATTGATGAGGATACTTCAGGATCTCGACCGGACCATAGATTTCGTAATCAGTTCTGTCCCATGCTACCCCACCGGGTATAGGATTGGCTGTGAAGTTTACTGAAGAAAGATCTCTTTTCTCGATGTGTGAAGACTTGTGTGGTTTCAGGACCAAGTTGATATTCTGACTTGCTGTGTCCATTGTAACATATTTTCCCTCAATGAAATGTCCCAAGCATAGTACCATGATGAGCCAAAGTATGAGGATGAATACTCCTAGTGTCACCCAAAGTTCAATCCATGGAGAAATCAGATAGTTTTTCTTTAGTTGATGGAAGAGTTCCTTTGTTTTGTTTTAAAAGGTTTTTGTTGTTGGTTTTTCCTCAGGTTCACTTGGATCCTCAGAAAAATCATCAAAGTTGATGAAGTAGCCAGATGCTGTTCTGTCAATTGTTTCAATTGCTTATGGATTCTTTTTTGCCTTTTGAATTTTCTTTGTTTCATTAGCATAGTCTGTGTTTACATCATTGTAGACTGGTGTTTCTTGATGTAAGATTTTGATTTGGGTTTCAAGAGGTTTAAGTTCCATGGCTTTGTTGCACAGTCCTTGTTGATTCACTGTAGGTTTATCAATTGTGATTAGTCTCTCAGTTGGAACCTCTGTATTTGTAGCAAACTTTGGTGTTCTACTACTTCTTGGGAGTCCACTTGGCCTACTACCTGTTATCGGCCACATGATTGTGGTTTAACCAGGTCGATGGATACAACTGGGTTCTCCTTTTTACCAGCAAGGGGCGGTAATACTACTGATCTTGTCCCGTTAGCAGACAAGACAGGTACTGTTTTTCTGTAAGAAGGCCCAAATTCCTTCTTTACCGCGATCTTCTCTCTGACCAGATCCCCGATTTTTGGAATCCAGACAGGCCTTGCTGGGACAGGTGGTTTCTCTTCAGTGGCTGTTGGCTGTTGCTTCAACTTTATGTTGCTCAGGTCTTTTCTCTTTTCGTTTAAGTCCTGTAAAATAGCCAAACGATCTTTGATATCAAAGCATTTTTCTTTAACCACTGAAGTTTGACTGTCGAGGTCCTGGATTAACATTCTAGTCCCAAACAATAGTTCGTACGGACTGAGACCTCTCAGAGAATTTCTTGGTAGATTGTTAAGACTACGTTGGACACTTATTAAATGTTTGACCCTCCCAGCTCCCGAACCTAATACCTTTGCCATTATAGATTGCTCTATGCCATGGTTTTTTCTTTACACCATCCCGTTTCCCTCAGGAAGGAAGTGATAAGAGTCCCGCAATGCAATGCCCATGCCGCCATATACCCCCCATAAGCTCGAGAGCTAAAAGCAGGGCAATGGTCAGAATGTAGCATGCCCCATGCGTATATGCCATTATAGACTCGCAAATCTTTTTATAACAGTTCAGGCGTCAGCCGAGAGCTGGGGTCTATATTTTAAGTGATGATAGTCTCTATATGTTAATTTGACGCATTAATCATACTGGGTTTTATATATTTATTGTTTAATCCCGTCTTGAGCGAACCGCCATGGTAAAACACCGTCTCGGTCGCCACTGCGATCTCTGTTGCAGTTTGGACAGTTTTTTGCAAATATGTGATGGTGCAAGCTCATTCCTGGCCACCAGTATGTGGATTGCAATTCTTCCAGAGAATCTTTTAGTTTGAGGTGTCTAAGACCCTCACCCATATGTGCGTCTGCTATTAACAAGCCTCTCCTGTTCGTGTTTGGAATTACTCTATCCCCCCACTCCAGGGATTTGAGCAAAAGGAACGGAGTTTGCATCGATTATGTATGTATAATTGAGTGGATAGTTGATGGGTAGCGCTGAGCAGTCGCCTTTTGATGACATTTTCACCGCCAGTCTTGTTTCCCCGTCAATGTATTTTCCTGAGCGCTTTTTTGTAGCTACGGAAGCCGATTTAGTTGCTTCCGCTGTGGCTGTCTTAGCCAATAAATTCCCTGCAGCGTGAACGCCATCACGCTGATGACTCGGTGAGTGTATCACGTGAGTCTTTGGTAGTTCTTTCTGTAAAAGTACTACTTGTTCCCAAAGTGATTTTTGCTTTATTGTGGCACCTGTGTCATCTTTGTACCCGTTTTCAACCCATTTCTGCAAGTCGTTATTGTATGGTTTGACGCAGTAATATGAATCGTACACTATTAGTGTCGGGAATTCGCGATCCGCATTATCAAGCGCCATTTTTAACGCTATTATTTCAGTTTGTTGTTCTGAATTATTTTCCACTGAGTGTGTTTTTGTAAACAGAGGTTTCAATTTACCTTCGCGCCACACATCTTTTGTAATCTCGCATGTGGCGTTATAAGCTTGCTCTCCCCAAACTGAGGGCTGAGCATGTCCGTCTGTATATATTACACAGGCGTACTGTCGTATGGGCAGAATGTCGCTAGGCAGAGGATATTCTCTTTCATATTCTAGATTTTTTAATTTTTTCATTTCCGGGTCAAAATAGTATTTCACTCTGTCTGTAGCAAGAAAATCTTCCCATTGTTTCCATTTTGGATTTAGTGCCATTGTAGGTAAATTACATGGGCTTGTTAATGCCTCAAAGGCTGATTCTGCTGTTCTGACTGTAATCCGTCTGCCGTCAGCTTGGTATCTTTCTCTTGCTACAGCTGTTTGAACCGCATGAACAATGTTTTCCTTAATGCTGAATGTTTTTTCAGCTTCTGTGTACAAATGAGATTTATAAGCTATTGGTACCGTTTCTCCCTCATTAGAGGTTAGGTATGTGAATTCGCATCTTCCTGGGATGACCCGAATCACAAGGTTGCGTGTGTTATCGCGTGTTTGCAGTTTTGTTTAAACTAACATGTCTGTTTGTAAAGATCTCAAAATTTCTGTGGGTTTTTGAGTCCAATTGATTCTTTTAAAATCTGGTCTTATTAAGTCATAGAGAGGTTTAACCCTCTCCGCGTCAGTCTTGAAACAAATGGAAACCAGATATCTAAATCAGATAAAGTATCTCAGGAGCCTGAAGCCCCTCTGTCCCCTCTGTCCTCAGATCAACGCGTTCAGGACAATGTACAGCAACTAAGTCAAGTTTCTAAATCTTTAAGTTCCGAAGAGCATTTTGGTATAGAGCAAATGCTATCAGAAGTTGCTGTCTCTACTTCACCTTCAGATCTCTCTGCATTATTAACTATGGTTACAAATTTAACAGTGGACATTAAACGTGGATTTGAGGAGTCATCTAAAATCCAAAGAGAGATAAGGTCCTACTGCGAATCACTAGACAGTAAAATTGATGGGCTATACTCAAGGACAGGAGCCTTGGAAGAGACAACAGCAGTAATGTCCATAGAACTTGACAATGCCAAAGAGGAGATATTGAAACTTAAAAAGGAAGACACTGCACTGGCAGAAAGAATAGAACATTTGGAAAATAATGCGAGGCGGTGTAACATTCGCATCCTAAATATACCAGAATCAAACGAAGGCACGGACATTAAGACATACATTATCCGACTCCTAATTAAAACCTTAAATCTAAAAAACACAGAGGAGGAGCTTAATCTGGACATCCAGCGCATTCACAGGGATCCATACAGGCGCAATCCGCAACGTACAAAGCCTCGCAAGATACTAGTGAATTTCCACACGTTTCAACTCAAGGATCACATCTTGAACTTAGCTTTAAAACAAAAATCCTTGGCAGGCGATGGCTTTTCCTTCCAAGTGCGCTCAGATTTGTCACGGGCGACCCTTGACAGACAATGGGAGTTGGGTCGGAGGATGGAGGCATTCAGGAATTTAGGTGCATCCGTCCAGTTGAACTTTCCTGCAGCTCTTAAGATTATGCTAAATAACAAAATGTTCAATGTCCATACTGTACAAGCAGCAGATGAACTATTGCTAACTTTAGGTACCTCCAAAAAGTAATCTAAGCTGTTTTTATACAATCCTATACAATCTTACATAGAGTGTATAGTACAGTGTGCTAACTTTTGAGTGAGTGAGTGCATAAAAGGAAAAAAAAGGAAAAAAAATCCAAACTCAAAAGGATGCTCCCTAATAGAATAGAAGGAAATATAAGCTAAATTTAACAGCTTAACTTACGAAAGAAGGAATCACTATCACAAAAGCCTCTACTAAAAAAAAAAAAAAAATACAAAAAATAAAAATAAAAAAAAAAAAAGGGAAAAAAAGGGAAGGAAAAGGGAAAAAAACAAAAAACACATATTGAGATTCACGGAAAAGTAGGAGTGTATGAACTCCTCTCTCCTTTTATAAAACCACGTAACACATATAGACTCCACTATACGTTATTTAACCAGTAAAAACTTCGCACTGTGGTTTCAGTAGACCTAGACATATTTGGCCCTCCATTATCCCAATTTTAAGAACATTCCGCCTGAGCCTAGATAGAGCATCAGGGGTATCACAAACCGGATTCCTTCCGGTTGGATAATCAAGGGTTCCTTAGGGGAGGGGGGAGGTGTGCACAAGGGGAGGGGTTAGGGGAATAAAAAATAAAATGTTTCTCATTTCTAAAATGGCGGCTGGAAAATCCATAAATAAAAAATGGGCGAATCTTAAGTATCTTAGCAATATTAAGGAGAAAGCATGGACAAGACTCTTGACCAATTTTAGTAGATACGTAAAATATGAATACCATTAAGTTTCTCTCCTGGAATGTTAATGGCCTGCGCACCAAACCTAGAGCTAGTACAATAGTACAATATATCCGGGATTTTGGTGCCCAGGTCATTATTCTCCAGGAGACACACTTGGTTGAAGGGGAAATATTAGATTTGGTAAAAAAGAATAGATGGATAGACATATCAGTCTCCACTTCCCAGACAATTAATACAAGAGGGGTGGTCATACTATTTAAAAAAACCATTACTACAAAGCTCTTGAAACAAAAGGTCGACCCTCACGGTAGATGGGCAATTGCGACTGTAATGATTGGAGGGTCAAGTATCACATTGGTAGGCTATTATGGGCCGAACTGTGATGACCCATCTGTCTTGGCCACGTTGTTCTCTGAGCTGTTACATTTTCCAGAACCCATGATAATAGCGGGTGACTTTAACATCGTGCTAGATCCAAAGCTGGACAAATCCTCCTCTAGCAGACAACAGATGCATTCTAAATCAAGAGATCTTCTCATTAAAAATATGCACCAATATGGATTTGTTGATATATGGAGGGCAAGATCGGGTTTAAAATCCGTTTTTTCTTTTAGAAACTACAAGTACCATCACAGATCAAGAATTGATTTCATATTGGTAAACAAGTCTTTGGAAAAGTCTGTAAGGGATATAACCTACCTACCCTCACACCTGTCCGATCACTCGGCAGTGCTGTTGGACCTTGAACTCCAGTCCCAAAACTTGACAAGGTCATGGAAAATCGACAGATCCTTTCTTACTTCTCCTGAGGATCTGGACTACTTAAAGGTGGAGACGCAGGAATTCTTTAAAATTAACATTGGTACGGCGGCATCTAGTTTAGTATGGGATGCTTTTAAATGCTCTTTGAGAGGGATCATCAAGAATAAAACCTCATATCGTAAGAAACAATACACACAAGAGGTTACACTGATAGAGACTAATATACTAAAAGCTCAATTAGATCTGGAACACTTAAATAATTGTCCAGATCATGTTATACTGACTAAACAGGATGAGCTTACGAAACTTAAAGGACAATTGGCTTCTCTATTAAATCAGCGTATCTTGCAGAGGTGGGAAGCTAGTAAATTAGCAAATTTTGAATTTGGTGAAGGGGCAGGCAAACTATTAGCCTGGAAGTCCAGAACAGATCAAACACGTAATAACATTGGCTCTATAATATCGGATTCTGGAACAGCATCCTCGGATCCTGAAATAAGGTCAGCTTTCAAAGATTTTTTCCAGACAATTTATAGAGAGGATAACAATATTACCTCTACTGAAGTAGAAAACTGGCTTAACAAAATTACCTTACCAACACTTTATGAAGAACAGGCGAACCTATTAGACCACCCAATTACGATGGAGGAGGTATTATCAGCAATAGTAAATACTAAATCTGGTAAGGCGGCAGGCCCGGATGGTCTTCCGGTCGAGATTTATAAATATATTGCATCCGATATTGCCCCTTTTCTTACCACGCTATTTAACTTGATTCTGGTAGAAGGAGATTTACCTCCTACATCGTGGAGCAAAGCTTCCATTACGTTAATTTTGAAACCAGGCAAAATAGCTACAGCATGTGGGTCATATCGCCCAATTTCAGTTCTCAATGCGGACTATAAAATTTTTGCATCAATACTAGCCAAACGATTGGGACAGGTAGCTCCTTTAATTTTACATCCTAACCAAAAGGGCTTTGTAAAGGGTCGTCAACTTTATGAGTTAATTTATGACCTAATAGGTGCAATAGATGTGGCAACTACTTCATCATTGCCCTTGGCCATTCTCACCTTGGACGCAGCCAAGGCCTTCGACAGGGTTAATTGGAAATACCTGTCGGGGGCCTTGGATAAATTTGGGGTGGGCCGAGCTTTTCGTAGAGCGGTGGAACTACTGTACCACGAACCTTCAGCCTCGGTTTTGGTAAATGGTGCACTATCGGAACCTTTCGCTATTACAAGAGGAACCCGGCAGGGCTGTCCGCTTTCGCCTTTACTTTTTGATATCTATATGGAGCCATTCGCCCAATTAATCCGTGAAGATAGTAACATTACTCCATTTAGATACAGTGACTGGGAAAAAAAAGTATCTTTATACGCTGACGATCTTATGATCCTAACATCTGATATCAAAGCAGCTTTTCCGTCAATTATTAATCTGGCACAAGAATTCGGCAATATTTCTGGTTACGAAATTAATGCCACAAAGACCGAAATTATGACATGGAATATTAATAATACGCTACTTCCAGTACAGCCTTGCGATAGTATGAGATATTTGGGAATACAAATTTTAAAAGACATCAATCAGATCGCCCATACAAATTTTGCTCAGGTAGCCAAAAACTGCAGGAATTCAATGAATTCTTGGAGTCATCTTCCTTTGACTCTCTTAGGTCGATCAAATTTGGTCAAGATGTCCATTCTACCCAAGTTGACCTTTATTTTCAATAGTTTACCACTTTACTTTGAAAAGAAAATGATAGCTAAGATGCAGAGTGATATCACCTCATTTATATGGAGGAACAAGCTAGCAAGAATTTCTTGGAATAAATTAAGGCGTCGTAGGGAGAAGGGAGGCTTGGCTGGCCCTGATATTCAAATTTACGCCTGGGCGTTTCAGATGACACATGCTCGAATTTTATTTAAAACTCCAGCTGACCAGGGTATCGGCCTGATGTTTTCAACATTATTAAAATTTGAAGGCTTAAATCAGGTGGGATTTTAGTTCAAGTTTGGGGATCCAAAATTTTTTAAGAAGATAAAGTTGAAGATACTACAGGGCCTAGCGAGAACTTGGTATAATCTTAGAACAACTACCAAAATAGGATACTTTTCAAACAGTTCTCCTATATGGGACCTTCCGGACCCACCTGAGTGGACTAAAGATGCCTTGATAAGCCCGCTAAAAGAAGCTGGTATCATAACTTGGGGAGATCTCTTTTTTGAAGGGGAAATGTTTTCCTGGGAACACTTAGTGAGAAAAGTAGGCCCCAATCTATCAAGGCTTAAATTTCTCCAGATCTCTAGTTGGGCGAATGCACAAAATTCTGACACCACTCGTCGTCCAAAAGCATTACTGGGAGGCAGCAGTCAACTAGAATCTTCACTACTGGACAATACCCTAAAAACTAAAGAGGTTTCCCATTTCTATAATTTAATCCTAGAGGAAATAGACGGAGTATTCCACCTTCCAGATCAACTTTGGGGTTCTCTTCTGCCGACATTAAATATGAACGAACTATGGAAGATATCCTTTACTGTGTTATGGGATATTGTCAAACCAGCCTGGCTGCGAAGAAACCACTTTTTTACCCTTCACAGGGCGTACTATTCCCCTCAAAGGCTGTCAAAATTTTCATCTGGTATACCAGTAGCTTGCCCACGGTGTGGTCTAGTTGCTGCTTCTGACGCCCATATGTTTTATGATTGCCCTCATCTATCATCCTATTGGCAATCAATAAGCAACAAATTAACATCTTCTATAGGCATCACTGTGAATATAGACCTAGGACTGATAATTTTTGGAATACAGGATAAAAAACGCACCGCAAATAACAATCTTGTGTTTTATTCAATGTTGGTAGCTCGACGTGAGATTTGTAAGCGTTGGAAAGAGGCCTCCCCCCCGACACTACAAGATTGGAGCTCATCTATGCTCTCTTTATCAAAACTAGAGCTTTCAAGAGGAGGAAAACCAGAAAGAAGAGCCTTCTGGCTAAAACTCGATTGGTCTCAATAATTTGTAACTGGGGTTTTTTTTTTTTTCTCCCCAGTTCCAATGATTATGAAGCCATGTCATACTCCTTTTTGCTTATTCATATCTGACCTCTATAATTAAGGTCAATCTGTGGTATAAGCAGTGGTGTAATTTGGCTAATGGCAAGCTCCGTCCTAAGAGTACATAAAGGTCTGTGACTAAGGATGAAACTAACTTGTCTGTAGGGTCTTGGCACTTCTTCATGATCATTGACCCCTACCAGTCATGCACTGAGACAGCAAGTCTTTCTCCAGGTCACACCTTTTTTTTGAGCCCAAGGTACTTATGGGCCAGCCATGGTTGAGATGAGGAACAAAAAAAAAAAAAGAAAAAAAAACCTCTCCGCGTAATTTATAATGTAAGTTCTTCCGAAATTCAGGAAACCTAGAATTGACTGTAAGTTTTTCAGCGTTCTTGGAGCTTGGATTACAGCACATTTCTCCAGGAAATTGTCGGCCAGGCTTTTGCCTTCCTTGATAATTCATATCCCAAGAACAGGACAGTTAGATGGGCAATTCTTGATTTTTTTAAATTGAATTTGTAACCCTCTGCTGCGAACCCAAGTATTATGGTGTTCACTCTTTTCAAGTGAGTATCCAAGTCATCATCTGTTAGATAGATGTCATCGACATAAGATAATGCCTCGTCATCATATATTTGTAGTAACTCTGTTACTCTCGCTGAGAATAATCCTGGGCTGTTCTTGAACCCCTGGGGCAAACGACAGAAATTTTACTGCGAGCCATTTATTGAGAAAGCGGTCAAATATCTGCTTTCAGGTGCTATATTTTGACAAAAGAATCCATTAGAGATGTCTAATGTTGTTTTGTATTTTTTGCGCACTATGCTATTCATTAGTGCTGCACTGTGTGAGCTTTGTACTGCAAAGGTTTTGCAGCATGAGTTAAGGTGTCTGTAGTCCAAAACTAGACGATAGAATCATCTGGTTTGGAGACAGGAAACAAAGGATTGTTCATTTGTGAGGTGCATGTTTCAATCACCCCCTGGTATTCAAGTTGATCTAAGATCTCCCTGACCTGTTTTTTAGCTTCTTGCTTAATTGGGTACTGCCTTTGTGCAGTTGGTTGAGATTTTAACTGGATTTTGTGAGGAGGTGAGTCCTCTTCCCATCCTACGTGGTTTTTATATAATGCAGGAGCTTGGGCTACTGCCCACTTTCTTGCAAGTGTATATTTTCCATGTATTGGAATGTGATTTGAGAAGGCAGGCATAATCATTTCTTCGCCATGAGGGCACTCCCTGACAAACTCTGGTGGCCAGTCTTTTTCAGCTAAAAGGATGTCATAGCCTTTGGAGAGGTTATCCCAAAATAGACCCCTTATTTTCCTAGTCTTATCTCCCTCTATACGTAAAGTTATTTCATATATTTTATGAGGTTTGCTAACTCTGGTATCTGCAGTTTCCACCTGAATGTACTCATTCATGTCGACTGTCTCCAGATGATTCATCAGGATCTTGCGAGCTATGCTCACTTCTGCTGCGCTGTCTAGCATTGTCTGAGCCCACTCTCCATTTTTCAGCTGTGTCCTCAGGATCCTCGGCATGTTTGATTACTTTAATACTGGCTACCTTCTTCTTTGGAAATTGTAACTTTTTACTTTGATGAGCAGGTTCCTTGTCTTTGGACTTGACGTGCTCTTCCCTGTGTTCTGACCGTCCTCTTCTTTCCGATTTCTGCGAGGAAGTCTGAAAATATCGAGATGGACGTGTATCAATATCTTGATATCTATCAGGTTTCTTCAAATTATCCCTATTTCTAAGGTTGTATTTTTTCTCAGAGGGCTCGCTCTGGGGAGACTTGTGTCCTTGGTCTGGAGATCTTTCTCTCCGCCGAGGAGACCTTCCTCTGGACTGGAATTTCTTCTCTTTGGGAGTGGATTGTTTATTTCCATCCCAGCTCTTTTTTGGAGTGTTTAGATTATTTTTAATAAATACCTTTTCAGGATTTTCAGTTAGTTGGGGTTTCACTGGTTTTCCACCCAAACTATCTCTTCCTAGTTCTTCATAGGATTTTTCTATGATTCTGGCAAGTTCAAAAGGTTGTTCTGCTATATCTGTTTCTTTCAATCTTTGGCGGATCGCCACAGTTGCTGCTTCCCCCTTTATGTTTGCTAGTAATATTGCCGAGACCTGCTTGAAGTCTTTCAGTAATTTCATACCCAGAGTTAAAGCAGGTTCTGGATGTGGTGTGTAGCTGGCTAGAACCAGCCACGTTGCTCCTGGTCTACCTAGTGGACCGAGCCTGGTGATGTGATCATTATGTTTTAGGGCGCCTTTAAACCAGAGCAGGTGCTCTTGGTATTTGAGTGGGATTTCCACCTCCTCGAAAGGAGTGTGCTCATCCGGTGGTTCCTCTATTTTGTAATAGTGGAACTCCTTTGTTACAGCGTTTGCTGCTGGAAAGTTTATCCATGAATAGAATACCTCTGTCTGCCGATATTCATGTGCCTCAATTACGAATATGACTGTACCACCTCTTCATGTAAGTCCATTTTCTATAAGTTTTAAAGTTATAGTTTTTCTTATGCTGACCGGGATGAGTATTGCGTCCGGGTCAGTTTGCAGGAGACTTGTGTCTTCCTCTATGAGACGAGCTGCTATTCTAGCTGTCTCTCTTTCTTCTTCAGTTTCTGACATTTTTCCTGACAGAAGTGTTTTTGTTGCAGATCAGGTTTCCACGGAAACAAAGATTAGATGCACAATGTTTTGGAACAGTGTATCCTTCAACGTTGAATAAACCAAAAACTATACATAGGAGTCTTCTCCTACTAAGTTTGGCGGATTTAACCTTTGACCCACTCCAGACGTCTTTGGAGTTTTATGGGAGAAAGGGTCTGTGTGTAAAAGCACGACTGAGTTACTCTAATGCCTTGCGTTAGTTTTATCGCCTTACCAAACCGTTGGGCGCCATGTAGTGTAGTTCCTATTATCCCAATAGGCTCTGCGCATTGGAATAATATCTTCAATAGTATAGACGTAGGACAGAGGTTAACTAGGTCTTCTACTGACGTTATTAGACTTAAGTTTTGTGTGCCAGCTAGCTCAGAGTTTACTAGAAACTTTCTCGAATAGGCGAGGAGGAGTTTAACCTCTCTGGATAGACAAGAAGGGATTTAGTTTCTGACAACCATAGAACATGACAACTTTGCTCTCCCTGATCAAGAGTATATCTCCAGAGTCGTGTGAAAACAAAAGACAACTATTTTACTCAGTCAGTACGTGAATACTTAGTTCCACCAGATTGTAGAGAAATAAGAGATGGGCGTGTTTCAATAAAAGGTGTTATTTATTAATCAGTCTCTTTTTCTCATACAAGAGAAATGAATCGCTACAGTAGCAATACTTAAGGTTAAGTAAAGTGCATACAGTAAAAGCAGGATTATAAAATAATACTGTAAAAGCATTGATAGGGTTTCTTAGGCATATGATACTTTAAAATGGATAAAAGATATACATACATATATACATTGACTAATCGTACTCAACTGGTGCTTCTAACTACGCCTACCCCGGTGTACCTGACCTAAGCCTAATACGTGGGAGGGAGTAAGTAAGTAGCAGTTTAAGTTAAGTTTGTTTGGCCAAGAATCTGACTCAAGAATTCTCTGTAAGGGGTTAGTCAGTTCAGTACCTGGGATTTAGAAGGCAGGAGGGCTGGTATCTCTCTCTCAGGACTCGGTATCCCAGTTACCCGCGAAGGTAAGCCGGAAACGTCGGAGGCTGGATTTCTCGGCAGGAGAAAAGACAGCGTCTCTCTCAGCGTGTCAAAAAGGGAGAGGCAGCGTCCGTGGGCTTCCTGCATCAGCTGGGCTCTCCGGCAAGTAGCGCTGCTCCAAGCTCATCACCACCGTGTGCTTGCTTAGGGCAGCGTTGGTATATTTATACCTGAAAGGTGCCGTGTTTGACGTAAGGATGGACATAATACGTCAGTAAGGATGTTATAAGAACTGGTCGTTCTTGCATTCTTTACAGGAGTTCTCGAACGAAATCAAAACAATAGCTACGGGGGATTTCCCAGGTCTGCTGGAGGTTTGGTTTGTTTTGAGAACTCGGTGTGCTTTCTAGGGGGCTGGAGGAATAGGGCTTGCTTAATGTGACAGCATGTGCTATGACTTAATCTGAAAACGGGATTCTGTGCCGTTGTATGGATATTAGTGAATTATAACCGGACAAGGGTCAGAAATGGGAGTATCGATATAGGTACCTAGATAAACACACTACAAACCCACCAATGGACACTACCGACACCGACTCCGCCACCCGCAACTTAAGGCAATGGATCGATGACTGCGCCAGCACTCTCACCCCGATCAAGAAACCTCAAACAGACGCACTGACAGGAAAGCCATCTGGTTCACCGCCAACCTCCAGGCATCCAAGCAGGCCTGCTGTAGGCTCTTGAAGAAGTGGCACCACGACGAACAGACACCGGTTGATCACAATACAATAGCCTTTGATGTTTTTCTAAGAACGTCCAACTCACCCCACCCTGCTTACCATCAATACAATTTTACTTTTAGCTAGACTAACCTTTTTATGTTTACTAAGCCAGTCAGCACTTTGGTCACACAGTTCCTCCCAAGATTCTCTCTGAGCAGCCCACAATGGGGGTACGCCAGCTAAAACCACAACTTAGGGACAGGCTGCATGTGGAAGATCTGGAGTGACCATGGTTTACTTGGCCTCTCGGCCTGTAAATGAGCTGTCTAGGTCATTGCTGGTTTGAAGAATGGTATGCCCTAATTTGCAAATGTTACTGGTATTACCAGTTGCAGGAATTTTCTGTGGAGCCTTGATAACGGTTGTGCTGATACGTCCTTTTAAATTGTGGCTAGTAGATGGAACAAGTCTGTGTTGGGGATTCTGGGGGTCTTTGTTTTGAACAAGGCAGTCAGATCTTCGTGGTACTATATCATTTAATGTGGGGAGCCCATTAGATGCAGTTGATGGGGTAGCACAGGTTGCATAGTCGGAGAACTTATTGACATCCAACACAGTGGGAGAATAACAAATGGAGTTCAATTTCCTCGCTATATTCGCTAATTGCTCTATCAGTGGTTTGAGCTTATCATCCAAAATATTACTAAATCTACTGCACAGGACTTCATATGAGAAAGAATCATTACTGGGTGGAGGTGGTCAGATCAGTATTATCTGAAATCTGAGGCTGAAATGGAGGCTGCTGAATTTCGGTTGGTTGAGAGGGCCGGGGCGACTGAGCCCACACAAGGAGTCAGTTGTTGTTGGTTATGGCTCTAGTAGGTTGTTTCTTTTAACTGACTACCTGTGTGTTTGGTACTCTTTTCCGTTTTGTTGCTGTATTTTTAAGGGGGTTCTACACATGCTGTTAGGTGGCCAAGGGAGTCAGGGATTTCGCTGACACTTGTATTTGGGGTGGAACACTAGACGTTACTGTATCTTCCTTCGATACAACTGCATTGTCTGCCTCGTGCGGCCACGGATGGGCGCAGAAGTTCCCACTCTTTCTCCGGTCTCCGTCCGGGCATGCACACAGGCTCGTCCCACACTGCAGGAGCCCAGCAGGGCTGAAATTGGTGCCACTGGACACAAGCACTGACGATGGTGGCTACCTGCCGCAAGGAATGCTGGGGCTTGCAGTCCGCCCTCATAAGCGAGCTGAATCTGATTCCCAATTCAGTTGGACTGATGAATGTGATCAAGCATTTGGAAGCATTCGGGACAGTATTGGAAAGTTACCAACACTAGGCCATTTTGCTTGTAAGAAGACAGTTTTATCATCTGATGCCAGTATCAACGTCTAGGTGCAGTAAAGGCTCAGAAGGCTATTGCTGAACTAAAAGTGGTGGCATTTGCATCTCACTCATTGAAGAGTGTTGAAGAACGGTATTCCTTTATCTAGCCAGAGTCATTGCTGTATCCTGGCAAGGACTTACCTTTGAAATCTCCTTGTGGGGATACATTTTATAGTCAAAGTCAAAGTCAAAGTCAAAGTCAAAAGTTTTTATTTGCTTTGGTACTCATCTGAGGACCACAAATTTAAAAACAGTCTACAAAATATAACATGAACATCAATATAGTATTAAAAAAGATTTTAAAAATGTATAGAAATTATAACAAACCCATTCATCAGTTGGTTGTTTACAAAATACTATTAGGTTATTTACTGTAGTGATATTACATTTCTGATATATCGGCTCAAGATATCTGGCCCGCGCTTTAACTACACTTGCGTGTGGACAAACAAATAAGATGTGCACAATATCTTGATCACCACCTAGACAAAGCTTACAAAGGGGTGAATCTCCTGGTGACCGCTTGGATGTAAAGGCGGAAACAGGGAGGATGCCTAAGCGCAGCATAGTTATGGACCTTCTTGCTCCATGTGTAAGGCAAAGCCCCAAATATGGCCGCAATTGCTTATATTCCAATGACTCGATGTAAATTTTGTATGTAGATAGCTTACTACAATGCATAAAATCGAGATCATAACTTAATCTTGGGGTAAAGCATTTCAAAAAAAGTTTTAACTGGGAATATCTTTATTAAGGTTCGCTATTTTAAATGCTTCAGACATATTCTTGGAAAAGTTAAGATGTCGAGAATCTGTTTTAAATATCTCTATCTTCAACAAGAATCTCAATGTTCCTTCCTTTGCATGCAAGATGTTATATGCCCATCGAATTACATTTGCCACGGCTGTGGCATATGAGCTTGTTAGTGCAAATTCCAGTCTGAGAGCCTGTACAGATGTTGATGTAGAAACCTTTAATATTCTTTTCAAGATCTTTCCTTCAGTAATGTCCATAAAAGACCATTGTTTTGTAGGTAAATGTTCAGTTGCATAAGACAAAACCGAGGGTATTTTTACTTTGTATACTTGGAGCAATGAGGAGAAATGCCTGTTTCCTGTGGCAGTATACAATCTAGAGAGTGCCCCAACATGGATCTCAGATTTTTTCTTTAGATTGCTTATATGTTTAATATTTTGTAAGTTCTTGGTAAAAATCCTGCCAAGGTAAGTGTATTCGTTTACTTCCTCTACTCTAATCCCATCAAGATTCCAGCAATATTTAGCGCTTTTTTTTCGGCCTGAAAACGCTACCACTTTTGTTTTAGTTAGATTAGGGATTAAAAAATGATCCTTCGAAAAAACATTTAAAGAGTCCAATACATTTTGGAGACCAAAAGGTGTCAGGTCTAACATAACTATATCATCTGCATATAGCAGCGCGTGCATGCTCTGAAAGGCAACCTTTGGAGGCAGGCTAGAGCATTGTTGTAAATGTGATGGTAGATCGCTCAGATATAGTGAAAATAAGATTGGTGCAAGAAGGCATCCTTGCTTGAGACCATTCAAGGTATTAATTGGTTTCGTAAGACCTTTTTCACTTCCCATTTGTACCTGGGACCAGGTGTTCGTATGTAACTTGATGATGATTTGCAATAAATTTTCAGATATCCCCAGTTTTCTCAATTTTTTCCACAACGTTGGTCTATCAACGCGATCAAACGCGGTGGAATAGTCTATAAATGCAGCATACACTGATTGTGATTTCCTTCCAATGTATTTGTCAAGAATAGTCTGTAGAATTGAGATATTATCCGTTACTGAGTGATTAGGACGAAAACCAGCTTGATACATCGGTATTATTCCCTGCGAGAAGCACCAGTCTTTTAATCTGTCCAGTACTTCCGCAGCAAAAATTTTGCCTGTAGCGTCCATTAATGCAATTTGGCGATAGTTACTAGCAACATTATGGTTCCCTTTTTTGTATATGGGAATTATTGTACTTCCCTGCCATGATTTTGGTATTCTCCTGGTACAAAAGATAAGATTAAAAAGTGATGTTAACATCTGACTCCATTCCTTAGGGTTTGCCTGCAGTACTTTGATCGGTATTAGATCAGGGCCTGACGCAGAAGTATTCCTGGCTTTTCTGATGTGATTTTCAATAGAAAAGGCTGTGCTTTTTTCTATTGGTATTAAATTGCTTTCCAAACAGATTTCAACAGCATTACTAAGTTTGCTTTATATAGGTCATTGAGATAAGCTTCCCATTCCTGGGGTGGTACAGGTATGGCATATAATTTCTTTTTAGTTCCAGTTAATTTGGCTATCAAAGACCAGTATTTTCTTTGGTTGTATTGTTTTGCCGCCTCGCGAATGTCCACCCAGTTTTTGTCCTGTAGCATTCTTTTTTTATTATTCTTTTCTCTTCTCAGTTGATTTTTTAACGTATTTATCTCTTGCTGTATAGCAGGTGAGTAATTCAAGAATTGCCCTCGTATAAGTTTATTGACCTTCCTCCTGTTTATATTTTCATTCGTGGTCTTATAGATTTTATTTTTACGTGGTTTTTCTCTGTTAAGAAGAAATGTTTTGAGAATTGTCATAATACATTCGAAATTTATTATTTGATCTTCCGAGTGTATTTTTGTTAAAATATTATTTTGTAAAATCTTTCCATTTATATAGTCTAGAGTCCCTGAGTTCCAAAAGATTCGCCTCTGCTTATTATTGATTTCAATATTCCCATTGAGGTACATAGTTGGATTCGACAAGGAAGATTTTAGCGACTAACCAGTTTTTAAGCATAAAAGCGCGTGGTCGCTATCTTCTGTAAAATTAATTTTCAAATGATGGAATGTGTCCGATATCTCTATACTACATATTAGATAATCAATGATGGAAAAGGATCTGTTTCCGCGTCTTGTATAAGATGCCGGTCTATCACCTTCTACATAACCATTCAGAATGGACCCATTTATACTTGGGAGTAATGCTAATAACTTTTTCCCTCTTTTATCAGCGATTTTTCCTGTTGGAAATATTGGGGTAGGTAAATATATTGTCTCGTCTTCGTATATTTTTGCCCATTTACCAATTTCAATATTAGAAATTTTCCCATTCACATCACCCACGATTAAATACGGAATGTTAGCTCGTTCTTCAATTATCTTAGATATTGAATCTATGGTTTCTACAAAAATGGCGTCTTGGGAGGTGCCTGGAGGGATGTACATGTTAAAAAACAGAAGGGCCATTTTTTGGTCAGAAATATGTGTTTTTAGTATGATCTTGATGCATTGAAAATTATCAGATTTAGAATCGATTATTTCTTGAGACCATTGATGTTCCTCGCTTAAGAGAATAGCCAGACCTCCCTTGGCATGACCTCTATTTGTTGCTATAGCCGGAATAGCATAGACGAAATAACCTTTCTGTTTGAATAATTTGATTGCCCATGTTTCTTGTATGGCTAAAATATCAGGGTTGTCTTTTAATGCTATGTTCATTTTATTCGATAGTTTTCCGGCTATATTCCACGAGGTAATATTTAAGCTGCTGTTAAACAGTGCATTGCGGTCCATATATTTGTTTGTTGCTATTAAGGCCTCAGATATCCAGGCCCAAGATTCTGTTGTTTTTCTGACCTCTTTTTCTTCTTGATTTTGAGTCCATACATTCCTTTGACCGTTATTTATCTGAATTTTCAAAATATCCTTTCCAGAGCTGGTTCGCCCCAAATCCACATGATCAGAGCTGTTTGTAGACCAATTATTTATTGGGGTATTCGTAATAATGTTTTGAGGGCCAATCAATTTGTTTGTATAGTTCTTTGATGGAAATATTTCTATGACATCATAGCCATATTTATGCAATATTTCTTTTTCCCTAACGATGATCCCAGGAACAACAGATGACCAGAAGGCTACTTTCGCAATTTTTTGATTTTCTTTGATGGGAAATGTGACTAAATCTATTTCATTGCTAGTGATGGATTGTAGCGTATAGATTTGTTGCAGCAGATTGATTATCCTTCCTCGATTTAACGGTAGATCATCAGTTGGGAAGAGTTCTTCGAACTGTAGATGTTTGGTCAAAGATTGGTCACCACCAAGGGATAGCGTCTTATTAATCCCGCTTTCTTTGTTTGTTTGATCAGTACTATTGTTTGTTCTGAAAGGTATGTATTCAGGAGCTTTATGATTCAATTGTTTTGTGGGGAGTTTATTTATTATTTCACTTCGTTCCTCTGCCGAAGATTGTTTAGTTGTTGCTCTATCCGGAGAACCTTCCTCATTATTGTGGTCAATGATAGCATTTTTGAATCTGATCTTTCTGGATTTCTTTTTATTAATTCTTCTTAGAGGCTTCCTATTTCTGATTTTTCCATTTGATCTTTTGTTACATTTCTTTTGGGTGGGCTTTTCATCTCCAACCCCATGTAATACAGGTACGAGAGTAGTTTTTTCATTTCCTTCGTCGGTTTCTTTTGTCACATTGGTATTCTTTACCACTGAAAAAATTGGATACTCTTTGGTTATCGATGAAGATTCCTCTCTAAATAGTTTCTTTAAAGAATATATTCGGACCTCCTTGGGATTTTCCTGGATCTTAGTGTTAAATTGATGTTCTGTTTTTTGATCAGATGTTTGAGAACTTTTATCGCATTTGTTTTGTGATTGAGGAGTTGAAGTTTTAGTTAAAAGGAGCGGTTTGTCGAACTCCTTACTTTCCTCTTGAGTCTGTGTACTTTTTGTTAATTCAATATGTTCTCTGTTTTTTTTCTTTTCTTCTACCAAAAATTTCAGAATGCCAATTTGAACATCCAGAGTTTGATCCGAATTTTCCAAAATGTTACCTAAAAAAGAGAGGACTGATTCAAGTATTTCCTGTAATGTATATAGAGCCTTTGAGATGGGTGTCGCCGTGTTAGTAGAGTTCATATTATTTGGAAGAAATGTATCCAGTGATGTATCCAGATCTATTTTAGAATCAAAGAGTTGTTCATGAGATTCAGTTTGTAGATTAACTGGATTTGATTTTATCTCAGAAATATTTTCCATCGGTTTTATACCATTTGAGCAGAGATCCTCGATGTCCAAGAGGTGGTTTATTTGTTTTATCGGTGTGATGGTAGTTAAATTTGAAGAATCAAGAATCGATGTTTGAGACTCCTGTGTCGAGCGTAAAATCTGAGGTTGTGAATGAGAACCTAGATCACTTAAAGTCGAGGTAGTCCATACATCCATAGGAGGCAACGCAAAGGCCTCTTTAGGTGAAGTTTTTTCCATTATTGTAGACGATTCGCGAACAAGTGAACAAGATTGGTTTTTAGGAGATAGAGCTAAGATGTAATTGCTAATAGATGGAGTGCCGGTTAACTGACCTTGTTTTACTGCTTTAACAGAACTTTTTCTTACAGCGACCTCGGTACCCATTCTTTTCATAAAAATGGTACGAGATCTTAGTTTTTTGTATGCCATACAAAATTTGTCTCAATCAAATAAAAGTATAGTGTTGATAGTTACCGTTATGGTGTCAGATGAAGAATTTAGCAGTGTCGGTGGTCAGCAGGCAAATGCTTCAGAGGTGCCTTTCCGCAATTTAACTGATTTCTCCTGGAAGCGAAGACTGTTTAGTGTACAATACGTTTAGATCCAGGTATAAGATACAGGATAAATTTACATAACTTAAGATGAAAGTGGGGTGGCCCGTCCCGTCCTTGTGCGCCCTTGGACGGCCTTAGACGGCCCGCCCTTTGCCCGGGCTTCGCCCGGCACCCTCCCGCGCGCTCCCGCGCAGCGGGATTCTGTAGTTGAAAATATACAAACTGAAGAGGAAGGGGAGGAGCCTGCAGGGAGAGCGTCCCAGCTGCTGACGATTTGGGAGTTGTGGGCGCTCCTGGGACTTTGAGTCCTGCGCCCACAACCGCTCGCAGCCCTGCAGGTCCCAGTACCCAAATTCGGAGTTCAAAGAGTAGCGCTGTCAGAGGGTGGCCTCCAGCGACGCGGGACCCGCGCAGCGGGTACCGCTAGCAGTGATGTTGAAGACGTGAAGGCAATCTCGCAGGAGCACAGTGAAGACACAGCGTCTGGACGGCAAGAGTGAGTGAAATCAATGCAGGAATCCACTGTAGCAGAAGAGAAAGCGGCTTAATACCGCGATTGAACAGCCAGGGGAGGAGCCTGCAGGGAGAGCGTCCCAGCTGCTGACGATTTGGGAGTTGTGGGCGCTCCTGGGACTTTGAGTCCTGCGCCCACAACCGCTCGCAGCCCTGCAGGTCCCAGTACCCAAATTCGGAGTTCAAAGAGTAGCGCTGTCAGAGGGTGGCCTCCAGCGACGCGGGACCCGCACAGCGGGTACCGCTAGCAGTGATGTTGAAGACGTGAAGGCAATCTCGCAGGAGCACAGTGAAGACACAGCGTCTGGACGGCAACAGTGAGTGAAATCAATGCAGGAATCCCATTTTATAGTCAAATTTGATCATCGTCCGCTTTCTCGAATTTTATGTGCAGAGAGATGGGGAACCTGTCTGCTAGGATAAGACGTGGTATTTACATTTTTGTGTTTAGTATTTGCCAGGTTTCAAAAATAGGTTAGCAGATTGATTATCAAGGCTTCCAATTAATCAAGATGGAGATACAGGTGAAAATAATACTCTTGCAGACTGGGTGTGTGAATTTGCTCTAAATTACAATGAATTTGCAGTAGACAATTCTAAGGATTCAGATTTGTTGGACACAATGGATTGTATTGTGAAGGCTAGGCCAGACAGCAAGGAAATTGCTCTCACGTCGAAGGTTTTTATCCAGTGTTAAGGATGAATTATGCAGTGAGGGAGGTAAATACTTTAGAGGAAAGCAAGTAGTACCCCTAAACGACTTAAGAAAGAAACAAATCAATGTTTGTCCATGAAGGGCATTTAGAGAGGAATAGGACCTAAACCAGATTGCAAGAGTGGTATTGGTGGCCAGGAATGGATCATGGGGTAGAGGAGGAAGCAAAAGATTATTGGCAATGCGGAAATAATTATAGAAGTAAAAAGACACACACTGCCTTGGTATCCACAGATGAGATTCCATTAGAACCCTCGACAAAATTGGCTCCAGACATTGCTGGTCCTTTTGAGTTAATGTCTCATGATGAAAGATGTGTCATATTATTAGTTGATTACACTTTCTAAGTGGGGAGTTACCAAATATGTTGCTTTTTCCAATACTAAGGCTGAAATAGAATTCCTCAAGGATGATTTCTCTCAGGAAGGAGTGACCAAGTGCGTTGTTACAGATAATGGGGTGCAATTTCTATCAAAATAAATGTGTGAATTCTTTCAAGGACTGTCAATTGTGCACTTTTAGACTGCTTTTTATGTACTTCAGTCTAATGGTTTAGCTGAGAGTATGAACAGGATGGTGAAGAGCTGTGCCCAATGTGCACTTCTCAAGAAAACCTCACTGAAAGTGATTTTGAGAGAAACATGGTAGGCAAAACGTATCACCGCTACATGCGTGATGTCAGTTAAGAGGTAGGAACTCTCACAGCAAACTCAATCCAGCTTGGTTGAAGTTAAATTCTAAAATTGCTGACCATCATTCTGATGAGGATTTATCCTTGTGTAGATCTTCACATCAAGACAAATATAAAGCCTGTTTTGATGTGAAGAATTGTGTACACGAGGGTTGGCCGAAGGTGGGTGACAAAGTGATGGTAAGACCAGGAATGCTTAAAAAAGGCATTCCAATTTCATGGGTCCTTTTATTATAACTGATGTAAACAAAATGTGGCAATTCTGGACTCAGGAGATGCATGGAGTATGTCCAGGTTGGTAAAGATTGATGAAATTTCAGTTTCCCGGGGCGATGAATTAGTAGACCAACACACCGGAGAAACTGGAACAAAATTACCACCAACCAGCTCTTCACATCGCTTCACCAAAACCCTCCCGCAAAATTATCGGACCCAAACCAAGCAGCCACCAACCTCACACAATGGATCACCCATAGCGCTGATGAATTAGCACCCTTGAAAAAACATCAAATCAAGCAAGACAGCAAAAAAGCCCCCTGGTTTAATGATGTACATGTACATGTACATGTACAGGAATTTTATATAGCGCAAATCACCAAGCGGTCTCTAAGCGCTTGCTTAGGGAACCCGTCCTGGTATTCCCCTGTGAGATAACCCCTGCAGGGTATCCACAAGGTGAAAGCCAGGCATCCCACCGCGAGGGGCCGTTGTGGAGATTAAGCAAGCTATTGCCCAGAGTCGCAGAGTGTGAACCCGTGAATCGAGTAGGCACCGGAGCGAGAATTGTCGAGTCCATGGACATTTTAGGACTCAAGACCCCGCAGAGCCGGGAATTGAACCCTGGTCCCAGGCTGACCTCTGCTTCCAGGTCTGCCTCCTCTAACCAGTGAGCCACACTTCTCCACATGATAACCTTAAGAAATCCAAGAAGATCTGTCGCACCCTAGAGAAAGCTTGGCGAAAAAACCCAACCACGGACAACCTGGCCACCTTCAAGATCGCCACCCGCAAACACCACCAACTGATCCGATCCACCAAGAAATCAGCACTCAAGGATCGACTGGACAACAACGCCCACAACAGCAAGGAACTATTCAACATCGTCAAAGAGTTTACCAACCCCACCGCCGGCACCAACGACATCACTCCCTCCCAAGACCTCTGCGACTCTCTAGCCTCGTTCTTCCACAACAAAATCGCTGACATACATAACAGCTTTGGAGACCAGTCCACCCGACCCACCTCCGACCTAAAACCCCCCTCCAACAACCTTTAAGCCTGGAACCCAATCACCACCGAAGACACCATCCGCCTGATGAACACCATCCACTCAGGATCACCAACCGACCCATGTCCCCACCACATTTTCAACAAAGCAGACTCCATTATCGCACCCCATCTCCGAGACGCCATCAACTGCTCCCTCAACTCCGCAACCTTCCCGGAAAGCTGGAAACATGCCAAACTCAGTGCCCTCTTGAAGAAACCCACAGCGGACCCCACTGAACTTAAGAACTACCGCCCCATTTCGCTCCTCCCATTCCCTGCCAAAGTCATTGGGAACAATCAACTCGCCGCCTTCCTCGCATCCAACAAATCCCTCGACCCTTCACAGTCTGGCTTCCGAGCCAAACACAGCACCGAGACTGCCCTCATCGAAGCAACAGATGACATTCGAACTCTACTGGACAACGGAGAAACAGCTGCCCTCATCCTACTTGACCTCTCCGCAGCCTTCGACACAGTCTGTCATAGCACCCTTATACAACGCCTCAGCAACGTCGGAATACAAGGAAAAGCATTGGACTGGATCATCTCATTCCTCGCCGGAAGAACCCAGAGAGTCCGCCTCCCCCTTTTAGATCAGAGGCCACCGAAGTCATCTGCGGCGTACCACAGGGATCTTCACTCAGCCTCACCCTCTTCAACGTATACATGAGTCCCCTCGCATCCATCGCGCGCCAACACAACCTCAACATTATCTCCTACGCAGATGACACCCAGCTGATCCTCTCCCTCACCAAAGACCCAAACACCGCCAAAGCCAACCTACTCGAAGGGATGAAAGAAGTAGCAGAGTGGATGAAGAACAGCCGTTTAAAACTAAACTCGGACAAAACGGAAGTCCTCATCTTAGGATCATCCCCTTCCGCCTGGGATGACTCATGGTGGCCACCGGCCCTGGGAACCGCACCCATACCAATGGACCACGCACGTAACCTGGGCTTCATCCTGGACTCCTCCCTCTCGATGACCAGACAAGTCAACGCCGTCTCATCATCATGCTTCAACATCTTACGTATGCTCAAAAAAATCTTCAGTTGGATCCCCACCGAAACAAGAAAGACGGTCACCCATGCACTGGTCACAAGCCGTCTGGACTACGGAAACACCCTTTATGCCGGAACCACAGCCAAACTACAGAAAAAACTCCAACGCATCCAAAACGCCTCAGCCAGACTCATCCTAGACATCCCCCGCCAAGCTCACATTTCCGATCACCTGAAAGACCTCCACTGGCTCCCCGTCAACAAGAGAATAACATTCCGCCTCCTCACCCACGCACACAAAGCCCTCTACGACCTGGGACCCGAATACCTCAACACGCGCCTGTCCTTTTACACCCCCACCCGCCATCTAAGATCGTCCAATCAAGCCCTCGCCGCAATCCCTCGCATCCAAAGATCCACCATGGGGGGAAGATCCTTCCCCTACTTAGCGGCCAAGACCTGGAATTCTCTCCCCACCCACCTCTGCCTCACTCAGAACCACCTCTCCTTCAGAAAACAGCTCAAAACTTGGTTATTCGATCAGTGAAAGTTCCCCCCCTCCCTCAAGCGCCTTGAGACCCTCTGGGTGAGTAGTGCGCTATACAAATTTTAACTTCACTTGACTTGACGGCTGTTGACTAAAATAGTGGTGTTGAGCTTTCAACCAAGAAACTCAGGAGCATATTTACAAGCCCCTATCACCACCACAACTTCACTTTTTCTGACGTTGTGGTGGCGATAAGGGGTTTGCCTTATTCACAAGGTAGCGTTAAGCCACTTAGCGTGGCTTAACGCCGCTTTGTCAAAAAGGCCCCCTTTCACACTATACTTAGCGTGAAAGGGGTGGGCAATGGGTGTTGCAGTGGGCGTTCCACCACAACACCTATTGATTTTGGCGCTACCCGATATTTACAAGGGCATCGTAAATAGGGGGCAGTGTCAATGTCAAGACCAGGGAAATCTGGTCTTAAACAGGGGCAACGAGGAGAAATATTTTTGCTGTTTCTATGTTTGCTGCATTGTGCAGCACACATAGAAATACCAAAAGGCCATTGATTGTTTATGTGCAGGAAGGGACACCTTTCTGCACATAAACAGGCTTCCCCTACAATGCAGGTACCCTTGCACTATGGTGCAAGGGTGTCTGCGTTGGTGTTGGCAGCTAAAATTAGCACCAGCATAGGGGGAAACACAGCGCTGCACCATATCCTTGTAAATACGGTCCAGCCCTGCGTTTTTGAAGTGGCGGAGCGCAGCGTTAAACCAAGGTGACTGACACTGCGCTCCGCCACTTCCTCATAAATATGCCCCACAGAGTCAATCTTAGATGGCAAAAAGACCATGTAACCTATTGAGTATTAGTTCTCAGCAACAGTTGATATTTTTCAGTAGTTGTATGCCATCTTAAAGTATATGTCACTGTAGACTTAAATAGTGGTTTTGAGCATTCAGAGTCAAACCTGGATGGCATAAAGACTATGTAACATATTGAGTATTAATTCTCAGCGACAATTGTATGCTATGTTAAAGTTCTTTGTAAATGTATGTTTTGTTATTTATGTGATTAAGTTTATTTTCTGTTCATATTTTATGATTTTCTTTCCATAATATTTTAATCACATTGCTTAATTGTAGTTTTTGAAATACTGTATGGGTGAAAGGTATACTGTCGCTTTGTTACAATGTGAGTGAAATGTTGACTTGGTCATCCGTGGCAGGGCGGAGTTCTCTGCTTCACCTAGATTCCATAGTTTGAAACCGCAGACAGTTATTCTCTGACTAGGATGCTGCCAAGAAAAGTTGGTGGTCTATTGCAGAAACTAACTAATTAACCTACAAAGAAATCCAACATTGGAGAGTGAGTGTCAATTTAACATAACACAGGGTCCCTTGTATCCGCTTATTTTTCTCTACAGAAAAGGATGGTAAGTTACTCACTCCTCCTACTCTGAGAGGCCATTTGAACAAAACTCCTGCTAACCATAGCCTTTGGCTGTGAAGCACTATATGGTCATGAATCAAATTGGTTAGAAACATTAAACTTCAACACATTTAGGCAGCTTTTCTATTTATCTAGCACTGCTTTCCCAGCCCAAATTAGGCTAGAGTTCGGGCTCATGAACCAAAAGTACGCGAGACAAGGCATCTTCATCAAATTCTGTCACAAATTTTAGAGCCGCCAAGGATAACACACTAGATCAAAGGCTTTGGACAGAGTTATCAACTGAGCAGGACACTGCCCATATAAGGACTACCTTCAGGCTTGTATAGACAACCTACAAATTAATAGAATGTGAGAGCTCCCAACGTGTTTACAGCATATCAACAAAAGCTGGTTCTTGGGTCATCATGCACTCCTTCAAAACAAGAGCACAACAGGCATACTTAGGTTCTTGTTACTCCTTCCACATGAAAATAAACTAATGCATCTGGGAGATTTACCGACATTAGACTTATGCCCAAAATGGCTTGTAACAGGAAACAATAAAGCCTGCAGAGGCTACAGCCAAGCCCTCAAAACTATCACGCACATTATCTGTTTGTGTCCAGAACTCCTAACTGAGGGGCCGATTAGGATTGCGGTTTTTCCACATCCTCCTGGCCGGCGGAAGTGTCCGCCGGCCCGGAGGATGCGGAAAAAACGCTGCGGAGCCTTCAAAGACCCCCGCCAGATTAGGGAGGGGGGGTCAGGAAGACCGTCCGCAGCTTTTCCGCTGCGGTCGCCTTCCGACCGCGGCGGAAAAGCTCTAACATGGCTGGCGGTGTCTATCAGACACCGCCAGGCATATTAGGATGTTGGCGGTCCTATGCCTTTCCACTGTGGCATTTTCGCCATGGAAAGGCATACGGTCTTTTCTTTGGGGGCCCGTTGCGGGCCCCCAGGGGTGAAGGGGGGTGGGGGGTGCACAAGGGGGGTACGTATAGTACCCCCCTGCCTTTGCGTGCACGAAGCGGCAGGCACCGCGCGGTGCCTGCCGCTTTGTGCATGCAAATTCACTGCTTTCATTTTTAACATTGCGGCGGGTGCTGCTTCAAGCAGCACCCGCCGCAATGTTAAAAATACAGGATGTGACCGCCAGGGTGATGGTCACATCCTAATTTGCACGGAGGGACCGCCGCTGCCCCTACGGACGGTCCCTCCTACTCTGGGGTGGCGGACGGACGCAGGTCCGTCCGCCATCCTAATCGGCCCCTTAGTGTCAATATTACTTGCACCATTGCGTCAATACACTAGGAGTGTAAAGATACCGGGAAGCAGTAATAGCATGCCATAGTGGGGAAAACATAAGAATAAACATGCAGGCGAATACGTTTCTGAAACCAGCCATTAAAAAACTGCATCAAAAATCGAGAAACCTGCACCCACTGTGTAAAATTGTCGATTTTCACCAGCAACATCTAGTCACGTGACTTTTTGATGAATTTTACTGTCATTTATGAATCCTTACTCCCTCTGAGTAATATTGCCTGTGACCATTAGTACATCAACTCACGAGACTATTCATACAGATTGTGATTTCACTGATGAATTTTATTGCGAATTTTAAGCAATGGATTTTAGTAATTAAGCATAAATAAATGCATTTGAATTTGAACCTAAATAGGGCACCCAGACCATCTGACAATTTTCGGCTCACATGTTTGATCAACCAAACTTTAAATAGCATCCAAATTATGGCAAGTGATAAAACCATAATTGAACAAATGAACAAATGAACTGCTTGTCTTAATACATAAAGTCACAGATAAAATAAAAAGTCACATTCAGTGCTTAACTTGAGCCGGTGGCTTGGCACCGCACTAAATTGCCAACACCAGTGCTTGTGAAAGTCTGCCACAAGATGACGCTGTCTAGCTAATTTAGAGAAGATTACAACAACAGTTAATTATTCAATATATATAAAAAAAATACCAATACCTGCCGCCCAAAGCCATTCTTTTAGCTTTGGAGGCCTGAAATAGTCTGAATTGTCATGTCCTGATGAAGACCCATCTGACAACTGAACAATGGGTTAGGGTTGAAACTTCGACAATTCCACATGGTCCTGACACACTAAGACTCTGGCGCATATGCAAGTAATAACTGCCTATCAACCAGAGTTATTGTGCCCTTGTAGCTCTGACCACTTTCATTCATCCTCCTTGTTTACATTGTACATAATTCCACTGTATATATAAGCACTTCACGTCTATCACTGAGCACCCAAATGTCACCTTGTAATACTCACTTTGCTCCATTACACACTATTTTTACTGCCCTGTTGATAAATTTGTAAATATATTTGAATGCTGGAATTCATATAAATATAATTAATTGTAAGTAACTCTGACTGCGTTTTCCTGTTTTGTGTTCCATTGTTTCCATGTTTCGCAATTAAATGTCTCAAATCATTATATGAAACAGAAATGTCTGTTGGATAAAGTAAGTCTTTGCAAAGGAATAGTGTATTCCTGACAGAACCATTGTTGTTATACATATACTTACCCAGGTTCTGAGGGACACAGGGTTACCCCATTATTGTTTACCTTAGTGGTAGGTGGACAGCACATGGGTGTATATATTTTCAAACATACCTGTGCTTCTCCATCTATGCTCAGCATACACTGGGCATAGGGCCTTGCTGCAGGAGTACAGAGGTATTGTTTTCTTTATTGTATTGTAGTTGAAATTATGGTTTATGTCTCCCTGATAAGGTGCTGAAGATCATCTGTAGATGGTTAACACGCTATGCTGTGGCAATGGTATGAATTGAAGATTGTTTTGATGTGCATGAAGACCATAGTTGTGCTTATTTTATTTGTTTCACTCCACCTGAGCATGAATTTGAAGAACAAAGTAGAGGGAATCGACCACAGCATAGAGATGGATAATAAGTGTGTGTTTGCAGAGTGGCAAATGTGGAGAACTGTTTTCGTGTCATGATTGTACATCAAAGACTGCTCAAACTCTGCCGCAAGAAAGTGTGTAGCTGCAGGTATCTGTTAATGTAGGAGAAATGTGTGGGAAAAGTGGGGATGTGTACGCATGCAAATACCTACAAGGTTTGGAATGGTCTGTATCATACCCTCTAAACAACATTGAATTTGGCCTTACAAAGTGTCCAGAGGTGAAAGAGTACTACCCTTAGTGGGTGATGGTGTGCACTATGTACAGTATGTGCTCTTGAGTCCATACAGGAGTGTAGAGGAATAACTCATAAAAAGGGACAATAAGCAATCAGCAATGGTATTTATATATATATATATATATATATATATATTACCTACTGGCGGTCGCCAGTAGGTAGTTATAGTTAGGATTGATTTCCATAGGGAAATCGCAACATTCTATTTGGAATAACTTTGGCGCCGGTTGAGGAATCAACCTGAATTTTTCAGCAACTTTGCCTCGCGGCGCTCCGCTCCTTCTGTGAAAGTCTGGGGGGATTCGTCAAGTGAGGGGCGAGATATAAGGGGGTCCCAAAACGTGTTTTCCCCATGTTAATTTCCATAGGGCGGTCGGTCGCACTTTTAGCTCGAACGGCTGAATGGATTTTCACCAAACTTGGCAAAATTGTAGGGACCGGTAGCCCGATGTGCCTTTGATATGTCTCAAGATATGTGCTCCAGAAGATTTTGAGTAATTTAGGTTCAAAAAAATTTATATATCTCGAGCCGCGCCCCGGTACGTGCACCGGGAAGCGCTCCGGGTGCGCCACGCGACTTGCGCACGAGAAGCTGATTGGCTCTCGGGTGTCTGTAAACATTCGAAACAGTCCGGAGCGGCCGCCATCTTGTGTCTCGGTAGGACCGAGACACAAGAGGTGGCTAAAAACAAAAGGGGGAAATGACCAAAAGGGGGCAGGGTACACCCCCCCCTGACCCCCTAGGTTTGATGTGGGGGCCATAAAAGGGTCCCGCGGGACAAAAAAAATGTTACATTTTTTTTCGATTTTCACAGGGGAAAAACAAAAACAGGGATTCCAAAACTGCTCAACAGGAGCAAAAAATTTGGAAAAATTTGGGACGGGGAGGGCAGCGGTGTTCCTGTCTCTTTATAGCAATGAGTTCAACGCTCTGCTCCCCATAACAGAGCAGTTCATCACAGTCCACGCATAGAAATGTTATGCCTGCAAACACCGGCTGCACGTTAGGGACCATTCTTCCACGTGGTGTTCCTGAAGGTGTTGCTCCACCAGTGGAGGTGCTGCTGCCATCTCTTGGTAATTTCCATGCCAGGTCCCTCACACTCTCCCTGGCATAGTTTTTTGGGTGTCTTCTCTGGACATGCCTAATTAAATTGGCATTTCCAAAGCTATATTTTTTATTAGGATTGCCTCTGGATAAAAAACTGCCGCATATCTTGCAGGTTACCTTAGCAGCATTAACCTTTTTTTTCCTTCAGGGATGTCATAAAATTTCCAAATGAAGTGGTCCTTTGTTTTGTGGTGAGGAGGGTCCTCACGCAAAAAAACATCAGAATCACTGCTGGATGACTCCCTTGCAGCCATTGCTGTAGATCAGGAAACTTTGAGAAGCAGATAATGCAAAGAACACCTCGTGCTCTCTCGAAGTACAAAGCAATAGTGAGAGAAATGGGTGGGGTTCTCAATATTTTGAAAAAAAAAATTTCTGAACCAATGAAAAGTGTTATTTTAAAGTCACATGGCTTGACGCGCTTACGCTACGCGCCCTGGGGCGCGTAGCGTAAGCGCGTCGGGGCACTTACGTTGCGCGATCGCGTGCTTCCAGGTGCGCTTACGCAGTGCGTCATATGACGCATCACGCGGCTACGCGATACATCACGATGTTGTTTTCGTTCGCGGGAATAGCGCTAACGGGACGCTCCCCGGTACGTGCCCCGAGGTGCGCCGTAACATTGCGCTTACCCGTGTGTTCACCGGTACGCGCCCCGGGAGCGCACCAGGCAAAAAATATAAAAAAAAAAAATAATTGAAATTACATATTTATACAATATAAAATTCATTATAAAAAATATTATTTCATACCTATAGAGATTTGCTATTAAAAAACCGATGAAATTCACTGAAAAAACCATAGGTTTCACACCAGTTATAGTTAGGAATTAGCATTTAAAAAACCTATTAAATTCACTGAAAAAACCATAGGTTTCACACCAGTTATAGTTAGCTGGAAATTTTACTGGCATAAAACCAATGAAATTCCCACGTTATAGTTAGTTGGACTCACTATAACTTGCGCGTGCAATGCACTGCTGATGACGTCACATATTACATCACTCATGACATGGTCAGTGGGATCACTATATATATCATATATATATATACTTTGAGAAGTTCACTAAAGAGCAGCAGCGTGTAATATATTGGAAAGGGCATCATACAGCCGGCTGTTGTTTATGCTTGGATAGATCATAGTAGAGCAACAGAGTAGCAATCGCTATTTGATCCGCCATAAGATACACCAGCAGAGACCACTAAGGTTTGGCTGGGAATGATCCATATAAATAAGCATTTTTCAAACACCTATGATACTTTGAGTTTACCTAGCCATGTAAGGGAGCAGCCAATAGGTATGCAAATTAAACAATCACTCATAGCATGGACTCAGATGGGTCATTCATAGAGTGACTGAAGAAACCCCATTACAGGAGCAGTCACAATATATTTGTGAGAAATCCACATAGGAGTGGGAGAAAGCCTTACTTTGAGGTGTCCTCCAGGAAGGTGTGTTTACTGGGTACAAGGCACAGCATTCAACCATCTCATCACCTTCATTACTCGTTCAGTAGCCTTTTGGAACAGACTGTGCACTTCAGCCATGATCAGTGCATTCATTGGGTACAGCCAGTGGTCCTGCTCATTGTACATTGGCTTAACTGTTGGTCATATATTCTGCTCTTTACATCTTACAAAATTAGCTGTCATTCGTGGCCTGTGGTCATAAACAGACGACACTTTGCATGAATGTGGGGACTTTGGCCATGCCTTTTGAGCAGTGGTACCCTGTGAGCACAAAGTGCTCTACAAACATACCCCATGCCCTGTTCACATGTCTGTATTAAGGCATCCTCCATGAACACAAATACAGCTGGGACACAGTATACTCTTCACTCATGCCTAGGCTGTCCTGTTTTCAGTGTTACTTTTTGTGGAATGCAATGCTGTTGTCTCAGTGTTTTCCAAATCTTTTTAAATCAGTACTTATCAATGTTTATTGAGCTGTCTAACCTACAAACTAGACAAAACTGTGTTTTTCTAGTGTGTACTAAACATGCTGTTTTATGTGCAATGATTATTATAAAGAAAATGGTTAATTTTCAAATAGCGTCATGCAGGGTATGCAGTGTCTTCCCATTAGCATTGCATCCAATCGACTTGTATGACTGCTTTAAGCATTGAAAGCCTGTGTCATGCACTTTCACTCAGACTCACATCTCATTAACCACTCTCATGTTTCATTATCTTTACACTCACTCTGTCAGACTCTGTTTGCAGAATTATTAAAGGATTAAGAAAGAGAGATATAGTCACATGTTTTATTAAACACATTTCTGAACAAAATTGGGGGTCAGTCACCTACTCATTACGAAATAATATAACATTGCAGTGGTGGTCAACCCTGCCAGCATCATAAAATCTGATGAACCCTTTAACATGTTGAATATCTCCACATTAGTTTGTAGTGTTGCATCCTAAGGCACCTGCAATGTGATGCTTTGCACATGCTTTCCACTACTTCTCTGCCCTCTTTGCTTGGCTACATTAAGTTGATATTGCTGGTTTGTGGACATTCATAGCTGACAAGTGTCTTTGTGGCAAATGTCATACTTTGTCAGCCCTGACCTTTTAACTGGCATCACATTGTGTTCCGGGGCTTGAGAGATTGCTGTTATCAGCATAACTATGGATTTAAAAACCCCAGCAGAAAAGTTCAGTTGAATGAAGAACTAGGATTAGCTCAAAGCAAGACCCATAACAATAGGGCACCATGCAGCTATGAATTTTGTTGGAATGTGGAAAGTTTTGTGTCATGTTTTCATCGCTATCCCAGGTGCACTGTGACAGCTCTCTTTTTATAGGTACCTGTCACCTGTCACTTGTATTAAATGTTTACAGTCTGGAATATTTTGCAGTTTACCTGCTATAAATACTGACTTGGTGGTAAATAAGGCTGTTGTATTGAATGATTTTACCCTTTCAGTGCTGGTGGCCAACGTGATATTACATGTTGGCCAAAATCCATTTGAAACAGTAATTTCATCAATCAGTGAAAGAATTAAGTAGTGGCAAATAATCGAATATGATTTCAATATATCCAGATCAAATTCTCTAGAATGTTTAAAATAATTAGACCTATAACATGATTCTAAACCCAGCACCTTTAATCCAAGCACATAAATCCGGAAGAAACAAAATGAAGAAATAAAAATATTTTAGTGACATCCCTAAATAGCAAAACTTGAACAGAACTATCTTAGGACAGTCTTCCTTGCTAATACCTTCAGGCTCCCTCAGGAAGAAATGTAAATGGCTCCTTATCTCTCCATTTCCTTGGCATGGTATTTTAGGTTAGGGTTGTGCAGGTGTTTTTTAATGTTTATATGTTTACACTGATCAGGGCTGTTTCCAATTCAGTGGGGTTTTATCAGTTATTATAGGTTTAAACCTAAAGCAGAAAACCCTACTTATGCTACATTACCTAGTGAACAAGTACTAAGGTAGTGCCCAAAGTTGTGTTTTAGCCATGCTGTGATCCCTGTATGCCACTCCTCAGTGCCAGCAGGATGCTAAGCATATTAAGTCCCGCTTTCGCCTTAATGGTCAAGTCCTTAAAAGGTTCTCCTCATTTCTCCATCACAGAACACAACAAATCAAAATGAACGACTTTCTACTGGACCTCTCTCTGGTGTCCCTTGGTGGGCCCCAAGGTTCTATTCTCTCCCCCTCTCTCTTTAAGCTCTTAATGGAACCCTGTACCCGCGTTCTGAAACAAGCTGGAATCAAGTACCACCTCTATGCTGACGACACCCAACTTTACTATAAGATTAGGTCCACTCTAATTTGCTTTATCTTAATCTTAAACAAAATCGAACACTTGTTCCACTCGAACCATCTCAAACTTATTCCTAAGAAAACTGAAATCATTCTGTTCTCCCCAAAAAACAACCGACTCCCCATCCAAGCCTGGATCTCTGACCTTACTGCACTCAACTGCTCGCTCTCTTTGTCCAATACAAGCGAAATCACTCGGTATTACCATTGACAAAAATCTAACCCTTAACGACCACATAAAAAACTTGGTTAAAGGACCACTCTTCACTCTCCGGCACCTGAAGAAAATCAAACCCTTCAAATGGGTTGTCCAATTGCTGGTACTCTAAAATTGACTATGGTAACGCTATCCTCAGAGGAACCCCCAGAGTCCACCTAGCCCCTCTCAGATCTGTGCTCCACCTTCCAGCCAGGCTCATCACTGATTATAAATGCTTTCACCACATCTATTTATTACTCTTCAATTGGAGTGTTTGTATTTACTTATCGTTATATCGTACCCTAGAACTATTCCTGTAATTCTTGTCTTTGCACACGTAATTGGAGTGTTGTTTTTTACCACTGTTAAACTGTGCCCTTGAACAACTCCTGTAATCCTCTCTTTGCTCATGTAAAGCGCTCTGATACCCCTGGGTCTAGCCAGCGCTATATGAAATCTTTCAAATAAGTAAAATAAATTAATATATGTGTAAGTTAGCATGCAAGTTAGTAAATGGATGTGTGTATATCCGCATTTGTATATGTAGGCATGAATATGCACAGAAGAGTCTGGGAAGAGGAGAGACACTTCCCCTCTAACCATGGCCACATCAGGGGGTTTAAGACAAGTCTATTTTTTCTATTCTGATTTAATCACCAGTATAATCATTAATTAAATGATGCCCTAATGGGACATATGTAGTTTGCTTGATTATCAATGTATGTCCAAAAGGTGAAGATAGCCCTTTGTTAAATTACATTATTCGAAAGACTAGGCACTCATAAAGCATGATCTCTCCATTTGTGGGAGAGCTGACCCATGCTTTGATTTGCATATTTTTTTTTTTAAGTGTTTCCTCTAGAAGGGTGGCAAGGTTCCAAATGCTATTTCTCTGTAGTTTTCCTGCTGGTGTGGTAGACCTGGACAGTTGTCAGCTATATGGTTCTCCTCTCTTTGCTGTTTTTTAGTATAAAGAGGGTGATCAGGAGGTCTGACAAGTATAACAGTCTCCTATGTGCAATAGGCATAAAGCATAAGTTGCCACTTTTCTGCCTGGAGCCACTAAGGCTTTTCTGTAAGTATCTAGCTGTCCCCTGGCAGCCTGCTGGCTCCCTTTTGACGAGGTGTGAACTGCTCCCAGGACAGGGACAATGGGCCTTAGGCGTGGTGAGGTATTGTCCTTCCTTTCATTGGATGGTCTGGGGCCTGTATCCAGACCCTGAATGTAGTTCAAAAGGGCCACCCCTGTCACAGGCAGATGTAACTCACACCTGGGTGTGCCTCCTCTTTCACCTTTCCTTTCAGCTAGCAACTCTTAGATAATAAAGCATCAAATTCTGATTACCTGTTACATCCAGCTTGAGAGGTCTACTGGGGGTTTAGCATGTAACATTTGGGGTGCACTACAAAGTAAGAAAACAGAATACCAAAAATGATTATTGTTTATCCACTGTCTGGTTGCTGAAAGCTCAGCGTTGTATTACCAGATGTACTTTTTTACTATCTGTGAGTTTTTGTGGGGCTATATGTACTGAACTGAGAGCAGTCTTGAAGAATGGACCTGCTCTCACTCTAGACCCAGGAGAAAGAAGGAGCCTTCAAAGTTTAAAAGGCTGGCTTCCTGTTCAAGCTACAGGGATAAAACTAGTTTCAAGAGGTCTTTCTGGCAACTGGACGTGGACTGGACGCTGCAGTCCATCCTGTGAGTCTTTGAGTGCCTCCACTGAAGTCCTGGGGTGCTTTACAAGTGCAGTTCTTTGGTATATTGGGACGTAAAGGACTAAAGAGAAAATGTTAAATCTTTGACCATGATGAACCACCTTAGTGTATCTAACCTGCGCTCCATCGCAGTCAGCATCATATTGTACCTAGGTCCTGTTCTATTTTTATTTTAATTTTATGATTTTACCATGGTATGAAATTTTGAACCTAGAGGAGTGTGAGGATGGGTGGTGGTGGTGGTGTTGTTATGTATCATTTTAGTACCCTATTGTAAGTTTCCCGATTCATGCCCTTATATAGGTATAAATCACTATATCCTTATATAGTCATAGAAATCATATCCATATTTAGGCATAGCTCATGTGGTCCAAATACAGCAGGGCTACTTCCACTAATTCCGAAAATCCACAACAATTTCTTGAAAAACTCAGCTTCAGCAGCCGGGGACTTCCCCTTGCTTGAATATTGGTTTGTCCAAGAACTCATGGAGTTTTCAAAGAGCTGGAACTCTTTGATGACGTTATTATGTCCAACTGTACATCAAAGTCGGCACCTTCAAGGTATAAATATGCCCACACTCGCCCAAGCAAACACAAGTTGGTTTGGAGTAGTTCGACTATCTACTTGCCCAACGCGCCCTGCTACAGCAAGTGCCGAAGGAAGCCGACCCTCCAGTACACGCACTGAGAGAGACGCTGTCTTTTCTCCTGCCGAGAAATCCAGCTCCAGTGTTTCCAAGCTACCCTTGCGGGTTGTTGGGAAAACGAGTAGCAAGACTGACCTTCTCCATTCTAAACTAAGGTACGGAGCTGATTAGACCCTTAGAGAAATCTTGGGCAGATTCTTGGCAAAAGAATACTACCTTTATGCTACACCTGACTTACTTCCTCCCTCGTACTATGCTTAGGTTAGGTACACCGGGGTAGGCGTATTTTATAAGCACCAGTTGAGTACTTTTAGCCTCTGTTATTTATGTATGTATTTGTATATGGTTTAGGAACCATACAATGCTCTTACAATAATATTTTATTCTACTATTTATACTGTACGTATTATATTTTACAAACAGTTTCACTATTCCAGCAGTTCAATTCTTATGCTTGAGAAAGAAGACTTGAATAAATCATTTTATTGAAAACGCCCGTCTTTCTACTTTCTCTGGACCTCTAGTGAAACAAAGCATGCACGATTGACTGAGTGAAATATCTATCTATTGTTTCCACGACTCTGAAGATACGTTTTGTCTTGGGGAAACAAAGTTGTCATGTTTATGCGGTTGTCAGAGACTAATCCCTTCTTGTGAATTCAAAAAAATTTCGAATTGACCTCTGAGCTAGCTGGCACATACAATTAAGTCTAGTATATTCGATAGAGACCTTGTCGACCTCAGTCCTACGTCTAATATATAGGATATATTATTCCAATGCACAGAGCCTATTGGGAATATAGGAACTACACTACAGTGTGTGTGTGTGTGTGTGTGTGTGTGTGTGTGGGTGTGTGTGTGTGTGCGTGCGTGCGTGCGTGTGTGTGTGTGTGTGTGTGTGATGGACCCTGGAAGTGACATCACACACCCTTCGACCTCAATGGCATCACAAACAGTGGTACCATAAGATATTGACCCTGAATCTTCCCAGGAATCCGTCACTTGACCCTAACCATGATGACAACACAATATATGACATCACTGAAGCTCAATACTGCATGGTTATTATAACAATATAGTGTAGAAAAAAGTTTATTTTAGATACCACATATAATATGGTGCTGACACGATATGTCAGGGCAGAAAAGAAAAACAGCAACCTCTAAAATATTCCCTTAAGATTGTTGGTGGGTGTAACTCCAATTATTCATACACACTACTGCAATTATTCATACACACTACTGGATTGATAGTAGAGCCAAGAACATACATTATGCTTACATATCACGATTTCTAAATTTTCAAAGTTGTAGTTATCATAAAATATATATTTTTCTTTTTTTGAGTATCAGAACAACTTATCACACATAATAGTAGCAAAATTGATTAGAGAAAAAGACAGTCCTCACCTACCTAATGACCTCTCAATCATCATACACAACACACACTTTCATACCACACATATGATTAAAAGCAAAAATATCGGGGCAACATTGCCTCCATATGTTCATGGACGCTTGTTCATGCACTATCATCTATACAGAAATGTTGTGTGATACTGTCCAACGTCACAGTTTATGAGTAGTTAAAACATAATCATAAGTGAAACATTGCATGATATATGTATAATCAATAGGAATCACAGATTTCTTTTTGTTCCTTCTACCTACCAGATAGTACGCCCTAGCTAACACACCGATTTGCGTTTCGGTGAGACACCATGAATGCAGTATCTTCTTCTTCAGGTCAAAGGAAAGATTAAAATCAGAGATGGATATGGAGGAACTCCAAATATGGGTCTAGAAAAGAAAAAAAACAGTTTTGAGTATTTCATATGAAAATATGGAACATATTCCATTGCCATTGCAACATGTGAAAAATAAAGGGTGGAAGAATCAGTAAAATACCAAAAAATGTGTATGGATACGGAAACTATGCAGAACTCAGTAGGCCCAAAATGTGCAGTTTGCAACACCCCAAGTGCAGGGTGTTACATAGGGAACCTTATGTAGTTCAAACAATTAAAAAAGCAAAATAGTCCCCATATATTATCAGGCAAGAAAAAGGTGGAAAGAGATGCATGCGCCTGCTGTGGAATATGTTTAATCTAAAGTGTTACCTTGAGAGACTAGAAAAGAGCTAAATAACAGGAGGTCTAAATTAGCGATGATAGATCAAAGCGGGCAGTCACACCTGTGTCATAAAATGGATATCCCTATATGAAACACCATGGAGTATAAACATTGACTCAGTAGAGTTCATATTTTAATAGATTAAATCTAGGGAAAAAATTAAGTATCATAAGTGCTTGAGGCGTATCGTAACAGCTTACCTAGAAAGCAGAGGATGTCAATAAAAAGGATATTGGAAGGCTTGATGGAAACAGAGAGACATCTACATATTGACCATTCATTGATGGAACAATAAAGTGTTTAGGAAAATCTGTTCTAGAAAAAGACATAGCGTGTAGTGTAGTCAAAAGAGAGAAGGGTCCAAAGTTCCTTGGTGGTATATTAAGCACCCTGTATATATACTCTAGGTAGTGACGAGGTGGGGAATTCCTCCTATCGGAACTAGGGCCCTCACACACCCAGCAAGCTAGGTGTCATGCTGCACAATATGGGCCTGCTCCTCTTCAGGCAGTCACTGCGATTCCCGACGGGCTCCCATAAAGGGGCTCTTTATCGGAGATCTTCTGTTCCTTGTATTACAGGTGCCGTGGGTGTGAGGTACCTAAGTGAGTGTAGATGTGAAAAGTAAGTATTAAAACAGGGGATGGAATCCTCTATGGTAAACTTTATTCTGAGAGGGTCACAGCCAAGTTAAAAAGGAGAAGGGGGTGGGGCGGCTGTATTGTTATAATGTGACAAAAATTGCGCTCATCCCCCAGATGGTCAACATTTTTCTCACCGCAGTTTGTCAAAAGTGATCAATCGCGATTCTTCAAGACCGAGTGAATGATAAAAGCTATTTACAATGAATGACAAGGTGCTATGCTACGTACCACTTAACGTTCCCACGGGACAGTTACCCGAAGGGAGGGAAGCCAACTTATTCAAGGTATCTAGTTGTGCCTCATCAGTCGCAGTGAAGTGTTAAGACATAGAATGTAGTGTCTCTACTAATGCTCGGAGCCTCGAAGCAGACCTACCCGCTCGCTGCAACCAGGAAGAGTGTAGTGTAAAATATATGGATACAGCAATTCACAAAAATGTAAATGTGTCCCACTATATGGAAGTACAGCCTCATGGCTCGAGATGTAGGGAAAGACAAGAAATGCACTGGGTGAATCAGCAGCTTAAATCAGGGGCCCACACCATGGAGATGCTTTAATTGGATAGTACTCTCCATTTTGTATGCTTTAAAGTATCCCACATTGGAAAAAAGGTGGAGCCACTATATCTCTAATTTAAACAGACCCCATAAAAGAGTATTAGAATCTGTACAGACAACATTCCTACATCGCAGAAAAGCTAAAGATACTTATATATGGGCCAAAGTTAAACAAATGGAACAATACACTTAAATAGGTTTCGTCCCTGTGGCATTGCACCCGTGACGTACGGATGCGTTAAGTGGGGTGGTCCGACCTCGCATCGGAGGGAGGAGTGCCCCGATTATTTCCCCCTCAGGACTTGGCCAGTTAGAGTGGTACAGGTCACGTGACAGCCATTCAATAAAACGGGCTGCCGCGGATGTGATGTCAGAGGACGCGCGTACGCAGTGGCCGACAGCAAGTAACTCCTGGCTCTATGTATTTATTGTAGCTGGCACTGCGCAGCCCTATTATTCAGCGGGCCTGAATAACGGTGGGTCTGTACTACCAACACCACACTGGCGATGAGGGTGGGCGTGCCCCCGCTGTGCTCCGGGTGTGTGGCGGGCACAAGTTGAGCTTCCAAGCTCCGCAGTGCTCGTGCCCCCGGCGCTCCTGCCTTGCAGCCGGCACTGTGTTCTACTCTGTGGTGCCTACAACTTTGACGCAGAACATCCCAGGTGAGTGCCGGCAGCCCCCATCGGCGCGCAAGTCCTGCTCCTCGCCCACACATGATCGCGGACAGCGCGCATGCATGCTAGAGTCTTCTGGGCCCACGTAGCATTCTTGGGCTGCAAGAGACCCACGTTTCAGCATCACAATGTCCACGGCTCCCCAGTGCACCTGGGTGAAGAAGGACAGCGATCCCTGCTGCAGAGGAGGCGTGGTGATATCGCTAGCCTACAAGGCAGTGCCCACTGTACATTTCGCAGCCAGAAGGGAGTGCCCAGTGCGTACCTCACAACTCCCCCTCAGTGAGCTACCGCCCAGGCGATCATAATGTCCACGATCCCGCCAATATAACCTTTCATGGTGAAAGGACCACCGTCATCACAGGCACTCAAATGGAAGGAGTGGGTGGAGCGCCTACTCATCTTCTTTGAGGACACAAATATCCACAAAGACAAGAAGAGAGGAATGCTGCTCCACCTCGGTGGTAGGGACATTCATCGCATCATGAAGTCCCTCGTAGAAGCTTCGCCCAAGACTCATCATACCCTCAATAATGCCCTCAGAGGTTACTTAAAAGCAATGGCCAAGCAGGACTATGAGCGTTTCATCTTCCGCCAGGCCAGACAACTACCCAAAGAATCGCTTGACACCTTCCATGCCAGGCTCAAGAACCTGGCATCCACATGTGGCTTCAGAGATGAAACGGAGGAAATCAGAGGGAAGATAATACAAGGCTGTGCCTCGGCAAAACTTTGCGAGCGCATCTTGGAAGAATTGGGCAAACACTGATGGATATCCTTGACCCTAGTGCACACCAAAGAATTATCCAAAGCCAGAGAGGCCTACATCGAAGCAGCCCTACAATCGCCTGTTAAGGTGGAACCTGTGAACGCGGTCACGACAAAGACCACCCATCAACCCAACAAGAGGGAACCAGCGGTTAACCCGCAGGAGAACCAGTGGGTAACCCGCAGGGGAACCAGCAGGTAACCCGCAGGGGAACCAGCGGAATTGTGGCTATTGCAGGAGACCACCCACAAGGCCGCTGAATGCCCAGCAAGAGGCAAGTGATGCACCGGATGTGGCATTTTTAACCATTTTGAAAAGGTCTGCCGCTCAAAGAGATACCAGAAGCCCAGGACAGTGGTCAACTTAGTGCCCGAAGGAGGTGGTAAAACCAGCGACATGAACGATGATGAAGAGGAAGAACGGGCGGTACACAAGGTACACATGATCAGAGCGGCAACAAATCGACTCAGACGGCTTCTTCAGTGCCATATTCAAGTCGGTCAGAACGATATAACGGCCGTGGTGGATACGGGAGCCACCATCAACATAATGTCTGCTGCCTTATACAAAGCCATGCATCCGGAATCCACGCTGCAGCCAACGGTGATAACAGTCTTCGCCTATGGACAAGACATGCCGCTGAGGAAGCGAGGCAAGTTCAAGACAATGGTGACGCAAGAGGCTCGATCAATCACCACCATGGTATACGTAACCGAAGATGGACAGGGCATGCTCTTAGGATGCTGTGCAGCAGAAGACCTGGGCATCGTGACCTTCGCGGTTGGTATTCATCGAGAATCTGTCCACCACAAAGGGATCAGAAAATACAAAGGAAAATAGATACACCTCCACATAGACCCTACTGTGAAGCCCGTGGCTCTACGGCATAGACGAGTGGCCTTCCATCTGTGCCCGCTGGTGGAACAAGAACTGATCAAGCTGGAACAGGCTGGCATCATCAAGAAAGTGACGGGACCCACTCCATGGGTCTCCCCGATTGTTGTCACTCGCAAACCCAAACAACCTGGAGCTGTGAGATTATGTGTCGACATGAGACTGCCCAATGCAGCCATCAAAATGGAGCGCCATATTACCCTGACTATCGATGACCTGATTGGTGAGATGGTCGGAGCGTGTTGGTTTTCAAAGTTAGACCTGTGGTCTGGATACCACCAACTTGTCTTGGACCAAGCCTCCAGGAACATCACAACATTCTCCACCCATGTCGGACTCCGCCGATACACTCGCCTGAGTTATGGGGTGTCAAGTGCAGCCACGGTTTTTCAAAATGTGATCCACAAATTAATCATGGACATTCCGGGAGTCATTAACATGAGCAATGACAACATGGTGCATGCCAAGTCCATCTACGAGCACAACGCACGCGGAACTCAGGTACTCCAGAGGATACCAGCTGCTGCACTCACGTTGCATAGAGAAAAATGCAAGTTCGTCAAGACCAAGATCCAGTTCTTTGGTTACACCTTCTCGGCGGAAGGGTCGAATCCAGACCCAGACAAAGTCTGTGACATCAAGAATGCGCCCGCCCCGGCCAATGTCAATGAAGTCAGCAGTTTTCTCGGAACGGTGAACTACTGTGGGTGATTCATCCGAGATCTCACGACCCTCACTCAACCATTAAGGGATCTAACAAAGGACTCAGTCAGCAGCTACCATCCTAGTGTTCTTTAACCCAAAAAAAGATGACACTGGTTGCAGTGGACGCCGGTCCAAAAGGATTGGGGGCAGAATTGATGCAACGTCGTCATGCCGAAGAAGTTTTGGCCCCGGCGGCCTTTGCGAGCCGCTCACTCACGGATGCAGAACAACGGCATTCCCAAATCGAAAAAGAGGCCATCGCAATACACTGGGGGAATTGTCATTTTCACCTCTGCGTGTACGGCAAGCCGTTCATGGTGGCCACAGACCACAAGCCCCTCTCTTATCCCTCTTCTCAGGCACATCGTTGAAGCCCCCTTCCCAGATTGAGAAATGGATGCTGCAACTCCAGAACTACAACTGTTTAGTCGGCATCCGAGGAAGGCCACTGCTCAAGAGGAAGAAGACTCTGCTGATACGGACCGATTCATCAACCCCAGATCGTGCCCTATTTCTCTCTCCATGAACACCCCGAAGGAGGAAACCGACAAGGATGAGTGTTTGCAGAGAGCCAAACTAACTGCGAAGCATGGAAACTGGCACCAAGCCAGACAAAAAATGGAACATACTCACAGTGGAGGCATGATGGATCCTGGAAAGTTTGTACCACGTCCGAGAGGAACTAATCGAAGATTCTGCAGGATGTCTCATGCGAGGACATCGGCTGGTAATCCCATCATCTCTGACTGCCCAAGTGATTCAGCTGGCCCACAGTGGTCATCAAGGAATGGTCAAAACCAAGTCAAGACTACGAACAAATGTATGGTTTCTGATGATGGAAGAACTGGTGGAAGCTGCTGTTCGTGAGTGCCAGTGGTGCCAGGTGACCGGAGAAGCCCCTAATTAAGCGCCCACAGAGACGAGACCCCCACGTCCCTGGGCGAGTGTCAGCCTTGATTTTGGAAGTCTTCCGGATGGGAGACACATCTTTGTGGCCATCGACGACTACTCCAAGTATCCAGAGGTGGACATTGTCAACACGCTGAGTGTCATGGAAATAATCCCGAAACTGGAAAAGGTAATATCAACTCATGACATATTTCATGAACTGAAAACAGGCAATGGCCCTCCATTCCAGGGACAAGAGATTAACCTCCCTGGGCATTCAACACTGGTGAATCACCCCTCGTTGGCTGCCCGCCAATGGGGAGGTAGAGAGATTCATGCGAACATTGAATAAAATAATTTGCATAGCCCATGAACACCATATGCCCATGGAACTAGCCCTCTTCATGTTCCTGTGCAATTATCAGCAAACTCCTCACACCACCACCGGTATGGCTCCAGGACATTTGTCCATGGGACAGGTCATTACAGACTCAATCCCTCACCACCCTCAGTGGTGCCCGACAGCCCCTGACAACCAAGGAATAGAAGTCCAGAGACGGCAAGTGCATGCTCAAGTCAGTCAGCTTCGGGGAGCCCAGCAGGTACACTTGGAACGGGGTGACAAAGTTCTACTAAAAACGCAAGGCTAACAGCAAATTCAGTCTCCCCTATGAACGGCACCCCTGGACTGTAGTTCACGTGAAGAGTACCCGAGTGACAGCCAGACGACGTGGTGAAACAGTAACTCAGAACATCTCCCACTTTAAGAAGTTCCATGTGTCAATGGCTTCATCGTCGGCTGGTGATCTGTTGAAGGTAAACCGGCCTTCTGAAGATGCGAGTCATGGAGAGCCTTCCCCTGGAGTGGCTGCTGAACTTCCTCAACAAACTGTGGAAAAGTAAATTTTGCCATGTTCTGTGTCCCTACGAGTCCTCCATCATATGTTATCTGTGCATGATTAATATGCATATGTTATTCCCCATGTTCAATTAAAGACGCAATTATAGTTGTGTCCACCTTTAGTATGTCAGTTTCCAGTTCTCGTGAATACTACGAATATCAGGCGAATATCAGGCCTATGTAAAGCTACGTTGCCACGTTTCTCAGTGTGCACGTTATTCCATTGTAAAGTCCCCGTTTCTAGGCCTCAAAAGGGCCCGGACACCAGTTTTCAGCTCCTGTCTCCTGAGCCCTCGCTGAGGAGCGATACAGCCCCCACCTGTATCCTCGACCCTTTACTTACTTCCTGCCTCGCAGTGCCCGGCTCAGCTTGGCTCTGCCTCTGAGTCTGCCAAGAGTATGTTATGATTCTAGCTATCAGTCCAGCCCTCCTTCTCTGCATTCCTAAAGCTACTGAATCGCATCAATAGTTTCCGTCATTGTCTAGCCTTCACGTCTCCACGTTAGAGAAATACTGTATTAATGATCATTTAATATTCTTCATCACGCACTACATGTAGAATAATGCATGCTCCAGTCTTAGAGTCTGTTCGCCTTTATTCCAATAACATTTGGATTCTATCAACATGTTCTCTAAACATCAGATACTAGATACTGCTTAGGTACATGTCGCCCTGACTCTCCAGACTTCAGTCTCTGCTCCTAGCACAGAGTTCGAAGCCCCCAGCTTCTCCTAGTAACACGTCATTGCCAGCTTGCGCGCACCATCAGGTTAGAGGTCCCGGCTCCTCAGGTAGCCCCCTCCATGTTTCCGCCCCATTCATGACATAATCTGTTACGTTTGCATCACATGTCTATGTATACGCCCTGTTACACCTCTTTTCACCCTTATCTTTCGCGACTGCTACGCGTCACGCCTATTGCTCCACCCACTGCTACGCCTATCGTATGTATTGTAATGCAACTGTTTTAGTATATATGATCGTGTATTGTAATTAAATGTTAGCGCGCTCATCCCAGATCCAGCCCCAGCAGCTGCTGGGCACTGCCATCCTATTCCTATGCAGGTTGTCCTGTTCCTGTCCTTTATGCTGTAATAAACCTGCAAAACTCCTACTACCTCGAATCTTGACTCTTATTTATTGAGCTATCTGTTATTCATTTATTCATTCAAAAATAGATCCGGTATTATTTATTTATATACCACATAATGGCGCCCGAACAGGGACTTGCCCTTTCCCCACGCGCCGGTGAAGCCACGCCGGCCCCCTGACCCTCTGCAGCCGTGACGGAACCATACCGTGCACGTGCAGATATTTCTGCTTCAAGTATCCCTCAGGCCCACGGAGGAGACGGAGGAGGCGGTTCAGCATCCAGACGAGGCGGTGGAGGAACGCGGCGAGTCCCGACCAGAGCCCAAGCCGAGAGTCCAAGGTCCGAGGTATCCGGAGGTCCACCCGTAACTGAAGTCCGAAGTTCGTCGTCCGTCGTCGAAGCAGTCCAGTCTAGTCTGAGGCCTTCCGTTCTTGCTGCCCGGTGAGTACCATTACTGGGGTAGTATCTAGACAGGGTCAATCTAATTGACTCTGGTCCGTGGGTTGGTGGTACACAAGCCCACAAACGAAGTGTCCACTTCGGTGGATGCGGGTCATGACGTGTCTCTTTATGAGACCGGTAAGTTTCGTACTGTTTCAGCAGTGCATCTAGTTCCTGTTCTAGTCAGTTCTGTTCTCGAGAGAATTCATGTATTCTGTTTACCGTATTCCAGGTAGTATTCTGTTCGAACTGTTATTCTGAATGTTCTTCATGTATCTTGATGTCGTGGAATGAGTGTGAAGTAGTTATCGTGTTTATTGTGTATCGTATTGTGTCCAGATTATAGTTCAGTCATGCCGCTCTTTTCAAAACTGCGTCAGTTGAGAACTAGAAAAGGTCTGTTGGAAGCAGCAGTTCCTGTCCCGCCTAGGGACAGTCCAGGTCATTTTATGTATCAGAAGCATGGCATAAGCGCCATATTGTATCTAGACTTATGGGTCGAGTATACCAAACAGTTAGAGGAAAAGTATAGATGGCCTGTATCAGGCACATGGGATGTCGAGTGCATCATGCGAGTAGAAGAAGCATTATGGAAAAAGAAAGCCAGACAGTCACAGAAAGATGCCATCGAGTTATGGTGCAAAGAATCTCATAAAAAAACCGAAAAAGGAATCAGAAAGTCAGAATTAAGTAGAGAATCCTTAGAACGAGCACAAGAAAAGGAATTAATCGAGATTGGTGAACGCGTTAAAACCGAACAGTCAGACAGACAGAGGCATGCCCTTATTAAGGGTATGTATCCTCTTCTTGCCGAGGGCGTGCCAAAAGCGACCCCAGAGGCATCCAGTAATTTCCCGCCACCATTAGTTCCGACCAAGCTACGTCACAAACAGACCGCAGCTGATATTTTCATTTCGTCCTATTTGGACGACACAGTCCCAGAATATGCAAATCCTGTTCGTGCTCCGCCAGTCCCTGTAAATCAGGCACTTCCCTCTCCTCCAGACACCGGAGTACCTGTTACGGTACCCCCGGTCCAGCCCGCCATACAAGTCCAGCCTGCATTTCCATTTCCCACTCTGCCAGGACGAAGAGGATCAGTCGATGATTCTAGTTTAGGGGCCGCAGGAGGAGGTCCTCCTCAGACCCCGCCGCCACATAAGCGTTTAACGTCAGCCGAATTACATGCACAAGCGTCACAGCGTACGCCCAGACATCAGTCTGTAGCAGAAATAAGAAAAGCCCTTAATGAATGCGGCTATGATCCAGTCCCAGGCGAGGATAATATGGTTTTATATTCATTACGTGTAAGAAAGGTGGCCGAGTATCTAGTCACCCTACCGAATATGAAAGAAGATCTAGACAGAATATATCGGTGCATCCGTACAGGGGATGATCCAGAAAGCATTGGCGAAGTCATGTCTCAAAGAAAAGCCGAGATCCAGCTCATGATACTAAAGTTTTTGATTAATTGTTTAATAAGAGAACAAGATTACCCGTCCAAAGATCAAGCCGAAATGAGAACCCTGACAAAGTGGAGTGATAATATAGCCGAGGGTAAGCACAGGACCATCAGTGCTATGGAAAGTATGTACAAGAAAATCCGTAAAGAAATAATAAGGTTACACGATCAACGTAAAGCAGCACAAGTAAGCGAGAAAGAAAGTAACTCTGATACTGAAGAGGTAGATGACGAGAATCCCGACAGAATAGCGTATGTAGGAAAATCTAGATTTCCAGATCGCCATTTACGCCTAGAACACAAGTCAACTTTCCATCGTCCAGCACCAGAACAAGGTTCTCTAGAACAAGTGTTTCAAGCTACCGATCACATTCTGAAATCACGAATCGGTTATAGCAAGTTAAGTACTATGCATGAACAAGAACTAGCCCGATCAGCAGTCCGATGGACTACTGATTCTACCACTTTTCCAGACGAAATAGTGGCACAAATGTTTCTGAAAATGCCCCCAGCCGAGCAACGACTGGCGGGTATGTATATGATTCAGCACCTCATTACATTGTATGAGGGTCAACATTCTGATCCAGGCCCGTTACATGATATCCTGAACGAGTTACTCCAGTATAGATGGAAAGGTTTAGGTACCGATTTAATTAGTGTCATTCTAGAACAGCGTCACAAATATAGAACGTTTTTGAACCCGCATTTTGTTCATGTCTCACCCCCAGAAAGTAAACCATTTTACATGGAGAGACAGAATCCGTTACGAGAAGTCCACCCAGTTAGAGGAACGGGTGGCGAACTAGAACGAGTGTTTGTTTACACCCCGATCACAAAGATGGAACTCTTAGAGATGAAAAAATTAATCCCCTGTCATGATAAAGATCCAGCAGGGTTCCATCGAGAATTAAAAGACATGCTCCGTATGGGAGAATACACGTATCCAGATATAATTAAAATGTTAAAGGTTCTGCTGCCCGCAGGGGTGTATGAAAAGCTCAAGGAAAAAGATTGGGAGGTGGGAGAGAAAAAGATCGATTGGGCAGTTCTAGAAGCTGAAGACAAGGCACGAGTACCAGGTACCGGCCTTGGAGCGAAATGTAAAGAATTACCTGAATTATTGATTCAAGTTTTACCCAGATTATTGACAACTAGAAAAGAAGAGTGGGATGCAATCTCAGCCTGTAAACAGAAACAAGACGAAGACATTAGTGATTTTTATTCTAGATTTGAGAAATGTTTTAGCATCAATAGTGGCCTCAAGACAAGTAGTGAGTCATACCCTCATCTTTTTGTTACTAAATTAGTCGAGAATTCAAGTCCACAAATTAAAAATCGAGTTTTGAAAGTCGAAAGTACCTGGCAAGCTAATACCCCGTCCCAGATGTTACAGATGCTCCAATACCACCAGAATAGAATTAGAGAAGAGCAAGAACACGAGAGAAAACGTATGAAAGACACGAAAATGAAAGTACTAGTTGCACAATCTGTTCCTCAAGACAGTCAGAAGAGGGGTCCAAATCAAGCCAGTCATCCCGCAGCTCCCGTTAAAGGGAACTGCAATTATTGTAAACAGCCAGGTCATTTTATAAACGAGTGTGCAGTTCTGAAACACAACATAGCTACTGGTAAGACTAAAGAAAGACCACGTCCGCCTAGACAAGAACAAGTTTCACAGATTCCTCAGCCACAGAATGCACCACAGACAGTTACAGCACCGCAGCCCATCGCTGCAACACAGCACGTTACACAGCAGATGTACCAGTATGCACAGTCTGAGTACCCAGAGTATCAGCCATATTCATGAAACAGCCTAGAGAGGGAGGTAGGCTTGCCTCTCATCGAGATACCTGTAGATCAAGAAGGTCCCTATGTTCACAGTCAAGTACTAGGGAAAGATAGAAAGTTTCTGATTGATACAGGGGCAAGTAGGACCACTATAAGTCACGCCGAAGTTCCAGGGGCTCCGCTCTCAGGCTCAAGAAATGTTTCCCTTGGATTTTCAGGAAAACCCATTGTAAATGAAATATCAAAGCCAGTTACTCTAGAAGTAGGTCCATTGTCCCGTACTACTGATCTGTTACTTACTAAGTCATGTCCAGAAAATCTATTAGGTATTAAAACACTGAAAGAGTTAGGCGCAGTTATATGCTGTTCCCCAGAGGGAATACGATTGTTCCTGCGTGATTTTAAGGGTCACTATGTATTACGAGATTTTGATCCCAGATTGTCCAATGTCCCGCAGCATCTATGGGCGCAAGGTCCAACTGATGTTGGTTATATGCAAATCACACCCCATTGTGTGACTCTCAAGCCAGGTATAGTGTTACCACGAATCAGACAGTACAGATTGCCACCTGAGGCTGTAGCAGCTTTATCCAAAATTATTGACGAGCTCATGGCTCAAGGAGTGGTTGTAGAAACTGACTCCAATGTATGCAATTCTCCGATCATTCCAGTCATGAAACGTACTGATCCAAATGCACCCCCAGTATATCGATTAGTGATTGATCTCCGAGAGCTTAATAAATGTATTATTCCCCAGTATCCAGTTGTCCCAGATATCTCTTCCCTATTAACAGCCATTGATTCCGAAGCTTCATTTTTCACTGTCATAGACCTCAAGAATGCATTTTTCAGTGTCCCCATTCATCCAGACAGCCAGTTCCTTTTCGGATTTTGTTTAAATGGAAGGAGCTATATGTTCACACGAGCTCCTCAAGGTTTCACAGAAAGTCCTAGTATTTATAGTCAAGCACTCAAGAGGCAACTAGACAACATTCACATGCCAACTGACACTGCCCTGCTCCAGTATGTCGATGATCTACTGATCACAGCCCGTTCTGAACGTGCTTGCGAGCGAGCATCCCTCACAGTTCTGTATTTCCTAGCCGAGATGGGGCACAAGGTGTCCCCTTCGAAGCTTCAATTCTGTGTCCAGCAAGTGGTCTACTTAGGACACTTAGTGTCCAAGAGGGGTAGGCAGTTGACACCAGACCGTATCCAGTTAATAGCGAGTCTTCCTCAGCCCAAGACCCAGAAGGAGGTACGTGCTTTTATCGGCCTTACTTCTTATTGCCGACAATGGATTCCTCAGTATGCATTTCTAGCCAAACCACTGATACAGTTAACGACACAGGAGGCAGCCGTATCGACTGTCCTCCCTTGGTCATCTGAACATACACTCAGTTTCAATGAGTTAAAGAAAGCCCTATGTCAAGCTCCAGTTTTAGCTACACCGAACTACAGTAAGCCTTTTACACTTTTCGTCACAGAACGCGAAGGTACAGCATTATCTGTTCTCACACAAGATCAAGCAGGACAATACAAGCCTTGTGCTTATTTTTCGAGCACATTAGATCCTGTAGCCCAGGCTCTGCCTGCGTGCCTCAAGTCAGTTGCAGCCACAGCCCTAGCTATCAGACAAAGTGATTCCATAGTGTTAGGACACTCCCTGACAGTACAAGTTCCACACTCCGTGGAAGTTCTTTTAAACCGAACACAAACTCAGCACTTGACAATTGCACGTTTAACAGGTTATGAATTGACACTGTTTCAGCCACACATAGAAATCAGACGCTGCAACATCCTGAACCCTGCTACACTGTTACCATCAGTTACTTTAAGTCCGGACACACACGACTGTGTGGAAGTAGTTAATATTACGACAAAGCCAAGACAAGATCTGACAGATATTCCGTTACCAGATCCTGACCTAACACTTTATGTGGATGGTTCATGTATGAGAACAAATACAGGAGAACTAGTCGCCGCGTATGCAGTGACTACCGACACCGAAGTTATTGAAACACACCGTATTGACACCCTGTCCGCTCAAGCAGCAGAGCTAGTTGCTCTGACTCAAGCCTGCATACACGCCAAGAACCTGAAAGTTAATGTTTACACAGATTCGCGCTACGCATTTGGAGTCGTACACGACTTTGGAGTGCTATGGCAGGAGAGAGGTTTCATGACTTCTCATGGAACCAAGATTCAGCATGGTCTCCTTATTCAAGCTCTGTTAGATGCAATACATTTACCGACATCCATTGCTATCATGAAATGCAAAGCACATACGAAAGTTACTGACATTATTTCCCAGGGTAGCGATCTAGCAGATCGCACAGCCAAGCTTACAGCACAGACTCCAGACATTCCAGTTAACATGACACACACTCCAGATCCGACTACATGTATGACAGTTAAGGACCCGACTCAAGATGTCATAGATATCCAGTTACATGCTACTCCCGAAGAAATCAAGAAATGGTCCGAACAAGGAGGGGTCCAGACAGATCAAGGATGGTTAACGAAAGGAAAAGCCACTTGGTTTCTCCCCGACTCTATGGTTCAAGTCATTATCAATACCGCACATAGTCCAGCACATTTAGGAGAAAAAGCTATGTTAGACAGTATCCAGAATATTTGGTTCAACAAGCATTTACGAGCTGCCGCCAAGCAGAAAGTCCGTACCTGTATGATATGTTGTCAGTTTAATCCAGGTAAAAGTGTCCCGGTGGAACAAGGTGGATTCCAGCCCCCTGACCACCCTTTTGAAGTCCTCCAGATGGATTATATTCAGATGGAGCGATGTCGAGGTTTCAAGTATGTCCTTGTAGTTGTATGCGCTTTGTCCAGGTGGACAGAAGCATATCCAGTCCCAGATTACACAGCCGCGACCACTGCCAAGCAGTTGGTTCGTGAGTTCTTCCCCCGTTATGGACTCCCTAGAGTCGTATATTCTGATAACGGCCAGCCATTCTCCTCAGAGTTAATGAAGCATGTTTCCCTTTTGTTAGGATACCAGTGGAAGTTCCATTGTGTACGCCATCCTGAAGCAGCAGGTCTCGTAGAGAGACATAACCAGACCCTGAAAATCCGCATTGCCAAAGTATGTAAAGAGAAAGGTGTGGACTGGCTAGTAGCTCTGCCAGTTGCTTTGTTCTATATGCGCATGGTCGCACATTCCAGATCAGGTCTGTCCCCGTATGAGGTCGTTTTCGGCCGCCCCCCTAACATGTGGGGTACACCCAGACCCCGAAGTATTACCGATGTTTCAAGTAATATGCTGACAGATTACCTAGCTTCCTTGATGTCTGCCCTCAACTCTTGTCGTTCACAGGTTGCCGCCGCATTTCCAGACAACACCGAGGTGGCACCGCATGAAATCGTTCCAGGATCCATGGTCCTTGTCCGGAATTTTGACCGCTCAAGTCCGCTGGAGCCTCGCTGGAAGGAGCCCCGACAGGTCCTCCTCGCCACCCGTACAGCCGTGAAGTTGGAGGGACGCAAAGGCTGGGTGCACCTTTCACATATAAAGAAGTTTTATGGACTGAAACCAGTCTCAAAGAACATTTCCCAGGATTCAAAGGACTGCCAAAGTACTATTTTTAAGGACTGTCCCGCAAAAGACATTGCTACGAACCCTTCCCAGTTAGAGAAAACTCCGCAACAGGAGTATAAACTCAAACTCCGGTCTAGTAAAATAAGTCAGCCAGTTTGATTGTCTAAGTCCTCCCCTAGGTGAAACGGTTAGACTGTTTCTGACATGTATAAAATAGACCCCCATAGTGAGAGAGTTAGTCAAAACTCAATCCGATGTATCGTTTTTCTATGTTTCATATTATTTCTCAGTATTATGATTTCCTGCACCAGTTATGCGTTTTACCTGTATTTTCCAGTTTCTCATGTAAATACGTCTTCTAATGTTACGGTAGAACACACGTTTAGTGATCTGCCTCCTCATGAACTCTCTTACCGCCTCGCTATGCGAAATAATTCTTTCATCCGCATGCTACATTATTCACACCAGACCAGCAATGCCACTAATTGTTGGGTGTGTGGTCGACTCCCCCCTTTCCAGACACCGAAGGGAGTTCTGCCACTCTTTCCTTATCCTTTTTCACATAATGGTTCGTGTGGAGCATGGTCCACGTTAACGTCATCCTCAACAGATATGTCTTTTCTTAACAGTACATGTTTTCCAGACAAGCAAGGTCTCCCCCACAGAACCGGGTTAGATCTAGAAAATGAAGTGTATAATTTAGGTAATTATTCTTCGAATTTCATGGTCCTGAATGTTCAGTCTGATACTACTCCAGACTTACCTGCTATTTCAGTACTACCAGTCAAAGGCGAATTATGTGTCCGAAATAATGGTTCCGTACATGTAGGACATAGTGATTGTACTACTATTGTCAAGTATAGTGACAGTGGGAAATCTATTTTCAAAGCTTCACGTCATTCTTATTTTATTTGTGGTCAGACCGCATATGTTCGTCTGCCCCTCGATTGGGAGGGAACCTGTTACATTGCCTTCCTACTGCCACCAGTTTTCCTAGCCCCACCTGATTATCATAGAAACACACATCTAGTACACATTAGACATAGAAGGGAGATCGAGTCCCCAATTGTCGATTATACTGAAACTGCTCTAGAACAGTATACAGATTTCAATAGAGGTTTCTTCTTCTTTATAGGACCTATCCAGAATAGTAAGCTAATCCGTAGGTTAACAAGAACCCTTGAAGTAGTTGTCAATGAGACTGCCTCTGCTCTAGGTAACTTAACCGAAGAGCAATCTGCTATGAGATTTGTAGTTTTACAGAATCGTCTCGTCCTTGACGTCATATTGGCCGATAGGGGCGGGGCCTGTAGAGTCATCGGATCTAGTTGCTGCATTTTCATTCCAAATAACGCGCCGTCTGTTTATTCAGCTATAACCAGACTCCATAAAATTGCCCATCTGTTACACCAAAATCCAGGCACCTGGACATGGTCCGGTTGGTTCTGGGATATAATTTCCGCTTGGGGATGGAAAGTCTTGTCCTTTCTAGGTATTGCAGTAGCGATCATATTTAGCTGCTGCCTCTGTATACAATGTGGCCCTGCGATTTGCGGCATTTGTGCTACATCTTGTATTCCTAGTCCCAAGCCCCGTTCTAAAACACGTTCCCAGAAAATTCGTGACGAGCAAATGATACTGTATGAAATGATAGATGGTATCATGAATATTGATGTTTCCTGAAGGAAACGTAGTGACAAGGAGGGAATGTGGAAAAGTAAATTTTGCCATGTTCTGTGTCCCTACGAGTCCTCCATCATATGTTATCTGTGCATGATTAATATGCATATGTTATTCCCCATGTTCAATTAAAGACGCAATTATAGTTGTGTCCACCTTTAGTATGTCAGTTTCCAGTTCTCGTGAATACTACGAATATCAGGCGAATATCAGGCCTATGTAAAGCTACGTTGCCACGTTTCTCAGTGTGCACGTTATTCCATTGTAAAGTCCCCGTTTCTAGGCCTCAAAAGGGCCCGGACACCAGTTTTCAGCTCCTGTCTCCTGAGCCCTCGCTGAGGAGCGATACAGCCCCCACCTGTATCCTCGACCCTTCACTTACTTCCTGCCTCGCAGTGCCCGGCTCAGCTTGGCTCTGCCTCTGAGTCTGCCAAGAGTATGTTATGATTCTAGCTATCAGTCCAGCCCTCCTTCTCTGCATTCCTAAAGCTACTGAATCGCATCAATAGTTTCCGTCATTGTCTAGCCTTCACGTCTCCACGTTAGAGAAATACTGTATTAATGATCATTTAATATTCTTCATCACGCACTACATGTAGAATAATGCATGCTCCAGTCTTAGAGTCTGTTCGCCTTTATTCCAATAACATTTGGATTCTATCAACATGTTCTCTAAACATCAGATACTAGATACTGCTTAGGTACATGTCGCCCTGACTCTCCAGACTTCAGTCTCTGCTCCTAGCACAGAGTTCGAAGCCCCCAGCTTCTCCTAGTAACACGTCATTGCCAGCTTGCGCGCACCATCAGGTTAGAGGTCCCGGCTCCTCAGGTAGCCCCCTCCATGTTTCCGCCCCATTCATGACATAATCTGTTACGTTTGCATCACATGTCTATGTATACGCCCTGTTACACCTCTTTTCACCCTTATCTATCGCGACTGCTACGCGTCACGCCTATTGCTCCACCCACTGCTACGCCTATCGTATGTATTGTAATGCAACTGTTTTAGTATATATGATCGTGTATTGTAATTAAATGTTAGCGCGCTCATCCCAGATCCAGCCCCAGCAGCTGCTGGGCCCTGCCATCCTATTCCTATGCAGGTTGTCCTGTTCCTGTCCTTTATGCTGTAATAAACCTGCAAAACTCCTACTACCTCGAATCTTGACTCTTATTTATTGAGCTATCTGTTATTCATTTATTCATTCAAAAATAGATCCGGTATTATTTATTTATATACCACAAAACCCGCAATCAAGACACCGAACTGACTTAAAATCCTGACACTTCGGGAGCCGGTGTCGCCGAAGAGTCAGAGAGTGCATCGGACGTCCCTAGTCCTGCTCCAAGTGTCAAAGCGGAAGAAGAAGTGAGTGGACATGGAAGCTCACAGTATCGACTCCGAAAAAACCTTGAACCGGCCCGTAAGCTGAAGGACTACTTTAGGTAAGACTGTTCTAATTATTTTGGACATTGTGAATTGTGTTTATCCCCATAGTTAATGTGGGGCTCATGTTTTGTTAAACAATTGTTTTGGGGAGGAGTGTGGAGTTGCACTTGTGACGTAAGGGATGCGCTAAGTGGGGTGGTCCGACCTCGCATTGGAGGGAGGAGTGCCTCCGAGTATTTCCCCCTCAGAACTTGGCCAGTTAGAGTGGTCCAGGTCACATGCCAGTCATTCAATAAACAGGCTGCCACGGACGTGACATCAGAGGACGCGCGCTCACAGTGGCCGACAGCAAGTAACTCCTGCGTCCGTGTATTTATTGTAGCTGGCGCCTCGCAGCGCTATTATTCACCGGGCCTGAATAGCGGTGGGTCTGGACCACCGACACCACACTCCCCTCAAGCAACTTATTTTACTGCCACTATAGAAGGCCTCTTGGATAGAAATTCCAGGACCTTCGCTCCGTAATTGGATTCATGTGACGAGTGAGTGAGCCATGGCATAGAAATATGAAATATGCGTCCTGTGCCGGCCATGAACATAGAAATAGGACAAGTGAAAGCAATAGATGTTAGGCAATCCATGGGCAGGAATGGCCGCCACCTTAAAGGAATCTAAGTACCCGTATAAAAAAATGGTCAACTGCAGGATCGTAGACATAATAGCAAAAAAACACAAGTATTACAAATATATCTTTATGACTCTGACAGTATAATCCAAGGACAGAGAAGGTGGAAATCAGACGAATAAATGGTGTATTCACTAGACAATAAATGGGAGCAAGGGAGAGCAAGGGTGATATATCAATTTCCCCAAAAGAGCCTTAAAAGATATTTAAAGCTAAACATAAAGCAAATTCCCAAAAAGGGAATACAATACAAAAAGTTCTCTTATTTACGGTATCTGTTGGTGTCTCTTCCTTTCAAGGTCTTAATTTTCTCTAAGATTGTCTAAGTCAAATCAGTCTCCTTATGATTCATTTGTGTCCAGTATTCTACAAGGGGAGCACCTTTCTATTTCTTTGAATTGCTGACTTGTGCTCACTCACTCTTATTCTTAGCTAGTTTCACCCACATATCCCAGAGAGCAAGGGTACAGTATGATGTAAATAACATTAGTTATGTCAGGCCAACATTACCCATTTCATTTTCTATTGCATGAAAAATTATGCGTGCATTTGATGAGGATATAGATTGTAGTACTTGAAATTCTGGACCCATGTCATAAACACCATCGTATCATGACGATTTTGATATCAGAATACCGAGAATGGCTAGTACACTATGCACAAGCATTTTCGTCATATTCGAGTGACGATTTCACCTTGAAATCGCAGTTTTCGTCCTGAACCCTCGGGTTCCATTTTGTGTACGGCAGCCATTTTGTGAGTTGCCCTCACATAGGCCAATGATTAAGGCCAAAAACGATCCTGAAGGACACGAACACCTTTCCTGACTTCTCTACGACCTGGGCAAGCTGACTCCACTGCCCAAGGCCAAACCTGTTCGGTCAGTTCCTCTCCCAGTGGCCGAACGAGATAGTATCAAGGCAAAACATGCCATAAACATTTCATAGCACACAAACCACACCTAATCTTGCACACACCTGTCCCTGTTTCCTACTTTATGACTTGCTTTACGAGGAGGAGGTGCCCGTTTTTAATGGGGGTCCATCGATATCTGATGAAAATACTGGGCCTTGCCGGATAATTGATTGTGGGCTGAACAAACTGAAATATGGGCTTGTCATCATGACTCTGCTTTTTCTTTGTAGTGGAAATATGTGAATGACCAACTGTAAAACAAAGAATGTTTGCCTAAAGCATAATATTTTGTATAAAAAGAGAAGGCTGGCTTTGTAAGTTTGAGCAGTCTCCTGAGAATATACACCGTGTTGTACTTCTAGGACGCCTGTTACTTGGTTGCAGCCAATAAACTCGATTTTTGATTTCACCTAGAAGACTCTGTGTTTCTGTAGTCTGAAACAGGAAGGACCCGAAGTCTTAGGGTGTTGTCCCTGGCACAGCTGGGTTACCGGTTCAGTACCGGTTCTGAAAAACCCAGTACTTCAGTTGGCGCCCAACGTGGAGCGATATCAGCGGTACCGGTCCAAGCCAGAGGTTCGTGAGGAGCTTTGTGTGAAAATTCTGGAGGAAGGCCGCCACTTCATCGACCCCTGCATGTCGACGTGGTGCGAAAGTCTTTGCTGCGAGGTTCCCCGCTTCCCGACGGCTACGAAGGACTGCTGCCCTGACTATCGCCCTGTCCGATTGGAACTCCAACCTATGAGCTCTACGTGAAACATGGAGTAGGCCCCATCACATATAATGAAGTATGGATCTGATACACCAGAAAAGATGGTGTCTTAAAATGGCCCCAATATGGTAGTTTTGACACGGAGATTTTAGATAATCTAGAGGTTAGACTTTTTAAGAAGAAAGCCCGGCCGGCGATGTTTGACTCTTTCCGCCTATGGCGAAAAGAAGCCAAACAGAAGGAAATTGAATTAGAGAAGAAAATAAAAGAGAAAAGGGTAACTCGATAATGCAAGCTGCTATGCAGTTTAAAGATAACGAAGAAGAACAGATGAGCGAGCAGTTGCACAGGCAACGTAAAATGGCAATCGATAAATATTATCCAGTTTTGCCGCCTCTTCAGCAGGATGCAGCAAAAGAACTTGAAAAAGATCCCCTAATGTCGCATTTATTGAGTTCGCCACCCCCTTATGCGCAGAATGCTACAGCACCTCCGCAACCTCTAGTCGTGCAACCCCCTATTGTTGTGCCTCAAGTTCTTCCACAGCCGCCAGCTGCTCTTCAGTTGGCTCCTACTCTTCCGCTACAGCCTCCTCAAGGGCCACCGGCTTTGACATCTGCTCTGCCTTTACTTCCCACAACCCTGACCACTATCTCGACTACCACTCCTGTCATTCCTCTTGATACTGCCTCTGCATCTGCCTTGCCTCACTCTGCTTTTCCACCTGTCCTTTCATCGACCTCCCCCTCTGTTCACCAGAGAATGACTAGCACTGTTGCTAGCCTTCTATATCCTCTCTTTGGAGCAACAAGTGCAACTCCTGTCTCAGAGCGTAAACAGTTACGTAGCCAACTGCCTGATTCTAGGGAGAAGGAAACATTGAATTATTTGGCACATAAATGGGTTACTGACCCGATAAGATATGAGCTAGAGTCTGTTATGGATGTCTTCCATCAGTAGGAAGCACCAAAACAGAGATACGTTTTTGAGAAAATGTGTACTTTCCTGAGTGAGGATTTAGAGGAAAATGATTTAGAGCCTAATCCGCCTGAGTTGTGTCGTGTCCGGTTCGATTTTGCAAAAGGCACGATTGCGGGTTCCGATGTTGAGAAAGCAGTTGCGACATTATTATCATTCAGGAGTGAGGGTGTTTCTCGGTCGTTGTTTGAGTCTGATTCCTCTGTTAAAAAGAAGGTAAGACAGTATCCAATGAGAGAAGTTCCTCCGGTATGGAAGGAAGCAGTGCAGGCTGATGCGGGTCGTAATATTGACGCTGTTCCAGCACACTTTCAGCGCGTTTGGGTACATGTTCCATGGAAAAGAGCTGAAGTCTTGGCCCTTAAACAGACTTTGCCTGATCCCCGTAAAAATCCTGCAGGATATTACAAGGAATTGTCACAGACTGCAGGCTCTTGCATTATGAATTTAGCCGACATAGACATGTTGTTTGGAAATGTTGTTCCACAGCCTTTATGGGGAAAGATTTGTCATGCGGATCATGATCAGGAGTTAGGTGATACATGGGTTAATATTACTGCTGCTGATGGCAGACAAGTTGGTGGTGCTAAACCCGAGCCTTTAGTAGCAGATCTCCCTGGTAGGATAATTAATTACATGAAGACTTTAATGCCTGCGATGCGAGTGAATTGGGACAAGTTGTCTGCGTGTAAGCAGAAGAAAGATGAAACAGTGTCTGATTTCTTCACCAGGTTTGAAGAAACGTTTATCGACCACAGCGGTCAAGATATGAGTACAGAAGGTGGTCAACGGTTGTTCGTTGACAAGTTTGTGCACAATTTGCTTCCCGAGTTGTGTAAGAAGTTAAAAGATTCAGAAAGTTCGTGGGCCGTTTCCTCTTCAGCACAGATATTGGCTACTGCCCAGTATTACGAAAATCGAGATAAAGATGAGAAAGATAGGGCAGACAAGAAAACGAAAGAGTTAAAAACAAAGGTTCTTTTACAGCAGGCGTACCCGCCTCGTGGTGGTCAAAATAACTATCAGCAGCCTCAGCAGTTTCAGAGAAGCATGCAAAGGACCGAATATCCTCAACAACGTTTTCCTGTAGGCCCTAATCAGTGTGCATATTGTAAAGAAGAGGGCCATTTTAAAAGTAGCTGTCCTGCTTTATTACAGCGTATGAATGGTGTTTCTAGCGCAAGAGGTCGAGGTATTTCACAAGCACCTAGAAGTAAAGGACTTGGAAATTTCCCCCAGAATGTGCGTTCCCTTCCGCCTCAAAATTCAATGAATAGGTTTGATCAGCAGAATAACGTGTCTAGTAGGATAGCTCAGTACTATGCTGATGACTACTATGCAGAAGATGAGAATATGGAAGGTAATGATTGCTAGGACAGCCATAGACAAAGAGAGGGAGTTGTTTCAGTTCCAGTAGCTCAGAGTGGACCTTACGTTGAGGTGATTACATCAGGTGTGTCAGAACCTTTTCTGTTGGATACTGGTGCTACAAAGAGTTCTATTATGCACTCTAAACTCCCTGGCGCACCTTTGTCTGGCGAAATGAATGTTTCAGTAGGTTTTTTTGGCGCCCCGGTTAGGAACCCGATTTCTAGTCCTATGTCCCTTTCTGTTGGACCTTGTGAATTCGAAGCACCCCTTATTCTAACCACAGGTTGTGGTGAAAATTTGTTGGGATTGGATCTGTTGAAAAGATTGTATGCGACTTTGTATTGTTCTCCTTCAGGAGTGCAACTTACACTGGGTAAGAAAGTGGTCTCCCCAATGTACTTGTCGAAGGATAAACTTCCGACAGAATTGTCGTCTCTTCCTGAAGTTCTTTGGGCTACTGGTCCTAATGATGTGGGTCTTTTGGAAATACCGCCATATGTTGTGACATTAAAAGCCAATGTTAAAATGCCACGAATCCCTCAATACAAGATCTCTAGTGAAGGTGAAAAAGCGTTGCTAGCAATCATTTATGATTTGATTGAAAAAGATGTAATTGAAGAGACAAGAGGCAACGTTTGCAATAGTCCTGTTTTGCCTGTTTTGAAGCGTACTGATCTTTCTCAGCCACCTGTTTACAGGTTCGTGATTGATCTTAGAGAGGTGAATAAAATAGTTGTGCCACAATTCCCAGTTGTCCCTGATATCACTGCCCATTGACTATGATTCCAGCTTCTGCGACTTGGTTCTCGGTGATTGACTTGAAGAATGCGTTCTTCAGCATCCCGATTGCCGAGGAGAGTAGGGATATTTTCGGCTTCAGTTTAGGAGGTCGAAGCTTCCGCTTCAAACGCGCTCCCCAGGGCTACTGTGAAAGTCCATCAATATATAGTCAAGCTTTAAAAGCACAGCTTGACACAATTGTTTTACCTGGTGGCGCTACCCTTATTCAGTACGTTGATGATCTGTTTGTTGCTGCAGATACGGAGGAAATCTGTAAGGAAGCCACGTTGTCGTTGTTGCATCACTTGTCTGAGTTACATCACAAAGTGTCCCTTTCGAAATTGCAATATTGTCAACAAGAAGTGACCTACTTAGGTCATCTCTTATCGAAGGAGGGAAGGAAACTGACCCCAGAAAGAATTCAGGCAATAGCGAAATTGAGTGTGCCAAAGACACAGAGAGAAGTGCGTGCTTTCTTGGGTATTACATCATATTGCAGACAATGGACACCAAATTTTTCTTTGTTGGCCAAACCTTTGGTGGCATTAACTTGTAAAGATACGCCGCATCCCCTTCCATGGTCTGATGAGTGTCAGAAAAGTTTTCCCAATTGCGCAATGCATTATATTCGGCTCCTGTGTTGGGTACCCCCGACTACAGTAAGCCTTTTACATTGTATGTCCATGAGAAAGACGGTTGTGCATTGTCAGTGTTGACACAGTTGTTCGGAGACAAACAGCGTCCATGTGCGTATTTTTCGTCAACTTTGGACCCGGTAGCAAAAGCATTGCCGAGTTGCCTGAGAGCCACAGCAGCAGCAGCTGTTTCTATTCGACAGTCTGCTGGTTTAGTCATGAATAATACATTGGTTGTGATGGTTCCACATGCAGTGGACACGTTGTTAAACCGGACCAAGACACAGCACTTAACTAGTGCTCGATTGTCAGGGTGTGAGTTAACACTGTTAGCGAGTCATGTGCACATAAAAAGATGCAACACCTTGAATCCAGCTATGTTGTTGCCGATTGAAACAGAGTTAGATACTTCTGAACAGCATGTTTGTTTTCTCAGAACAGAAGAAGAAACGAAAGGGAGAATAGATCTTAGTGACACTCCTCTTTCAAAGTGTGATGGTACCTTATGGGTGGATGGTTCATGCTTCAAGCTTCCGAATGGTGATACGACTGCAGCATATGCTGTCACGACTTTGCACATGATTGTTGAAGCTGCACGTATCCCACATAGTTCAGCCCAAGCAGAAGAGTTGATTGCACTTACAAGAGCGTGTGTGTTGTCGAAAGGAATGAAAGTGAACATATATGCCGACAGCCAGTATGCATTTGGTGTGGCTCACAGTTTTGGACAATTGTGGAAAGAACGTGGATTTCTGACTTCGCATGGAGCTAAGATACAGCATGGTCAGTTGGTGAATGAGCTTCTCGAGTCACTTACCTTGCCGTTGCAAGTTGCGATTGTAAAATGCAGTGCACACAAGAAGGTGACTGATGATGTTGGTCGTGGAAATGCATTTGCTGACGAAGTCGCAAAAGAAACAGCGAGGGATGTGATGAGTCGAATGTATGTTGCAGGCACTGCAAGATGGATTGGTGATGTGGGAATGTGTGAAGACACGATAGAGAGTGTGAAGACTATTCAAGCTGAAGCTACAGAGAAAGAATTGAGTGCGTGGAGAGAAAGTACGGGTAAATTGGATGCAAATGGTTGTTGGGTTGAACTGTCAGAGCATCAGCGATGGTTGTTACCCGATGCGTATTGTAATAAAGCAGGATTTCCACAGGATGTGTTTCTCAAGTAATATTTATTCAGCCCCAACCAACAGTCAGCTGGCAACTGACACATATGGAATTTACAAGACAAGGAACATTGGTGTGACATGGTTCCAAGCTCTAGGTTCCAACATGGAACCAGAACACCCAGGGAGACAGGTCATTACACTTCTCCCTCTTAACCACCAAACAGGTTTACATGTCCAGCCATAAAATAGGCAACAAAAGATAAGGACAAACAAAGAAGAAACTACCTAGACATAATCACGCAAGTAAAGAGGAGGCCTGCGTACTCTCACACTCTTATGAGAATAATTAGAACCCGGGTCAAGAGCAACAACAAAGTCATCACATTTCCCTTTTCCCCAAAAGTGAGAAACACGACTATTGTTCCAGATACGACCATCCTCCGTCTTTACAGCATTTTTGAAAATTTTCACAATGGTTCTGGGAACAGAGAACTTCGACCAGTTTTGACAGCCCACAGGAGCCCTGATCTTTACTACCTCCCCCACCATGAATTTAGAATCCTTTGCAGAATTTCTCCTGTCTACATATATTTTCCTTTTCCTTTGTAGATTCAACTCCCTTTCTCTCCATGCACCCAGATCATTATTTTTCACACCCTTGTCTGCAGCCATCCAAGCAGGACATAAACAAGTGTTAGGAGCTCTACCCTTGAAAAGCTCAAACGGAGTTTTTCCTGTAGTTGAGTGGGGAGAGAAACGATATGCTGAAATTCTGTTCTGTAACTCCTTTCTCCAGTCCAAATTGTTAACCCTTGCCAACTGAATGCTTTCCTTCAAAGTTTTGTTGAGTCTCTCCAAAGCACCATTTGCCTCAGGATGATACAAAGAAATCCTCTTGTGAATAATGACCCACCTACTGAAATACTCCTCAACTTTCCCTGAACAAAATTGAGGCCCATTGTCAGAAAGAATGGAGTTCGGGAAACTCTCGCGTTTAAATACAGACTCTAAAAAAGAAATAACAGACTCACTTGTAATCTCCCTTACCAAAGTAACCTCGACCCACCTAGAATACAAATCCAATAAAACCAACATAAATGGAGTTTGATGCTCACCATGTAAAGGCCCCACAATATCAACTGCAATTTCATCCCAGGGGGACCTAGGCAATCTCCTGCATACCATTGGAGAAGACCTCGTCCTCAAAACTTTATCACTGGCCTGACACGAAGAGCAATCCCTAACGGTGCGTTCCACCAACAAATCAATACCAGGCCACCAGAAGTCCATTCGTATACGTTCTTTTGTTTTTGAGATCCCCAAGTGTCCCTCATGAGACATGTCCACCAAAACACTCCTGAGATTAACGGGTGGGACTAGCCTAGTACCTCTCATGAGTAAACCATCCACCACTGCCAACTCATCAGCAATCAAAGACCAAGGTTTCTTTAAAGAACGAGACTTTCCAGCTTCCAACAATTTAATGACTTCCTTTAAATCTTCATGCTTACTCAGCTCATCTCTCCAAGCATCTTCCTTCACCGCCCCCAAAGTAACGTCACACACCTTTAACTGAGCCTCCAAATCGTCAGCCACAGTTTCCTCACCTCTCTACAACATCCACCAGCCTAGACAGACAATCAGCCGAGACATTAGTTTTTCCTGGAATATACTCAAACTTGAACACAAACTCCTGCAAAGAAATTACCCATCTCCTAATTCTCGCTGAGATTGAGTCTAACCCCTTCTTTTCAAACACCTCCTTTAGTGGCTTGTGATCAGATCTTACGGTAAAGGAGGAACCCCAAACAAACTTCCTGAATTTATTCACAGCCCAATGTATACCTAGCGCCTCTTTCTCTATGACAGAGTAATTCAACTCCGCCCCCTTCAAGCACCTCGAAGCACAAGCTATTAGGACCTCTTTGCCTCTCCTCACCTGTAACAACAAAGCACCCAGACCCTTACTGCTAGCATCAGTTACAATAAACGTCGGATCCCCTGGAACAAACGCCTGCAAATTTGGTGCATTCCTCAGATCCATCTTCACCTGATCAAACTCTCTACTACACTCCTCAGACCAATTAAAAACAGAACCTTTACACATGATTTTCCTAAGATTAACAGTCTTATCTGCAAAATTTCTGACAAACTTATTATAGAACTCTGCCATGCCCAAAAATGATGACACCTCTTCTTTTGAACATGGCTCCTTCAACTTTTCGATTGTTTCAACAAGATCCTTCTTTGGACAAATGCCCTTCCTTGAAATGTGGTGGCCCAAATAATCCAGCTCATTGACACTAAACTTGCACTTGCTCTGTCGCAGAGTTAATCCAACATCCATCATTTTCTTCAACACCAGACAAACTCTCTCATCATGTTCTTGCTCATTCTTACCAGAGATAAGCACATCGTCCTGGTAACATCTTACCCCCGGTATTCCTTTGAACAGATCTTCCATAATCCTCTGGAATACCGAGGCTGCTGAAACCAGCCCAAAAGGCATCCTTAAAAACTTGAAAGCGCCCATTGGTGTGATAAAACTAGTAAGCTCTTGACACTCTTCTTTTAACGGAACCTGGTGATAGGCCGAAGCCATATCCAAGATGGTAAAATAACATGCTCCATCTAGTGTAGAAACTAACTCCTCTATGTTTGGCAACGGGTACTTGTCAACTATAACCTCCTTATTTAAAGCGCGGAGGTCAACACACAGCCGAATCTCATTATTAGGCTTCCTCGCGACCACAATTGGTGCGAGCCATTCAGTAGCTTCTACTGGTTGTATGACCTCAGTTGACAACAATTTTTCAATCTCTTTACCCACAGCATCCTTTACACAAATTGGAATGCGCCTTACTTTAGCAACAACAGGCACCGCACCCAACTTTAGTTTGATGTTGTGATTGTAGCCCTTTATACATCCTAGTTTTTCACTGAACAATTCTTTAAAATTCTTTATGAACTTGTTCTCACCATTGTCTACAGCCTGTACTTGAATAACAGGATGTGCATTTGGATTGAGACTCACACCCAATCTTGCCTGATGAGTCCAACTTAACAAGTTGTCTCCTCTGTTTACCACATACATTTTTGCTTCAGCATACCTCCCTTTATATTCAATGCAGTCAAAAAAGTAACCCATTATTTTTATGGGATGTTCCTGATAACCTGTTGGTCTAATATCAGGTTTACACAAAGTCTTTTTCTTTCCAAACACATTTTCAAGCACTTCGTTAGAAATGAAAGTAACATGTGAGCAAGAATCAAACTTCATAAAAAACACTTGCTTCCCCAATCAACACAAAATCAGAAGGATGTTCTACCACACCATCATTAATCTGAAAACTAACCAACTTAGTCTCAGTCCTCGTATCTCTCACAACTCTTGTTCTGCAATTTCTACCAATGTGTCCCTTTCTACCACACACATTACAATTGAACTTAAGAGCAGGACACTCTCTCGCATTTGCCATATGCCCATATTTCCCACATCTATAACAAGTTCCTTGAAAAGGTGTTGTGAATTTTTTACCTGACTGTGTTTTAGGAATACCACCTTCAACCTCCCCTTTCAACTTTTCACCCTCGCACACTTCTTTTTTCTTTTTCTCTTCATCTCTCTTTACAGCCTGACACACCACTTCTTGTGTTGAAGAACTACTTGGCTTTTCTTCCTTTTTCTCCTTGCTCAGTTCTCCAACGCATTTTAACATGTGTTCAACCCTTTTTGCAATACCTACCACTTCTTCTAGAGCAGGTTCATCTTTTAGCCACAACTCTTCTCTTATTTTATCACTCACACATCTCAAAACAAACTGATCCCTAATTCGTTCTTCCACCAAACCCCCAAACTTACAACTAGATGCCAACTTTCTTAGTGCAGTTATGTACTCTTCAACACTCTCTTCCTTGCCCTGCTCTCGTAAGCCAAAATAATACCTTTCCATGATGGTACTCACTTTAGGAAGATAATGTAAATCCAACTGCCTAGCACATACCTCATACTCATTCAACCCTCTTTGTTCTGCTTGTGGGATAACTGGAAGAGTCTCTAAAATCTCCTGGCCTTCTCTGCCCAAACAATGCATCAATAAGGCATGTTTCCTCTCACCACTCAAATTTGCACCACACACCCTTGCGTAATTTTCAAAAATTTTCTTCCATTTTTTCCACCTAATAAGTGGTTCCCCAGGTTCCATTAGAAAGAAAGGGGGTGCAGTTACATTCTGCATCTTGCTGCCCCTATTCCACTTAATATACTTTAATCTTATTCACCTTTGTACTTTTAAAACAATGTTCCACAACCCTTCCCTCTTTAAGGTGTGCCCATCACCGTTGACAGGCTCCAAGATGTCAATGTAGAACTAAAAGAGTCAAGTCCGGTCCTCCTTTCCAGCACCTCACGTCACTACTTCAAGTGTGTGTCACTTACTCTATCAGCTCCTCCGACATCGCGCTTCCTCCCATGCTCACTCGTTTTTTTTTGTTGTAGGACAGATCTCTCAGTTCTCCTTTACCACAAGAATTGGTGCTCCTACAATGTCAATGCCAAACTTCCGCCTCACACGTTGCAGTCTTCTCAAAATACAAAAACGAAAAAAAAACGAGATAAAAAAATATTCAAGATGGCCGCCACTATTCCTTCACCAACATTCAGTCTTGTTTCCAAAGTGGGTTAAGCTTCTTTTTTTTTTTTTAGACCAAGTCAAAATGGCCGCCACAAAACCAAAGTGCTTCTTTCTTTGACAAATCGAGCTTGTTTCCTTTCTCCCGACTCCAAATGGCCGCCAAGAAACAATCGAGTCACTTTCTGTTGCCAATCTCGCTTGTTTTTCTCTTTTTTTGAAACGCTCCCATTCAAAGATGTCAGCCAACTTTTCTCCAACCAAAAGGTCTTTTTTCTTAGGGAGATTGCCCTCGAAAATCGACGTCACTCTCACACTCCGTTTTTTCTCAATTCTCTTTCAAAAAAACATTGAAAGTGACTACCTTTGCCGATTTTCATCGCTTTTTCGACTTCCTAGACTCTCTTCACCGCGTTTCCTTCGCTGATCCACGGTTGACCCTTGAAGATGTGGATAAATCTCCCTTCATCGAAACAGCAGACATGTGAGTTCTTTTCTTGATATTCAGCTAATTTCCTGTTGTTGAGGCTAGTTTTCACGAGTGGATCCCATCCTCCAACGTCGCCAGTGTAATAAAGCAGGATTTCCACAGGATGTGTTTCTCAAGTAATATTTATTCAGCCCCAACCAACAGTCAGCTGGCAACTGACACATATGGAATTTACAAGACAAGGAACATTGGTGTGACATGGTTCCAAGCTCTAGGTTCCAACATGGAACCAGAACACCCAGGGAGACAGGTCATTACACGTATGTGCTTGCGGTTGTTACAATGGCTCATGGAATGGCTCACATCAGTGTGAAAGGGATTTGTAAGTTGTTGGCTCCAGTATGGCAAAATGCTGGAATTCCTAAGTGTGCAGAGAATGTGGTCAAGAATTGTATGGTGTGTCTGAAATCGTATCCTGGTAGGGGAACCCCAACTCCAGCTGGTCATTTTGCGCCTCCAACGTATCCGTTCGAGGTTTTGCAGCTAGATTTCATCCACATGGAAAGGTGCAACAATTTGAAATACATACTCGTTGTTGTTTGTGCCTTTTCAAGATGGGTAGAAGCTTACCCCCTGAAGGACAACACTGCCTTATCTACAGCTAAAGCCCTTGTGAAAGAGTTCTTCCCTAGATTTGGAATGCCGAGAATGGTCTGGAGTGACAATGGGAGTGAATTTGTGGGTTGAGTGATGAAAAAAGTATGTGAAGGGCTAGGAATCCAACTGAAATTCCACGTTGCAAATCACCCCCAATCAGCTGGATTAGTAGAGTGCTACAATGGCACATTAAAACTAAAATTGGCCAAGATTCAAGCAAGCTCTGGTCTTAAATGGCCTGACGCTCTGACTTTGGCACTCCTATCAACAAGAATGACTGTGCATTCGGGAGTGGGACTGAGTCCGTATGAAATTGTGTTCGGCCGTCCGGCCAACATATGGGGAGTGCCAAGGCCGACAAAATTCAGTGAGATCGAACACCCTGTACTGCTTGACTATTTGTACGAATTGATGGCTAAATTGCGTGTTTTACACCAACAGGTTCACGATTCTCTGCCTCAGGTATCTGAAGATCCAGGCCACACCATCAATCCTGGTTCGTGGATTTTGGTGAAAAATTTCCAGCGGACAAAGAATAATCAGCCCCGCTGGACCGGCCCCCACTTAGTCCTGCTGTCAACGAGATCCGCCGTGCGAGTGGAAGGCAAAAAGAACTGGATCCACGGCGTACACTGCAAGAGGGTGCCTTTGCCTCTACCGTACGACCTGTGGGTCCAGGAGGGTGTCGCTGACTCAGAGACTGAAACTGTGCCTCGATTTCTGCCTTTCAGTGATGCACGTGTGAAAGGAACGATTTCTGAAAAAGAAAGTGACAATCTCTTGCAAGAAGCTGTGCCACCATCAAATCGATTGGACACTATGGAGCCTGAACTCCTGTTTCAAGACCAGACAGTATCTGGGAAGCAACACTATAATCTGAGGCCGAGAACTATGGACAAATAAAACTTTCCTTTTTCTTTGCTAAATTTTGAAAGTGCAGCTCTCTCATCTGAGAAACTTTTTTATTTTTGCTTTTCGAACCACCATCCGGGTTCAGCTGTAGGGTCGCGGTTGCCCAAGTCTTTGGGGTGCAGCCGAAGACGTTAGGTCGACGGTTCTGGTTGGTCTAAGGGAGTTGCCCTGGACTGACAGAAGCATCCTTTAGCATAGAACACCCTACCATCGCAAGCAGCATTTTAGAGAGGATGGAGTTTTTCGAGATGGAGAGACCTGCCAAACAAATAAACTTTAAGACTACAATTTGCAGAATGATGACCAAGAAACGTTTTTTGATATTATGTATTTTCATGTTGTTCAGTGTAATGATGTTTTTCATAGAATATGTTTTATTCTCTTTTCGAGTGACATTTGCACCCACTTCTTCGCCCATACCTCCTCCTACTACTATTTCCTCACATTCTTTTCAACCTCTTCCTGAACATGAATCCGCTAGGAGATTAGAGTTTATTAATAACTCCTTCGTTCAGCTTTTGCACCAACACCAACTAGTAATGAGCACGACTAACTGTTGGGTGTGCGGTCTTATGCCCCACACAACGGATAAAGGTATCCCTTATCTGGTCCTGCCATTCAGCCACAATGGTTCCGTGTGGGCATACAGAACAATGTTCATCTACGCACATGAGACCTACCCCCTACGTTCTGTGGAAGATAATCCTAAGAAAAGTGCTCTAGTTAATGGTATAGTAGATATGATTAAGGAAGATATCTCCTATGAGACTATCCCGAGAGATGAGACACTAGTATATATAGGATGGAACGTGACCGGATATGGAGTTACTCTGAGTGAGAAACAGCAAGCTAAGAGATCTTCCCCGATTTGGATTGTACCCCATCAGGGTCACTTATGTCTGCAAGGTATTGGCAAGAATCCCAGAGCTCAGTTAGGGAAGAGTATCTGCACTGAGACATATGTTTTTGCGTCTCAGACTTCCCCTCCGTTCTCAGCAGCTAAGGGTACCTATTTCATCTGCCATGATAGAGCCTATACATGGTTGCCCCCTGACTTTTCGGACACATGCTTTGTTTCGTTCCTGTTGCCTCCCACCTACACAGCGGCGGCAGATTACCATAAGACAAGGATAGTTAGAGGTGTCTTCAGTGAAGAGGACACTGCGGAAAAAGAATTTGGAGACTTCGTGAGGGGTTTTCTGCCGTTCTGGGGACCCATGGTTAACAGCAGGAACATAAGGCAATTGACAAGGGTGGTTGAATCCACTGTGGTTGAAACTGCCGGTGCCCTTAGTAACTTGACTGCTGAGCTCCAGTCGGATCGTCTTATGACCCTTCAGAACAGGGTCGCGTTAGACGTCATACTTGCAGACCGAGGTGGGGTATGTAGGGTGATCCAATCGAGTTGCTGTGTTTTCATTCCAGATAACGCTCCAACAGTGTACCAAGCCATCTCCAAACTGCATAAAATTTCCGAATCTATTCATGTAGACAAAGAAGATTGGTCATTAATGGGATGGTTCTGGGAACTGGTATCCGGCTGGGGATGGAAAGTTCTGATGGTCATTGGGATGGTCTTAGCCGTCCTGTTCCTGTTCTGTCTGTGCGTACAGTGTGCTCCTGCTATATGTGGCCTCTGTGCTACATCGTGTGTAAGGAAGCCTGTATCAAGGGACGAGCTAAGTAATAGGATGATGCTACAGCAACATCTCAATGACTTTACGAATATAGACCTGGACTCAGATTAGCATGAGCATAGGTTATTGCCTATGTAAGGGCAAAAGGAGGGTCTGTAGTACTTGAAATTCTGGACCCATGTCATAAACACCATTGTATCATGACGATTTTGATATCAGAAGACCGAGAATGGCTAGTACACTATGCACAAGCATTTTCGTCATATTCGAGTGACGATTTCAACTTGAAATCGCAGTTTTCATCCTGAACTCTCGGGTTCCATTTTGTGTACGGCAGCCATTTTGTGAGTTGCCCTCACATAGGCCAATGATTAAGGCCAAGTACGATCCTGAAGGACACAAACACCTTTCCTGACTTCTCTACGACCTGGGCAAGCTGACTCCACTGCCCAAGGCCAAACCTGTTCGGTCAGTTCCTCTCCCAGTGGCCGAACGAGATAGTATCAAGGCACAACATGCCATAAACCTTTCATAGCACACAAACCACACCTAATCTTGCACACACCTGTCCCTGTTTCCTACTTTATGACTTGCTTTACGAGGAGGAGGTGCCCGTTTTTATTGGGGGTCCATCGATATCTGATGAAAATACTGGGCCTTGCTGGATAATTGATTGTGGGCTGAACAAACTGAAATATGGGCTTGTCATCATGACTCTGCTTTTTCTTTCTAGTGAAAATATGTGAATGACCAACTATAAAACAAAGAATGTTTGCCTAAAGCATAATATTTTGTATAAAAAGAGAAGGCTGGCTTTGTAAGTTTGAGCAGTCTCCTGAGAATATACACCGTGTTGTACTTCTAGGACGCCTGTTACTTGGTTGCAGCCAATAAACTCGATCTTTGATTTCACCTAGAAGACTCTGTGTTTCTGTAGTCTGATACAGGAAGGACCCGAAGTCTTAGGGTGTTGTCCCTGGCACCGCTGGGTTACCGGTTCAGTACCGGTTCTGAAAAACCCAGTACTTCAAGAGCCACAGAACAGCACTTGGAACCTAAATTATGTTTAAGCTGTTATGATTTAACAGTTTCCCTATTGTATTCTACAATGGGAAATTTATTGATAACTCATAGGGAAAGAAAGAAGAAGTTTAAAAAACAAATTGAAGTTATATCCAAGTTTTAATAGACTTTGAATTTTTGTTTTGGATAAGTGACTACCCATTTCAAGAACAAATCACAACCCTTATCAGGGTGAATCCTCAAAGTCACTAAATTACCTTGAGCTCAACTCCCTAATAGTTTTGGCATAGATCAAACAGCCTTATCTTAGGGCAATGTGTAAAGTATTTATGCTGCACAAAAACAGTAATACAGTGAAAATGCAAAACAATAAAAATCCTAAAATGAATACGACAAATGGAGTAACATTTTATAAACAAATTGACACCTAAATGAAAAGAATCCAACAAGGAGAACCTAAGATTTGAATTTTTAAAGTCTGAAGTAGAAATAGCACCAAAAGGCACAAAGTATCACAGGTAGTCAATAGTTGCTGTAAACTAGGATCTAGTTGTAATTTGAGGTTAACCACATTGGAGCACAGGTTGGATACACTAACCAGGTTGCTCCTGGTCAAAGATTTTACCTTTTGACATAGTTCTTCAAGTCCCTCCCAATACAATCCACCACAGGAACTGACTTCTAATAACCCCTCTGACCTCAGGGGAGGCACATAGATTCTTACAGGGTGTCAGACAGAAACCAAAGAAAGGGTGCAGGTGCCACTGGTATGTTGGGTACTTCCAGGAAAAGGACTCTTGTATGCCAAAAGAGTGAACAGAAGGTCAGCCTTCTGACCCTTGAAATCTACTTCTTTATCCTTGGTGCAAGAGGGAGCAGATCCAGTCCTTCAGGGCTCCTTTAAGATCACAGACATCACGTTCAGTCCTTTTCTGATCTGCCACAGCCCCAGGAAGAGTTCTAAATTGGGAGCCTGGAGGTGCTGATTCATATCTAGCACTAGCTAGTGGGTGGGAATTACTCCTGTGCATGCCCTACCAAAGGGGTAAAAGTTCCTGAGACCAATCCCACCCACTTTGGACATTTTCAAGATGGCAAAAGTCTAAACTTGGACTCTGAGGGCTGAAGAATGTGTGGGGAGTGTATTACGATAATCCTAGTGTGCTCCCAAAACAGCACTAAAATCCAGTTTGAAGTAGCTATTGTAAGCACAGTAAACCCAGAAACAGATGTTTGGTTGGACAAAAGCAGACTACTTTTGTAACCAGGCAGTAAATCATCAAGACGTCTTGCCATCCCATTCTCTCCCCTTTCCAATATGCCCCAAGGATCATGTGAACCCAGCAGACCTGTCAAGCAGTATTTGACACTGTTGTGTTAAAAAGGATGCCTACAGTCCCCATCCTGACTATTTTGCAGAGTTCAGATGAGACATCTCTTCCCATTCAGGTTAGCCTATTGGTTGCTTTTGTGAGGCATTCCACATCTACTCAAGGCAAATAACTGGCAGGGTGCTGGCAGAGGTGTAAGGTAATTAAACTTCTGACAGGTCAGGCAGGTAAAGGGTAACTTTCTAAAACTTACTTTTTCTTAATATTCATAAAAAATCCAAATTCACCATTGAATTGGATGTTTAATAACTATTACAAATACTGGTTTAATTAATTGTCTAGCTGTTCCCTTTCACACGATATGGTATTGGTATTTTAGTTTATACTCTAGTTTCCTACATACGACAGATAGGGCCACAGTGAAATAGCTTTTGGGTGCTAGTCACTGTAAGGAAAATTAACATTAAATTTCTACTTCTTCTACTTTTTAATTCTAAGTACCCTGCCTTGTGAGCTACAACGCCTACATAGGGTTAACGTATTAAAATTTAAAAGGAACATTTTCAATTGTCAAATGGATTTATTTTGACAGGGCAAACTGCTGTTTTTTCACTGTTAAAGTCAGGATACAATGGTAGGCCTGAGGCTATGTTTGTAATCCCACTGTGACGGATGGCACATTAGATGTTGCAGTGCACCAGTGGCATTTAACTTCTTGGCACCGGGTACCCTTCGTATCATATATTAGAGACTTTTGGTACTTAAAATGTACACATTTAGGAATATGCCACTCTGGCCATATTTAATGGGGGGAGCATAGTTATTTTACTACCGATTAATGGGGTAAAAGTGCACAAAGACATCAAATATAGTGTCCAGCAAAAGGGTGAAAAATATGGGGTGAGCATGCAGGAAAAGCAGATGTCTTACATAGGCTGCCCCAGCCAAGAGCTAGGGTACACTAATCAATCCCTGGAGATGCTTTCATGTGCATGTGACAAAATGTGGGTAATTTGCCACCTCTGCAGTGGCACTTGTCTGTTTTATGCCCCATTAAACCTACCTGTCACAAGCTGTGTCCATGGGGAACTCTTCTGCTCTGCAGACCCCACCTGTGAGGCAAATAACCTTAGCTTACTCTCAGATACATCTCAGTAGATGGACAGAACCACCATGGCTAACAAAGATATGTGGCCCATTCTTTCACCTAGGTCATACTTCTATCCCCAACAGAGGAGGCCACTAGCAAGGGATCCATAACTAATTTCTAAGGTGCCCTTGGCCTCTTAGGTTTCGCAGAGTAGGGAGGATACAACTTCAGGATGCAGACAACCTAGGGGTGATATACTCCTGCCCTTGGGCCTGCGTTATCTTACAAATCTGTCCATGCAGATACTGTTCTTGGAGACTACCACCATGGTATCGCACAGAGCAATACAGGTACTCCAGTTACTGTGACCTTCCAGATGTGATGAGGGTGAGAGCGGGGTAAAACGCTAGCCTAGTAAGGCTTTTCACTTGATGATGTACTGTATGCTTTTTTAGCTATTTTAACTACTTTAAATGCCTTTATAACTAAACTGCTTTTTAAAGTTGTATCCTCCTGCACTGTGGCATGTTGCAGGGTGTAGGAGCACTTCATTTCCGCATTCTATTACTCACCTCCCATCCGCTTCCTCGAAACCAACCTTCGGCCATTAGGCATGCCTGGTGTTCTCTCCCGGTACAGAACACACACAGGCGCCATTTTGGAAGGGTTGATGGTCTAGTGTTCAGACCGGCTAACCCTCTCCACCTACATAATGAGAGATGCAGTGCGGACGCGCCACAGATTCTCCGGGTGAGAGAGGGGGTGAAACCCTAGCCTAGGAAGGCTTTTCACTTGATAATGTACTGTTTGCTGCTTTAACTATTTTAACTACTTTAAATGCTTTTATAACTTTCTGCAGTATCAGACTACAGGAGGTAGCCCACAAACCACAGGGAGACTGGGGCAATGGTTAGTAACAAACAACAGTGTCTCAAGCAAGGGTATTATTCAAATTACAAGTACATGTGTCATAATTAGTTGCAGTGGATTAAATCCAAAAGAGTAGAAAGTCAGGGAGACATTTTCTTCTGAAGGTAACTTGTATTTCAATCAAAGAACATGTTGAACATATTAAACTTCATATGTACATGCACATAAGGTGGTAGCACTGTGTTACATTGAATGACATGTAACCATAAGAATGCTGTGCACAAGTGCTCATGAAATTGTGGTGACGGCGCAAGTGACACGTGATGTGGTATACACAGCAGTTGTAGTAGGCGCCACAGGATTAGTGGTGTAAAAAACGGTTCCTTACCATTTGAAGTACCCAAACATTTATTGTTACAATTTTACAATGATTAGAAAGGGTATTCGACAGGGTTGGTGGTCTAGTGCTCATGCCAGCTGACCCTCTGCAACTGCATAATGGGAGCTGCAGCGTGGACGTGGGCAGCGGGCCTGACGCTAGCCTGTCTGCCCCCGTCCATGCTCCGGGCGCCCTCAGCGCCAGCCACCCTGACGGTTCTGCTCCCTAGGTCAGCGGTTCTGCTTCTCAGCTCTGCAATGACTGGAAATATAGTAGGGAAGAGCTACTTACTTTTGACAATGAAGCGCTGCTTTGTATAGGACCCACTCTGTCCCCTGGCGATACACCAACTCACAAAACCTGCTCAGTTTGTTCTCTCAGACTCAATTGCCATGAGATAAAATCACTTGGCCAATCTGCAGACAGTACTTAAAAATGCATGGCAGAAACAATAAAATGCACTTTGCTAAATGTCCGATCACTATCAAACATGCAATGGAAATGGCTCACTTTCTAGACAGTTCAAATATCGATATAGCTTTTATAACTGAGACTTGGGCTCATGCAGCCTCTGGCCCAGACCTCGTTGCTGCCACCCCTTCCGGCTACTCGTTTATCAGGCTGGACCGTTTTGGGAACAGAGGCAGAGGCCTAGGAATTATTTTTAAGGTCAACTTCAAAGTCAGATTTGACCCCCTACCACACCCTGGTTGCGAAGCCCTGACCTTCAAAATTGGTCTTACTAATCACCACTCCTTCAATGGGGTCCTGATTTATAGACCCCCTGGTCCTAGAAATCTCTTCCTAAAGATGGACAAGTCTCCATGGGACATAAAAGCTAACTCCTCTGACTTCACTATTCTTGGTGATTTCAACTGTCACCTGGAGAATATGGAGGATCCGGATACTTATGATCGTACTGCCTCCTTTTCTCTCCTAGGGTTATCGCAACTAGTTTGCGGTCCTACACGTTCTGGTGGCCATACCATAGATGGCATTTTTTCAGACTGTCCTTGCATTCAGGTCTCCCAGTCTCTACCATTAACCTGGTCAGACCATAGGGCAGTGATGTTCCAACTGAACCTAGGGGGCCACAGTTTGAAAGAGCCCAAAAGCTTGCCTAGGTTTAGCCATCGACCTTGGCACTTGATTTTGGAAGACACACTAATAAGAGCCCTGAATGAATCTATCATGCCAGTATCTCCCAATCTGGGTAAAGCAACGGAGGATTATCATCAATGGATTGCTGAGTCTATTAACAGAATAGCACGGGCCAAACGAGGAAACAACAAAAGAACTGTTCCATTTGAACCTTTGTTCAACGAAGAGCTTAGACAGGCCAAGCAATCATGCAGAAGGTCAGTGGAAAATTAAGGTTGAATTACTGCTTGGAGGACAAAGACTCCTATAAGGCACAATTGCTACAGTACAAGAGGCTTCTCACTAAAACTAAATCCAGTTTCTTTATAAAATGGATTAACCCGGCTCTGAATACTCCTAAGGAGTTATTCTCTACAGTGGTCAAGACTAGCAACCCGTCTTCAGACAGTAATCTTAACGGAAATGCCTCATTCTGTAACAAACTTGCTACCTTTTTCAAAACCAAAGTAGAAGTGATCTTTAATGCTTTAACCTCAAAAGCTAGCTCTGGGGGGCTATGCTCAATTAACAACCCACAGGCAGCAGTGTATAATGATGCCAAAGCAGGAAAGGCTATTAGAAAAGCCACTATATTAAAGACGAACGTGGTGGTACCTTCCCAATCCAATAATCCCACTCTTTTGGCCTCTCCCCCCATACAATAGACTAAGTCAACAGCTTGTTCAGGCAGATTAAGTCAGGCTCACCTCTCGACCCATGCCCTCCTAGAGGTCTGCAGCTAGGATTATCCATAGTTCCTGGACATCTTCTGGGGATTTTTAATCAAATGATGTTGTCGGGTTACTTCCCTAAAAGTTGGAAAGTCGTATCAATTCTTCCTCTTCAAAAAAAACCTAATCTGGAGGCTGATATTCCCAGCAACTACAGGCCAATACATCTACTTCCCTTTCCGGCCAAATTGATACAGAAAGCTACAAAACAGTTCTCTCTCTTTATATCCAGGAGCACAGTTTACTGGATTCTTCTCAGTTTGGCTTTAGAAGCCAACATAGCACTGAGACAGCCTTGATCACAGCTGTAGAAGATGTCAGAACAACTTTGTTAGATCTCTCGGCAGCGTTTGATACTGTTAGCCATCAACTCAGTATCAATCGGTTATTCGACACAGGAGTTAGAGGTACTGCTCTTAGCTCCTCAGCTCATTTCTCACTGACAAAATGCAGTACGTGGAATGTAACAGTCACAGATCTACATCTTTCACCCTTCCCAGTGGTGTACCACAAGGGTCGTCACTGAGTCCCACCCTCTTTTACCTGTATGTTGCACGTCTGGCTTCACCGATCAAAGACCTTGGCGTCTCGGTTGTTTCCGATGCTGATGACACCCAAATTGTAGTGTCAGTCACAGAAAATGCTGATAATACAGCTAAAGTATGCTACAGATTGGGAGTTGGAAGTCTAACAACTGTTTGAAGTTGAACTCAGATGAAACTAAGGTGCTGCTTTTGTATAATAAACCTTCATTTTGGTGCCCCAGTTGGTAGCCTCACAAAATGGGTGCACTCCCCACTCCCCAGCTACAGGTGAAACACTTGGGAGTTCAGTTTTGACGAAAATCTCCTTCGTGGGGCATGCCAATGTCATCACATCGTCTTGTTTTTTCATTTTTAAATCACTCAGGAAGGTTCTCCTTTAACGTAAAACAGTGATTAATGCACAAGTCTTTTCTAAAAATAATTACTACAATGCGCTCTTCTTGACTGCCAATAAGAAAGCTGTGGACAAATTACAAATGGTCCAAAATGCGTCTGCCAGGTTGCTTTTAGGGAGCCCTAAACAACAATCAGTGTCCAAGTCTCTCCCCTTACTCCACTGGTTCCTGGTCAAATAAGCGTTATGGTCAAATCCCGGTGCAAAGATTTCAAAGCCCTCCATTCTGATCGTCCAGTTTCTATTAGGCAACTCTTCCATCGTTATATCCCTGCCAGAAACATAAGATCTGCCTCCCAGGCTAATTTGGTTGTTCCCAAGTTTAAAAGAGTGACCTAGGGAGGCAAGAGTTTTGCAGTGGCGACTGCCAAACTCTGGAATACAATGCCGATAACTCTCAAAACCTCAAAGAATCTGCTTCTTTTCGTAAAGCTCTCAAAACATGGCTTTTTATTAATTAGCTTAGTACACTCTTCTACTTCTCTTGTGCCTCACTGATGTTCTGGTGTTTCTCTACCCCTTTTTCTTTGGAAGTCAGCGCCTGGACACCTGCAGGTAGTAGTGCACTTTAGAAATCATAATTTCATTACAAGACTGAAGGCTACATTATGCAATAACTTTTATTGCTGCCCAGACATGCAGCCCTTCAAAGTTTAACAATTACATCATAAGTAAAACATTCCAAATAACATAACAAAGTGCCATGGCAACCAACTATCTTCCTCTATTATTCGCTGCTCCTGGACAGTTAAGTTCAACTTCTTCTTATCTCCCTTAACTCTGATACTTAGATAAGATTTATAGGCTTATTGAACTTCTAAGTGCTCTTATATGCGTCTAACAATAACAACTGTTTGCTGACTTGCGTAGTTTTAAAGTATTCTACTGCCTTTTATGTATTTCACTTCTTTTACATTGTTTTACTGCACTAACATCTTAGTTTGTTTGGCCGACATCCTAACAGGTAAGTTTATTTTTTATCTTGAAGGATCACCCCTTCCAATTTACGGTTGGGTGTTTTTATCCTATTACAAGTGCTTTATTTAAAATAACAAAACACACAAGATGATGCACGGAATGTTGCACAATGGCAAAACATTCACCCCCAGTCACAGATCTGGGTTTAATCCATCGTTATTTTGCTCACCAAGCCACCCCAGTTCAGACATGCCCATATGCAAATCAGTCTTGACCCTGTGCCTCATGGGAACAGTCCAGACCGAACTGCCAAGCCATGTCTTCCCTGGATAGGAATCAAGCATCCTAGGACCGTTTTCTGGCTAGTCGACAGAGGTTATCCACATCGTCTGGTTCGCCAAGCTCTAAAGAGAGCAAAATACTATGATAGGGATGCTCTGCTTAACCACAAAAGACCGAAATACCAAAACAAGATAACTTGTGTGATAAATCACTCCACATTAAATTACAAAATAAAGAACATAATTAACAAGAATGGGAGAATTCTTGAGGTGGAGAATGAGACATTTCTGGAGAGACCTTTGATAGCCTATAGATGCAATAGGAACCTTAGAGACCGGCTGGTCCATACAAGGAATAAGTCCAGACCACGGGAAACACAGACAACTCTGACTGGTCTGGATGTGATTCGAGGAAACCACAGATGTGGCAATTGTCATGCCTGTGATTCCGCAATAATTAGTGATACTATCCAACACAATAGTGTCAATATAACACTAAAATCGTTCACCAATTGTAGAAGTAAAAATATTGTCTACTATATTGTATGTCCCTGTGGACTCGCATATATTGGCGAAACAGGACGAGAGTTCCGACAAAGATTCAGTGAACATAAGTCAGCTGTAAGAACTATGAAACTGACAGCACCAATAACTCAACACTGTATTGACTTGAACCATAATGAGTCTGACCTCAGATGGTGCATTTTGGAAAAAGTCCAACATAAAAACGGCGAAACAATGGAAAGGACAAGAAAAAAACGTGAATGTTATTGGATTTTCCGTTTGGATACAGTGAGAATAGGTTTGAATGAAAATATTTCTTGGTATATAACAGAATAAACAACTTCTATATACATTTAGCAATCAGTATGCTTGCTAGCAGTTATATCTTTAATTATGTTCTAGATTCTTAAGACACTTACACTATGGAGTCATTTCAACAATGACATACTAGACATGATGTAGAAAATTGTGACGATTTAAGTCTTTATGACCATTTTGTAAATAATGATGTGTTTCATAGGCTATGTTAAAAAAAATAGGACATAATATAAAATTCAGTTTTCTGTCCATAATACCAGCCGATTTATTTGAAAACATGTTGCGGGCTGACATCGTTGATAACAAGTATAGATTGGTCTCATACAAAAACAGAAATGAAAACTTAAAGTATCTCGATATACACAAATTATATAATTCTCATGTGATATATTTCTTAATCTAGAATTAAGTATATATATTTTACATTAAGTTCGATATTTAAACTTTAAATTCTGGCCTGAATGATAACTGCCTAGCAATCAGGTCGGAGAATTAGGACCCGTTCAAAAATGGCGCACATGTTAGCCTTAGTTTGAAAGTCTAATACGATCGGGATACCCCTTTGTCGAGAAAGATTTGTCTTAAAGTTAAATTCATCAGTCCTGCTAATCCAATATACTGTTTGTTGTAGTATCGAATGGATTTGAAAATATTTTTTTATTCGCATAAGTTTTAGCGGTTGCTGACGTATTATACACCACTTAGAAATGGCGCCGGTTGTTCACACCACTGACCAATTAGAGAGACGTATATTTGGTGCGAAACCGGAGGTATTTAAATGAAATGCCAAGACCAGTGCTGTCCTAACCTACGCGATTCCACAACGAGGGTTTTTTGATGTCAACGTGACCTGAAAATTGAGGTAAGCCCACAACTAGGGAATGCGCGTGAGAGGTATTTCTGGGCATAGATGTCCGGGAGTGGTAATACAAAGCCATCCTAAGCTCCGTAACGTAAAGCCACATTACTTAAAGGTGCGCTATCGGTATTCCCTAAATCATCGCTGGGATCCGTAACTGTTAATCTGTAAATAGTAATTTGTACTTATGATACGGATCTCCATAATGATGGATTTGAGTAAGATAGATCACCTGGTTGTGATCAATAAGGGAACCGACATCACCTACTAGTGGGTTTTAAGGTATGAGGTCTGGAATAATATACATGATTCCCAATTTGATTAATTATGGCGGAATCTTAGTAGTTGCTTTAATCGAAATAATACTTAAAGACCGACCATAAAAACGAAACGAGGTCTTTTTTAAGTTTTCATTTTTGTTCTAGTTACCAAAACCAAAATGAAGTGGAAAGTCTAAGACATCGAGAATACGCACAAGTCATTTAAGAATATAAAGGAATGGCATATGAGCGGTCTTTTATAAATTTAACAGGTTCGTTTTTCTTTCGTGACTAATACAAGCGTAATGGCTTGATGGATCAGATTTAGTACCATCCTTGTTTCTAATATTTTTTTGTAGAAGTCCTTATTCGTGTGACCAACACATTGAAGGTTGCAGTTCTCTACTCCCTCATGTGATTCAAGTCATTATCAACGGATGACATTATCTGGGTAAGCCATGCAAGTGACCTTAGATATATGTACATTTTAAAACAATAGAACAGACTTAAGGAAAAAATGTCCATTCTATGCAGATATCAAAAGGTACAGCTTGCAGTATACAATCTGATAAAAACGAAGTTTGAATAGAAGTGATGAGTTGCGTCTACGCAGCATCCTAGGTAAGGAATACGTAATATAGTCTGGACACTTAAACAACTATCGCTTATTAAATAAGCAGTGAACGATTTGTTTCCCATAGGTAGTTCTTTTGAAAACTCTTTTTATCTTTTAAACTACTTATTCTTGGACCTACTTTGGATCTTTTTCTTTTATCCCCTTTTTTTGACAATCTTTCATGAACACCGAGATAAAGATATGTGTGCTGTTTTGCTTGCTAGCGGAGCACTCTGACAAAAGCAAGAAAGAAATGAATAATAAATAGGAATTAAATTGCTGTGATATTTCAACAAGGTGTGTATTTTATATAAAAGGTTATAACTGTAGAAATTGTATAAAATATGTTAGATATGAATTAAATATGAATCTGATATAGTGTAACAGTTACATTGAATGTTATTTATTATTACAGATATCTATACAGAACATTTAATTTTCTTTGGGGAGATCGGTTATTCTGCTAAGAGGTCCTGAGGAAGGTGGTCGTAGCCCACCGAAACTCGTCGACCTTGCGTAATAGATCACACAACAATACGTGATCCCTCCGACACAGAATGAAGAGTGAATGCAGTGTGTATGAAAGTGGTTGTATGATAATTTGGTAAATATGTATTAGTTTTGTTTTCTCTGTATGATATCTGTATATTAATTGCCCATATGAATTTTATGTGCTTTTTTGTAAAATAATGTTATAAATCAAAGGAATAATACAAAGAAATGACAAAAAATAAATAATAAAAAATCTCAAATGAAAAAATACATGTAGCCACCTTGTGTTGAAAATAATTTTGTTTAAAGCACAAAAGTTGTTATGTACAGAAATTAGTAGGTCGTGAGGGAATATTGTTCTTTGATATCAGCCTTCATCAGCCAGGATAGCTTGACTCCAGTGGCGTAGTGAGCAAGGGACCCACTTCTGGGCATACCCTTCCCACATAGGGTGAATAGCATAACACTCAAGATGATGGACGGAATGTTGCACAATGGCAAAACATTCACCCCCAGTCACAGATCTGGGTTTAATCCATTGTCATTTTGGTCACCAAGCCACCCCAGTTCAGACATGGCCATATGCAAATCAGTCTTGACCCTGTGCCTCGTGGGAACAGTCCAGACCGAACTGCCAAGCCATGTCTTCCCTGGACCGGAATCAAGCATCCTAGGACCGGTTTCTGGCTATCATCCGTCTTCAGCCAGGAAAGCTTGACTCCAGTGGTGTGGAGAGCATGGGACTCACGTCTGAGCATACCCATCCCACTCGGGGTGACAAATGCAAAACCAACAGTTGATGGACAGAATGCAGAACAATGTCATACATTCACCCCAGTACAGAGATCTGGGCCTAAATCCATTGTTTTTTTGCACTCCACACCACCCCAGTACAGACATGGCCATATGCAAATCAGCCTTGACCCTGTACTACTCCTTACCAGACCAAACACCCCAGGGAGCATAGACCAAGAACAATCCACCCTAGTAGACGTGGAGGTGAGCCAAATGCTAGCCAAAGGAGCGATGCTTATCGTCTCGATCCAGTACAAGAAAGAGAAGGGTTGGCGTCCTGTTATATATCTAAAGAATTTGAATTCCTTCCTTGTATACAGACACTTCAAAATGGAGGGAATACATCTTCTGAGAGATATCCTCCACAAGAGAAAGACTGGCTCATAAAACTAGACCTGAAGGACGCCTACTTTACAACCCCCATGGATCCAGATTCTCAGAAATACCTAAGGTTTGTATGGAGAAATATAACCTATCAATTTTCACCAGCAGGCTGACCACTCAGATAGATCGCTTCTTCCGTTGGAGACCAGACCCACTAGCAACTGCAGTGGGCACTCTTCTCCAACCATGGGACATACCAAATTGTTATGCCTTCCCACCTTTCGCACTAATCCAGAGAGTTCTTTTGAAAATTTGAATAGAGCGTTGCCACACTGTTCTAATTACTCCCTTTTGGAACTCTCAAATATGGTTCCCAAGTGTGATGGAATTGGCGATAGAATCTCCACACTTTATCCCAGGGAATTTAGACCTCCTTCAGGGCCCAGAGGGAGAGGTACACCCTCTTCTATTAGAAGAAAAAATTAACCTACTTACCTGGACGTTTTCTGGGGTTTAAAAAGATACTTGGGCCTTTCGAGAGAGGCTAAAGACCTTTTGGACGAATCTTGGAATCCAGGAAAAAGGAGAAGATACTCCGGGGCATGGAAAAAATGGTGTAGTTGATGCCTGTAAGGAAATATGGATCCTGTGGACGCACCGGTAGTTGAAGTAGCAAACTACTTAGCAGACCTTTTTAATTCAGGACTTTGCTATAGAACAGTTAATTGTTATAGATCAGCTATTTCTGCAGGGCATTCCTTGGTAAATGACTTCTCTATCGATTCTGACCCCTTAGTTCGTAGAGTGATGAATGGAATAAGACTTAAAAGTCCACCTAAGGCCAAATATGATTCATTATGGATCGTGGATCTTATCTTTGAGCTTTTCTTCGCTTGGCCTGATAACTCCTCCCTTACAAGGAAACAACTCTCCATTAAGTTAGCTACTCTACTTTGCCTTATTTATTTTAGACGGGTTTCAAATGTTAAAGCGTTAGAAATAGCTAATAGAATTTATTCTCCTGATGGTGTACTATTTGAGATATGGAGAAGGACAAAAACAATGTCTGAAAACATTTTCTACCCTTTCTTTTTGGACTGTCCCAAACTTTGTGTGGTAAGTTGCATGAAAGTGTATGAACAAAAAATGAGCGTTTTTAGATCTTTGAATGAAAACCAGTTACTGATTTCTTTTGTTAAACCCTGTAAGGCAGTCTCTTCTGCTACTATCTCGAGATGGGTTAGAATGGCGATGCTGGAAGCCGGTAAAGACCTGTCCAAGTTTGAAGCTCATTCTTTCCAAGGGGCTATGGCCAGCAAGGTTTTCTGGGGATGGAGGTTCACTTTCATATATCCTTAAAGCAGCAGACTGGTTAATGCTTCCACTTTTGTTAAATTTTACCTTAAGCCTGTTGACCATGTAAGCAATGTAGCATTGCAAAGCTTTAAACTTGCATAATGTAGCCTCCGGTCTTTAATTTTGAAATGACGATTCTCCAATTATCATACAGAGAGAATCTTGATTTCATTAAAGACAAACGGAGGCTGACATTATCCCTCCCACCACTCCCTGGTGGATCACTCATTAAATGTTGTTACTCTTTTATATTTATTTATCGTACATGGACAATGTCTCTACCAAATATTCTTTTCTTTTTCAGACTGTACTTCTTTGTAAAATCAGAATGATGTTCATCTTGGAAGAAGTTGTCTAACCTTTTCTCAAGCTAAGAGGAAGATAGTTTGTTACCATGGCGCTTTGTTATGTTATTTGGAATGTTTTACTTATGATGTAATTGTTACACTTTGAAGGGCTGCATGTCTGGACAGCAATAAAAGTTATTGCAAATATCAGCCTCTGTTGTCTTTAATGAAATCAAGATTCTCTCTGTATGATAATTGGGGAATCATCATTTCATTCAATTTCATGCCTACCACACTCAGGGATTGCCAGCCTATTTTCTTAGTATATCTCCCAGCTAAGTGATGCTAAGGCATGCTATATCCTCTTGTACATAACCTCCCTTTAGGGCTACATTAGCCACCCGGGTGATGTGCCAACCTGTGACATACAACATCTCTTATCTTGCACCCTGCCTGAAAAAAGTAATAACACTAGAATGAGTCAAAGGGTGCCCTGGGCTTCCGCCCATTAAAACCTCCCCTCCTGTGCTCTGAAATGGTCTGAGAATCCTTCCCCTCAAAAGTCTTTTGTGGCCTTTTCAGGAACTTCACTGTATTTCCCTGGTAATCCCCTTCTCATTGATTCACTTTCACTCACTCTTACTGTGACCCACTTATACTTTCTCACTTACTCTCACTCAATTACACTCACTCTTACTTATTCTTACTCACTCTGACACACTCAATCTCATTAATTTAGCCATTAATTGTTGCTCACATTTTCTTGTACTCCCACCCACTCAAACTTTCTCACTCACTTTCACTTACTCATATCCACTTATACACACCCAATCTGACTCACTCATTCTCATTTACAATTACACTAATTTCCTGTCACTCTCAATCACATTCATTCTCACTCACACTCACTTCTAATCTCTAACACTCTCTCACACGTATTCTTACTCGTTATTCTCATTCACTCACTCACATTCACTTGCAGTCACTTTACTCTCGCTCCCTTAATCTCACTCACTCACCACCTGTCACTCATGCTCTCTCACATTTACTCACACACACATGCTCAGATATAAAAACACTCTGTCACAAAAACACACTCTCAATGGCATGCATGCAGATAACATTGATTTTACTTACCTCCGCTGACAGCAAAGGTCCCGTTTAAACCCATGTTGCTAAATTTTCAAATACGTTAACTGCGTTTTGGCCCTGCTTTTGCACCTTGGAGGCCATGGATGGCAACATAAGTGCTAGAGATAATGGGGGTAGGCCAGGGTTCGCAGTTGTGACTCCCTATTGTCCCCTTAATTGTGTCCATAGGGGATGGAGAGAGAGAGAGAGGGAGAGGGAGATAGAGAGAGAATCTGTGTGTGTTATTGCAATTCAATGTCTAGTTAGTTTTCCTACTGCAGATTTTGGGTGCGAAGAGTCCGTTATAGACTTTGAATCATAAATTGATACACATTGTGCATGGCTGTGCCACCTCGAATGGCTATTCACTGAACTGTGAAGTCCATATCTGTAAAGTCTGAATGACAGGCACGTCTGTGCGTGCGTGCAACTCCAACACATTTTCAATCACAAGTCTGTAGCATCATAGTCCATCTGCGGGTGTCTGGTCAATCGTGCGGATTCTTTGTGAGTCCCTTTAACTTGTAAATGTATTTTCATGGGTAGGAAATTATGGTTCAATGTTTTCTGTGTAACTAACTCACGCCTAGAAAAATTAAACATGAAATCGAAAGATGTAAACATGATTTCAAAGAAGGTTACAACTATGTTGACACCCATCATTTAAATATAAGAACTTTTATTTTATTTTCCTGTGCACTAGGGAGGCATGAAAATAGGCCAAACCATTTAGCGCTGGCTAATCATGACAACAAGTAATGTGTCTGTAGTTTAAAAGAAATACCCCGACCGTGATAATTGTGGAAGTGCAATCAATATTTATAACAACCGATAAAAACTGACAATCCCTTGTTCAGAATGTATCGGATGTAATAAGTAGCACCTCTGAAAAGCTTACCCCAACAATTGCAGATAACTGCGGTTTTGATGATCACTGCATCAAAATCTTTATTTCCATGTAATTTCTAGGCATCTCTCCCCTAAAACATGTCAAAAATGTAATGGTGGTTGCAGACTTCAGTGCACACAGTAATTGCCAGGTGAGATCAATTTTGCCGAACTCATAATTTCGATCCCTGCTCCAACAGTGATTTGTGCAGGTGTCAACATTTTCTGGGCCAGTTGTAATAAGCGCCCTCTTGTTACTTTTAAAGAAATGTTCTTTAAAGTGTAATGTTGTAAATTAGATAAGTATACTTAAAAGCAATCAAAATAGGTTAGAACTAATCTTCAACCAATTGCTGCACAGAGCGCAATGAGTACACTGTAAAAAAACAAAAAGCTGTGATTCTCCCTACCCCTTAAAAATAAACAGCTTTGGACAAGACATCTATTTTGTTTTCCAATGTTGTCCTTAGCTTGACCTCGCTGTTCACGAAACAATAATCACGTGAAAGAAGTTTGGGGCACATGCATCATTGTCAATTGCATTCGCAAACGGTGCGAATCGCAATTTTCGGCCGTTTGCGAATGCAATTGACAAAATTGGGATGCATCATGTTTTTCGCAATTTTAGAAATCGCAATCATGTTGCGATTTCTAAAATTGCGATTGCATTTAAGAAATCGCATTTTGCGATTTCTTAAATGCAATGCATGAACATTTTCAATTTGCTAATTCGCAAATAGGGTGAGGTAAATTACCATGAAGTCGACCTTCATGGTAATTTGCGAAAACTTTCAAAAATGCACTAAAGTGCATTTTTGAAAGTTTCATTTTACACACACACATGCCCTTTGGGGCATGTGTATGTGAAAAATGCACTTAAAGTTACATTTCAGGGGTGCAGGTGGGGTCCTTTGGACCCCCCTGGACCCTTGAAATTGCATTCTCAATTTGCGATTCGCAAATTGCTAATCGCAAATTGAGAATGACTTCGGATTCATTCCTATGGGCCTCTAGGCCCATAGCAATCAATGGGAAGGGATTCCTTAATTGCGATTCGCAAATTGTGAATCGCAATTAAGGAATTTTAAGAAATCGCAAAAAAAATTGCGATTTCTTGATGCATAGCCGTTTGCGATTTCTTAATTGCGATTCCTTAATTTTCGCAATTAAGAAATCGCAAACGGCAACAATGATGCATGTGGCTGTAAGTCCCCTGTACAGGCGCTGAGGGACCTTTTTTGTAAAATAAACTGTGTGATATATTGCACACCAGATGGTGTCGAAATTGAAACACACAATGAAGATTTATCAAAGTGCTGCATAACTCAAGAGCAATGCAACACTAAAGTCCGATTTACCAAGCTATCCAAGGCCAGCTTGTGTGGCCCGCTTTGCTTGGTATGTCTTGAAAAACGCAAGGCAGTGCAACTGGATGCCTTGTGTTACTTTGCCCCAAGGAGGGATTCTATGGGTGTTCCCACGCATCCACCCATGGATTTTGGCACATTCCCAGATTTCCAATGAGTGTTTTAAAATTAAGTTCAGAAGACACAAGAGTTGAGTTGTACCCAGTTTTGACAACAGATTTTCCTCTGGATTTAAGACATACTATCAAAGGAAAGGTATAGGATTATACTGCTGAAGAGATTGGAATAATTAAGAGCAGAACCAGTAAAGATAAATATTAAACCAGATGCAATAATTCCTAGAACTAGTCAGTGCAAGTTTAGCAAAGAGTCAGAGGAAGGAAAGAAGACAGTTGTTGAGAAAATAATTGAACAGGGAATTCTCTGAGAAGTTCTTAGTAGTCCTTGCAATTCTCTAGTGAGAGAAATTAAAAAGCTAAATGGTAAATGGAGAATCATGCAGGCTCTCTGAAAGATAAATACAATTGCAGGCCGTAGTAGCCCGGCGGTACCAAATACAGTACTTATTTTGTTTCAAATTCCATCAGAAGCAAAATTATCTGCAATTATTGACTTATGTCAACTGTTCTTTTAAATTTTACTACTTGAGGATTCACAGTTCCTTTTCGCATTTCAATGTTTAAATAAAGTTCTTGCGTAGTAGAGGATCCCACAAGTGCATACAGAGAGTCCTTCAAATTACTCCCACATACTGAAAGAAAATTTGGAAATTCAAAATTGCCATGTTATTCAGTCCTAGTTCAATATATTGATGACCTATAGATAGCATTCAAGACGAAAGTAGACTGTAAACTCGATGTGATTGTTTTTTTAACCATTTGGCTTATAATAGGCATAACATTTCCCTAAATAAAATACAGTATTAGGAATTAGGAATATGTATTTTCTTGAAAGCCATATTGAAAATGATGTGAGAAAATTAAGATTGTCTTTCTGCAAAACTGCAATTGAGTCCCCCAATGACCCAGATGGAGGTTTGAATGTTTCCTGGAATTGCTGAGTACTATCGTCAGTGGATTCCAAACTTTTCCTTAATTGCGCAACCTTTAGTAAGGTTAACGTGAAATGATGTACAAGATCCAGTAACATTTGATGATCAGTGAAGGAAGACCCTCTCCAAATGGATGCTAGATTTGTAACAGCATTCGCTCTCAGCTTGTGAAGAAGTGTCCTCCTTTCTCCTATAGCTGTTAAAGTAGAGCTTAAGCATACCAAAACGGAAGCAAATGCTGAGAATCCCTCCAACTCCTCCATATTCTCCTCCTTTTTCAGCTTTGGGGATAGATGTGGGTTCATCTAATGACATTGGTATGACCATTGATACCACACCATTCCTATTACACCATCGTTCTTCCTTAGCCTGTTGTCAGGTGTATTTTGGCACTTCAATAGACTTGACCAGAATATCTTGGATCAGAGGATGCCTGTGGCGGTCAGGATGTTGGAGGGGACAAGACATTGGTTTGGATCTTTTCTGTATGAGCAGTCTATCAAGTGAAGATTGGGGAGGTAGTAGCAGTGGAGTGCCCAGTTAAATACAGTGTGTCCTGATTTTCCTGCTTGCTCTTTAACATATCTATCCAGAAATGCCATGAAATACTGAGAAATTTCTGGGTGTCATTTCAGAACTATGTAGATGATTCCTGGATTGCTTTTCATCTGACTGAACATCTGACTGAACAGGGTAGCAGATAGAACAAGGATTAACACCATTTAAATAGGATTCAGCATTGAAAACGCTTAAATGTGACAAAATGGAGCTCCTGTTGACTGGGTCTGAAAATGTTTTGAAGCAAATAGAACAAATATATGAAATAACGTGAATTTGTGATATGCACAGAGGGCCTTATTTATGAAGGCCTTGCGCCGCCGGTGCGTCACTTTTAACATGGGAAAAAGTGACGCACCGGTGGCGCAAGGCCTTCATAAATAAGGCCCAGAGTACTTAAAGAAAGGATGAAAACCCTTGACCTGCACTTTGACTCACATATGACATAGTCAAATCATCACAATAGGTACTACATCAATCTTCCTTCTTAAGATGCAAAGAAGATCCTTGCATTCTCTAATTGATTCAAATGGAAGCTAATAGAGTGAATATTGTAAGACTCAAAATCAAATGAATTTATGATTATAGTAATTATTGATAGCCAGTGCAGTAAACAAAATATTGCAAACTCAAAATTCTCCAGACATCTACGATGAGAGCAGCCATAGAAATTACTGAGCATAATCAAACACCTGCCCATGGAGATTCGGATTGGTTACTATGGCATTCAAGAGTAGACTTCAGTTATAGTGGATATCGTTTCATTAAAGAACACCAACAACATCTACCAACCTTGCATAATTCTTTGCTCATGCGATAAACAACTGCTAATTCCACCAAAGCTAATGCCCAGAAGGAAATTGCCCAGTAGTCTTTTTAATAATAAAAGGTAATTCTGTCATTGGTGTGTACCCTGGCCTAGGATTCACATGAGCATGACTATATCTGGGGTTTGCCAGGTTAGACTGCTCTAATTTCCTGGTAGGCCAATAGATTAGGAGTCCAGAGATTGGGTCCATAGCTTGCCAGATAGACTAAGCATATAGGTTTAAATCTTAGCCTGTCTCGTCTAGGTTTCCAGGGCAGCGACAACATGCAAATGGGACCCTAATTTCAGAAGTGCCCTGGCTGCTAAATTTTGAATGTGCTGCAATTCATGAAATACAAACTCAGGAGTGCTCAGAGATGTGCTCTGTTGGCATAGTTTGTATTAGATGCAACCAGATCCATTGCTATCTCGAACTATGCGGAAAAGAGAGGAAACAAAAGATCTTCTTCAGAGTTTGTGGATAAAAAACATATCAAACAGTTGGGCTTCAATATTAATATATAATTCATTGCATACAGATCTGATAGTAGCCATTTGCCTAAGTGTAGAGGTCAAATGTCCTCAGATCAAAGGGATGCTGACCTTCCGTTACCAAGATCCCAATTGAATCAAAATTCGTATTAAGATACTTTGAGTTCATCCATCGATATGAAAGTTATGTACTTTAATATTGCTCTGCTGGTCTTGATGAGTATTTTTACTGGTAGATATTTATAAATAATGGTGAAAAACGGTATCCCTTTGGGCACCCACATATGACGAGCTCTGGTTAGGTTTGATAAGGTTTTAGTAAGATTGCATGTGACGTTTTTTATATTAAGCAACTTACCTTATCTAGTGGTCTGTTCTTAAGGCTACAGTTCTGGTACTACAGATCTCAATCTGAAGGCCAACGTTTATGCTGAAAGCTGTCATAGAAAACATTAGTTGAGTTTCATAAGTGCTTGGACTTTATACATTTAGGGGCAGATCTACTATTATTTCATGCAATGCAGTGCAGCAACTAATGTTGTTGTGCTGTGTTGCATGAAAGGCAGGATACAGAACAGTGCCATATCTCCAAAGATAAGGTACTATTCTTGCTCTCTTCTCATGTGCTGCTACACAATTAGGTTGCCTAGCACAATGCTCTCACTTTTGCATCCTAGTGCAAAAGTATGTGTGATGTCTACCTTATATTTTTCAATTGAATATTACCCTCTAAAACGTTTCCCATTTTGTATGTGTTCTGTACAGTGCAGTACACAAATAAAGTTTGAAAACGTACTTGCCACGTGCCTCTTAAGTTGGCATATTTTTTGTGCAAAGCCTTGTCTGCTATTGTTAGTAGAAAGGTCTTTCGGTCAAAACCTTTGGGTGGTAGCATTGGTACGAACATGTACCTCGAATGGGACACTCCCTTGAGGCAAAGTACCACGAAGCAGTGCTAAGCGCTACTTTTTGTTACATTTAGGAAACTTTCCACTGCAAATAAAGTTTTGTGCTGGAAAGCAAATAAAAGATTACCACTTTGCTCTGGTTTATGTTACTTTTCATGAGTTTTCATCGGTACAAAATGTTGATAAATGAAGCTCTCATTTATTCAGCTCATCCACACTGCAACAAAGCCTCCAAATCTAGTCTTAACATGGTGTTTTTTTTTACTTTCTATTAAACATCTAATGGTTAAGAAAGTGATTTAATGCCTAATTTAGTATTTGGTGGGCAGCACCTTGTTCCGCAAGGCTGATGTGCCAAATTTAGAATGACCACCAATCAGGTGCCTTGGCAGGAACCTCCATCATAGTGCCAATGCAATTCGCTGTTTGGTCCGTGGGTGCGCCAGAATGACGCAGCCATGCAACAAAGTTTTCTTTTTTATTGTCAAAACGAAAATCCCACAACAGGATTTTCTTCTTGAAAATAAAAAATTTAATGCTCTCCTCACTGTGGAAGTCATCGCCACTGCCAGGGGAGCATTAATAGCATTTTTCAATCTCTCCATCCCAGAGTTTGCTTGACTGTGACGGACATTAAAAAAAATTACTATTTGTCCACCCATTCTAATTGGGTGGGCTGACATATAGTCATTTCTCCTATTCAGGATGCCAGGGAAGTTTTGGTTATGGTGGTTACAGAGTAGTCACCACTGTAGTCAAACATTATGTTGGTGGTAAGGATACTCTGTCACTGTTGCGAAGGAGTACTTTTACTGCCAAGATATAAATCAGTCCCTTCGTCTTGAGTTGTAATTCACTACTGTCTCACCATGTGAGTTTTAATTTTTGCTTTTTGTCTTCCCCTTTTTAGGTCTTAGTTAAGGTTATATGCGCCTTTCCTTACCATTATTGCTTATTCTGTACAAAACAGGAGTGGGGGGTTGATATGTAAAATTGTTTTGTGGTTTGCATGAGTGAAATTAGTGTGCACGCGTTATGGCATGGTCTGGTATTCAAGAATACTTTCCGGATGTGCACCCTGAATATTAACTAGTGGTGGGCAGAACTCACAGTGTTTCACTCCGTGGAATTCCACTGAGTTGCTTAGAAACTTAGCTAGGTTCTGTGGAGTTCACCCCATCCCGGAGTCTGTGGTTGGCAGTGGCAAATGGTCATCATAAAGGCCCCTGGAAGAGGCTTCAATTCTAGTGTACAAGCTTGTGCTATTAACCCTTTGTATTAGCGATTCCCTGACGGCGTCTGGGGGTTCCTGTTAGCACTGTCAGAAGTAACTTCTGCCACATGCATCAAGCTAAGCAATTGCGATTCCTTAATAGCGATTATTAAGGAATCACTATTAAGGGATCGCAATTGCCTATGCATGCAGGTGTTACAAAAAAAATAGCGATTCCCACACATTTCCTAATAGTGAATCACAAATTGTGATTTGCTATTAGAGAATGCTTTCTCATTCATTCCTAGGGGCCTAGAGGACATAAGAATGAATGGGAAACCATTTGCAATTTGTGATTACCAAATAGGTAGTTACAAATTGCAAATGCAATTTCAAGGGTGCCTGGGGGCAAAAAGGCCAACATGATGCACCTCCATTCCCTTCGCAGGTGCAATCATCTCCCTCCATCATATAAGAAGCTACTAAAATCCCCGGGCGGACTATTCTACAATTTAACTCACTGGACAATGTTGTTAGGTCATAAGAATGGCACACCCGAATCCACAAATACCTTACAATGTATCAGAACTGCACACAAAAAAACAGAAGCGGGCGAAAAATGCCTCACGGTCACTATTTCACATAGATGGGACACCATGTCTTTCTAGCGTCCAGAGTCCAGACAGTTAATTAGAGATGCACTTGTGCAAATACAATGTCACAAACAAAACGTTCCTTACAGCTTGCCTAGTTTCATTTTGTCATTTTTTGGGTGTTTCCTATCATAACATTTATTGCTGTTTTTGAGCCAGTCACACATTGCAATGCTAAGGCCTATCAATGCCAAAAAGAAGAGCCAACTTTTCAGGGTCATTAAAGATATTTTTGCTGCACGAGCTTCTGCAGATGTTAAGCTTTTAAACATTTCTGCTGACATGATTAATATCCAGAAAAATCTGAACCACCTGACCATGTCTGAAAAGTTGAAAGGGTTTCTCACGGCAGACTCTTAAATTTAGACGGCACATGCAATATTTGTTTTAAAGTCTGCTTGAAGTAGCAGTGTCAAAGAGCAGCAGGCAGTGGAACAAAGGGCTCCCTTACCTGTTAAGGTCTCATTTTAAAACTGTGTTAAACAATTAAGTAAATAAAACATATACTCAGGCAGCCTTGTAGGGAGCCAGATATGCTCTGCAATAAGTATCGGCAGGAATTACCAGACCATTCCAACACTCCACAGATCTTGCATACTGTTAGAATTGGGGGTCTCTAGTTGGCAGGAGTAGGTACCACTGTCCAAATAGGGACCCTTGCTTCTAGTCAGGGTAAGAAGGAAACCCTCTGAGATAACCCCTGCTCACCCTCTAGGTAGCTTGGCACGAGCAGTCTAGGCTAACCAGAGTCAATGTGTAAAGTATTTGTACCAACACTCACAGTAACACAGTGAAAACACCACAAACTGACTCCACAACAGGTTAGAAAAATAAAGGTATTTAATCTAAACTACACAAGACCAAAACGACAAAAATCCAACATACACAGTTCAAGAATATGGTTTTCTTAAGGTTTGCGATAAAGTTCTTCAGGTTGCGATAAAATAATCCACAGATGCGTGAAAAGTTCACAGTTGCGTCACGTTTACTCACAGTACCTTTTAGTTGCGACAAAGTTCCAAAAGCAGAAGCTGGTGCGGTGGAAAACAAGCGATGCGTTTCTCCTGAGATCCTGGGGAGGCGTGTGCGACAGCCCCACTGCAGCAGCGGGCGTGTTGCGACGAATCCGGTCTGTATGGGGAGGAAGGCCACTTGTATGGATTCCGGTGCGGAGGTTCCGTAGGAAGTTTGTTCTCGTAAAGGCACGATGCGACGATCTCTGGGGTTCCGACGATCTCCGGGGCGATGATGCGCGGACCAGCGGTGATCTTCTCTCTTGCAGCTCCTCGATGCGATGGTTTCTGCGACGACACTCGCAGCGACGTGATGCGGTCCGCAAGCAAGCGGTGCGGCGATCTCACCCAGCGACGACAGGCTCTGCGACGACACTCGCAGCGATGTTAGACTTTCCCGCACCGGTCTGGTGATTCCTGCAAATGAAGGATGCGACGGCTCTGGCAGCGGCAACAGGCGCTGCGACGATCTCGGCCTTCGTAGCGGCGGAAATTTCCTCGCACTGTTGGGGATGCGCTCCGCAGCGAGCGATGCGATAACTTTTCAATTGCAAAAGTCTCTCAAGCTTAGTTTCAAGCTTCCCAGCAGAGGTACAACTTCCAGAGGCCCCACAACTGGATCAAGCACTCTACGAAGGACAGAACTCTCTCAGCAGAGTTCAGGGAAGTTGGGGGTGAAGTCCTTTTGTTCCTGGGACTTCAGAACAGGGAGCCAGCTCTTCTCAGGCCCTTGGAGATTCCTTCAAGACAGGGGACACAGCTCAACAGCAAAGTCCTTCCCCTCTCCTTGGCAGCAAAGCAACAGAAGGTCAGTCCAGAAGAGCAACAGCAGGACAGTCTTCCTTCTTCAGTTTCAGCTTGCTCCTTGGCAGAGGTTCCTTCTTGATTATAGGATGATCTAATTTTCTGTTGTCAGGGGTCCTGTACTTATACCCCTAAAAGTCCTTGTTCTCTTTGTACAAGTGGGCCCTAAGCCCGGTCTGAACCAGTTCTGGGTGTCTCCTGAGTACTTTGTTTTCCTGGCTTCTCCTTTCCTTTCAGAGTGAGGGGCAGGGTCGTCAGCCGCCCAGCAGGAGGTGGAGTGTAGCGGGTTTTAGTGATAGCCGGTTTTGTTTGGGAAAACAAAAAGTGAGTACAAGTCTTTCTCCACGGGGGCCTCCGAGGTGATCTGCTTCTGACCGTTCTCCTTTGCGGGCGGGTGCTCTCTTCCCTTGGGCTGCGTCGAGGGCTTCTACGGGAACGCAATACCTCTGCCTCCGTGATGCTGGTGGGTCAGCCTTATGGAAGGAAAGGAAGAAAGGACAGGAATCAGTCTAACGTCCACTCTCGTGATTATTACAGGGGAAGGGGAGTGAGAGAACACCACTCGTGGTACTGTACAAACAGGTGAGAGGACGGGGAAGTGACGGGAGGGGAAACCGGATTACTCCACAGGGTCTCAGGTCACGGGACTGAACTCCCCCTTCTCTCTACCCAGCCCGCAATACGGCTCCATACCTCGGTTAGCCACACACCTCCTGGCGTGCGGCTGGGTGGCTCATGGTGCCGATGGCCTCCTGGCTCCCGCGCCGCCAACGGGTCTCTTCTCCTCCTTTCCGCTAATGGTAATTCGGTTCTTCTTTCCTCATCCTCTTCTTTCGCTGCTCTCTCCGACTCCGCACTCGACTCCGCTCCACACTCGCCTCCAACTCCTCCGGCGGTGAACAAGCACACCTGTGTGCCGTCGTCTTCCGGATTTGACTCTGCGGTAGGCTCCTCCTCCTCCTCTAGGATCTCCCAGTTAAAGAGGCCACCGTCTACTTCTTCTTCGTACCGGGAGCAGCCGGGGTCTATCGGACACCTCCAGTCATTATGCTGTGGAAGCAAGAGGGGGGGGTCATAGGATGAATCCCCACTCGGGGGTAAGGTTTTCCTGCGCTGGGGGTTTGACGGCCTCTCCGCGTTACATGGAGCCAGCATTGTGGAAGGCAGGCACAGCCCTATTCAGGCCCAGGTGCTAACTCCTCCCACCACTCCAGTTGCAAATGCAGTCATTTAGCCTAGGGCTGACTCAGCCAGCCTCCTGGGGCATCCCCAGCCTCTGTCACTCTCAAACCAGACAGTCAATCCACAAACAGGCCAAGGCACACAGAAAGGTCAGACAAGAGAACAGCAACTTTCTAAAAGTGCTGTTCTCAAACACAGGATTTAAAAACAACCTTTCCTAAAAGATGTGTTATTAAATTCTGAGTTCAGGGATACTAGATACTTATGTCCTATCTTGTTCCTATGGGAAGAAATGCTGGAAGCCACTGTAGCCAGCACCCCCATGTTAATCTATGGAGCAAGATAGCCTTACAATAGTGAAAAACTAAAATGGCTGTAATTCACTACCAGAGCATGTCACCTGCACTAGTACATGCTCTAGCTTTTACATACACTGCACCCTGCCCAGGGGGGTACATTGGGCCTTCCATAGGGGTGACTGATGTGCACAAAAAGGGAAGGGTTAGGCCTGGTCAGTGGGTACACTGACCAGGAGGACATGGCTGTTTCTAAACGGGACATAGGCACTGCAGTGGCAGGCCTGAGACATCATTTTAGGGCTACGCATGTGGGTGGCACAATTAGTGCTGCAGGCCCACTAGTAGCATTTGTCATCACCAGCCCTGGCACACACAGTGCACTTTACTAGGGACTTCATGGTAATACAAATATGCCAAACATGTATATCCAATCAGAATAACACTTTACATAGGGAGCACTTACACTCTGGCACTGATCAGCAGTGGCAGAGTGTCCAAAGCATCTAAACCAGCAAAAACGAAATCCAGCACAGCATCAAAAATACAGGAGGTAGAGGCAAAAAGATAGGTGAAAACCACGCCAAAGATGCCATGTCTAACACATACATTCTGACATTTTCCTAAGCTACCTAAAATGTTTTGGGTTTGTCTCATACAAAACCAATCTGTTGTTTTTAACCCTCACTACTCCCTGGCTGTGACAGGTCTACTCTATTAACTTGTTCAGCATCTGTGCAGCATGTTTGGCTGGTACCATAGTTTAAACAACTAAAGATGAAAAAATGTGGTGCCGTTGTTGTCCAGTGCTTACGGGGCACAATAATTAGGCAATATCACCGCAAACAACAAGAGACAAGGAGAGGAAAAGTATCAAGCACGCTGCCCTGGTAAGTGACAGAACCTCATGGGTCAGCTGAGTCAAGGAATGTAATGTTGCTTTCTTTAGGATAGGAGAAGTGTTTTAAAAGAAGGAATGCCATGAAGACGCCTCTATTCTCCCCGGCCTATGCAGAGTGCCTTTTACAGCATACATAGTACGAGCAGCTAGTTCCAGCATTGCCTATCTTGCTCATCTGTGTTCCATCCTTTAAGAGCTCAGACGCAGATCATTGGTAACATGCGGACCATGCTTAAATCACCTAAAAAAATCATCCTTAAAACATACAATTTATAGGAGACTTCACCATTTTGGTGTTGTCTGCTTAGAAGGCTAAAAATCTTGCGTTTACAGATAAGTTAAGGAAATCTGTATATGTAGAATCAGTTGGACGAACTTGTCGCACCTACTTTATAGTGCAGACAAGGCATGCTCTGCTTCCTGTCACCTCACTGTGTGCCCTTCCTGCCCTGAAACCTCAGCACTCACTATCAGTAGCAGCCCTCAGTGATCTCCAGCGCGAAGCTGATTCTCATACCACAGGCCTCAGTGTAGGGAAGCAGCACCTTGGGGGTGTGCAGCTTGGAGGCCGGCCAGTGCCAAGAAGAGCAGCGGGAGCAGTAACAGAGGAAGTCAGCGATATGGAGTGCTGCATGGTGGGGCCATGCTGCTCAGTGAGGGAGACACACAGAGCTGACGAGCCCCTCAGCCACCCAGAGATGCAGCCGAGCCGACTGCTCAGCCTCAGACCCGCTATCCTCGGATCACAGGAGCCCTGTGCAGGGGAGGGAGCTCCGTGGCCGCAGCCGAGACTTGAAACATTAAACGGGATGTAGAAGCTGCTGCACTTTGCACTTGTCCCTTTTTTGCTTACAGTGGTTGCTCCCGGGGCTTGTAAGGGCAGTCCGGTGTCACTGTGGCAGAGACGGTTCAGGACTAGAGGAGCAGGCCGGGAGCCACTGTATCATTCATTTTCAAATGTTCCCTCTAGAAAAGAAAATGCCCCTTTTTTCTGCTATTAGAGTGACATTAGGATCATGGCAGGGGCAGGAAGTGGAAGCGGAGAGGCGGGCGGTAGTTAGAGAGTCGGGGGAGGTGCCTGCTCGAGAGGGCTGGTCAGCCCTGGGGGCTGCGTGGCTTTTCAAGCAGGAGGGACCAGGAACATGATTGCAGCCAGGAGGAAGAATGTATGTTCCATCATCAGCCTTAGGCAGGAGCATGGGCAGGCACTGCCCAGCTGTGTGATCTCGGGCAATCCCTCACAGAGAGATGCGAAATGTGCCTCATAGTAAAGCATGCGCCCATGCAGCATCCAGTTTGAAATATTTTACGGCGTTCACTGGGAAGACCTGTGTGACTCAATATGGTGTGTAGACCTGGCCCTGAGAAATAAGTGCTGGTGCTAAGCACCGGAAAGCACTGGCACAAATTAAGCACTGCCAGGGTAACAAGAAAGAAGGAGCAGTGAGTGCCCAGGGTCAAAGAGAAAGATGGGGCAGTGAATGCCGAGGGTCCATGAGAAAGAAAGCTCCTGAGCTATCATTGCTGCTGCTGGTGAAAAAGGAGCAAGGAGTGGGAGAGCTGCCACTGCAGGGGGTAAAAGGCCTCCTCCACCACCGCACACCTCGCACTCTGGAAAGGTGACTTGCCAGCCCAAAGCCCAAATTGGAAGGTCCAGAGCATAAAACAAGCTTCTTTCCTCCGTAAACAAAACCAAACCCACACAAAGAAATTAGACAGGAACACTAATGATTTGATTTGCCAAAAAATATTCAAGGAACAATATGTGGGCACCGGTAAACTCCGCCACACGGCAGATGGCAGAGTGTTTGCTAAACTAGATATTTTGAGGAAAAATACCCCAAAGAAAATATTGACAGGGTCCCTCTGGTTGAGGGTGTTGCACTAGGTCTCAAAATACAAGCAGGCAATCATCAACCAAGGGAATCCCATGGTATGCCTGTAGTTTGTGATTGTTAGTGATTCAGAACTGAGTAAAACGAATTGCTTTTTTTTCTACAACAGATATTGCCTTTATGTTGGATTGCCCCAAACAGTGCTTACTTTGTCCCAGTGAGTATCCACTCCACAAACCTAGTGGCCCTCTCCTGTGCAACTATCAACTGGCCTGAAAAACAGCTGTGAGAGTGAGGGAGAGGAAAGAAAAGAGCAAAAGGAAAGGAGAGAGAGAACCCCGCTAATCAATTGTTGAGGGAATTGAGACTTTAAACAATAGTGTATTGAATTCTGTGGCACTTGAGAATTGCAGTCTCTCTTGCTTTCCCTTACTGCCTCTTTATCGCTTCCTATCGAAGGGGTGAGACAAAAAGATCTGAATTGTCTTATATTTAGGACTGTAGATGAAATAAGGTTGTCTTATTTTTTGGGCTGAATCCTGATTACTATGGAGGGTTTTAAGTGAGTTGGGACTTCCCTCTTACCTTTTAAATATACTGAGCAGATTACATAATGGAAATTATGCCAAAATCCGATTTGGGAAAAATCGGGAATTAATGCAGCCCATCCCTGTCAATAGGGGAGTCAGGCAGGAATGTGTGCTTGCCCCTACCCTGTTCTGCATTTACATCAACGGGTTGATAGATGCTTTGAGATCATGTAAAGACACAGATCCTCCGAAAATTGCCCAAAAGCCTTTCCCTGCTATGATGTTTGCAGACGACACTCTCCTCCTTTCCAAGTCGCCGATGGGCATCCAAAGAATTCTAGATGGGTTTTGCAAGTTTTGTAGTAGTAGGGGATTAGAGATTAACATCAATAAAACTAAATTCATGATCTTCAACCCCAGTAAATCCACACGCCCAAACCCACATGTTAATGGAATCCCTTTGGACCAGGTCTCTGTATTTGACTATTTTGGCCTAACGCTTCCTGAAAATATGACATGGGGGGCTCAGAATAAGAAATCCAACCTTAAATTGACACAAACCACAGGCGGCCTCGCTAAGTTTTTTAGAAAGACTTTCCACAAGCCAGTTAGCCCGGTTATGGAGATCTATAAAAGCCAGGCAAGGAGCGCTGCCCTATATGGGGTTGAACTCTGGGGCACGCTAATCACAGGTCCTTAGCCATTACAGAGAAAAACTTTCTTAGACGATTGCTTGGGCTACCGATAAATTCCCCCTTGGTTCCATTGCGTATGGATCTAGGGGTTAGATTCATTGCTGAGGTAATTGCCTGCAGGCTATACTCTTCTGGTGGCGCCTTTGGGCAACACCGGAATTATTTGAGTACAGACTAGAGATTTCGGAAATCCTGAAACTCCCTGGCACAGGGAAACTGCCATGGCTTTTATTTGTCAGGGAGAGCCTCTATGAAATAGGCCTAAAGCAATTATGGGACAATCCCGACACAGCCTGTTTGAGCATATCACGAAAGTCTCTGATTACTAGCTACTGGGGCAGAATATCCGCAAAAATTCATGCAGAACCAGCACATGGCACCTTTCCTTCACTCTTTCTGGAAGTAAAAGACACCTGCAGGCTGGAGGCATGTCTTGATGAAATTCGCCCGGTACTAGGAAGGAAATTATATGTGCAGTTTTGCCATGGCTGCCTCCCTCTGCAGGCTTTCACGGGCAAATGGTCGGGTGGAAGTACAAGTGGGTGTCCGGCATGTAATTTGTGCGATGAGACGGAAGTCCACGTCTTCTTATTTTGCCATGGCTATCAAACAGCAAGACGTAGATGGCTGCTTCAGCTGTGCAAAAACCTGGGCACTACACAAGGCAGGGAAGCATTTAGAATCTTAAAATACAACACAGATTCTTATATAGTCTTTGCAGTTTCACGTTTTTTAGCTGCATGTGGTGGGTCAGGAGAAACATCCTCAAGATGCAAGATCATGGATATGATTGTGCCTGATTGTATTGTCATTTTGTAATCTAATAATGTATTATCTTTGAATTGTTTTTATTTTTTTTTTATTTTTATCTGCTGTATATACTTGTTGCGGTTCTTTTATGGTGAAATACCGAAATAAATAAATATTGGTATGGTATGGAATCCTGATTAAGAACTTTGTCATCACTCTTGCTCATCTTGTGGAGTGTAGAAGGAATGAGGTCAAGAGAAAGAACTGTCTTTGTTTTTGGAGTGTACAATGAGGAGGTGGTCTATCTTTCCAACTTTAATATCATTAATGGGAAGAATCAGGCTTCTGGATTAGTTTACTTCTTAGTGTTTCTTTCCCACTTTTTGTTGTTTCCTTGCTGGACACTGTGCTCTTTCTATCCCTCCTGCAGTTCTGCAGACTACTTTTCCTCCCTTCCCTCTCTGTTCTCACATCATGGCCTCTTTCTTACGGACAGCTGAGGCGCTGAATGTCACCCCAGAAAAGGGCAGGCTTGTTCACAGGAACAAAGAGCTGGCTGGAGACTTTTAGTGACATTCCAGAATGAGGGTCCTCTGAGTGCCACGCTCTGAGTCTTACACTAGTTAGTAGTTTAAAGATCCTTCAGTAGAACTTAAGGGAGTGGCTGCATCGGTGAACAAGTCAGGGACTTTGTAAGACCGAAGTCAAGCTCCTGTGGACTGCGCCTGCATATAGTAGCATGGTTCCCCTTGCTTCTTTAAGCTGCACTAATAATAATGATGTATGAATATTGATTTAAAAGTGGGCCTTGCTAGTGGTGGATGTTGACCACACCAGTGATGGAAGTGGACCGCAACTTCCTTCAAAATATTTTAGGCACCTTCACATATTTGTTTTACAAATGTAGCATACTGTCATGGATGCTTGCACCCTTTTAACCAGTTCTGCTCTCCAATATAACCCATGTATTCTCGTCAAGTGTATTCTCGCTTTGATGGTATTATGGATTCTCTCTACAACTTCATTAGTACTTGGATCATACAGAAAGTATGTTATATGCTCAAGGTCGCATTCTTTCAAAAACATTCAAACTCTTTCAAGCTCATGTGCGTACCTTTATCAGGTAATAATACCTCTGGTAAACCTTCTATACCAAAAACACCCTGCAAAAACGTAATCATATGATGAGAGCCACTCTCTCCAACACCCAACACCTCAGGCCATCTAGAAAATAAATCAACCATTACCAACAGGTAAAAAGTGATGTGTGCCCCTCTTAGAGGACCTACAATTTACAGTGGCAATTCTTGGCCATAGTACAACACTCCATAGGTGGTGTGTGTTTTGAGAAATTATCCCTGTTGCAACATTCTACACAGTGCCTAATGAATCTCTCCTCTTCCTAGACCAGACTCTGCCACACCAAACATACAGTTGTATACTCTTCTTGGTTTTCACTACCCTTGTATAGCTGGGTCGCATCATTTGCTGCCAAACCTACCTATCAAGATGTCTGCTGGGAAAGAACATTGATATCACGTCCACTTATTTCTACAGCCAATTTACCTCCTATGTTGCATTTGTCATGCTAATATGGTGTCCTGGTGGAGCACCACAGTGTTTGCGTTTCACTGTAGTAATGAACAGCTTGGCCTTACCACAATGTCTTTTACCAGGCCCAAATTGATATCACTCTCTCTTTCAGCTTACTCTAAGATTGAAGCTGAGGTCTCCGACAAATTATCTGTGTGACAGCCGGCATGACAAGGTGAGCTTTTCCAAACAGCTGTCGGCCTTGTAGCAAGAAGGCGATCTCCAGTACAAACTCGTATATGTTGTCTTCTTAGCATTATCCACACATCTACACTGCTTGTTGTTGAAGGCCTTCTTAAGTGAGTTGATGTCTTCCCATTCCTCATCGCCAATTGGAAGATGAAGCCAATAAAGTGTTGATCATAGGCAGGATCTTTATTATAAAGCAACAGCAGCAGTAGCACTGTAACCTCAGGAATCCCGTCAATATTTCTAGAAGTATTCTAGGATGTATTATCATAAACAATTCACTTCTAATTCTAATGTTATTTACAATGTTTTCGATAGGAACATTCGGATTTAATTACCCATGCTTTCCACTTTTACAATTTGTGTGGCTTCATGTTAATATGTTTTTACTGGTTTTATTATAACTTGGTTTTGGATCTTGAATGCTAAACTGTATTGATCTTTAAAATGTTGACACACTGCACACCCATTACATACATGAAAAGAGCAGTCTTTGTCATTCTCAAAATGATCTTATGTTTGTAAAAATGATGCCTTTGGAAGAATGCTTAGCAAGGCTAGTACTGCTACATTTGTTTTAAAATTGTAGGTTGGTTAGGGATAAATGTTTCATGACACTGAACTGATTGCAGCATGTTTTGCCAAATGTGGGAATTGGATTGTTAAAATATGCAGGAGAGAGGCCATTATATTGACATGAGTTGTGGTTTAATTCCTAGAAAACCGGCTGTAGTTGTATGTAACATCGCTTTCCTCAGAGAAATATCCATATTGTACATGTACAGCAAAACTAAACTCTAAAGAACTAAACTAATAAAGAGCTCAACATGTCCAAATCAGACAGTTAAAAGCTTTTAGAAGGACAAACCACTCAAATGTAGCCGTAAAGGATGCAATATTTCCAGGCAGCTTAACCATTTGCTCTAAACCACCAGGGATGAAAAAGATCTGAATTTACAAAGACGTATGAAACTACGATTGGTGTTCCAAACATTTGGTAAATCCTTTTTGAAGGCATTGCTATTCATTGTAGGTTGCAGTATGGCTCTAGTTGGGGTCTGCAACAGAATACCCAGTAACCTTGTGGGGTACACAAGGTCAACTCCACTCCCCAGACAAAGGGTAAATGTTTCATATGAGGGATCTAAAGGGCTGTCTACTTTCAATTGGTCTATTAGTTCACTTCGAATTAAAACAGCTTCCTCTGTCTACATGACCTTCTGCACCATCCAGGCCCCTGCCCGCAGACTTACCTGGACCATTTCTCTGACCAGTCTAGGCCCTCACAGACCTAGCTCCAGCACCTTAAGGTGCCTGTCTCTTCTCCTGTGCATGCTCTCTCGCGCCTATGCCATCTCTTGCTATTTCTGTCTTCACACTTGTGCCTCTACTTGACTCCTGCCTTTTTCCTTTCTCACTCCCCTTCTGCTGCCTTTACCTTTTTCTCACATTCTCTCTCAACCCTCTGTGGCATTATGCTGCTCCTCACACTCTTTCTCACCCACTTCTGCTCTCTAGGGCTCTCTCTCAACATTTATTTGCCATTTTGCTCTCTTCTCACTCTTCCTTATGCCATTTTGCTCTTCTATCATTCTGTTTTTTTGCCTCCTTGCCCTACTTTTTTACCTTGTTTTCTGCCACTTTGCTCTGTTTTCAAACTTCTGCTACTTTTCTGTGTCATTTCGCTCCCATTTTATGATTTTTTCTTTCTCTTTTCAGCCTCCTGTTGGCTCTCTCGGCTGCCCATCCACACTCTGTTTTCCTGCCTTTCAACTCCCGCACAACCTCCCTCTTCCCCCTGCTACTCAAATGTTCCTCTCAGGCTGCTGCCCCTAGCTGCCCTACATTCTAGCCCTGCCCACCACCCGGCTCGCCAAAGGCTACCCCATTTGCAGCCATACAGGCCTGAACATGCCGACCGCTAAAAAATCTGGCTCTTCTACCCCGCACGTTACTCATCAGACCTCCACTTGTCTCCAAACCCAAGGCACCCATCCAAGTGCTGCTACTGTGCTGTACTGCGACACAAGGAACGAGCTTTCACCTGCACCCACTGCCTCTTCACCTGCAACAGAACACCCACAATGCCTGCACCACTCACAAACAGCACACCTTCTGTACATACCTATAAACATGGACAACAAGACAAATTTTCATGCATTCTCCTAAACACCGCCCCCTCAGAAAACACACCATGGAAATCTGGGACATCCTGTACAATGACACACCGAATCACCTCTTTCTGATGGAAACATGACTGACCTTGAGTCAGCATCCGAAATTGCCATGACTATCTCACTGGGATAAAGACTCGCAGATCCAGGATGCCAACACAGACTAGGGGGAGGAATCGCAATAATATTGAAGTACACCTCCAGCTGCACTACTACCACAAAACCCACAACTCCCTACATGGAGCACCTGTACTTCACGATACAGATGTCAGCAACATAAACTCTAAGCTGAACCCTCATACCCACCTCTGGGACCTAGAGCCACTTTTGCTATCAACATAGCCAACTTCATGGCCCCCTTTGCCATCACCTCCAGCAACTACATTCTACTAGGAGACTTCAACTTACACCTTGAAGACAAGAGCGACTCCAACACCACTGGACTACCTGGCACCCTGTAAATGCAACCTACAGAAAAGAATATGGAAGCAAGCCAGCATGCACACTGAGGAACTCCTTGAACAAAACAGCTCTACAACCAACTGGCAAGAAAATAGAGAATGAACCACCTAAGAAAACAACAAAAAGACATATAAGACCGCTCTGAGACACTGCCACCAAAAAATCAAAGAAACAAAGAAAAAGGCCCTAGTGGTGCAAATAGACAACAGCTCCAACAGTGGAGAATGAATCTTCACAATCATCAAAGACTTCACTTCCCTGGCAGCCACAACTAACTGCATCATCCAATTTCAAAGATTATGTGACAACCTCTCATATTTCTTCAGCAAAAAAATCTAAATCATATACAACAATTTCGACCCTCACTGAACCCCTGCACCATCACCTTCAGGCTAACCTAAAACACACTCAGCAAGAGCCTGATGGCCTGCAAAACACTCACCACAGACGTAATAGCCAGCATAACGAAAACCATCCACTTTGGGGCACCTGCAGATCCCTGTCCCCACCACATCAACAGCAGGGGAGCCACTTCCATCAGTAAACGAAAAGGAAGAACCCGCACCTCTATGAATTTCCCACCATATATTTTATAGGGATGAAAAAAAGATAAGCACTATTTAATGTGTTTACCTTGGCGATTATTTGCGCCAGTTTTATTCATCAATTTTCAAAAAAGGAAAACATGTCACTATAGTCAAGAGAAATCTCAAAGCCTTAAACGTAAAGGCCATTTAGTGTCCAATATTTACAATGAAAGATTCAATATTTACAATGCAAAAATGTGGTTTAAACAGAAAATTAACAAAACATACATAAATTGTGCAAATGTGCAAAAATAGTACACAACTGTCCTTATGTGATATCATTTCACACATAAAACAAGGGGAAGAATTATCCATAACATTTTTTATGAACCAACAGTTTTTTTTAGATGTAATATTTGGCAAAAAAGGAGATTTTTAGTGGTTCTCCAAAAACCAACACGACAACCTCTCGGTAGAAATGTTGATAGGCGTTTAAATCATAAACAAATTTAACAAGGGGAAGAATTATCCATAACATTTTTTATGAACCAACAGTTTTTTTGAGATGTAATATTTGGCAAAAAAGGAGATTTTTAGTGGTTCTCCAAAAACCAACACGACAACCTCTCGGTAGAAATGTTGATAGGCGTTTAAATCATAAACAAATTTAAATGTGTACAGGACTTGATCCTGTCCGCCTACGCGTTTCGAGTTTGTGAGGGTTCTTCTCAAACTCTCTTCAGGGCCAAATGAATTCCATTCCCCATTTGTTAGACCTAATAGTGAAAACATAACAAATAATGGATACTTAGTGCTGTCTGCTTCCATCAACCCGCTAAAATCTCATCCTATATACACTTTTTAAAAAAAAAAATAACACGTACCTCTGGGGACTCGAGGTAGGTTAGTTCATCCAAATACCTTGCGGAATTTCGAAGGATTTCAAGGGATTTATGCGTGTTTCTAGAAAACCAGGGGTTTTAAATGTCAAACCTGTTTTTAACCATAAGGCGCCATTTTCTGTGCGACAGATTCATGTTGTGCTCATACCTGGCTATTGTTGAAATGGCCATCTGCTCGTACTGCTACTCTAGAGTTTTCATCATTTGTAAAATGCAGCGCTGTAATTAAAAAAGGTGGGGGGCTCGTGTTATTTTGTTTCTGAGCCAGCGTCAGTGAATCTTATGCTGCTACTGCCCTGAAAGGAATAGCACTTACTTCATTTGTTTTGCCTCGCGCAGTCTATTAGTTCTCAATGTTGTACCAGTATGCTGAACACTCTCACGGTGTCCTCGCCATTAGTCATCCTCTGGCACCGCGGCTCTGTAGGAAAACGAGCGGCAGTCAGCAAAGGATTCCAAGCCGCACTTGAAGTAATGGTGAAGCCGCTAATGCGTGTACTCGCATGATAGCCGGCGGCTCAGTTTACATTTAGATTGGTTGGAACCGCGGTCAAAGTAATTGCTATAAAATGAGCCCGCGCTTTGAGTTAAGCGGGAGCTACTGGTGTGCGCTTTAACATTTTATAAAGGCGGCGCATACTGGGGTTACATGCGGGGGAGCCCGCGCTTATGGTTTTGATGGCAAAAGGTGCTCGCATTAATGTAAAACATTGCAGTCTGAGGCTGCTGGGCATTATTTTGCTAGCGCGCTGTTAGAGGCATCAAAGATGCGCAACATACCTTTCACTCCACGGACATGAATCACTTCCTCATTCCTTCACATGAAGTGAGTGAGTTTCTGGCATTCCTACTAAACGGGCTACGCCTTCGTTGAGGACCAATCACAATCAAGTGAGTTTTGTGTGGTCCAACTGATGCATTATGGGGCATGTAGTCTAGTAGTTTAAAGTCTAGAAAGTTCACTCATTGTGTTTAAGCCTGAGTTAATAGTATCAAACCGAAGTATTAGGTATGCCTCTTTTCGCAGCAGCGCCTCCTCTACATTCGGTGACCTATGCTGTGGGTCAATTGCAGCTAGAACGGTCCACTTGAAATCTGTCTCCTTATGGTTTGCAGTGGTAAAATGCTCAACCATTGGGGCATTCTGCACTTTTCTCTTTAATCTAGAGCGATGTTGTGTAATCCTGACATTTACTTGTTGGCATGTCTTCCCTATGTACAATTTGTTACAACCGCACACAATCCCATAGATCACGTTTTTACTCCTACAGTTTGTATGCAAACTGTGTCTCCATTTCAAGCCATTATGGCTAAATACATCTCCTTCTACAACACTTTGGCAGGCCACACAATTGCCACATTTGTGGTGGCCAGTGATGGGTTTGAGGTTCCATTTCGATATTAGATCACTTTTGGGCTTTTGAATGAAGCTGTCTGCTCTGATGATTTGTTGGCCGACGCTCAGATTTTTCTTCATCGCGAAAATGGGTTTTTGCAACGGGGATTCCAACCCCTCCAGCAAATGCCAATTACGCAGAATAATCTGGCGGAATTTGTTTGTGTGTGCTCCATATGTCGTGACACATACGAGTTTGTCCAGCTCCTTTTTCTTTTTTATTTTGAGCAACTCTTCTCTCGGGGTAAACCGTGCTCTTTTTTTAGAATGTTTAAGGAGTTTTTTAGGATAGCCCCTTTTGGCTAGTTCTTCACAGAAAGTATCAGCATGGATGTTGAACTCATTAAGGTCTGAACAATTCCGTCTGATCCTGAGTAGCTGGCCATAAGGAAGGTTCTGTTTCAAACCCTGAGGGTGAGCACTCTTATAGTGCAAGATTGTGTTCTTGTCTGTTTCTTTCTTAAACAGAGTAGTTGTGAACTTCCCTCCTTCTGTGCCCACAGCTACATCGAGGAATGTCATCCTCTGGTTGCTGTGGTCAATGGAAAATTTGATATCTGGATGTCTCAGATTCAACCATTCATGGAAGGCCATGAGTTCTGACTGGCTCCCCTGCCACAGGAGCCAGACATCATCAATGTATCTTAGCCATTGTTTGATGTTAGAGCTATAAGGGTTATTGTTGTGAATGAATTTTTCTTCGTATTGCGACATGTATAGCACCGCCATCTCTGGAGCATAGGGACAACCCATGGCTGTGCCCTTGGTTTGGATATAAAACTCGTTTTCGAATTTAAAGTAGTTACTTTTAAGTGTAATTTTGGCCAGGGCCAAAATGAAGGCAGTGGGAACTCGGTGTGGTCTCTCGCGTTGTTCGAGATAGATTTCCATCACCTCCAGAGCCTCATCCTGGGGAATCTAAGTATACAATGAGGTGACATCCAGTGTCACCATCAATTGTTCTTCGGGGTCAAATGTCATTTCTTGTAATTTGTTGAGGAAATCAATAGTATCCCGCAGGTATGATTTCACTCCAACTAAGAAAGGTTTTAAGAAGAAATCTATATACTTTGAAGCAGGCTCAAGGGCTGAATCACACCCGGAGACAATTGGTCTCCCTGGGGGTGTTGTGTGGTTTTTGTGGATTTTAGGTAAAAAATAGAGAACGGGTGTTCTCGGTGATTTTTTGTTTAAGAATTGGAATTCTTTAGGACCTAAAAAACCATTCTCCAATGCCTCCTTGGTTATACATGAGATTTTATTCAGAATTTCTACCACTGGATCATCTTTGACCGCTCGGTACCATTCCAAGTTGTTCACATGAGTTTTTCCTTCCAATAAGTACATTGTGCGTGGCCAGACGACCACCGCTCCGCCCTTGTCGGCCGGCTTGATGATAATTGAGGTATCTGATTTTAGATCTTTGATGGCTTGTTTTTGACCCCTACTTATGTTGTTATTGACAAACAATTTGCTCTTTTCCAATTTGTTAAGAGCTGAGAGGACTGCTTGCTCGAAAGCATACACCTGTTTGGGGATATTCATAGTGGGCAAGAACTTGGATTTAACTCTGAGGCCAGTGGTTTCACAATTTGTGGTTGTTTCTGTTCCGGAAAAATAAGTCTTCAATCTTATTTTTCTGCAAAACTCAAGTGCCTCTAATTTGAGTTTTGTGAAATCCGTGCGTTTATTCGGGACGAATTTAAGACCCAAAGTGAGGATCATATTTTCCTCATCTGTAAGGACTTTATCAGAAAGATTCACTATCGTAGATACATCTAGTTGTTGTAATGTTTGTTCCTCGTCCGCATTTCCCATTGGGGTTTGAATCGGACGTTTTGTTGCCCGCCCCTTCCTAAAAAAGGTTGATTCTGACCCTTTTTGTTTTGTTGGCCTTGGTTGGAATCAGTGGACGACCCAGATGATGAGGCGGAGGAGAAGGTAGTGAACCTTGTCCTCGACCTTCCCTGGTATGAGTTCAATGCTCTTTTGGATTCTGCGGTGGTATAGTAGTCTTCCTTTAAAAAGGGATACACTGACTCTATTTTAAATGATTTGGAATCCTTCTCAAACTGAGCAGTTTTGGTGTTAATAGTGATATCTTTGAATGTCTGGATTTCTTTTTCTATCTTTTCATGTGAAGGAATGAGGAAGTGATTCATGTCCGTGGAGTGAAAGGTATGTTGCGCATCTTTGATGCCTCTAACAGCGCGCTAGCAAAATAATGCCCAGCAGCCTCAGACTGCAATGTTTTACATTAATGCGAGCACCTTTTGCCATCAAAACCATAAGCGCGGGCTCCCCCGCATGTAACCCCAGTATGCGCCGCCTTTATAAAATGTTAAAGCGCACACCAGTAGCTCCCGCTTAACTCAAAGCGCGGGCTCATTTTATAGCAATTACTTTGACCGCGGTTCCAACCAATCTAAATGTAAACTGAGCCGCCGGCTATCATGCGAGTACACGCATTAGCGGCTTCACCATTACTTCAAGTGCGGCTTGGAATCCTTTGCTGACTGCCGCTCGTTTTCCTACAGAGCCGCGGTGCCAGAGGATGACTAATGGCGAGGACACCGTGAGAGTGTTCAGCATACTGGTACAACATTGAGAACTAATAGACTGCGCGAGGCAAAACAAATGAAGTAAGTGCTATTCCTTTCAGGGCAGTAGCAGCATAAGATTCACTGACGCTGGCTCAGAAACAAAATAACACGAGCCCCCCACCTTTTTTAATTACAGCGCTGCATTTTACAAATGATGAAAACTCTAGAGTAGCAGTACGAGCAGATGGCCATTTCAACAATAGCCAGGTATGAGCACAACATGAATCTGTCGCACAGAAAATGGCGCCTTATGGTTAAAAACAGGTTTGACATTTAAAACCCCTGTTTTTCTAGAAACACGCATAAATCCCTTGAAATCCTTCGAAATTCCGCAAGGTATTTGGATGAACTAACCTACCTCGAGTCCCCAGAGGTACGTGTTATTTTTTTTTAAAAAAGTGTATATAGGATGAGATTTTAGCGGGTTGATGGAAGCAGACAGCACTAAGTATCCATTATTTGTTATGTTTTCACTATTAGGTCTAACAAATGGGGAATGGAATTCATTTGGCCCTGAAGAGAGTTTGAGAAGAACCCTCACAAACTCGAAACGCGTAGGCGGACAGGATCAAGTCCTGTACACATTTAAATTTGTTTATGATTTAAACGCCTATCAACATTTCTACCGAGAGGTTGTCGTGTTGGTTTTTGGAGAACCACTAAAAATCTCCTTTTTTGCCAAATATTACATCTCAAAAAAACTGTTGGTTCATAAAAAATGTTATGGATAATTCTTCCCCTTGTTAAATTTGTTTATGATTTAAACGCCTATCAACATTTCTACCGAGAGGTTGTCGTGTTGGTTTTTGGAGAACCACTAAAAATCTCCTTTTTTGCCAAATATTACATCTCAAAAAAACTGTTGGTTCATAAAAAATGTTATGGATAATTCTTCCCCTTGTTTTATGTGTGAAATGATATCACATAAGGACAGTTGTGTACTATTTTTGCACATTTGCACAATTTATGTATGTTTTGTTAATTTTCTGTTTAAACCACATTTTTGCATTGTAAATATTGAATCTTTCATTGTAAATATTGGACACTAAATGGCCTTTACGTTTAAGGCTGTGAGATTTCTCTTGACTATAGTGACATGTTTTCCTTTTTTGAAAATTGATGAATAAAACTGGCGCAAATAATCGCCAAGGTAAACACATTAAATAGTGCTTATCTTTTTTTCATCCCTATAAAATATATGGTGGGAAATTCATAGAGGTGCGGGTTCTTCCTTTTCGTGTAAAGTTAATGGGCCCTTACCCCACTTCTGTCCGCATGGGCCATACTCTCCCCTTTTTGAAAAACTTCCATCAGTAAAGTCCTCCCCTCTAGACCTCACCTCCATCACTTTCGAGACCTTCCTGGATGCCTGCAAACATGCAATGGTCAATGCACTGCTAAAGAAACCCCGTCCAGACCATGTGCTACTACCAAACTACCACCCAATCTCCCTTCTACACTACCTGGCCAAAGTGATGGAAAACAACATAAACATAAAACTGTCTTACCACCTCATAGCCACTATGCAGCCAGGTGTTCAACCAAACCACAGCACCGAGACTGCCCTCATCACAGCATCTGAGAACAGCAGGATGTTCCTAGACCGTGAAGACACGGCAGGCCTTATAATATTGGATCTTTCTGCCGCCTTCAACACAGTCTCCCACCCTACTCTGCTAAGAAGACTAATTGAGACAGTCATACAAGGACCTGCCCTCAACTGAATCTGCTCCTTCATCACAGGAAGGACACAAAGAATTAACCTGCCACCCTACATATCAAAGGACAAGAGCCTCATCTTTGGAGTACCCAAAGGATTATCCCTCAGCCCAATGCTATTCAACATTTACATGACTTCTCTAGCGGACCTCATGAAATCGTACAGCATCAACATGCTCTCCTTCCCTGATGATACCCAACTGATACACTCCCTGTCTGACAAGACTGCAGCACACAAATGTGAAGTAGGGATCTTCTGAAAGAAAGTATTTGCCTGGGGATCCACCTGGTGGTCTACAAACGTCGGACCCTCTTCCATCGCCACCACCAACAAGCAAAGTGACCTCCACCTTTTTACACATCCTTAAGAGGCTATGAATTATCTTCACATAGCTTACTGATATGCACCAGGAAAATGGTTACACAGGCTTTATTCACTAGCAAGTTCAAGTAGTTTATTTTGCATAGTTAATTAAAACCGTTGCAATTCAAAAAATATATTCAATCAAAAACTATCACTTACATATATAAAACTCATGTATCTAAAAACTGTGCTAATAAAGCCGGTCAGTTTTATCAACTTGAATTATATTTTTGAAGTGTCCTCAGACCCCCTACACGTTTACATATATATATATTCATTACCAGACTTGATTGAAGCAATACATCCTATGCAGTAATCACTAAAACGCTATTGAACCGCTCCAGACCATACAAAATGCCACAGCAAGACTCATTCTAAACTTACCCTGCCACACCCACATCACCCTATACCTTAGTGAACTGCACTGACTCCCAATTCACAAATGTGCCTAATTTGACAGCTCACACATACATCCAAAGCACTACACAACACCGGCCCTGCCTATCTTAACAGTCACATACACTTCCACACACCTTCCAGGTACCTCATTTCAGCCGAATTCTCACTGGTTAGCAAACCCGGCATCCTCAAGACCACAGCTGGTGACCACACCTTCTCTTATCTCTCCCCCAAACCATGGAACAACTTCCCCCACCACATCAGAGCTTCCACCGAGCTTCTCGGGTTCCATAAGAAGCTGAAAACCTGCTCTTCGACAAACCTCACCAGGAAACAGCTGACTGACCACTTGCTAAGCACCAGGATATTCTCAAGGGTGATTAGCGTGCTATATAAGCACTCATAACATAAGATAACATAACAGCTACAGGAGACAGGTTCAACAGGGCATGCAGCTTTCGTCTGGATCCATCTATGCTTTGGGTCATTATTAATCTAACACCAATAGATCTTGAAAAATGTTCTGGTTCCAGAAATTCCAAATGGAAAGCTGGAGACAACTCTGTCCAATACTCATGCAGAAATCATTCAGATTACAATGTAGTAAGTCCTAACTCAAAGCAGGATGGTTCCACCCAGTGAGCTCGAACAGTGCTTTTACTTAATTTCTGCTGTCCCCCAGTGTGTCCACCACTGTGGACGAGCAAAGATTGAAGACAAGAATCACCTTGTGAGAGCAATAAATATTCACAAATACATTTCAGGTAATCCTAAAGCACCAAACACACTGATCAATCAGCTTGATAATAATTTGATATGATAAACAGCATGCATTGAACACTTAAGTTCAGATAAACTGAAACAAGGCATAACACATATACTGATCATTTTAAAAATGTATTCAGCTGATGAGTTAGTGCCACCAGTATAAAAGTGACAATCTTCTCTTGAGGTGATCTGTAGAATTATATACAAACCTATTACAATTCCCCCTTTTAAAGTTTTCATATAATGTTTTCTTTCCAAATCATGGTAGCCATGTAATGTATGCTGAAAAGTGACACCTGATTATGGGCTCACCAATTTGTATGGAAATTCTCTCAGCCCTGCTGTGACACACAGGCAAGTGATGGAGCAAGAACTCGTATAAAAAAGACTTGCTCAGCTGCATTAATAATGTATTGTAATACTAATATGCACCACATTTCATATATTTTTAGTCAGATGAAGCTTGCCTACGTGTTCTACTAACGAGTAAAATGCCTGCTAACGCGAAAAACTGTATTGCGCATGCGTCAGCTGCATCTACGCAGAATGACTTCTTTACGCTTGGAGGGAAATTTGTGCTTCTGCGCACATGCCTCTAAAATGGCTGCTTGGAAACTCACTTGCTAATCATCTGCTTTGCTGAAATTAAAATTAGTTATATACTAAATGCTAATGCAGGAAATGTCCTTATAAGTAAATGGGATTAGAGTAGAGATAGGTGGCATACAGTGAAATCATTTTATTTTGAAATTAATACTTTTTCTTTTGACATCTCTATTAGTTCGTATTTTGGGCCTCTGAACAATGTTAAATTCTGCAACCCATGTGATTTCTCACGCAGGCACAAAGATGACAAGCCAGAAACAGTTATGTCAAGTCTTGAAACTCATCCAAGGACGTTTTCGGTACATGTCCGGGGAACCAGCTGGAAATCCTGAAGACTCAATGGACAACTGTAAAATGTATACATTGTTGTTCATAAAATTGAGAATACAGTTGGGAAATAAAGCTTGGGAGAACAAATTAATCAGCGGGAACTTAAAACAATGATCTAAAGAAAAATTATTAAAACTTAGCACGGTGTGATGATCATCCCATCAGCCTGTCCAATCAGGAATAGGAGCTTAATAAAGTTGAAACATTTAGGGGAGGTACATGTCATTAGAAAAGTACAATTGAGGTAGTTAGTTAGAACAGCGTACAGTCGCAGCAAGACAACCCTGAGAGACCGGGATGCTGTCCGAATGCTGATCGAATATCTGAAGAAGCACACTTACAATTTTAAATCTAATAGAATTAGAAGAAGATCGCAGACGAATTGAGGAGGTAATAGAATTAGAAGAAGATCGCTGAAAAATCGTGGAGGAAGTTAGTATCAGAGAGGGGTGAGACGTAAGTGTCGAATCCGGAAGAGGTTATCTATCCTGTCCTGAATCCTGCCCTGAAGTCCTTGTCACCTGATCTTTCCAAGGGACCCATTAAACTCTTGCCCAGAGGGGTCTGATTTCACACCATCCTAGGTAAATATATCTCTGTGTATTGTGTCAATGTCCTTCTCTTTCTATCCTCCTTTCCTGAGGTACTTGTTGTGAACATCTCATTTAAATACAATACTAAATTGAGTATACTGATCTTACTTCTTCGGATATGATGGAGTTAACACTGTAATTTGTTATGCTCCTATGATATAACCAGATAACCGTTTAAAACTTTCCAGAGTCTGTGGTTATTTATTAGATAATAGGAAAATGAACCTATGTCATGTCACCAATTACTATTACAACTAAATAGGTCCATTGACTAAAGTATAGCTTTAGGATCAGTGAAAGATTAGAGAAATGATAAGTAACTGATCTGATTTTAAGCTTTATAACATTTGACCCTCCCCAGTGGTGTTAACTAGCCTACATGAGTGAGTGTGTATATGGGCCCAGATGAATATAACGTGTTAGTTTTTCATAGGTTGGTAGCCCGCTAGATCACAAGCAATGCATAGTGCATAACACACATGATTAACTTACACACTAATATTTAACATACGTCTGTACTTACCCATTTTTGTATCAGGTGTAACTTCAGCATGCAAGTTACACTTGGTAAAATACAGTAGGTGCATGATTACAAGTATAGGTGCTATTTATCTCCCCTGATAAATAACAATACCACAGGGTACGTTAATTATCGGGTGGGTCAATAGCACCTATGATGGGTTTATTGGGAATCTGGTGTGGAATTTGGTTTTACCGCACCAAAATCCACATGTTATGGCAAATATTGTACACATTTGCCCTGTGAAATTTCGGCAGGTTTGGGCTGCAGACATTTAATGAAGCATGAAGTATTTAATGCATTCAATAATTATTGGATGCATTAAATACCTTTTTACTTGTTATTTTGACCCATGCGTAAACCAAGATTTTTGCACAGGTTCGATTTAACCGACATCGTAATCAGGATCCTGTATATGGTTACCAAAGCTACTGGGGCCCTTGTTTAAAGCACACATTTTCCATTGTTGCTTTGCCGTTAAAGAAAAACCTTGAGCTTTTTGAGCTTTTGAATGTATTAACTGAAAAGCCTCAGAGACAGCCATGAAATTTGAAGAAGTCATGGAGAGCAAATGATTAAAAGGAAATAGATTCCATTTTCAAATCTAGCTAAGCTGGTTGAACTGCAAAACTACTTTTCAATTTAAAAGAGCAGATAAAAGCTGATTATAAAGAAAGTGACAAAATAGTTCAATGGTTTAACTCAGTAGATTAAAAGGTTTACCCCTTTCCTATGGAATGGGGCAGCATTTCAGCTCATGAACACATTAAAGAACTATGCAGTTATGTTATGCACCTTTTAGATCTGGCTAGAGAAAGTCAACAGCCTCAAGTTTTACTAATCCTAATTTAAAAAAAGGCACATATATATTCACGGGAAAAAGGCTAAAGTGGAGTTATAGTTAGATAAGTTACTAAGATTTTAACTTAGGGCCATATTATCAAGAAAGGGCGATACATTATCACCGCTTTTATCTGCAGGAAACTGCAGATAAGGCAGCGGTAATGGGCTTGATAATATGCCCTTGTGAATTCCCATAGAAGCCCATGTTAACACCAGAACCTGGGCTTCTATGGGAATTCACAAGGGCATATTATCAAGCCCACTATTGCCGCTTTAGCGGCAGTTTCCTGCCGATAAAAGCGGCGATAATGTATCGCCCTTTCTTGATAATATGGCCCTAATTTATTAACTGAAAAGACAAAAGATAAAAGTGATGTTATAGTTAGGTGTTGAAATAACACAGTATCTTACATGTGAAAACCAAATAAACACTGAAATTCAACAGTTATACTTTACAAAGCTAACTATAACCTTTGGCCACACCATGTGCTGCTTATGAGCTCATATATTACATCACTCATGACATGGTGAATGACAAAACTGATGACATCACTGATTAGAACTTCCCAACTACTGCTCCTCAAATTACTTAATAAGCCCATATACCATTTTAGAAAACAAAGTACATAGTAAAGAGCCCACAAACCCTTGCAATGCAAGCAGTACTTCATTTAAACACGGTAGAGACTGAGCACAACTAATGTAAGTTGCAGACTTGACTTTAAGTAGGTTGTGCACGAATTCAAAGACCAGTTGCTAAAACATGCAAAAACTGAAGCTTTTTTTCACAATACATTGTTCACTTCTGGATTGCTGTTCACATATTAATGTGGGTTCTCCTGTAGCACTATGAACAATTTCCATATAGACAGGGAATTTATAAAGTGCAGATATCTATATCCATAAGTTCAGTGAAAATTTTGAGACATACATTGTAGGATATATAGACTATGGTTGATTCACAGACGGTTCAAGTCGAAGTATGATGGTAAGCATTGTTAAAATGGTGTACAGCATTCTCCTAATTCAAAATGTATAGGGAACTTTTACATACTATGGAGGGTTGTCCATAGGGCCTATTTGTGTATACTTATCAATGGCTAATCTATAGATGAGAAGAAGTTCACTTAAAATTCTATGTCTGACGAAGTATCTATCAGGTACATCTCATTAACATTAATAATGAACAAACAATATTTTTGAACGTCGTTCAAGGTTTAACAAGTTGCGTATCTCATTACCATCTATGGAGCCATTGTGTTTCCTATGTACCTGCATACCAGTTAAGCAAACAGCATCATATCTACTTAATGTGGGTGATTGCACAGATATGCTTAATGTTATGCTTCTTGTGGTTGTTGCAGAAGATTACGCTCATTAGTACTACATAGGTTATGGAAAATTGGATCTATGTGTACCTTGCTGAATACATTCCAGTATGAAATGCCTATAGCAAATTGTCATATCTATTGGATGATGTCATCAGTTGTGTGATCAATTATGTCAATTGAGATGTCATCAGTGATGCCATCACTGATGTCATTTAACATATCATGATCGATGTAATATGTGAGGTCACAAGCCGGATAGCTAGCTCAATAAAGTATTACTGGCGTATTTCAGTGTGTTTTTGTTTTTTTTAACATTAGTTTTTTGAGGCAGAGCCTGGTCGAGTAGCAAGATGGACGCTCGGTAGAAAGGCTCTGCTGACTGGATTGTACAATCTGTCATTATCCTCGCACAGACTCCCCATAAGCTGTCCCCAGCTTTGGGAGGTCCATATGGCATATTGGATGGGGAGCAGCTTTCCATGCTTGGGAGGCCTGAAGGTGTGGTGTACTTGCTGAAGCTCTGGGAGCGGCCTCAGGACCCGGTTCTTGTGGCAGCGGGGTGCATCCACTGACTCGTGGTGTGGGTCGAGCTTATTGAGTTGGCAACAGCACTGGACTCACCCTGGTGCGTGTGAGAACCCCGGGGGAGAGCGGACTGCTGGAGTCTCAGGATCACAACTAGGACACGGGTGTCCGTCGCCCTTCTTGCACTGAATCGGGGTCCTCCTGCTGGTGTGGCTGGAGGCGGCGGCTGGACTGCTTGCGATGAGCTGGGACAGCAGCCAGAGGGCTGTATACCAGTGAGTATGCTGCACTCCACTGGCTACTGCTGTGCTGCCCCTGTCTTGATCCTGGGGCTGTGTTGACCCTTTATTAACCCTGTTTGGCAAACTCTGTTCTGCTGGCAGATTTCATGGAGTTTTGCTACCCCACAACTTCCCTTGGAGAGTGAAGTTTGAGAAAAATAACTCCGCAAACCACCAGCAGAGCAGAGTTTACTTTACCGGTACTCTCTCTAGCTACATTTTTCCAGTGGAGCAACTGCTATTTTCACCAATTATTTCCCAGAGCTTGGAACCAGGTCGTAGGGTCCCCTTGATGATAGCATTCTCCTGGCATGTAACATTGCCTGTACACACAGCTGATTGCCTTGGGTGTGACAATTTCGGAGTGTGCAACTCTTAGAGCTCCACTACTCTTAGCACGCCGGCCTTCTTCAGCACCTCTGAGCCAGCCCTCATCAATCTTCTCCAACAGCCCTGACCTTACTTTCAACTCTGGTTTTGTAGCACTCAGGAATCAGGAGTCTCGACCATGCGATGGCGAAAAGGAAACGGCAGTCCAAGTGCAAAGAAGTACAGTAAATAATATATTTTTGGCTCCTCAAGACAGTTTCTATTTTATTGAACAGTGCTAAAAAGTCAACAGTAATTTAGTAACCTTGCCATTCATTGATGGGTGGGAAAGCTTATCTGTCAATTCCAGTCCCAGAGCATTTTTGGAAGGTGCCTGCATAGACAGCTAGTGGAACATCACAGTGGATTAAGCGCGTTCTGCAGCTACAGGCATGTAACTTGCAGACCAAAGACTAGAAAGTCGCCAGGAGGGTCTCAGCATTTCATTCTGCTAAGAATGATACAATCTAACACTGGATTTGATATATTACCAATTATTAAAAATACAATTCAATTTAAGGTGCAATGACAAACGAGTCTTTCAAGCCACAGTTTACCTTCCCCAGACAAATAATTGTGACTGTAGGGGCTCAAGAAATGTACGTTTTATCATTGTTTACAATTTTAGCCTAGGATAACATATGCCCCAGTAGCGCGTTACAGTGAGAGCTCCAGTCATCCAACACAATAATAAAGCACAATATGAGGGACACTGAAAGCACACAAAGGAAAGCTATAGGGAAGAAACGCACCCTTAATGGGCGGATTTTAACTTTATGCAGATCTTACAATTGCAGTCTTGCATTTTTATAGCACTGTAAAGCTCAGGTGTCAATGAACGCAAGCAAGCTAATATATCACCTCAGAAAGTTGAAACGCTATGTTGATCTCACTAATCAGACAGACAGGGCAAGCACAAAGCTCAGTTGCAGGTACATTAACCTTCCCAAATGATTTTTCTGACAGAAATGCTTTTTTATTTAGGCAGCTGGGGAACAGGGTGGAATGATTTATTTCGGAAAAGCGGGTGCGTAGTGCTGACAAGTTGAAAGTCTTATGACGCTCAAGATTGGAACCAACTGAGAAGAAGATTAAAAAGGACACTTGGAACAAAAGAGCATTGGACCCAATCAACAGTCATATTAATAATCTGTTTTCAGATGGGCAAATCATGAGGGAGGATATAACCCCTGCAATAGTGGGTAGAATATTGATGGAGCAAGGATTCGCAAATGAAGCGACTTGCTTGAATTCATGAACCTCGAATAGCGTTAAAAGCACTAATCAACATGCTTGTCTTACTAAAGTCACATTTTTACATAAACACTGGGTGTCCGAGAGAAGCTTGCTTATGTGTTTTGCTAACCATAATACGCTTGCATTTAAGATGGCTGCTGCTACGCGAGGGTTTCTATTGCGCATGCATCTGTCATACTCATGTGACATGATGTAGTCTATGCTTTGGAGGGAATCTTTTCACTTCTGCGCAGTAGTTTTAAAATGGCTGCTCTATGTTTTCACATGCATGAAGCTTGCACTGCTGTTTTTTCCCAAGCTGCTCGTTCTGCCTAATCCTAATGCTATAGTTAAATATAAAATAATGGGTATAGAGTAGAGTTACATGGTATACAGTGTATTCATTTATTCTGTGTTCTAATAATGTTTCTTTTCTACTTTTCATATTCCATAATCTTTGGGCCTGGGAGACGTTATTACTCCATTTTGAAAGTCTTTCTGCGCATGACAAGCTCCAGAGAAAAGCTGGAGTCATTTGTCATTGAAACCGAGCCAAAGACAGCCACAGCCAAGATGTGCCTAGGAAGATGACCCCTCACCTTGCTAGAGGAAGCTAAACTGTACCCGTTGTATTACAATGTATTCAATGTTAAATTCTCCATTGTTGGGTGGAATAAAGATGTCATGTGAAAATAAATTGATGGGCGGGAACATAAAATTAATATTCAACACTGAAGTATCAAAATTTGGTGTGGTGTGATGACCTCTCCTCATTCTTTGTCCAATCAAAATTGAGGATCCTTACACTTGCAACATTTGGGGGTGGTACACTGACCTGGAAAATCGTATAACTAGAGAAATTGTCCGACTTGTCCGAATAGCAGACCTGTCACTGACCCAACGCACTCAATAAGTGATCAAGAGCAGAGGTGCCGCGGAGCACTCTGTCAGAAGATTCGCTGACACAATCGGAGTCCGGGAAGCTGAGGTGCTGGCGAAGCACTTTGTCGGTGATATCGATAACCCAATCGGGGTTCTGACTATTAGCTGCAGAGAGGGAGTAGCGCAGACGTTGCAACTGAACTGCGGGTGCGGTCTTAACCTTTGGTGGTCCAGTCCTGATCCAAATCTGGTTTTACCTGTCCTGATTCTGATCTGCACCTACAAGCTTACTGGCGACTGCAGCTGTTGGGGTTCTGTCCTTTAAACTAACCTGTGGCCAGGGTTAGTTCTTCACACCATTCCTAGGTAAATATAAATTTTGTGTGGGTTCGTCATAGTTTGTTTCCTTCTCTTCTCCCACCCTAAATGTTACATATTGATAATAGTGCTTGCATATTATGTTCCTTCTTTTTACCCTTCCTATTGCTAAAGTTCGACATGTTCCTTTTCTCCCCTCCCTTTTTGTTAACTGCTTAATCGTTATGATCGTATTTTATGTTCCTTTTCTTTACCTTCCCTATTGCTAAATGATTGAAATTAGTTTATTACATTTTTTGCATAGTTACATTTTAATTCTGATCTTCATTATTGAAAGTCTAATCGTGTTTAATTTGTGGATCATGACCATTTAAGAAACTTAGATAAATAGTTTAAAACTTCCCGAGTCTGTGGTTATTATATGAGTGCAAATGTATTTTTTCTGTTTTGCTAACACCCTGATCCAATAGGTTTACAGGTACCAGTGACAAGGATTGGTAAGTCAATGGTATACGGGCCCAGGTGAATATGGTAAATCTTCATAGTCGGGTGACCTGCGCGCTCTAACAATATGGAGTGGGCTCTATGGCTGCATTGAGCCGCTGCTGGCTTCCGCACTGTGAGGTGCTGGAGGTAAGTGATTAAAAGCTGCATTTGTGCTGCAAAAGCCTTCGTGGTTTTGTGTATGCTCATACAAGTGTTGGTTTAGCTATATCCACAGAGTACACAGGTGATTCATGAATTATTGGTGCGTACGTTGTCTAGCTCATTTTGCTACCAGCTGGTGCACATCGCTTAGAGGTCAGCAGTGATTCCACTCCGACCAAAACATAGGATAGTGGCGAGCTCGGGTTGAACTGATCGGTGTATTCTGGGCAATCTAAAATTAGTGTGGCTGCTTGGTTCTGAGCACAGTTTCACCTTACCATCACTGATTTGCAGTATACAGAAGTGGACGGAACTCTGCGGAATTTCACTTAGTTTTTATGTTACTCCGCGGAATTCCGTGGAGTAAAACTCCGCAAGCTCCACCCACCCCTGCCCTTTATACGCGCATCTGATGAAAAAGCATGAAGACCGGGGCTGGAATAGGCCTAATCCTGGGTACTGAGTAGGTGCCACTGGGAACTGGGGGCCTCTGAGCTACCGTCCTCTCCTCGTGGGCACCCGGCAACCGCTGGCCTTCTGATGCCCCAGTGCGTGCACAGCAACCTGAGAGGCGCTGTCTAGTGGGGGGAATAGCTGGGTTCTGAACTGGTGGTGGGGTACTGCCGCTGAGTGCTAGCGTGGCCCTTGGTCCCAACTACACCTCCGGCTGCTGGCTCTCAGGCCGGGACGACTGACACCCATGCTCGCCTACCTAGTGATTGTGCTGTGGCAGATTAAATTGACTTCCATGCCCTGAACTCACCAATAGCGTGATCCCCACAGATTCCTTGGTCCTTGCGCTGCTCTTGCCTGCGCTAATGCTTTAGCTGCCAACAGCTTCGAGGATGGGCCTGCTGGGCTCTAGGCCTGCTTATGTCTCCTGCTGGGGATTCCGGGGTGGGTGAGGTGGGCCCAATGGTATTCAGATCCAACACCTATCAGCCATCCATGAAAGGCAGAGGCCGGCCCGAACACCTGACTCTAGGAACTGTCTGCTCGGGGAGATTCCCACAACTCATTGATGCGGCGCATTGATCCCGCGGCAGGCATGGGTAAACACAACCCCGGGCAGTCCAAGTTATCCTTTGAGGGAAATCGCTCAACTCGTCACATAGACCAGGAGGCACATTTGGAGACCATTCCAGAGTCCCTACCGAGCAGCGACTCACAAGATATTGATGTTAAGAAATTGCTAATGGATGTTAATACCAGCCTCAGAGGAATCGATGCTAAGCTAGATGCACTCACTAACAAACTAGGCCATATGGAGCAGAGGGTCGACAAGCACGACACTAGACTCGACCAACTAGAGAATTACATCGCCAGAACATAGGATGCCTACGTAGAATCTAAGGAACACTTGCTGTGTATGGACAAAATCCTAGATCTCATCAATGCCAAAAACGAAGCCCTTGAAGTGAGGTAACAGTGAAATAACCTTTGTATTGTGGGAATTCCTGAATCCACCACCATGGAAAGCTTTGTGGAGTCACCCCTTCGAGAACTTTTTAGGGAGGCTCAGTCGCTGGTTTTCATTGAGACACTATCCTCCGCCTTGCCTATGAGCGGAAATCCATAAGCCGTCAGGTTAACTCCATATCCTTTTACCCGTACTTCAGCATAAATGTCCAAAATGGCAGACATTAATTTATCCCTGGGAAGAGACTTCTTCAGAAAGCTGAAATTCCATTTGCTCTCCTCTATCCCGCCAAACTGCACATCTTGCAGGATGGTAAACCTCACTTTTTTACTGATGCTTAGTTGGACCTCAAATTGGCAAAGCATATTACCAAGAGACTGGTTTCCTTGACGAGATTGCCGCACTGCTCATCTGAAGACCCTCTCAATGAAAATGGCTAACTATTCCCACGCCCAGGGATTTCCTTGTAGGTCCACAACTGAGAGTACTTGCTTGGCCTAGCCCTGAATAGGCAGCACAGTGGCCCTGGAGCTGCTCGCCAAAACTTCAAAATGTTTATTGCATTGCTGTTTCCTAAACTTTGATATGAAAGATAATTGAGTTTATCTCATCCTGTCACCCAGCCTATATGGCAGGGGAGTTAGCCCGGTCTTGTTAAGACTCCAGGGATGTTTCCAGTTGTAATGTTTGTTGATAAGGAAAGGAATTGGGGAGGGGGAGATTTTTTGATCCTCAACCATGTTCTGGGGTTGGAGTGGGTGGGTTAGGGTTCTTCTAACTGTCTTTTTTAGGTCTTGCCTAGCGTTGCAACGCATGTGCTGCTCGCTTTGTGAGGCATGCAGTATACACTATATTGGGGGAAAGCTCCGCCCATCATCCGGCCATATTTTTGATTGGCTTAAATCATAAATGCTGCATTTTGATTCGTTTTTGGCTTGTTAGTACCTCTCCTGACGGCCATGTTGTCATTTATATCCTTCCCTGGCTATTGGCCCCTTTACTCCAAAACACATTTTGGCCCTGTGTTCACCCTGCCCCCTCCCACAGTCCGTGACTTTTCACCCCCTCACCATCCCACTCCATTCGTGCCTTCCTGGACACCCGCCCTCCCGTTTCCAATGCAATAGGTCTCACATAATTACGAGTCATATTGCATTAAGAAATGCTTGTTTATCATTGGGATTGGCTGTGTGATTGCACTCTTTTTTGGTCTCGTGCGCTGCTGACTCCGCCTTCAAAATGATAGCGGTGTTGTTGCTTAGTGTTTTGGGGTGGCTGGTATGTATACACTATTTGTGTTGGGTACATCTACACTTTTACCACTGCGCTTTATTCCTTAATGGGTAATTGCTGCTTCCTTCCCTGTTGATTACGGATGGGGCATCGGCTGGCGCCCTGCCCTTTGAACAGACATACTTTCTTTTCTTTTTCTTCTTTTGTTGACATTTGTTTATTTGTGCATGGATGCAGTGACCAGGACTGTCATATCATTTATGATTCTGTTCCTTGTTTTTGTTTTCATTTTATAATAAATGCCTTTTTGTTCTGTCCATGCCAGTGTCTTTTTTATATTATAACTAGCTTACCCGTCGCGCGTTGCTGTGATTTCCTAAGAAAGGAAATTCAAGGAAACTCGTTTTGATAACATTCAATTTACATTGTGTCATTTTTATTGAAACGTATTCATTTTAATATGGAAAACATTTCAAAGTGTTGTTTTAATTCTATTTATTTATTCGAGTGCTTGTGGATACATAATTTTTTTGTTTTTCCGTCTGGTGCGTACATCAGTATTCAAAAGATTATGAGGGCCCTGGGGGGCCGATATTTAAAAAAATGTTATGCCAGAAACCTTTGCGGGAGTGTACTTAACAAATTCCCAAAGGTTCCCGGCGATCGGATGAATGCTGTTTTAATTCTATTTATTAATTCGAGTGCTTGTGGATATACGATTTTTTGTTTTCCTGTCTTGTGCGTACATCAGTATTCAAAAGATTATGAGGTCCCTGGGGGGGCCGATATTTTAAAAGAATTTATGCCAGAAACCTTTGCGGGAGTGTACTCAGCAACTTCCCAAAGTTTCCTGGCAATCGGATGAATGCTGTTTTAATTGTAGTTATTTATTCGAGTGCTTGTGGATAGACGATTTTTTGTTTTTCCGTCTTGTGCGTACATCAGTATTTGAAAGATTACGGGGGCCCTGGGGGGGCGATATTTTAAAAAAATGTATGCCAGAAACTTTCGGGGGAGTGTACTCAACAACTTCCCAAAGTTTCATGGCGATCGGATGAAGGGTGTTTTAATTCTATTTATTTATTCGAGTGCTTGTGGATAAACGATTTGTTGTTTTTCCGTCTGGTGCATACATCAGTATTCAAAAGATTATGAGGGCCCTGGGGGTCTGATATTTAAAACAAATTTATGCCAGAAACCTTCGCGGGAGTGTACTCAACACCTTCCCAAAGTTTCATGGCGATCGGATGAATGGTGTAGTAATGCATAAAGGACAAACAGACAGACAGACATACATTAGTTTTTATATTTATAGATATGTCGGCCATGGGCGCATCATGGCACAACGCCGCCTTCCTCAAACAGCTGTGAATTTGGCGCGTGGTATAAACTTTGGATCCGTCATACTTGCCTTTGTCGGGACACACAAGACTGGTAAACATGTCTGTTTTTCTTGTAATACCAGTACTATGGGCATACATTGCGCATTTCAAATGTGTTGCTACATAAGTCCTTACGGGGCACTTACTTAAGCACTAATAATATTCATGTATACAAGGTTCACATACCTTTCACTTTAAACGTGTTGCTACTGTCATAGGTCCTGATGGAGCACTTGCAGCACTACCATTATTTTGAACACATTACCGCTTTGCAGATATGCATTGAGCATACATGCTGCTTTGGTCTACTTTTATATGCAGGTTCATTTATTATAAGGAGGTGTTCTAGTCATGTTTTCAGCATTTCTGCCATTGCAGGACCGCTATATCCTATATCGTACAGTGTTAACAGAAGAGGAGGAACAAATTCCTCCGCAGCACAGCTATTTCCTGAGGCAGTCATACTTACCCCCCTTTTTTCAAGGCAACACTCCCATGCAATCAGTAAGTACCCTCTAAAACATACCAGAAAGCTGTATCTCATGTTTATAATTGGGTCCATAACTTCCTGATACCCTCATGTAGACAAGTTTCACTCCACTTGACTAGTCTGCACAGAAAGCATGCACATACTCGTTTTGTGTAAAACTCGGGCTTTTGTTTAGAAGGAAGGGAAAATAATATACTCCAGTGTGGAAATGGAACAAAATGGAACGTTTCACCTGTGACTCGCATTCTAGTTTATTACTTTTCAAGTTGGACTGGGTATTGTGGACGTTCAATGGCAGGGGGACAGAAGAGCATATTATGAGACATAGAATTTTAGGTGAACTTCTTCACATCTATAGATAAGCCAATGATAAACATACACAAATAGGCCCTATGGACAACCCTCCATAGTATGTAAAAGTTCTCTATACATTTTGAATTAGGAGAATGGTGTGCACCATTTTAACAATGCTTACCATCAAACTTTGACTTGAACCGTAGGTGAATCAACCATAGTCTATATATCCTACAATGTATGTCTCAGAATTTCACTGAACTTATGGATATAGATATCTGCACTTTATAAATTCCCAGTTTATACGGAAATTGTTCATAGCGCTACATGAGAACTCACATTAATAAGTGAACAGCAATCCAGAGGTGAACAATGTATTTTGTTAAGAAAAGCTTCAGTTTTTGCACGTTTTAGCAACTGGTCTTTGAATTTGAGCACAACCCACTTAAAATCCATGTCTGCAACTCACACTAGTTCTGCTCAGTCTCTAGTGTGTTTAAATGAAGTAGTGCTTGCATTGCAAGAGTTTGTAGGCTCTTTACTATGTACTTTTTTTTCTAAAATTGTCTCGGGGCTTATTAAGTAATTTGAGGAGCAGTAGCTGGAGTGATCTAATCAGTGATGTCATCAGTTTTGTCATTCACCATGTCATGATTGATGTAATATATGAGCTCATAAGCAGCACATGGTGTGGTCAAAGGTTATAGTTAGCTTTGTAAACTATAACTGTTACATTTCAGTGTTTGTTTGGGTTTCAAATGTAAGATACTATGGGGCATATTATCAAGGACCAGTGTTACAATTATCACAGTTTTATCGGCAGGAAACTGCCGATAAAACGGCGATAATGGGCTTGATAATACGGCCTTGTTAATTCCCATAGAAGTCCATGTTCTGATGTTAACATGGGCTTCTATGGGAATTAACAAGGGTATATTATCAAGCCCATTATTGCCGTTTTATCGGCAGTCTCCTGCCGATAAAACGGCGATAATTTTAACACCGGTCCTTGATAATATGCCCCTGTGTTATTTCAACACCTAACTGTAACATCACTTTAATCTTTTGTCTGTTCAATTAATTTCTAAGTTAAAATCTTAGTAACTTATCTAACCATAAGTCCACTTTAGCCTTTTTCCCGTGGATTAGTAAAACTTGAGGCGGTTGACTATCTCTAGCCAGATCTAAAAGGTGCATAAAATAACTGCATAGTTCTTTAATGTGTTCCTGAGCTGAAATATTGCTCCATTCCACAGGAAAGGGGTAAACCTTTCAAAGTCCTGAGTTAAACCATTGAACTATGTAGTCACTTTCCTTATAATCAGCTTTTATCTGCTATTTTAAATTGAAAAGTAGTTTTGCAGTTTAAGCAGCTTTGCTAGATTTGAAAATCGAATCTATTTCCTTTTAATAATTTGCTCTCCATGACTTATTCACATTTCATGGCTGTCTCTGAGGCTTTTCAGTTAACTGACTTTGTGTGCTCAGGCCCCCCTTGTAATAACGGTCGACGCACTGTCAGGGGCGGCATTTCTGGAGATCAAGTAAGAGGTAACGCTTACTTGTTTATCTTGGCATTCTACTATCTTCTGTTTTGGAGTTGTTTTTTTTGAGCATTCAAATCCCAAAGATTATTTTCTTTTGATTTACATGTAGAAGAATTAGGAAAATATGCCTCATGTTGGTCCGTGATTTGTTGTTTATAGACAGTGTTTCTGTCGCTGTGATCTGCTCACACTGCATTCGCCATTTTTAAAGTTACATGCAATTCTTCTAAACCTAGTGCATGCATTGAGAGGGGCAACACTGGCCTCGTACCTCAGCGAAAGAGCAATGTTTTTTTTCAAAACCCTCCTTTAGTTCTAGGTAAAACTTTGCTGCCTCACTAATTTACTAATTTATGCACTTTGCAACCACAAGCCATGTTGCTACTTGTCTTAGCATTTCACCATTACCTCAGCAGAACTCTGCTACAATGCTTCTGAAGGCGAACTCACAGCATTTTTCAGCTGTCCTGCCCTTTCTTAATGGACAGTACATGTCACAAGTGTCTGATGTATTTTTTATAGCATTTACCAACCCGTTCTTCCCCTCTCAACACAAAGCCAAAGATTGATGTGGCATAATGTGACATTCTCTCATCTTCTTCATAGGCCGCATGCACACTGTTTAACACTGCAAGGCATCACACCGCTATGAAATCAACATAACATACGTCCTGCATCACCTGGTAGTATGCACTTCAATGCCACTTTTCTGCTTTGCGATGAATTTAAAAAAACATGGCATCATGCAGTGAGATAAGAGTGTGAATAACATCTTATAATAAAATGAGCTACATTGGTACCAGGTTTGTTTTTTTAAAGCGCGCTGACACCAAACATGTCAAAACATACTGATTTCACTGACTTTAGACTGGGGGTGGGCAGAATTTGCGTAATCGCGTTATGCAAATCTCCGCAAAACGGTAAAAAGTCTCAGCAAATACGCATAAATTCCACGAACACGCAGAATTGCTTGTTCGCGATGCTTTTTTACTGTTCGCAATCGCTGTTTGCATGCTCGGGGGAAATATCTCGCGAACACACATTTGAGAACGCGAACAAGCACAAAATTTCGCGAAGTCGCGGAATGCAGAATTTTGGACAATTTTGCGTTCTCCGCGGAATGCAAAATTACCCAAATTCCGCAAATTCCACGAGCGGAACAGAATTTACCGCCCAGGCCTACTTTGGTCGCCTTTCTCATGATCTAAGAAACATAGATGCATTAATATTCACTATCTGGAGTTCGCCCTGTTTAATAGCCCTCCTGGTTATATCATAAAAGGCATCTGACGGACAGTGAAACAAAGTAATTTACCCAAGAGATGTGTTAATTTCTGTTCAGATGGGGAAGGCAACATTTAAACCCAGTTGTGTGGTTCCAGAGTTCACAACTTGGGCAGTAAACCATATCTTCACCTTGATTTATGTCTGTTCCCTTAATGTACTCACTATCATTAGCCTCTGCTGCTTCAAACATGGTATTTTAATATTGCATTTATACACTACACTTGTAAGGCATTAAAGCACTTGCTTGCTTCAGTGCATTGCTTACGAGTTCCAAATAGTGTTTCACGTGCAGGGCATTGTGTAAGGCTAAATCGGAACACTTGATATAACACCCAGGATAATGTGCTGCATGGCTAAATAGCACCATCATGGCAACACTCCCCACCCCCAGGCACATAGCATGCATGCAAATAAGTACACACCACACAGATTTTGTTTTGGGAAAAATGCTGCAGGTTTATTACATACAACGTTATGTAATATGGTGGGTTATCTTACGGGCGATCCAAGGGCAGGCAGCATTCTCGCCACCTGCCCGCCTGATGAGCCAAACAGCACTGGGGCGAACCCCATCTGTGCTGCCCTTCTGGTGATCCTCCACCCAGATCACGTGACACCTGGTCCCTTATTTCTTACGCCCCTTTCAGAGCGGAGTGTAGCAAGGCAAGTTCCCGGTTGTTAAGGCCCACAGCCACCCGAAGGACTAACGGGGCGCCGACACGGTTTCCAGGAACCTCTCTTTAGGATCCTGGGCTCTGGCTCTAGCACCCCTATGTGCTGTGCAGAGGTACCCTTCTGTATCCATTTGCTTCCAGATCACTCTGTAACTCCGCCTGCAACGAAAAAAGTACAATATTACAACATTCTCACCATACTTTCTGCCGCCAGCCATGCCGGGTAAGCGGTAGGGTGGGAGATGGCGTGTCCAGTGAGGCAGTGGCTGTGGCATGTCCGGTGTGACAAATAGGCCGTCAGTGTGGTGGGGGACCTATATACCCCTCACCCCGCCTCGCGCACCGGACATGACGCGGCACGCCCGCGCCAAGGAAGGGGACTCCACCAGAGTCCAGTCCCCTCAGGAGAGGGACGGGGTGTCGGGTGCCCGATGCCACTAGAGGGCTGCCCTCTTGAGTGGCCTGCTGCGGTGGCCTCGGGCAGCCGCATACTTTTAAGTTTCCAAAGGCGAGACCGGTTCCATTGCAAATGTTTGTTTCCTTTTCCAGTCCATATATTCTATTGTACACTGATTTCACCACACAGCCACAGCAACCAACCGCTGTACACACCACACGACACCATCCTAGATGTCAATAAAAATCCTTACCTGTAATAGCCGGGGTTTCAATGATTATCGTAAATGTTGTCTCGTACAGGCATACATTGTATGCCACCATGTAGATATCTGTTTTATCCACAAGTTACATCTCACATCACGCACCGCTCCAGGGTTGAAAGCCAGATGGCATGGTGAGGCATATACCTCGCTGCTTTTCAATTATGCTACAAGAGTGGTCATTCTGACGCGCAAAGGGTTGCCATAGCACCCTAAAGATATTTTCATAGACATAGACAGCCGATACATCATAGCACTAGGCACTAGGGACAACCCTTAATGCTAGTGGCAGTCTATGGGTCGAACACAGACACTCCAGAGTTCTTCTCTGAGCTGTGGAGACTGGTGATGGGGGTGGGCCCTGAGGCGATACTCTGGGGAGGAGACTTTAATGTGATACTGTATGACAGATGTGGCTGATCTGGTCTGTTGCGCCGCCTGCATCCTGGCAAGTCATCTTTGCTTAATACCCTCATATATGACAATCAGTTACTTGACATATGGAGTTGGTCTATTCGGGAACAGCTGGAGGGCACCTGTCTTTGGTCCTACCACAATACCTGGGCGAGAATAGACTATTGGCTGATATCTAGGAATGTGAAACTATGGGGAGTCAGGTCCACCCACCTTGTCTGTCCAATGTCAGACCATGCCCCAGTGCTGCTGGAGTTGTCGATTCCCCATACCCCTAATGCATTTTTCGCGGTGCCTCTCTCTGGGGCTACAATTTGATGCAGCGTTTCAGGAGGAAATACGCACTGAGATAATTGCGTATTTTGACTGTAATGTGGATACTGTGGCATCTCCATCAATGATATGGGAGGTGTTCAAGGCAGTGCTGCATGGAGCGTTTATCTCTAAACAGGCAAGAAAGCTGAGGGCAATACGCATAGAACTAGCCAGACATTGGCAGCTATTCGGGAGAAAATATCAGAATACTCCGCTGAGGCTGAGTGTGAAGTGAAGTATTTGAGTCAAGGTGCTCAAGCCCATCACCACAGGGAAGGAGACTAACTTGAGAAAACACTTATGAGCCTCCTCAGTAGCCAACACACCTCAACATACGTAGTTGAACTACTAGACGATGATAACTGCGTCCAAGACACTTCCTCCAGAACCCTAAAAACAATGTCCACTTGTTACACTCATTTGTACACAGCAACCCCGACTCGTGACAGGGCTGAGTTGACAGCATACTTTGACACATTGCAGCTACTTTGGCTCAACAATGGACTCCTTGAGGGTGGGTAGTCTCCCCCATCACTTAAAGAGGCCATAATCATTTTTCTCCTTAAACCGGACAAACCTGCCTCCAGGTGCGAATCATACAGGCCATTTGCACTAATTAGAGTGGAAAATAAGATACTAGCAATTTATGGCAAATCAATGGCTGCCCCTATTGCTCAACATTGTGAGACCAGACCAATCTTGATTCATCCTTGGCCTCTCCAACCTCACACAACTTACGCACCCTATTTGCAGTGATGCACCACCGCGAGGCACACTACAGCCAGTGACCACTCTACTCGATGCCACAAAGGTGTTCGATTTGCTGACATAGGACTACCACTTCTATTTACTCCAATGGCTGAGACTCAGCCCTATCTTTATTTGCTATATTCATCTCTTATGCACACATCCAACAGCGCACGTCCACCTGAATGGACTAATCTCCGATCCCATACAGATAACTTGTGGCATGCAACAGGGATGCCCCATTTTGCCATTATTTTTCGCCATCACGATGGAGCATCTGGCTGCCAGGCAGAGGCAACGCCATGCACTGCCCGTTATCGGTTTCATTTCACATGGACTGATCATCTCGTTATTTGCAGATGACATTACAATATATATATAAGCGATCCACATATAAATCTGGTGCTGATATTATGGGAAGTGATTCACTCTGGGGGTCTCTCTGTCATACTTATTAATTGGGCAAAATCCATGATTTTCCTCCTCACAGATCATACACATCCATTCAGCATCAAATACGAATATCCTTAAAAAGTGGGAAGAGGCCCCAGTGCTGTATTTCAAAATATTTCAAAAAGGGGGTGGTGATGGACATAGTATCTGAGTTAATCAGAACACTCCTACCCAGTCAACAGATCAGGGCTTGATCCATCACCGTTTTTTAGCTCACTGCACCATCCCAGTTCAGAACCTGGCTATATGCAAATTAGTTTGTCCCTGGCCCAGTGCATCATGGGAACAGGGCAGACCAAACTACCAAGCCAATTCTTCACTGGAAAGGAAACAAGCTTCCGGGGACCGGTTTCTGGCGTTACAGCCGTCTTCGGCCCGGCTTGTTTGAATCCTGATGGTGCAATGAGCAAGGGACTCATGTCTGAGCATACCCTTCCACACTCATGGTGGCCAAAATAATTACAAAAAGGGGGTGGTGATGGACAGAGTATCTGAGTTAATCAGAACACTCCTACCCAGTCAACAGATCAGGGCTTGATCCATCACCGTATTTGAAAATATGGCTCAGCTGCGAAATGCAGGAACTGTAGCCTGTCAATTTCAGCCACATAATTGAACAGCTTGAAGATTTGATTCCTATATTGTCTAAACTGCCTCTCTCACTGGCAGACTGAATCGCCATCTCCAAGATGGTGGTGCTACCGAAATGTTTATATTTGTTTTGAAATGTCCCCTTACTACTCACAAGTGCCTTCCTGTGGCATCTTAGGTCTAACCTAATTACCCTTTTGATGTGCGGGTGGCCAATTCACATTTCCTGGGAAATACTCACACTATCCCTTGCTCACGGAGGAGTGGGGGCACCACATTACTCTCTATGCATTATGTTCCCAAGTGCAATTTTTACACTTCTGGATTCACCCAAACCCCTATCAACCCCATGTTGCAATGGAAAAAGACTGTGCAGATCCCTGGCCCTTGACCACAGCACTGTATGCTCCTTATAAGACAGCCAGGGAGTAAATAGACACAGACGAATGTGCCCAGTGAGCATGGGATGGCATACGGAAAGGGCTAAACTCACTCAGTTATACACTCTGTTGATTCCACTGTGTGACAACCCCATGGTGCCGTCACTACAAGATAAAGGTGCCAAGCAAAGAGCTCTCCACCTAAAAGTAATTACTTTTTCAGACCGCTACCCTGGGGATACATTACAGCAATCAATGCCCATTGATCCTTCCCACCCACTCACCATGCTAGACTTCTTTATATACTACCAAATCATGGCTACCTGTAGCACCATTCACAAAACCTTTCCAGCACAGCCTCTGACTCGCCAGACCACCCAACATATTCTCACCACACTTTCCCCTCTCAAACTGATAGCACCTCTTATATTCTGTGGTTCAGCAATGCGGTCCAGTGACAACCCCCCAGGCTAGGGTGTTATGGAATTTGGGCATTGGCCCTGACATGACAGACTCTCATTGGACATTTTGCTGCAGGCAACTGGAAATGCTGCCACCAAACTATAGGCTCTATTTGATACACTTCAAATTCCTAAACTGGACTTATTATAACTCAACACAGTTGCATAGCTGGGCTTGGCCTGTGACTCAAGTTGCCTCCAGTGTGCTGCACCGTGGGCCTAATTTCTCCACCTGGCGTGGGAAAGCTCAAGGTTGCCACTCTTTGGAAGGAAGTATTCCTGATCATACAGTTGATAAAGTACTTTACACATTGAACGTACCACACTTAAAAGCTTACTGGGCTACGTCAAAGATGTTCCAAAAGATAGTCGCAGGATCCCTGCTATCCTGCTTCTTCTAACCAAACATGGAGTAGCCCTGAACTGGGGATGCTACCTGGCAGTGAAGGTGGAAGACTGGTTGGGGGATGATGCTTACTCCTCCGAACATATGTCACATTTCTGGGAATTGATGCCACCACGGTCCCGTCCTAAAAATATCTGGGTACTATGTAAATGATTATGAGAAATGTTTGTACTTTTATGGATAATGCATATTCGAATAAAGACCAATGAAACTGAAACTATCTGGGTACCCTTACTTGCCTATTTGAGGTCTAGGGACACTGATGCTGACAGCCCTCCTCACTGTGGTGCTGGGTCCAGTCAATATACATGGTCTTCTCCCTTCACTTGGATTGGGTTGTCCTGTCCTCTAGACATTACTCTACAAAATTCCTTGTTGTGGTGTTGGTAAATATGAAAGAGACAAAATCTGATTTTCTATACTAGTGTGTAGTGTAGAATGTCAAAGTGATCCTAATATTTTTGAGTAGTCGTGTGACCCAGGATTCTAGTTCAAGGCATAATGAAGTATGTACTCTCACATTGCTGTATCTTCCTTTCTATCTGCTGCTCTCTTCATTCTCTTTTTCTCATATCTTTTCTAGTTCTGTATAATTTTGGCTGTAACCAATCGAGACATCTCTTGTAATGTCACAAAATGTCAATAAAAAGAACATAGAAAAAAATGCCATTCATTTTTTTATTATTTCAATACCTAAATATTACGTCATTTTAACCATTAGTTTTGTTCAGTGAACTTCTAGGGTCTTTTTTATCATAAGCTAAAATCTTAGTACCTTACCTAATTATAATGTCACTTGAATCTTTGACTTTTCCAGTGGATTTCTGAGGTTTTTTCAAAGAACAGAAAAATCCTACAATAATATCAGACCATAACGTCATTTTGACCTTAGTTTTTGTCAGAGAATTTCATTAGTTTCTTGAATATATTCACCTAATTACCAATTGCAGTCCAGCATTTGGCCTTGAACAGCAATGGATTGGCATCAGAGCCTTGTCTGTAGCCAGGCCCTGCATGCAACCTCCTGTGGACAGCCAACTTCCCCTTCTGCTATGTTTGGGATGTGGTTGGGTAACTCAACATCAATGGACCAACTCCCTCAGCAACACCCAGCCCAACGTCGCCTCAGACCTAAACAACGTAGTAGAGAACTTGAACGCCTGGATTATTAGCATCGCCATTTGAGTTTCTCCCACCAAACCAGTCAGAATGAACAGATCCACCAAACGAACCAGTTGGTAGACCCCGGAACTTAGCATGTTGAAACGTAGATGCAATAACTGGAAAGAAAGTGGTGAACAAGCAGAAACAACACGGACCAAGCCACCTTCAAGACGGCCCATAACATCTACCACTGCCATCTGAAAGTGGTGAAAAAGGAGGCCCTAACGCACCAAAACAAGACCAGTGCCAACCAAACCAAGGGACTCTTCACAATAGTCAAAGAGTTCACTTTGTCCGTCAGACACTGAAAACTCAATCCCCTCCTCACATGAATTCTACGATGCCCTCACCGACCACTTCCACAACAACATAGCAACTATCTACAGAAAACTCACTACCCAACCCACTGACCCCCTCAGCATCCCATTGACCACTGCCACCAACCACCTACTCCCCAAATGAAAACAACTCAGTACACCGAACACAAATACTGTAATAAACTCCATCCACTTGGGAGAACCCACTAACCAAAGCCCACACCAACTTTTCAGCCACAAAAGAGACAAGAACACCCACAGCTTGCCACCACCCTCAACACCTCCATCACCTCATCCACCTTTCCCTCAGCAGACCCCAAAGAGCTCCAGAACTACCATCCCATCTCTCTTCTCCCGTTTCCCACAAAGTCCTGGAGAAGGCCATCAACCTCCAACTCACCAAATACCTGGAGAGAACCAACCTATTTGACCCTTCCCAATCAGGATTCAGACCCAATCACAGCACCAAGACAGCCCTGATCACTGCAAAAGATGATATCTGTACCCTACTCAACGGAGGAGAAACACCTGGCCTGATCCTGTCGACCACGCTCGGCAGCCTGTGACATAATTTCCAACCACACACTCATCAACCGACTGTTCCAGATTGGAATCACAGATGACGCGCTCAAATGGCTATCATCCTTAGTCACGGGGCACACCCAGAGAATATGTCCCCCTCCCTTCACCTCTCAACCCAACTGCACCATCTGCAGTGTACCTAAAGGCTCATATCTCAGTCCAACCCTCTTCAACATCTACATGATAAAAACCTGCGTACATCGTCGGATCCCACAACATTGACATCATCTCTGACAACACCCAGCTCGTCTTCTTGCTCCCAGTGGTCCCCACAATGACAAAGACCAACTTCCACAACTGTATGAAGAACGTCTGAGCCAGGATGAAGAGCAACTGCCTGAAGCTTAACACAGAGAAAACTGAAGTACTGATCTTCAGCAGACACACCTTTCTCTGGAATGACTCCTGATGCCCATCGGAGCTCAGACCCAACCCCACTCCAAGACACCACGTCCCAACCTCAGAATCATCCTGGACTGTGAACTCTCCATGAAACATTATGTCAACGCTGTCTCCTCAGCCAGCCTCCACACTCTCCCCATGCTCTGCAAAGTCTTCAAGAGGCTCCCTATCAGCAGCAGGAAAACTGTGACGCCCTCATCACCAGCCGGCTGGACTATGGCAATACACTCAATGCAGGCACCACCCCCAAACTCATGAGAAGTCTCCAGGCAATCCAGAACACAGCAGCCAGACTGATCCTCAGCCTGCCAAAGAGAACCCACATCACCCAGCACCTGAAAAACCTTAACTGTCTCCCCATCAAGAAAAGATAGCATTCAAGATCCTGACCCACGCCTTCAAAGCCCTCCATGACCAAGGACCCTTCTACATGAACCACTACCTGAATCTTCACCTACCTCCTAGGAACTTCCTCTCCACTCACCTCACCCTCACACAGAAACCACCATCCACCGTCGCTGCACTGGAGGAGACTCTTTCTCTCACCTCACCTCCAAGTCCTGGAACACCCTTTAGTTCCACCTACATACCTCACGCTCACCGACTCACTTCAGGAAGGTACTCACGACCTGGGTCTTCGACTAGAACCACTGCACAGGGCTTGGATACCATTTTGTCGGCTAAGCAACGCTATTTAAGTACTGACCACTCGTTGGTATCTATGTCCTTCCCTGTCTCCGAGCCCCTTGATAAAGCTGCTCAACTGCCAGTTTTTAGACGCCCTTGGCCGAAACTGAGGCTGGAGGACTTCCACACACTTCTTGCTGCTAACCCACCGGAACCACACAACAATGCAGATATGGGCTATAGATCATTCTGTAACTGGATTGTCCAAGTGACTCACTGACTGCTTTGCGGAAGGTGTGTATTGGAGCGCGCGTGGAGAAAGGAATATGACCCGGCGACAAAAAATTTCTATTTTGCCGAGATCTAACACTATCATAGAGCTATTTGTACTGTTCGAGCTGCCTACTATGCAAATGATATAAAGCTTATCCCTAATCCGGCCAAATGCATTTTCAAGATCCTCAAATATCTCAGGTTAAGGAAAAACTCTGTTTCCGTGATCACAACCGAGCAGCAATGGGAGGACCTGGCAGCTTTTTTTGTTGACAAAGTGCACACCATCTATCGGTCCTTCCAGCAAAGGTCTTCTTCTCCTCCCACTGCTCTTTGTGGATCTCTGCCACTGCACTCTTTGGTAGCTATTCCCAGTATTACACAGGAAGAGTTTACTCTGTTGAGTAGGAAAGTTAAATTCAGCTCTCCAGCCGATCCTTTAAAACCTGTCCAGTTTAGGGACTCACTTTCTTTCTTTCAGGTTGTGAACCCTTCTTTCTCTACAGCTGTGGTCACGGTGCCGTGGAAACAGGCGAGGATATCTTGTATACTTAAAAAAACTTTGCTTGACCCGGCAAAACTGGAAAACTTTCGGCCAATATCTCTCCTTCCTTGGATAGCGAAGATTGCAGAGGCTCATGTTAATAACATACTAATGAGATTCCTGAACACCAATACCATCTTTGATCTCTCTCAAAATGGTTTCTGCCCTGGTCACAGCACGGAGTCTGCTCTCCTGGCTGTGACGGAACTTCTGCGGACCATCCTCGATTCCGGCCATACGGCGGCACTGATCTTGCTTGATCTGAGTGCAGCATTTGACATGGTTTGCATGGGATTTCTGTTACAGAGTCTGTAGGAAGCCGGTGTTTCTAACCGAGGGATCCTTCGGAGTGTCGGCCCCCCGTTTCTTTCTCAGGCTCATTCCATCGGTCAGGGGGTGCCTCAGGGCTCTGCACTGAGCCCCATATTGTTTAATTTATATGTTCAGCCTCTTGCAACGGTGGCCAGGAGCATGGGCTTCACCATGGTTTCGTATGCAGATGATACGCAACTGGTGGTGGCCCTTTCGGATGGTTCCACTCAGGATGCTTTTAGGTTTAGGAGAAGCCTGTCCGCTGTTGCGGAGTGGATGACTATAAATTGTCTCCAGCTGAACGCTACTAAAACTGAGGTTTTTTTGGTGGGGAAGGACAAGAGCTTGTGTAGTGAGCACTGGTGGCCGAACGCTCTTGGTAGTACCCCCATCCCTAAGTTGGTGTTTAAGAACCTGGGGTTATGGATAGATTCTACCCTTAGTTTTCAAGATCACACTAGAAATGTTGCTGGCACTTGCTTTGGCCTCCTTCGGGGAGTTAGGCCTTTTCTGAAGCTCTTTAATCCGCCTACGCATAAGTTGATTGTTCAATCAGCCATTTTGTCTAGAATAGACTACGCCAGTTCTCTTTTAGTTGGGGCAAATCAGGCTGAGGTAATGCGACTGCAGCGTGTTCAAAATGCTGCCGCTAGAGCCTTGCTGGGACTTCCGCGTACCTGCCCCCCTGCTGGGACCATCCGGAGGCTGCATTGACTACCTATGGCCAAGCAAATCTAATTTAAGGCCCTTTGCTCATCTTTTAGGATCTTGAAGCTTGCCTCACCTAGCCTCCTAACTAACTTTCAAGCTCCGTGTGTTCCTACAAGCCAGCTGCAATCTTTGGGGCAGCATCTAGTTAGAGTTCCCCGTGTGAAGCGCCTTAGTGCCGGGGGTCGATCCTTTCGCTGATTGGCAGCCAAGCTATGGAATTCTTTGCCCCTCCAGATCCGTAGCTTGGATCACCTTCCTGGACTTTAGGAAAGCAATTAAAATATTTCTCTTTCCCTCTGCCTAGTCATTCTTTGTCTTTTCCGTTTACTGCACATTCCTGTTCTGGTTCATAGCCCTGTTCGTCTGATGCTGGCAGCGCCGGGACGCCTCTTTGCTGAGGCAGCTGCACGCTATATAAACCTAGATAACATAACATAACATGGGTGGCGAGCTCCCTGCAATGCATGACCTTTGGACATGTGCTGCAGGGGTTTGGCTGCTGGGCCCGACCTGTAGCCAGGGCCTATGCCCAACCCTGGGGGCAGCCAAACACTCAGCCGTGCACAGCCTTCTGCTGTGGACAATAGGAGTTGGACGCAATGTGTGTCCTGTGGATAGGCCCACACCCAAACCCCTGCAGAAGGACATTATCCTACAGGCAGACAACCCACCCACCCGCACCCCATATTTTCCTTAGCAATTTTTTTAAATTTCTTTTAGCTGTACCACAGTACTCCTGCAGTACCATCACTCAAGCATCTCCTCACGGTACAACAAGACCACACATGCCCCATTTAGTGAAGCTTGCACATTCTTTCGGTACCTGCGGCACACTTTGTTTTTTTTATTTTTCACTTTGGGGGAGAAACTCCTCTCACCACTTATATGTTATTTTTTTAACTAAGTTCAGAGCACAGGGCCTGAGTCCCCGAGTCCTGTTATGGTGCTGCGACATTCTTCTTCATGTTGTGGCCAGTCAATCACATTGGCAAGTCCTGTGGAAGTAAAAAGAACAACAGGAAAAAAAGGTCTCTCAATCAATCATATTCCTCTATTTTGTTTAATTTATCATCAGATCAACCAACCAGATATAGCAATTTGTTTTAACCCTTTCATGACCACCCGAACACCTTTCTAAATGAGAATTTCTTAGAAATGGCTAGAAAAGGTTTACACTAAATCATGAAAAGCAAGCCTTCAGATTAAAGTTGTAATTTTGTTCTAAAAATTGGTGAACTTTTGTTCAGCCATTTTTTCTGTATTGCTTGGCAACATTTCTTATGGGAATTAACACTGCAAAACAAAGTTTTGTGACCCTCCATTTTTCTCTGCCACTTTTCGACTGATCACTCTTAGGGGTCAATTATGATGTCGGTTGGAAAGCCTCCGACCTCTGGTCGGAGACTATCCGACCGACACCTCCCTTATCAATTCTGACCGCCTAATAACAATGAAAGTGCAGAATTGAAAGCAGCCGGTCTTTCCAGCTGGATTCTGACAGGCTCAAGGAGGCTTTTTGCAATTTGGAGGCCCCACGTAATCCCTGAGTACAGCATTTCTGCCGTCGGGATATTGTTGTCGGCTTCCGATAGGCTTTCCATGTCAGAAAACCCGACATGGAAAGTGTGTTGGAAAGTGATTTTGGGGACCCCTATCAGAGCCCCCATTCCTAGATGGCCTCTGGTTGGGGTGAAGGGAGCACCTATGGTGTCCCCCAATAATTCATGCAACGTGTGGCAGCTACCTTGAAGTGCCTGCCACGTGATGTAGGGATTAACAGAATCTCCCATTTCTCCATCGGCGAAAGCACAAGCTTCCATAGAGAAATGAGAGTATGCGACTGCACCATGTGTGGTCACATTGTAATGGCTGTGTCGGGACTGCCGACCGGAGCTCAAGGGTGGCTCCTCCATGTAGGTGGAGGAGCGCTACCCCACAGCTTTCTCGCGGTGCGAGAAGCAGAAGGTTTGGTTAGGGGCGAGCGGGTAGGCGTGATTGCTGGATAGCAGGGGAGGCGATGCTTGCCCGTTCTGAGGTCCCTGACTTTGTGATCGGCCCTGACCAAACCAGTCATACGCACTCTGCATTTTCTCCATGTAGTCTGCATGCAGCCCACATGGAGAAAATGGCCTCCCTATAGACGCCTGTGTGGTCGGTGTGTCAGCCAATCACAGCGCTGCCATTAAAGCCTAGTGATTGGCTATGGGAAGGGGAGGAAGGCTGCCTTCGGCTGTTTCTTGTTGTAGTAGAGAGGATGACGCAGACGGATGATGTGGCACTGGGCCGGCATAGGTTAGTTAACTTCTTTCATTTTTTTAAATTAAACATCCCCCCACGTGACCCCCTCCCAGTGTGCTCCCCACCCGTGAGTCACACTGGCCGCGACTGCCAGGGGTCAGTCAGTCCAGAGACGGCGAATGTCTGACATCGTATTCAGGCCCTAATCTTTCCAGGAAGAAGCTGAGGTAAATGAGCTATTTTGGGGGGAATGTTTGGTGAACATTCGTTAAACATGGATAACAGTTATTAAAGAAAGAATCAATCCTTCTTCTTGTTTAAGGGGTTTAAATAGTTAATGGGGGCGAATGTTAGCCAACATTCCAGGGTGGTGATGATATGTCTTGAGTGTTCTATTTTAGGCAGTTTAGCCTTGACCAGGAACACAATAAGTTGTAATAGAGGTGCTGCTAATAAAAAAAACAAGCAATTCTTCAACCGTTTTGTTTTGACTGGGCAGGAGCACCTCCATCACCATATTTACAACCTGCTGTTCGGCCTACGATCCATGGACTGGTGCTGCGCATCTTCTTAACCAGTATTGTCCCTCCATTTTCTGCTTTGGCTGCAAGGAAGATTGTCCGTTCTCTTCTGAATGATTCATCACTTTGCTCATGGTTCTGCAGATTATTATTTCAATGTTATCGAAAATTGAGGGGAATCCATTACCTGTTAGCACCGTACTCGAGCGCGTGATGTAGTGAGCATGTGCGCTCGAGACGCATCTTGCAGTTCCAGTGTGCGTAATTTCATGGGAAATTTTTCGGGGACCTTCTACGTGCTGTGTAAAGCACGAGAAGTCTATTTCCTAGCAGTTCGAGCTGTGAATGCCCTAAAATCAAGATGTGCCCTGTGTGCAAGTATACTGTTGCCTACTAAGATTTTGCAATTCAGGCATTCAACGTTTGTTTTCTGCTATACCTCTAGGAATTTGAAGTTTCTCTTGAAGATTCGCCCATCAATATTCTTCCTCTGTTCCTCTGTGTACACTGCCTCATTTTTGTTTGTTTTTGGGTCACGTGATGGAGTATGTACCTTTACTCCTCCTTTTAAGTACCATCCTGTATCTGAAATGTGCAGGAAACTATACTGCTTTCTTCTCTACATGTTATGCACTTTCAAGACATCATTTAATAAGAGAGGAAACATAGCAGTTGTATAAACTGTTTGTGTTAGACCTGGCATCATTGGCATCAGTCTCTCCTCCATTTTTTCTGTTTGACTCCTCTGTTTACGATGTTTTTGCTGGTATATTGCTTTGGGCACTGTGCCACTGCTGATCAGTGCCACAGTGCAAGTGCTCCCTATGTGAAATTGATGTGTTAATTGGATTCCATGTTTGGCTTATTTGGTTTACTGTCAGTCCCTAGTAGCGTGCACCAGGAGGGCATGGGCTTGTAAATACAAATGATGCTAGTGGGCTTGCAGCACGTGTTGTGCCACCCACAAAAGCAGCCTAGTAAAATGTGTCTAAAGGTCTGCCATTGCTAGACCTACGTGCAGTCTGACTGTCACGCGGGCTGCGCAAGTACACCTACTTGCCAGTCCCCAAACCTTCCCTTAACTTCATGTTAGTCACCCCTATGGTAGGCCCACGGGCAGGGTGCATTGTAAGCATAAGGTAGGACAAGCCTGACAAGGTTGGCATGTCCTAATAGTGAATTACAGCCATATTCATTTTTTACTATTGTAAGGTAACCTGCTCTCCATGAGTTAGAATGGGCTGCCAGGATTATTAAAGCTATAATCCTAGCGGGCTCGGGGAGCATGGTGCAATGTCGAGTTTGGTGTCCCTGAACTCAGGGTTTAATAACGCATCCATTTGGGTGGATGGTTTTTGGACTCTGTGTTTGAAAATAGCACTTTTAGAAAGTGGCTATTTTCTTGTCTGACTGTCTACTGGTCTCTGCTGGTTTGGTGTGCGTGTGACAGGAGCTGGGTGGCTCCAGAGGTCTGAATGAGTCAGTGTGGGGTGAGTGGGGCATTTGCATTGAGAGTAGGGGAAGAGTAGCTCTTGATAGCCTGCCCTGCCTGACACAATGCTGGTTCCACCTCCTGCCAGGCGACTGATGGCTCTGGGCCTGCCAGGGACGATCCTGGCCCCACCTCCTACCGGGCGACTGATGGCCCTGCCCCTGCCAGTGACAATGCTGGCTCCACTCCTGCTGGGCTGCTGAAGACTCTGCCCTGCACAGTGAATAGGCCAGGTGCTTCGGCCTGGCAACACCCACAACAAACCCAGGATGGGGGGAAATTCCCCTGCATGGACAAAGGGATCAAAGCCAAAAAGGGGTATAAGAGAAGGACCCCTGAACCAAGAATTTAGATCACTTCTGACAAGGAAACCTGAACCAAGGACAAGAAGCCTGCTGATCCAAGGACTTGCCTACCCCTTCTGCCAGTGTGCTGTTTGTTGGGGGAATCCTGCAGTTGCTTCTTTATTTTTGCCAAGGAACCAGGAGAGAGCAACTGAGTGTGTACTCTCAAGCTTTGCCAAGGAAAATCTCCAAGGGCTGGAAGAGTGCCAGCCTCCTGTTGAAGTCACAGGGTTAAAGGACTTCATAATTTGCAGAAAGTGCTTGTTGCTGGAACCTGAAAATCCAGCACCTCTGAAGAACCCAGCAATCTCGACGCCGACGGACGCCGCCGAATCCAGCTCGACATCGTGAGTGCAACTCCCGTGTCCCGCACCTTCGACGCCGGCCGCCGGGCCCGATCGACGCTAGTAGCGACGCCGCTACCGACGCCTCGACACCGAGCCCTCTCGACGCCATGAGCGCTGCTCACTCTTGCAACATCATCATCGACATCGACGACGACGCCGTATCCTGCTTCGCCTCGTGAGCGCTGCTCCTGCCTGACACCTGTCGACGCCGCTGCAGATCGCCCCGACTCCGAGGCCCGATCGACGCCGAAGACGCGACGCCGGACATCTCGACGCTGCTGATCATCGAGTGCTTCACTTTTCCAAGGTACTGTGTTGTGGGGGTCTGTGCGACTCTGGGCTCGACGTAGCGCTCCTCGCGGTCGATGCTGAACCTTTGGATTAACTTTGCTTCGACGTCGTGTGACTCCCGTGTGGGTTACATTGTTGCCAAGAACTGTGTTTTAAAGAAGAAGAGTTGCTTTTGTTACTAAAGACTTGTGCTAAGAAGAAACTACGCTTGAACTATTATTTTTCCTTCCAAGAGTATTTATTAAGATTGTGGTATATTTTTGTCGTTATTTGGTCTTGTGCTAAGCCTTATATAAACAGCCTTATTTTTATAATACTACTGTGTCGGGTCCATTTGTAGTGTATTCACTTTATTACTGTATGTGGTCATAAATGCTTAACGCACTGCCTCTGAGATAAGCCTGTCTGCTTTGCCAAGCTACCACGGGGTGAGCAGGGGTTATCTAAGTGGGTGATCCCCTTGCCCTGACTAGGAAAGGTGTGTCCCTATTTGTCAGAAGTGTATACCTCTGCCAACTAGAGACAGCCGCTTCTAACATTGGTGGGTCAGCGGTGAGGATTCGAACTTTGCATTTATGACCCATGTGCAGTGATTAGTTTGCGCTACATAGTGAAAGCAGACCATAGCGCAGCCACAATCTGATTTGGTAGGATATTCTATTTTTTGTTCTCTGCTTTCCTGGAGCTTGATTTTTGAAACTGCCAGTTTTGACCATGAGTGATGCTGGAGTCACAACCCCTGTTGTTGTGGAGGAGTTTGATAGGAAGAAGATAAAGAAATACAACAGAAAGCAACTGGAGCACTTTTGCGAGCAGTTGAAAGTTCCCACAACAGGCCTAAAGAATAAAGGAGAATTTCTCAAAGCATTGGAGGCCTGGTTAGAGGCCAGAGATCCCTCTGATCCGGTGGTGGTACCGACAGGGGAAGGGGAAGAGGAAGTGCCCGTGAATGGGCCTGTTTTCCCTCCCGGCAGCAGTGTGTCCTCCAAGGGTCTTTCTCCTGAAGAAAGAGAAGAAAGGGCGAAGGAGCGAGCATACAACATGGAAATGGCATAACTTAAGATAGATGGGCAGTTGGAGTTAGAGAATGCAAGAGGCAGGAGAGAATCTGATATGGAGATCAAAAGTTTGGAGTTTGAAAGAGAGAAGTTAGCTTTTGAGCGTGAGAAAATGGTGAGGGACATGGAGCTCAAAGCTAAGAATTTAGAATTGAATCCCTCTGGTGGCAGCATCCCATCTGTGCCTGCAGAAAGTAGGTTTTATTTTGCCAAAGATGTGATCAAAGATTTTCAGAAGCATGAGGATATTGGTCAATGGTTTAAAGCATATGAGTTAGCATTGTTGGCCCACCGGGTCCCTGAGAAAGATTGGGGAGCGGGGTTGTGGGGTCGCTTTGTGAATGAAGGGAGAGATAGCCTGTTAGAGATGCCTGTTGAGGATAGGATGTCTTATACTCATATGAAAGATGCTTTAATGTTAAGGTATGGCCTAACCCCAGAAAAGTACCGACAAGCCTTTAGAGAATGTAAGAAATTGCCTGGTACTACGTGGGTTGAATATGTGTTGTTTTTTTGCAGAGCCATGGATGGTTGGGTAAAGGGCAGCAAAGTGGAAAGTTATGATGCTCTTTATGATTTGTTTGCTTGGGAGCACTTGTCTAATAACTGTTTTCCAGAGCTGCGCCAGCACCTTATTGATAGCAAGATATCTAACCCTAGAAAACTTGCTGAGGAGGCGGACCGCTGGGTCAGTACCAGGGTCCACAAGGGTCCAGTGGGAGACTCAGCCAAAGGTGGGCAGGGTCCCCAGCAGAAGAGTGGGGGGGACAAGGGTAAACAGAGGGAGTTCCAGAAAGGGCCCCAAAGTAATCCCCAAGGGAACCAAGGGAAGGGTTCCCAGCCTCCCCCTGTGAAGAAGTCAGAGGCCCCGACAGGTAAACCTGTTCATAGGGGCCCAATGACCTGCTACGCTTGTAAACAGGTGGGACACCGTTTTTATGATCCGCAGTGTCCCCTGAAGAACTCTAGTGCACCACCACGTGCACCCCCCCCGTCAGTTGGCGAGTGTAGCCCTGGGAGGGGAGGAGATGGTTGCCCCTGGTGGGGAGGGTCCCGCAGAGATGTCCCTGGTCTCTTTAGGAGACATGGAAATGGTCCCTCCACCCCCTCTGCCTAGTAACACTAAGAAATATAGGCAGTGGGTGACCATTAATGGCCATAGAGTGGAAGCTCTCAGAGACACCGGAGCAAGTGTTACAGCTGTCAAGTATCACTTGGAGTCCAGAGAGCAGGTGGTTCCCCACGCATTCTACCCTGTGATAGCTGCTGACAACTCCCAGAGAGAGTGTGAGGTAGCTCAGGTTCCCTTTGAATGGGGGGAGTTTCAGGTACTCTTCAGGTTGCTGTGAGGCCCGCCATGCCGGTTGATTGTCTCCTGGGCAGTGATTTAGAAGACTCCCCTTGGGCCAAGGTGGAGCGAGAGACCCATTTGAAAATGGTGGGTGTGTGCAACCACTCGATCGATGACAGCAAGTAAGGGTGTTGATGGGGTCCCGGAGCCTGAAAGTATGGCCCAGGGCCCAGCTGTGAAGAAAAGAGGCAGGGGGCGCGGGAAACCGTCCCCCATAGTTCCCGTGGTCCAGGAGGAGGCAGACCCTGAGGGGGATGCCCTGGAACCCACCGGTGAACAAGTAGCTGAGCTGGGAGACCTGCCCGAGCTGACCCACTGGCAGCAGGATGGTGGTCCCTCCAAGGAATAATTTTGTGCTGAACAGAAAGTGTGCCCTTCTCTTGTGGGTATGAGGCAGCAGGCCTCAGCCCAGACAACAGGTGATCAGTCAGGGTCACATTTGGTCTACTGGGAGAACGATCTCCTGTATAGCGAGTCTAAGGCTGCTGAGCCTGGATCAGTCCGTGTGCTGGTGGTACCCCAGCGCTTCAGAGACTTCCGACTGGGTTTGGCTCATGACGTTCCTTTAGCTGGACATCTGGGGCAGGACAAGACCTATGACAGGCTTGTCACCCATTTTTATTGGCCTCAGATGAAAAGGGATACAGATATCCATTGCAAAACCTGTCAAACTTGCCAGGCGAGTGGGAAAAGCGGGCAGAAGCAGAAGGCTCCCCTCCAACCTTTTCCCGTGGTCAGTATCCCCTTTGACCGGGTGGGGATTGACATTGTTGGGCCCCTGGACCCCAAGACAGCCATGGGCAACAGGTTCATCCTGGTCTTGGTGGACCATGCCACACGGTACCCGGAAGCCATCCCTCTCAGAACAGTTTCGCCCCCGTGGTGGGACGGGCACTGGTGGGTGTTTTCTCCCGAATGGGGTTCCCCAGAGAGGTGGTGTCAGACCGGGGCACCAACTTCATTTCCAATTATATGAAGTCTCTGTGGACGGAGTGTGGGGTAACCTACAAGTTCACCACTCCTTACCACCCTCAAGGTAATGGGTTGGTTGAGAGATTCAACCGTACCCTTAAAGGCATGATTATGGGTCTTGAAGAACCAATGAGGCGTAAATGGGACGTCCTCTTGCCATGCCTGCTGTTTGCTTACCGTGAGGTGCCACAGAAGTCTCTAGTGTTCAGCCCCTTTGAGCTTTTGTATGGACACCCGGTAAGAGGACCTTTGAGTCTGGTCAAAGAAGGCTGGGAGCAATCTCCCAGGAAACCTCCCCAGGATGTATACAGTTACATGCTGGCCTTTAGGAACCAGACTAGGCGCTTCAGAGATCTTGCTCAGGCAAATCTGGAGGCCTGCCAGGAAGAGATGAAGCGGTGGTACGACCGGAATGCCACTCTGGTGGAGCTTCAACCTGGACAGAAAGTTTGGGTCATGTACCCTGTGGAACCTTGTGCGCTCAAGGACAGGTGGACTGGACCATTTGAGGTTGTGGAGAAAAAGAGCGATGTCACCTACATGGTGGACTTGAAGTCTCCCAGGAACCCCTTGCGGGTCCTGCATGTCAACCGTTTAAAGCCCCACTTAGAAAGGTCCGAAGTGGGCATGCTCCTAGCTACAGATGCTGGAATGGAGGAGGAGAGTGAGCCTCTTCCTGACCTCCTGTATGCAAAAGAGCAAGATGGGTCAGTGGATGTTGTTGTCCTCTCTGACACACTGACCCCTGAGCAGCAGCAAGATTGTCGCCAACTGTTGGGACAATTCCCTGATCTGTTCTCCTTGATCCCTGGTGTCACTCAGTGGTGCGTCCACGATGTGGACACTGGGGACAGCACTCCTGTGAAGCACAAGGCTTACAGAGTGACTGACAAGGTCAGAGCATACATCAAGGAGGAGGTCTCCAAAATGTTTGCCTTAGGGGTGGTTGAGTCCTCTAGCAGTCCTTGGGCCAGCCCGGTGGTCTTGGTCCCGAAGGCTGCAGCGCCTGGTGCTTCACCAGAACTTCGGTTCTGTGTGGATTACCGAGGACTCAATTCAGTCACAAAGACTGACGCGCACCCCATCCCCAGAGCTGATGAGCTCATAGATCGGTTGGGGGCTGCCCGGTACCTTAGTACGTTTGATCTAACGTCTGGCTACTGGCAGACCGCCTTGACCGATGGGGCAAAGGAGAGGTCACCATTCTCCACACCAGATGGGCACTACCAGTTCCGGGTTATGCCCTTTGGGATGAAGAATGCCCCTGTCACCTTCCAAAGGTTGGTCAACCAGGTCTTGGCTGGACTGGAGGATTTCAGTGCCGCCTATCTGGACGACATAGCAGTGTTCAGCGCCAGCTGGGAGGAACACTTGCGCCACCTCCAGGAAGTGTTGTTGGCCCTGCGCAGAGCAGGCCTCACAATCAAAGCCAGTAAGTGCCAGATTGGGCAGGGATCAGTGGTGTACTTGGGGCACCAAGTAGGGAGTGGCAAGGTGGCCCCCCTACAACCCAAGATTGATACCATCCTGGCTTGGGCACCGTTCAAAACCCAGACTCAGGTGAGAGCCTTCTTAGGTCTCACGGGTTACTACAGGAGGTTTGTCAAGGATTATGGTAACATTGTGCACCCCTTGACTTCGCTGACTTCCAGGAAGCAGCCAAGACTTGTGATCTGGACTGACGCCTGTCAGTCGGCCTTTGACACCCTGAAAACTGCAATGTGCACAGCACCCATACTCCAGGCACCCGACTTTTCTAAAGAATTTGTTGTCCAGACGGACGCTTCAGAGCATGGCGTGGGGGCTGTTCTAGCTCAGGTGAATGAAGAGGGCCGAGACTTACCTGTAGCCTTCATTAGTAGGAGGTTACTTCCCAGGGAACAGAGGTGGAGTGCGATGGAGCGAGAAGCATTTGCTGTGGTCTGGGCGCTGAAGAAGCTAAGACCCTACCTGTTTGGGACTCACTTCCGGGTTCAGACAGACCACAGGCCCCTCAGATGGTTGATACAGATGAGGGGTGAGAATCCAAAGCTGTTGAGGTGGTCCATTTCCCTACAGGGGATGGACTTCACGGTGGAACACCGCCCTGGTACAGATCACGCCAATGCTGATGGTCTGTCCAGATTTTTCCACCTTAGTGATGAGGACTCCCTAGGGTAAAGGTAGTTCTCCCCACATTTCAGCTGGAGGGGACACGTGTTAGACCTGGCATCATTGGCATGAGTCTCTCCTCCATTATTTCTGTTTGCCTCCTCTGTTTACGATGTTTTTGCTGGTATATTGCTTTGGGCACTGTGCCACTGCTGATCAGTGCCACAGTGCAAGTGCTCCCTATGTGAAATTGATGTGTTAATTGGATTCCATGTTTGGCTTATTTGGTTTACTGTCAGTCCCTAGTAGCGTGCACCAGGAGTGCCAGGGCTTGTAAATACAAATGCTGCTAGTGGGCTTGCAGCACGTGTTGTGCCACCCACAAAAGCAGCCTAGTAAAATGTGTCTAAAGGTCTGTCATTGCTAGACCTACGTGCAGTCTGACTGTCACGCGGGCTGCGCAAGTACACCTACTTGCCAGTCCCTAAACCTTCTCTTAACTTCATGTTAGTCACCCTTATGGTAGTCCCACGGGCAGGGTGCATTGTAAGCATAAGGTAGGACAAGCCTGACAAGGTTGGCATGTCCTAATAGTGAATTACAGCCATATTCGTTTTTTACTATTGTAAGGTAACCTGCTCTTCATGAGTTAGAATGGGCTGCCAGGATTATTAAAGCTATAATCCTAGCGGGCTTGGGGAGCATGGTGCAATGTCGAGTTTGGTATCCCTGAACTCAGGGTTTAATAACGCATCCGTTTGGGTGGATGGTTTTTGGACTCTGTGTTTGAAAATAGCACTTTTAGAAAGTGGCTATTTTCTTGTCTGACTGTCTACTGGTCTCTGCTGGTTTGGTGTGCGTGTGACAGGAGCTGGGTGGCTCCAGAGGTCTGAATGAGTCAGTGTGGGGTGAGTGGGGCATTTGCATTGAGAGTAGGGGAAGAGTAGCTCTTGATAGCCTGCCCTGCCTGACACAATGCTGGTTCCACCTCCTGCCAGGCGACTGATGGCTCTGTGCCTGCCAGGGACGATCCTGGCCCCACCTCCTACCGGGCGACTGATGGCCCTGCCCCTGCCAGTGACAATGCTGGCTCCACTCCTGCTGGGCGGCTGAAGACTCTGCCCTGCACAGTGAATAGGCCAGGTGCTTCGGCCTGGCAACACCCACAACAAACCCAGGATGGGGGGAAATTCCCCTGCATGGACAAAGGGATCAAAGCCAAAAAGGGGTATAAGAGAAGGACCCCTGAACCAAGAATTTAGATCACTTCTGACAAGGAAACCTGAACCAAGGACAAGAAGCCTGCTGATCCAAGGACTTGCCTACCCCTTCTGCCAGTGTGCTGTTTGTTGGGGGAATCCTGCAGTTGCTTCTTTATTTTTGCCAAGGAACCAGGAGAGAGGAACTGAGTGTGTACTCTCAAGCTTTGCCAAGGAAAATCTCCAAGGGCTGGAAGAGTGCCAGCCTCCTGTTGAAGTCACAGGGTTAAAGGACTTCATCATTTGCAGAAAGTGCTTGTTGCAGGAACCTGAAAATCCAGCACCTCTGAAGAACCCAGCAATCTCGATGCCGACGGACGCCGCCGAATCCAGCTCGACATCGTGAGTGCAACTCCCGTGTCCCGCACCTTCGCCGCCGGCCGCCGGGCCCGATCGACGCTAGTAGCGACGCCGCTACCGACGCCTCGACACCGAGCCCTCTCTACGCCGTGACTGCAAACACAACAATGATGGACAGATTTGCATATCGCCATTGTCTAACCCAGGGTGGTGTGGAGTGGAAAAACGATGGATTTGGGCCCAGATCTTTGGACTGGGGTGAATGTGTGACATTGATCCACATTCTGTCCATCATTGTTGTGTTTGCAGTTACCGCTCTAAGTGTACTGGGGATGCTCAGACGTGAGTCCCAGGCACTCCACACCACTGGAAGCAAGCTAGCCGGGCTGAAGAGAGGTGTTACCTCGAAACCGGGCCGGTCCTCGGATGCTTGTTTCCGTTCTGGGAAGGACATGGCTTTTGTAGTTCGGACTGGACTGTTCCCATGGGGCACAGGGTCAGCGCTGATTTGCATATCGCCATTGTCTAACCCAGGGTGGTGTGGAGTGGAAAAACGATGGATTTGGGCCCAGATCTTTGGACTGGGGTGAATGTGTGACATTGATCCACATTCTGTCCATCATTGTTGTGTTTGCAGTTACCTCTCTACGCCGTGAGCGCTGCTCACTCTTGCAACATCATCATCGACATCGACGCCGACGCCGTATCCTGCTTCGCCTCGTGAGCGCTGCTCCTGCCTGACACCTGTCGACGCCGCTACAGATCGCCCCGACTCCGAGGCCCGATCAACGCCGAAGACGCGACGCCGGACATCTCGACGCCGCTGATCATCGAGTGCTTCACTTTTCCAAGGTACTGTGTTGTGGGGGTCTGTGCGACTCCGGGCTCGACATAGCGCTCCTCGCGGTCGACGCTGAACCTTTGGATTAACTTTGCCTCGACGTCGTGTGACTCCCGTGTGGGTTACATTGTTGCCAAGAACTGTGTTTTAAAGAAGAAGAGTTGCTTTTGTTACTAAAGACTTGTGCTAAGAAGAAACTACGCTTGAACTATTATTTTTCCTTCCAAGAGTATTTATTAAGATTGTGGTATATTTTTGTCGTTATTTGGTTTTGTGCTAAGCCTTATATAAACAGCCTTATTTTTATAATACTACTGTGTCGGGTCCATTTGTAGTGTATTCACTTTATGAATGCTTAACGCACTGCCTCTGAGATAAGCCTGTCTGCTTTGCCAAGCTACCAAGGGGGTGAGCAGGGGTTATCTAAGTGGGTGATCCCCTTGCCCTGACTAAAAAAGGTGTGTCCTTATTTGTCAGAAGTGTATACCTCTGCCAACTAGAGACAGCCGCTTCTAACAGTTTGTTTTTATTGTATATTTTCCGTATTATTGTTATTGTTTTTCTTTTTCTTTCAGCTTTATTCCTTTATAAGTTGCGGTTCAATTAATAACCATTTTCTTTGCAGGATGTTAGTATGCAGAACATTATGCCTCCTGTATTCATCCTCAGTTTGTCTGGGGAGCCTCCCAATAAATAGTCCAAATGGAAGAAAATGTTGCACATTATGCCAAGGTGTGTTTATCCAACGTTACTCCTGAGAAGAAAACTTCTCTTCTTATTCATTGCTTATTCTGTAAGGGTCAAGATAAATTTGAAAGTGTACCCGTTCTGGAAGATGACAATCAAGAAAAGGACTTGAATGAGTTTGACATATGCTTAAGGAAGTTAGTTTGCATGTTCCACCTATAGTTAGTAGTGTATTAGATAGATACCACTTTGGTATGAGAGAGCAAAGATGTGGTGAAAGGATATATAACTAGCCTGAGGAAATTAGCCTCAACTTTTAAATTCAGAGCTACAATAGAGGAACGAATATGGGATCCGTTCATACATTGCTGTTCTGATAAAATGAGACAAAAGCCATGGTTAAAGGATGACCCCACGTTGAATGAAGTTACTTCCATCGCTAAACGTGTGGAGCATTCTTTAGCTAGTGTGGAGGAACTGGAAAAGAACAAGAAAATTGATGTTTGTAAAGTGGTTTGAAGGATCAAGATATAAGAAGCAGAACATCTCAACATACTCAAGCAAAATGTAAAGGTGTATGTTATAGATGTGGTAATCCTGGACATGCTGCCTCTTTTAAAAAATGCCCAGCGCTAAATGTTGCTGCAAACAGTGTTTCAAGAAAACACATTTTGCTAAATGTTTTGTTCACTTAAAAGTATCAATAAGGTCAATGGAATATTCTCTGAGCCTATAGAAGTTGTGAAAGATTGTATTTTGTCTGTATCTACTGATGGTGTGGGGAGCATCCTAAAGATCTAATATCCATTGATGGGTTTTCTATGGAAGCTCTTATGAACTCAGGAGTCTGGCTCACTTTGATGTTCAACTAGGCATATGACAGAGAACTTTGTGATAAAATATCTGTAAATGATCCCGATGCCTTACCTAGTGGATATGGTGGGAAAACATAGAATTAATAGAGTTTTTTTTAATCCAAAATGATATTTCAGAGCAGCAAGATTTGTAGGAAAGTGTATGTCTGGTCAAGGAGAACAGCATATTGGGTTGGCCTCATCAGAGGGATCTTGGAATTCTGTTTGATTCCAGTGCTTTCCATCAGTTAGATTGAGGGAAGATAATATTAAGGAAGTGCAAAAAAAGTGGCATGCATAATTTGAATGTTGTGAAGGCTGAAAGCAGTACTAGTTTCATTGAGGAAATTTCCAGAAGTATCTTGTTGTTTGAATATGATTGTTCCCTAAATAAATGAAAAAGACAAAAGACGTTGGTAAGACAGGAAAAAGTTGATTTGATTAAATACAGCAGCCCGGAGAGTATCAACAGAGGTGCGTCTGAAGACAGTCTCAAAGTACAAAAGTTTTGGCCGCACATATATACATTTTGTGGGTACAATAACACACTTTGACACTCTTTGAAAACCATCAAAGTCATAAATATTAAAACAAAAATCAGATATAAGTGGCCACTGAAGACTCTCCACCTCAGGGAGAGATAGGGTGGGCCAGTGTGTGCATGTCCAGATGTTCAGTGTGGTGAGCGCGTGATCACCTTGTGCGGTGTGCATGTCCTGTCCGGATTGATTGAGTATTCCTAACTACATGTGACATCTAACTTTGTAGTATTTTTTGGAACACATGCCTTTGGTCAAACATGTTTTATTGGGGCTAGTCTTCTTGAGCGTGTTTGTGGAGTGACTACCTATATTTTTGGAACACACGCCTTTGGTCAAACATGTTTTATTGGGGCCAGTCTTTTTGGGCGTGTTTGTGGAGTGACTACCTATCTACGGGATCAATCAGGGTTTCCCTGGGTGCGCTTTTGTCTTTGGGCTAAATGTAACCCCACCTGTGGCCTGTCAACCAGTAGGCTTGGGTTTGGGTCACAGGGTCTGTCTGACCATGCATCTCTGACTTGGGGTTAATGTAGAGCTCATCTCAGAGAAATCCAACTGCAATGATACGAGCTTGTGAGTGTGAGCAAGTGTAACAATGCAGTCATTGATATCATATTTACCGATATTCTCATTATTACACATACAGTTGTTACATCGTACATCAACATTGCATTCACTGAGATTGACGTCACTATGTGGGCATAAGTTATGATGTGCATTTACAGGTATTGACAACATGGGCATGCATAGATTACAGCATACATCGATATTGCATTTATTTGTACTGCTGCTGCTGTGTGTGCATACATCAGGGTGCTATTGTATTTATCAATCTCGACACTTTGATGAAAGATTAGGGTGTTTGAAGAGGTGTGTATATCAGCTAATAACAAAGGAGGTTTCTAAACCCATAGCACACGAAGTCAGATCTGTGCCCATTTCGATAAGGAATTCTGGGAAGATGAAGTTAAGGAGATTGTGTACTAAGGGAATAATAGAAGCTGTCGAAAGTTCAGAATGGATTGCCTCTATTATTGTTGCTGATCAACAATAAGGTGATATTAGGCTTTGTGTGGATTTAAGAAATGTGAATAAATGTGTGGTGATTGATCATTTTCCTTCACCAAATATCGCAGAGATGGTGTCCATGTTATATGGAGCTTATTTCCTCACCACACTTGATCTGATAGCAGTGTACAACTAAATCAGGCTACATCCAGATTGTAGAGATCTTTACCACATTCATAACTCTTTTTGGGACATTTCATTTGATGTGTATGCAATTTGGCCATATGTGAGCAGTAGCTGTGTTTCAGATGGTCATGTGTGAATTGTTTGGAAGTATGGAGGGGTGAAGTGCTTCCAAGATTATATTTTAATATTTGGAGAGACTGTGCAGGTTCATGGCTCAAGAGTGAAGAAAGTGCTGGATGTACTTAAGTAGAGTGGGTTACTCTCAATCTTAGTAAGTATAAGTTTGGAAAAGAAGAGATTGAGAATTTGGGGCATAGCAGTAACCATGAGGGAATTGATCTCAAAAAGTACCTGGTTTCCAACATTTTGGGTCTAGAAAGCCCTACCAAGAAAAAAGATTTGTTGGCTTTTCTGGGGATGGTAGAGTTTTATGCCACATTTGTTCCTAATTTAGCCTCACAGATAAGTAATTTGAGACAGTTACTTATAAAATGGAAGACATTTGTGTGGAGTGAAGAGTGTGAGCGGGTGTTTGTTGAAGTCAATGGAAGTCTTAGAAGTGCATATAACTTGGAGTGTTTTGATCCCTCTAAGCACTTTTTAATTATGACTGATGCCAGCACAGTATGGGTGTGGGTTTACTACAAAAGGGAGAAGAGAGAAATGAGTTTAAGGCTATAACTCATATCTCACAGTCCTTGCATGGTGCATAAGCGAATTACTCCACCATTGAAAGAGAAGCCTTGAGTGCGTGCTGAAACATTAAGAAATTGAGTAATTTTGTTAGAAGAAAGGCTTTTATTGTAATGACTGACCATAAACCTTTAGTGCAAGAACTATGTAAGAGTGATCTTGATGCCACTTCAATGTGCATAAGCAGTTAAATTGTTGGGTTGCAGGACATTTTGACATTTATTATGTTCCTGGTGCCTGCAAAACGTGTCAGACTGTTGCTCTAGACTCAGTTTGATGCTGGAGGATGAAGAAGGTGGGAAAGAAGAATGGGTAAAGGTTTGTAGTATTACCAAAGGAGCCATTTAACAAGAAAAATGGTTGGATGCTGTTGAGCTCGATTCATTGTTACAGGATGTGAGTATGGCTATACTTGATGGATGGACTTCGGAGTTGCACAAGGACTCTGAATTGGATGGGTGCAGGAAGGTAAGACATGAGGTATCTTGTAAGAGTGGAATTAATTTGTGTGGAATGATATTGGGGCGCTTAGAGAAAGTGTCATGAGGCTTTGGCATGAAAATTATCAGGGTATGAGCAAAATAAAAACAAGAATAAGATTGCCCAATTGGTGAACTGGCATGGATTTTGAGAATGAGAGGTTGATAAGAGAATGTCTGCATTGTGTGAAGAGGATAAAGTGTACATGGTGAGGAATCCTACTCCAGTGGCATGCAGGGATATGACTCATAGACCCTGGGAATTAATTTATGTGGATATTGTTGGACCACTACATGGTAGAGAGACCAGTAATTATCTCCTGGGTCTTGCAGATTAATTTTCTTATTGGGCTGAGACTGTGGTTGTACGTGCTACTGAGACCAAGAGAGAAACAGATTTTCTGAGTGAAATCTTTAGTAGAGAAGGCTTACTTGATGTCATTCTCAATGACAATGGGCCACAATGTGTTTCAAAGGAGATGAAGGATTTTCCAAGGGTAAAAGGACTAAAACATAGGAGATACTCATTATATCATCTTAAGGGTAACAGGACTGTAGAGCGGTTAAATAGAGCAATTAAGGAGTATGTACAATTGGAAATGTGTGATGGCAGGAAAAGAAAGGAAAGTTTCAAAGAGATTTTTGTATGCTTACAGATTTTTCCCATACCGTACGACAGTTAAAGTCCCTTTGAATTATTTAGAGAAAGGAGAGCAAAAACAGAAATGTCATGTGCTTGGGAAAAAATACCAGTGTCCACTGGGAAATGGAGAATGGGTTAACTAGGGAATTAAGGTCAGTGGCAAATCGTAAGTTTAATTATGATTCGTGGAAAGCAGTCTCACATCACAATTTCAGTATTGGTGACATGGTTTTGTGAAAGAAGATATCCAAAAGTTCTGTTCTGCAAAGGTTTGTAAAAGTGTATCAAAATGCTGTCATATTGGATGATGGGAGAGTTTGGAACCATAACAGGGTTGTGGTATTTAAGGGGTGTGTTTCACAAGTTCTTATTTTAGACTTGTCTTATGTTTACTTCGATTTGTGTACCACTATATATTCCCTGTGATTTTATGTGTGTTGTTTGCTATTTTGTTTGATAGCTGTTTTGTATTCTTGCCATTAGAGTGTTCTGTTTTTAATTTGTATTAATTAATTATGTATTAAAGGTTGTTACATTTTCTCAGTTAATTGAGTGGGGAGGTGTGTGGTATTCCTGTTTAAGTGGCTTAGAATGTTAGTGGAAGAGATTGTTAGCCAATATTCCAGGTTGGTGATAATATGTTTTGAGTGTTTTTTTGTAGGTAGGTGAGCCTTGACCAGAAATGTAAGGGGTTGTTATTGAGGTGTTACTAATAAAGAGCCAAATAACTCTACAATCGCGTTGTAGTGATCTTTACTCTCTTCCTATGGAAACTCTAAGCCACATATACCTACACAGTGTGACAATTACTGTGTAACTCTGTCATTCACATCCTGATGCTCTAAACCCACCTTAGCTAGGGAAACACCTAGTTCACCCGCAAAGGTTACCCAACAATGGAGTAACTCCACCATGACCAACAGGGTCAAGGGGCCTTTGTTGCTTCCTGTCATAGGGTCTGACCACCATGCCATGCTAGAGACAGTGTTGCCATAAACGGCAACACCCAGCAGAGGCTACTGACAGCTGTCAGTGTCCAAAACCACACCCTTAGCATTCCACTTACATGTGGATGTGTTCTCTTAGGGCTTGCTTTGGGTCCTTGCAACCCCACTACTTTTTCAGAGTTGGGGGGGGGTTCCACTCTTCCTTCTGTCACATCAGTGGTGTCACCCTGTTGCTAAACAGATGCTTGTTTCTTCAGGATTTCTGGAGGAACAGGTAAGGCCTTACCAGTGCCAACTTTGGGGTTCTCCCTTACTGGGTTAAAATTCCCTTGGATCACTGGGTCTCGCTCCAAGAGTTGTCTTGCTTTTCTTCCTTTCATTTTCTTGCCTTTTGTCTGCGGCTTACTTTTTCCTAGCCTTAGCATTACGAACTCCACAGTCTTGGGGTGAGGTGGTACACTGGGCAGCTACCTTCTATCTGCTCAGACCTACCTCTGGGAAATCATTGCTAAGGACTAGGAGACAATCTAGGATGAAGTCTAGGCTTGCTAACACCCTGTGATATCTGGGAGAACCGCCTATCTGTAGAATTACCAAGACCACAGTAAAAGAAATTCACTGAAAAAACAAAGGTTAAAGGGATGTTATAATTTGGTGACAATGTTATTTAAAACATACTGTTTTAACCAGACAAAAACATTTAAATTCACCAGTTTGAGTTATTAAGAGTAACTATAACTTGTGCCCTAAAGTTACTGTAACTCGTGCCCTAGCCATGCACAGTCTTGTCATTAAGGATGTAATTTCAGATGTTGAACCAATGTTATCAATGATGTCATAGAACATGCCATGGGTAATGTAATATTTGAGGTAATTAGCAGCGCATGACGAATATGAACCAATCTCTGATATGCATACATGTGCTCCTAAGGAGGAATCCTGTATAGATATTAAATAAATAAAAACTTCTATATTTTGTAGGGACAGATAATTGGGTGAGTTATGAAGTGATGAAATGTTCATGTTCCTGAAGGGATAACTATGTGTCTGGAGTATGGTTGAGTGATGATGAGTTTTTGAGTCCAATGCAGGAGCCATGTGCTTTCTGACCACAAGAGTTGATACTGATATTGATGGAGCAAGGATTTGTGAACTAGAGATTTAGTCAGATGTAATCCTCTCATATAATCTTGTAATTAATTATTAATAAAGTTTGTAATATTAATTTTACACAACATTTCATATTTTCTAGAAAATGGGGGACGCTTGCCTTTGTGTTTTACTAACAAGTACCCCGAGTGCAATTAAAGATGGCTGCTAACGTGGGTAAATAAACTGCGCATGCGTCAGCTGCATGACGTCTTAACGTTTGGTGGGAAATCCCTGCTTCTGCGCAATAGCATTTAAAATGGCTGCTTAAGAACTCACATGCTAAGCATCTGCTTTGCTGAAACTATATCGTGTTATATATTAATTGCTAATGCAAAATTAGACTTTATAAGTAAATGGGATTAAAGTAGAGATACGTGGTATACAGTGAAATCATTTTATTTGAATTTAATACTTTGTCTTTTTGACCTCTCTATTAGTTCGTATTTGGGCCTTCTAGATACACTAGGGTCTGACACCCACGTGAGGTTGATGCATGTCTGGGAGAGACAACTCCGTAGCAATGAGCTCAAGTCCTGGGACTCGTCCAAGGACATCTACTAGACATACCCTGGGAACCAGCTGAACATCTTAAAGATTCAATGAAAAACTGTGAAATTTGTATACATTGGTATTGATAATGATTGCATTATGGGTGGGAAATAAAGCTTGGGAGAACAAATTAATGGGTGATAACTTAAAACAATAAGTCTTAAGAAAAGTATTAAACATAGCATGGTGTGATGATGATCCCCTCAGCTTGTCCAATCAAAATTAAGAGTTTCCTAAGGTTGAAACATTTAGGGGTGGTACTTGCCATTAGAAGGTATAATTGGGGTTGTTAGTTAGATTAGAGAGAACAGTCGCTGCCAGAACGCTGAGAGACAGAGATGCTGTTCGAATGCTGATCGAATACCTGAAGAAGCAGACTTAGAATTTTAAGTAAATAGAATTAGAAGATGATTGCGGCAGAACCGAGGAGGAAGTTAGTATCAGAGAGGGGTGAGATGTAGGTGTCGAATCCAGAAGAGGTCCTCTGTCCTGTCCTGTCCTGAAGTCCTTATTACCTGAACTTTTCTAAGAAGCCAATAACTCTTGGCCAGAGGGGTCTGATTTGCGCACCATCCTAGGTAAATATAAATCTGTGCATTGTGTCAGTGTATCTTTTCTCTCTATCTTTTCTTTCCTGAGGTACTTGTCATTGAAAATCTTAATTTTAAATTAGGTAACACATCTTACCTCTTCGGAATGATGGAGTTAACACTGTAATTTGTTTTGCTCTGATGATCAATTTAGACAAACATTTAAAACGTACCTGAGTCTGTGATTCATTTAGTACATACATCAGGTAAATGAGACTTAGGTCATGGTCACTACATAAAATCAACTAAAATAGATCCATTTGTCTTAGAAAGGGCTTTGTATTATAAATAGGTTTGAGAATTGATAAGCAAATAATGTACGATTGTTGGCCTAAAATTGATCCCCAGCTGTGTTCACTGATCAAATGAGTGAGTGTGTTTATGGGCCCAAATGAGTATTTAGTGATAGATGTAAGTAGGTTGGTGGCCCGCTGGATCAAGATTAATTGTAAAGTAAATTAAATTACATTGAACTCAATCTGGTGATATTTTCACTGGAAGAAACTGAACAGATTGATAGTGATGAATAGTGATATTTTGATTAGTGTTACATATAACATGTGTCTGAAGAATGGGCATGATGGAACACTACCAGGGTTCAATGCCAGGAGAGGATAGATATACATTTGTTAAATTAGAATACTACCTGATAAAATTATATTTCCTTTAGCGGGTGACTATGTGCCTTTGAGTATGGTTGAGTGATGAAGTGTTGAATGATGAGCGGTTAGCCTATTACAGGGGCCATGTGCTTTCTGACCATGACATTTGACACTGAGAATAAAAACAGTGTTAATTAAAGCACAATGAACTCAATTTGCTTGCATTTTCAGTTAAAGAAAGCTGAGCAGGTTGAAGATTGATGAACTGTGAAACTGACTGTTAGTGATGAATAATTATATGTATTAGTTTTTGTCATGGGTGGGACGAGCACGTAGTGATGTACAAGGATATATTGACATTTTTTTTCTACTAACTGTTCTCTAAGTGTTTGTATTAGTTTACAGCCTTGATAAAGGGGCGGTCCCTGAAACACGTGTTGGATGACTGTATTGTCATCTGGTCACATTTTAGACCTGGGTAGAAACACCATTTTCAATGCTCATTTTTAAGTTACCTTCTTTTCGTAAAAACTATGCCGTGCATTTGTTTGCGTGCCGGTGCAGTATAATATTCTTTGAACTGAGCTTTGCTTTCATTTCCACTTCCTAGGCACATTATCAACTACCTTGAAAGGAGGGCTAAGCTCATTACGCAAAATGTTGTTATTTGTTATCGTCCATTCAGTGACAGAGCTATCACAATTAAATAAACAATAGCTGCCTGACTAGGGCATCAGCAGGTCAACATGGGTGAAATTATAGAAATGGCATCACTTTGTTGTTTAGTTAGAGGAGCATTTCACTGGCACTGAGAGATTGCCCCATGCCAGAATTCAGGTCCAGCTGATTCCGGTTTACCTCATGCGAGGGATGCTGCCCTGCTCTCCACTAAGAGCGGCACCCTGAAAATACTTACAGACAGGTTACCGGGAGTTGGATCACCCTACAGGGATTAGGCAGATTCACCCGCACTAGGCATACTAGGTTAGGAAGTGCTAGGTAATAGTACAATATATTACAGCACTTATATGCAAGAATATTTTCTGTGTTAGCAAAATAGATTAACTGTTTATCTGTTTCACTATTCTCGTAATGCTAATCACATTATTCTGTTTAATTCTTATAATTATCGCACAGCACTTAGTTTACTCACGAATCACAATGCTTCAATAAATATTGAAACTGCATGTTGTGTATTTCTTATGAATCTCTTTGGGTATGCATGAGTAACCAAACTAAAAGGTTTGTTCTGTTATCACGATTCCCTTGGGGAGTCAGGGTTGTCGTGTTCTGAGGTTGCATATTCTACGTGTTACCTTGTCAGGTTTGGGGTACAGATAGTGCACTGTGAGCTAGCAGGACTTGGACCAACATATCCTGATGGTGTGCTCATACACAGTTTCACACAGTTTTGAAGTTTATGTTGTCCAAACAAATGCACAGTTTTTACTGAGGTAGTATAAGCTGTCCGATATTGTGCCGCTGACGTTCTAGCTTGGGTACTTATTTAATGGATCACCAAAGTAGTTTTCTTTTGTATACCCAAAGATCCCTTCTCATTTCTTAACCGGCGATGCCCATGTTGTTTGTGAAATATCCTCCTCATCTGCGTAGGTAATTCCTATGTATTGACTGTAGGTTATTCAAGCTTGAACCTTTCAAAGGATCACCACATAGAGGTACCCTCTCTGAGTTCCACATATTCATATGGCTGGTGACGATGCAGCATTTAACATGCCTGTGAACTGCACACACATGGTTACACAGATCCTGCAACTAAGTTGACTGCCCCTTGTGGATGCAGACGTTACCTTCGTGTTTGAGGCCTATGAAGCATATAAGAAAGAGGTATTGTATTCATAGGTTACATTCCCAGCAGCAAATGGCACATCAAGACATGTTCATGCTTACACTGTAGCTGCAGTTGCTGACAACTACACAGCTTACGTAGCACTAGAAAAAACAACAAAATACCAAAAAAAACAGAATTGGTTTGAAGACGCCCCACCACACAGATGAAGTTAGACTAGGTCCCCTCAGCAAAGAGGGAGCAACATGGCAAGTTACACACTACATCCAAACATAGTAAATCTGGCAGCTCCACAAATAGGGACATTGTACACTGGTCTAATCAGAATATACAGATTTTTGACACAATCCGCCATCTGAACAATGACAGTAAATTCTGCAAGGGCTGCTCAAGTTGCACAACCCCAATTAAGTACTCATGGAATAATTCTAGTTACCAGCAATGCAGTCATGGGTAAGGTTCCCATCAGACAGGAGGACATTTTGTTTTGGATTGCACAAAAAACACAACAGCTTGAAGCAGTGTTTCCCCATACAGGACCTCAGAAGAAACAAAAAATTATCACAATATACTTGCCAATGGGGATGGCTCCTCAAGTGGAAGACTTCATCATTTGAGGTACAGTCTTTTCTGCAGTATATACCAGGACACACGATACACCCTCATTAGCTGTTTCACCAGAAGTGCTTAATCAGATCCAAAATGAGGACGGGGCAACTCCTGTCCTGGAATGTAGGATGAAATTGATGGGCAACTTCGCTGCAGTGTCTGCCATAATGTTAAATAACATTCGAGGGGAAGCATCAGATATGCCAATGGCTCACAAATTTGCCTCCGGGAGAACAGGAGCACAAATTACCTACAATTATTGAGGAAACCTATGCAACAATAAGTAGAGATAGTTTGGGACCTAGTAAACCACACATTAAGAGTAATTCTGAAAAGAATTACTCAAAGCAGGCAACAGCCTCTTCTACGAAGAAGAAGAAGTGGGATAGTAAGAAAAAGAAAGAAAAGAACGTGGTGGATCTTCTCTACAGGAGTCCACTGAAAATCACTATAACCTGCGTAACCATGCTACTATAAAAACTCCTGATAGGCATCAGGATACTGATACACGTTTCTCTTGTTTCTTTCAGGAGTGATCCAAAAAAATGCTCAGAGAGATGAGGATGATTAGAGCTCAGAGCAGAGGAATAAGTACAACCGACGAATGAATCATGACCCTCTTCTGACTTTATAATGAAACAGGAAGACAAACTTAAACAGTCCAAGTCTCAATTAAAAAAATAGGAAAGTGGCTGGCCTTAAAATAAAGCATGCCACAGATATTGAGGACACTTCTTCTGAGCGGGGAATGGTGTTTGACCATTCTGGACAGTGCAACAGAAGTAATGATAGTTCACTGGAATCTTATGGAGTGACAGCGGCAGCAGCAACAAGTGACTATATCCAGCTGGAAACACCGAATAAGAGTGCGAGTGTCCCACATCATTTATATGAGATGCAACTTCAAATGTAAGGAATATACAATGTACTATAAATGTTCTTTTTTGGGAGACCTTGTAATTCGGCTAAGATATTCTCTTGGCTGAAAAGGATTGACCACTGGAGTTTGTCATGGTTTGCCCCATGTGATAAAAGGTAATTTTACCTGCCTTCTCCGATCTCACCCTGATGCAGTTAAACATTTGTATGCCAAGGAGTTGGCTTTAGCACAAGGTCTTGAGTTCAACTATAGCCATATGGAATGGGATGACGGTTCCCCTTTTAACATAATACCAGTTAGGTTAACAACCACAAATACAATACTCTATTAAAAATGAGGCTAAGAAACAAGGTAGAGAAATACTCACAAAACGTGAATACCAAGGTGTAATAGAAAGTTGATCCTTCCCTATGAATAATCCTTTGTTTCCATGAATGAAACCAGACCATTGATATTGTTTACAGTTGTATTATAGACACTTGAACACCGCTACACACACATTTGCTGTACAAAATGCGCACAACATGGCACTAATGAATAACATAGAGTATAAAATATACAACATAACCTTAGACATTTCCAATTGATTTTTCTGTCAAATTATAGCACCTAAAAGCAGGTACTTTACCGCATTCTTTGCTGTAGGGTCTTAAAAGCAGTTTTTTTGATTTCCCCAGCGGTATAAGATTAGCCCTGGGTTGTTTTCAGCCAATGTTACAAACCCTTTCAAAGATTTTGATGACCAGGCATTGTCCTATGTTGATGACATATACCTAAAGGATGATGAACTTTCAACTCACTTTGAAAGAGTGGTTCGCATTGTTTTGGGATTTGCTCACATGGGCTAAAATGTAATTTAAAGAAATCAATTTGATTCAATTCAATTGTCTTTATTCGATCTTCCAAGGACAAATAATAAAATATACACACAATAATATATAAAAAAGACAAACAGCATTATATTCAACACTTATTAAAAAGATAGCTTAGCAGTTATGTTTCGCATTAAAATAAATAAAATAACAGTGCAAGAAGGATAATTTGGCCGTAGGTAAAGTGGCAGTGCAACAGTACTGGAGTCAGAGATAGCAGCGAAGAGGCAGATGAGTATTAAAAATTTAGCGATGGTGATGAACATATAAAATCATTTTTATAGGAAAATAATGAAAAGTATCAGCAGCAATGAACATTTATTCGATATTACAAATACAGAAATTACTGGAGCCAGTAACGTGCTTTTGTATTAAAACAGCATACTCCTTCTGTTTGCTAAAGTGCACTTCAGGAAACATGCGACTGCAAAGCAAACGTTACAATCATTGAGTTACAGTAGGTAATAAAGGGCCGCTTTGCACTTAGAGAATTTATGTCTGCGTAATAGCGGTAAAAAAATGTCCTTGTAAAAGGGAGATAAAATTGGCAAAAATAGACAAAGTGTAACATTGTGTGGCTCGATTGCTCATCGCATGGACAAATAGCAACAGTTTCATGAAAATACTGGCCCAGAGGAAAACATATCATCCAACGAAATGACCCCAACCTGAATCTAGTCAGCAGGTTTCTTTCATAGACATTGGTCACATATAATAGATATGGAGCAATTGAGGGAGAAACTTGAATACGGCAATAATCTCTGACTGAGGGTTTAATCACTTCAGGTAGTTCCCTAGAGGATTGCTTATACTTACGGAAGCTATCCATAACCCTCTTTCTGTACCCTTTGCCAATTGACTCTGGGTGCTCAAACAATGCGGCACGATGAAGTGATGAGAAGCAGGTTTTAATATATTGAAACCAAGGGATGGAAAGGCCATGGGCACAACTTAAGCAGTCTCTGATAACAGCCCGGTTAAAATCAGCTTCTTCATTGAGCCAAATTGAACACCAGGTGGCTAAGGGGGCTGCATTTATAGTATCTTTGACATAGTCCAGACATAGCTGCAGAGATGAGGGGAGAACCCCTAAGACTCTACAAGAAATCTGTTCTCCTCAATCTGCATGGCGAGTACATTCCTACAACACCAGATACCCATTCCATTGTTGAGATCGGTGGACATTTACGATTGAAGATCTCTAATATTGGAGCAATGGGCTTTTTACCAATGGCCATTGCAAGCGAGAAAGTGGTCCCTAAGGCTTGTGCATATCGAGTTATTCCATTTTTTATACAAATGAGCCAAGTAGAACCTTCATTAAACTCCAAACCTAGGTAAAGGAAGGAACCTCTCCAGAAGTTTGCCCTCCATGTTTAGACTACGGGTTTAGTATTTTTAGGGCTGCATATCATAGTAAAGGTTTTCTTTTAGTTTGGCTCCAACCCCAGTTCCTTCATGAAACTAACATAGCTGATGATAAGTTTTATTAGGCCATTTGCAGTCCTTGCCAAAAGGACTGCATCCTCAGCATATAGTAGCGTGGGCACAGTCTTATTCTCCACTTGAGGGGTGTCTGCCCCAACTGAAGCTAAGGTGTTCTCCAGATCGTTAGAATAACAAAGAAATAGGATTGGGGCAAAAATGCAACCTTGGTGCACCCCGGGCTTGATGTTGAATGGCTCTGCACATTCTCAGGCCCCACCAAACCTAACTGAAGCAGGAAGGTCATAATGGAGAAGCCTAAAGAATGAGACCAGACCCGCATCAACGCTCATGTTTACTAAGATATCCCAGCGGAAAACATAATCAAATGCTCTGGTCAGGTCCATAAATGCCAAGTGAATGGATGCCCCCTTCGCGTGTTTTTATTTTGCCAAAATAAGATGGAGATTGAGGCACTGTTTGATTGTGCCAAGCCCCTTTCTGAACCCATACTGACTAGGGGCCAGAATGTGGTTGGCATTAATCCAGTCCAGTAAGCGGTCCAACACAACTCTCCCAATTCTTTTAACAGAGGAATCCAGAAGGGATATCAGGTGGTAGCATTTAACATCATGCATATTTCCTTTTTTGAACACAGGCACAATTACAGATGAATGCCACAACCTTGGCACACCCTCACTGCAAGCAGAATTAAAAACTGAAGTAAGCACTGGGGTCCAAAACACTGGATCTTCCTTGAATAAATCAAGTAGAATGCCATTTGGCCCCGGAGCCTTCTTACCTTTGCTATTAACAATTGCTTTTAGGACTTCCTCTTCATTATAAACAAGGTTTGAGCACATTGTACTCAACTGTGCAGGAGCTTCAATAGCCCTGAGGTCAGTGGAATGCAATCCAGCATAATGCACCACCCATGTCTCAGATGAAACATGAACAGTTACTTTATCAGCTGGTAAGGCAGGGAATAAAAGAGACCCTACTGATTTCCAGAAGGCTTGTGGGTCTTTAGAATGGCATGCGCCCACTATAGAATCCCACATTACCTGCTCATCCTTCAGCCTCTCACACCCACCCTGTGTGCTCCGAGTACGCAGCTGCCTTGGGGTTCCTCCCATCCCAGTATGAACCGGCAGCAACAGGGTCTGACCTCCATGCCATCCATACAACCTCAGTGCCCCTTTAACTGCACCCCCTGCCGCCTATTCGCTCCCGCGCCCTCCCAGCGCTCCACAGACCTATCCAGTCTCAGTGCTGCTTGAATCTCTTTCTCAGCCTCATTCCTTCCGACCCCCAGCAGAGCACTCTCTGTGGTGGGAGCCTGCAGGGGACTCCAGCCCCATCGACCCTTGCTCTTGGAGGTGCAGTGACACAGACAACGCTCCTGCGGCGCTTAAAGGAACTCATGGGCTCCCGGCGGGCGGGAGCCCATCTACCTTCTTTGCACAATGCACTTTCCGCAGTGGGAGCCAGCAGGGGACTCCAGCCCCCATCGACCCTTGCGCTTGGAGGCGCCTGACACAGCCAACGCACCTGCGGCGCTTAAAGGTACTCGCGGGCTCCCGAATGGCGGAAGCCCATCTTTCTTCTTTGCACATAGCACTTTCCACGGCGGGAGCCAGCAGGGGACTCCAGCCCCTATCGACCCTTGCACCTGGAGGCACTGTGGCACAGCCAATGCACCTGCAGCACTTAAAGAAACTAACGGGCTCCAGCAGCACGGGAGGCGCGGGCATGCCTGGGCAACGCCCAAGCAAAGAACCAGGCCAAGGGCTGCCCCGTCTGCACCCGTCAGTGGCAGGAAGAGGCGGCGCTGGGCCACCCCCCTTGGTTCTTTGCTGCAAGCTGGTTCCTTCTTTAGCTACAGTGGGTTGAACTGTTCCCATTTGGTATTTATCTCTGTTTATTCTATTCTGAAAACGACATGCTTTTAAAGTAGATCCATCCAACTGTCAGGTATATTTTCTCATCTTGTGCGTGGGGGTTTGGTTACGGCTGTAGAGTATAGAGCCCAGGGGTGGAACATAAACAGAGGAGGGTTCTCTAGAAAGATGGTCCAAAGAAAAGGCCACAATGGGGTTGAGGGTATGGAATATGCAAAAAGGAAAAATAAATCTCCTGACACAGTCTGTCATGAGACTATGGACGGGATAGAGTCAATCTTGACTGAGTGCTAGGAATTAGCTGATACAGGCCCACCGAGCCCCCCTTCTCAGCTGGTAATCTAGTCAGAACAGACTTAAGCATTGATGCAAGTTCTGTAGCCCTGTCATCTACTTCACCCAAGCCATTACTAGGGGAAAAAACGGTAAAGTTAATACCACAGATGTTTAACAAGAGCTCATAAGGAAGGAGTAAGCTACGGGTAAAAAGACCTTCTCATTTGGAATTTGATTTGATCACATCTGTATTATCTATTGAGTCGAGTGGGTCCCCTAGTGTGGCACATTTTACCCAAGTAGAGTGCCACAACAGATTTGACATCCTTGTTCATGTGGAGGTAGGGGGGCTAATAGTCGGTTGGGCGATCTGCAAAAGTTTTGCAAAGTTCCTACTTCTAAGATGCATGCATTGAAGTTGCTAAACGAGTCATTAGGAGAGGATGTTGCTGCCCTTAGAATAGAGGTTGCCACCCTAACAGAAAGAACAATCTGTAGGAAGGGGGTGTATCAAGCATCCTTGTCATCCTCACCTACGGCACAATTAGCATTAGAGGACAGGTGCACAGGACCCCATCCTTGCTGAGCCCTCTCACAAAATTGCTCTTGTGGGTACTTTATATCAACCTTTAGACTATACTAGTAACCACCGCCCGAATGACACATCTGCATTAATTGCAAGGAAAATACTGGGAGTTGGCCAAGCCAGGACCGGCCCTTGGGCCCCAGATTGAGGCGAGGTGATCTTGGATGAAAGGCATGTCCCGAGGTTGGGGAGCGAGGAACACAGGGAATGGGGTCAGTGAAGGATGGATTTTATATGAGATCTAGTGACCAGGGTGCTCAAGATGTGATTTACCTCACTGAAGTCCCTAAACTCTACAGGGCTGGGTATGAAGAACAGGATTCCTTACAAAACAAAGTCACTCACTGGTTAAGATCTACCCACCACTGTTATTCCATCATTAGAGATTACTTCAAACCTGTAGAAAGATTTAGTTCAACTTGGGCCATCAGGGACACTTTAGAAGTTAGTTTTCTCGACAAGGGCATGGTCACTGGCCTATTGGCGATTGATTCCCGTACTATTTCTCCTGCGAATGCATCCATCTCCATTAGGTATAGCAGCCCTCCAACATTGGAGCCGGCGCCCCATAGATCCTTTGGAGTTGGACCATTCTCTCCTCTTGCCCCCGTAAAGTAGGAAATGGCCAAATATGACTACAGCCTGGCAATAGAATGATCCTAGACAGAAACATTGGGTGTTTAGGGCCCCCATTTTTTCCATTTCCACCAGAAGTCCCAACGTTTAGAGGAACATCAATTAATACTGAGACTGGCTGTGAGCCTTCTGTCGTAAATGCAAATAGTGGGATGGCCTATAGATGTGGCACTGAAGGAGGGTCCCAGTCCATCCTCTTTTAAAGGTCCTAGTCTGCAATGTGGCAGGGATTTCAAAATTGCTTTCTGACCCAGATTGGTGTACCCTTGTAGACTCTTATGTTGTAATCCTATTTCAGGAAACTTGGAGTTTGTCTACTCATTTTAGAAGTTGCTTTTCTACCTATGGCATTGATGCCACCAGGAAAGAGCAGTGTAGATCCTCTGGAGGTCTAGCCGTTTGGGTGAAAAGTGCTCCGGGGTCTAAAGTCAAGCTCCTCCATGTTGATTCGCAGAATATTTTAGCTTTTGAGTTGACTTTTTATAGTGGTTGGAATATTAGAAGTTTTAATGTCTGTAATAGAGTGGTTTATGCCCTAGAGGAAACAAATATAATTTACATACTAGACCATGCTCTGGCTGAGTACTCTGATGGTGTTCCTGTACTATTGGCGAGGGATTTTAATTGCACTTTTGAACCTTTCACCCTTACCCCTCCAGATATGACTGAGGACTGGGATCGTGCATGGTCAATCCTACATCTAGATCTACAACAAGTGAGATGGACAAAGAGAGGAGGCCAGGTGTTAGCCCTTACCCAACAGCATGACTTAAGAGCAACACAAGGGAGAACCAGGTCTGATCCCAAAGGGGAGTGCACTTTTAACAAACCTGGCCACACAAGTAGAATTAACAGTTGTTTAGTAACTCTCAATCTCTGGCCCCAGTGGATGATATGGTGGTGGTAAAAAGAGTAGAGAGTGATCATAATGCTCTTGCCCTTAGTCTCATAAAACCTGACACTCCTCAACCTGATATCAGGGGTTGTCCTCATTTGGGTGCTCTTTCTGTTACAAATAACCAAAGGGCAATCAAGTAGGATTGGGTGGAGGAGCATCCGGAAGCCCTTGAAGCAGTTAAAAGTAAAATAAGCCGGGTGATCGAGGACCTAACTACACCCCCCGTTAAAGATGCCGTTGCGAGTCTGGGATCTTGCCATAAGTTGTTTTTTAGTGAGATGAGGTACATGCTCATCCAGCCTCCTAAAGCGCGGAAAAGGGGGGGGACACTGCTTAGACCCGCTGCAGGTCACCAAGAGTGCCTGGTACAATCAGGACTGCAGGAATGTGAAGGGGGCGCTTATTTGTGCAGTAAAATGAAAGGCACATTCTGAGGTCATGATCTTCAGAGCCAAGAACAGGCAGGCCTTTAAGAAAGCAAAAAAGGAATGGGAGGGTTCTCTCTGGTTCTCCGTGCACATCGCACTGACAGACAAAGATCCCAAGACTTTCTGGAGAAAGGTAGCATACTGGCTAAAGGGAAATAGGGCAGCCTTAGAAAACATTGTCCAGCCAGAAGAGTGGGTTGCTCACTTTAGCTCTCTCTATGGTAAAGGTATCCTAGAAACCCATGAGGCTAGTGAAATGTGGGTTGAGGCCCTAGGTGGGGATGGTGATACTCTGGTCTTCTACATTGAAGAAACCCAAATAGCGATCTTCTGGTAGGATTAAACTGGAGCAAGTTGAAGTCTTTGACTACTTAGGTATCCATTTGCTTCATTTGAATAACTGGGGTGCCCATATCGAGAAAGTAAAGCTACAACCAATCCATCAGTGTGCCCACATTAGAAAAATCCATAGGAAGATAGTCTCTCATCAAATTGCCCCAGTACTTGAAATTTACAATATCAAGGTCCTAGGTGGGGCACAATTGCTTTGTAAGATCATTGGCAGATGTTCCATCCAGCTCCCCCTGATACTCTTGTACATGGATCTTGCCCATAGACAGCTGGCTCATAAGTTGAGCTACAAACTTTTAATGTTTTGATATAGGCTATGTACATTCATCCAAGTTACGGCTTGTCGGGAGAACTATTGACCCCATAACTTAATTCACGTTTGTTTCGGTGTTACAATATCGCCGGCCTGAGGCAACCACTATCTTTGTGAGTGGCTTGTGTTAATTCATATTTCAGTTATGGATCCAATTTCCAGAAATCAGTGGAATTTTTATACTGAATTTCAAGCAGTTGAATATTTTATGCTTTGTTGACAAGCTCAGAAAAATTATTGTCCTGAGGATGACCATGTACTTATGACAACGGTCGAAACGCCGTCGACGATATTGTGGCCATAATTTGAAGAGAACACATTGTTTTGTGTATAGGAGTTCTTTTTTTTTATAAACACTTTATTGAGGCAGGTGTGCAAACCATAGTATCATAGGCAGAAAAACAGAGTAATGGTACAAATTCTGCACTTACGGCAGGTAAGTAGCTCAATTAACAGGTGGATGGGTACAGCAGGCCAATCATCTGGTTTGCACCTTACAGCATGAAAACTGTTACAGTAGAAACATTTTCCAATAAAGCAACTGAAATACAAAGTAAATCATAACCATAAGACAGAAAGCAAAGAAAGAATAAAAAGGGACGACAATAATGATAATCAGACTGCAAGACTAGTACAGTAAATATATCAGAATCACATTTAGCAGCATTTTTGCCAATGCCCTCCGCACTGGGAACGTATACCAGGAGCCATTCCACCCAGGAATGCGTTGGGCCAGCGGCAGTAGTTCATACAGCACCGATGCGTCTGAAAGCGCTGAAAAGTTGGTGTTGTTAGCATGGCGAGAACCATCACCCGCGTCGGCCCGAAGACCCCCACCACCTGGAACCACATCGGGCCCCGGTCTAACAGGACCCAACTCCACATCAAAAAGGCTGTGGTCAACAGTCGCAGAGGCACAGCCAGTGTGGAAACGTGGAAAGTGGGATCCAAGGGCTAGCCCACCCCGGTCGGTGTGTTGGGATGCAAGGATTGGGAGGGAGCCTCTAGTGTCTTCCGTAAAAGGTACTGGCGGTACGGACCCCAAATGTCTGTAGGGCGGGAGGAGGCCGGGATTTGGTCAGAATACTCCACACTATTTACATTGCAGAATGCCACACTCCTTAGCCAAGCGGCAACTGATGGAGCACGTCTCGAGCACCATAGCAGCGCGATCTCCCTCTTGGCCAGAAGGAAGCAGATCGATGCTAGTTTGCGGAGCGTGCGGGGAAACTTTGACATATATCCCATCAGGGCAATCTCCGGAAGGACCGACAGGGACAGACCCAAGATCGCACCCAGTGTGTCGTGTATTTCAACCCAATAAGAATGCAGCTTCGGGCAAGTCCAGGCAAGATGGGCAAAGTCAGCCTGAGGGGCATTGCATTTAGGACAAGTATGGGGACGAGTCGGGTCTATCCTGTGGGCCAACGCGGGGGTGTGATAAAGCCTACGAAGGAATTTAAAATGTATAAGTTTGTGCCTGCTGTTCATTGAAACTTCCCTGGTCATGGCACAGCATGCTCCCCACTGGTCGTCAGTTATCTGAATGCCCAGATCTAGCTCCCATGCGGCTCTCACCACCTCGTCAGACACCGGAAGTGAGGACAGGCAGAGCTTGTAGAGTTTGGACACGACATGTGCCCCTGAAGAGTTTTGGATAATGGACGTGAGTGCCAGAGTGTCATCAGGCGGCAACGGGAAAGTGGGGAATGTAGCCCGCTGCAGTGCCCTTAGTCTTGCAAACACAAACGTGTCCATAAAAGTGCGGTCGGTAAAGCGGGGGTCTTCGGTAATAGACAGAGCGTGGCCATCTGGGAACAAGTCACCTATCGTGTGTAGTTGGTACTTAGAAAGTGTCCGACTAATCAGTGTTTCGCCTGTAATGGGGAGCCAATGTGGGTTGGGAAGTGGGAGGGCCGGAGAATACAGTATGTCTACGCGCAGCAAGCGTCTGAGTTTGTCCCAAGCCCAAGTCGTTGTGGTGAGAGGGAGTATGTCGTGTGGGTCGCGAGGGATGCCCCTGGGGAGCACGGCATTTAGAGACACCGGGAGCGCTGCGTCCGCCTCGGGTTTTAGATGTTGGATCCTGGCATCAGGGTGGTACCAGGGGTGGGAATAAGAGCATTGGGCCACCAGATAGTAAATGTGGAAGTCCGGCACCCCAAATCCACCCCTCTCGTAAGGCAATGTCAACTTGCTCCAGGCGAGTCGAGGGCGTTTCCCCCCCAAACCAGTCTGAGCAGGGCAGTGCGCAATTGGGTGAAAAAAACCTTTTTTAGAGGGATGGGGATGTTGTTGAAAAGATATAAAAACCGGGGCAGAACCACCATTTTCACTATGGCTATACGCCCAGCCATCGATAAAGGAAGGCGGAGCCAGCGATCAGTGTTGTCTTCCAGGAAATCAAGGGCGTGGCCATAGTTCAGGCGGATAATGGATGTAGTATCTAGGTGTATATGTATCCCTAGGTATTTGATGGAGTCATCGCACCATTCCAACGGGTGGGAGCAAGGCCATCTCGTCGTGGCGAAGGTGAGAGGGAACAGTTGCGATTTGTGCCAGTTAACCCTAAGACCAGAATAGTCACCAAATCGCGTAATTTCAGAAAGCAAAGGCTGCAGGTTGAGCTCAGGGGTACGGACATAAAGAACCATGTCATCGGCGTAGAGTGACACTAGAAGAGGCCCGGTGCGGAACTGGAGCCCCCTGTGCAAATGTTTCTCTTGAAAGTGTCGGACCAGGGGGTCCATAGCCAATATAAAAAGCAAGGGGGACAGGGGGCACCCCTGTCGCGTACCCCTGGACAGGATAAACCTATCCGAGACGGTGCCATGAAGGCGAATGCGAGCCGTGGGAGCTGTGTACAGCAATTCAACAGTCGCCACAAACATTGCAGGCATGCCCATCCTACGCATAACCTCCAAAAAAAGGGCCATTCCAAAGTGTCAAAAGCCTTCTCGGTGTCCAGAAAGACCGCAGCAGCCGGGATGTCGGGGTCAATTCTGTGCAGAACCGAGAAAAGAGTGCGAAGGTTAAGGGAGGTTGATCTCTGAGGGACGAAGCCAGACTGTACTGGCGAAATAATAGAGTTCACCAACAGCGCGAGCCGCAGTGCGAGTACTTTAGCCAGGATTTTATAATCCAGGTTCAGGAGGGACAGCGGGCGATAAGAGCTGCAAACCGTTGGGTCGCGGCCCGGCTTGGGTAACAAGACTATAACCGCCTCATGGAGCGTTGGAGGGAGAATACCGGACTCCAAAGACTCGGCATAGACCTCCACCAGAATGGGCACCAGCTCCTCCTTGTATGTCTGATAGAAATCAGCCGTAAAGCCATAAAGTCCCGGTGCTGAAGATCCCTTCAGCGAGTCTATCGCTTCCACGATCAACTCGGGTGTGATGGGGTGCGCCAAGAAATCCTGCATATATCTCTCCAAGAACACCATAGCTATTTCATCTATATAGGGACCGGGGTCACGGTGTTCGTCGGAGAGGGCAGACTTGTAGAGGCGCTTGTAGTAAGTCAAGAATGTTTGCAAATGGCAGGAGTAGTGTGGAGTGGCGTGCCATCGTCATCTTGTATTTGTGTAATGTACGCAGCTTGCCGAGGCGGGCGCAGCAATTGGGCCAACAGTCTGCCAGGTCTGTCCCCCTCACCGTACTGGCGCGCCGTGTGATACTTGCCCAGATATTTCAGTTCTCTGTCCGCCTCATCCCTGAACTTCAAAAGGAGTTCAATGTGTTTAGCTTCGTTGACTGGGGAGGGATCAGCAAGAATTTGGGACTCAATAGCCAACAGGTCAGTTTCTAACCGGGTCAGGGAGGTTCGAATTTCACGCAGCGCGCCGACATGTTTGGTAATGCAGACCCCCCTTATAGTAGCCTTGAACCCCTCCCATAAAGTGGCCCATGTGTTAACCGAACCAGTGTTGAGGTCGAAGTAGTCCTCGATCGCAGAGCGGACCCCCTCAGTGAAAACTGGATCCGAAAGCGCGCGCCCAGGAAATCGCCACTGCCGTTCGTACCCACCCAACCTAGGAATCGCAAGCGCCAGCACCACAGGAGAATGGTCAGAGATTGTGCGTGGCAGGGTGCGGAGACCAGTAACCCAGCCCGCCAGGCCCGGAGAAAGGAGCCAGTAGTCGATCCTGGTGCTCGTGTTATGGTAGCCGGAGTGGTATGTAAAGGAGGGGGAGGCAGTGTGACGCGTCGCCTCTACGTCCTGAAGTGAAAAGTGGGAGCAAATATCCGCTATCACAGCGCGGGATAGTGGTTTGCGGTCAGGGGAGATAGATGTGCTGTCTCTGCCGGGGTTCATCAGTAAATTAAAATCCCCCCCCATCACCAGCAGGTCGATGTCCGCGTGTAGTAGAGATAGGTGCAGTTCCTCAAGGTGGGACGGGGAGTCTACATTTGGACCATACACCCCAACAATGGCAATCTTATAACCAAAAAGCACCCCATGCAGAATCGCATATCGCCCTTCCCCATCAACCCAGCTACCCGTCAAGACAAAGGGAATACATTTGTGTACCAGGACTGCTACACCCCGTGCATATCGACAAAAGCATGAAAACACTCTATGGGCACCCCAACCCCGCGCAAAGGAAGGTGTGTCAGACTGAACCATATGCGTCTCCTGCAAAACAAGCACATCAACATTATGTCTCGCTGCGTACTGTAGATCCTGTTTCCGCTTCCGGGTGGAATTCAAGCCACGGACATTCCATGTCATTAAAGTTAGACTAGAAGGGCCAGTCTGCAATCCTATCCGGGCCATAGAGTCAAATCAAGAATCGTGGGCAAGAAAAGGCATATTGGCAAACCATTGTCTTGTGTCTCACAATCAGTCATCAAAATAAGAAAGAAACAATGATAAAACACAACCCCCCCTCCCAACCCACCACCCAGCCTCCCAGCACCCCACGAGAGGCAGAACCCCACCAGTTGGAAATCAACGATGCAGAACAATAAGTGCAAAAAGGGAAAAACAGACAAAATTGGCTGCATAATACAATCTAGTAAACCCAAAAAAAGGAAACAGAACATCACGGCCCGCGCCATGGGGGGAAGCAACGCAAACCCCCGAGCGGGCAACCCAACGGGACTTCGGGAAAGTCAAGGACGAATGGTAGTAGAAGAACGGTAAGTCATCCCAGCAAGAAGAAGAATGAACCAGAACTAGAGCGATAGGGGCATTCAGCCCTGCCCAGCGTCAGTAAACAAATCATCGCTCGCCTGCGTGTCAGGAATTAGAGGAGAGGCGGGTCTGGAACCCACGGCCGACCCAGGCCCCTTCTTGTACGAGTGGCAGAATTCCTGTGCCTCAGCTGGAGAGTCAAAGATACGGAACCGGCCATAGGCCTCCACCTTCAGCCGGGCCGGGTAGAGCATACTGTATTTGAGGCCCAGGTTTCGGAGCGCCGCCTTGACGCTGGTGTACTTCCTCCGAGCCTCCTGCACCATAACAGTATAATCCGGAAAAAAGGACAGCCTGCTCCCCTGCCATCTTACCTCACCCATCTCACGTGCCGCCCGGAGCGCGGCGTCTCGGTCTCGAAAGTTCATTATTCTGGCAATGATGGGTCGGGGAAGCTGACCAGAACGAGGTTTGGGTCCCAGGGACCTGTGTGCTCTCTCCACAACAAAACCAGCCGTAAAAGTGTCCTTGCCAAACAGCTCAATAAGGAGGTTTTCCACAAAGGTGTCGAATCGGCCAGTGGCTGTGGTCTCCGCCACGCCAAGGATCCTGATGTTATTCCTCCTGCTGCGCGCTTCCAAATCCTCGTTCTTAATGGCGACATCCTTCAGAATCTTTTCCACCCTCTCCAGGCGCTTCAGAGCTTTGGAGGACCCGTCCTCCAAGTCGGATATTCTAGACTCCGCAAGATCCAGGCGTCTATCATGGGCTTGCACCGTGGAGTTAATAGCAGAGAGTTTCTGTTCCAAACTGTCGAACCTAGTGTCCAGCGCCTTGAAGCCTGCACGCATCTCCCCCATCATGGCGGCCATCATGGACGCTGCGTCACCAGTATCTAGCGCCACAGAAGCTCCCGATGCAGCACCCTGAGGGGGGTCGGCAGCCGGGGGAGGAGGCTTGTCGAAATGGAGGGTCCTCTGAGCAGGGTCCTTCTTCACCATCGTGGAGGACAGTTGGCGAGGTCGCAGGCGCTGCGACAAAGGCGGGGAGCAGGGATCAATTGTAAAGCAGGCCGAGCTATAGACCACCAATGCCAGGAATCGTGGGCAGCACAACAGGCAATAGTCCAGGCCGCAGCCCAAGGAGCAGAAGCAGGGGCGACCAGACAGTCGCAGGCAGCGCAAGATGGAGCTCCGGATTGCAGGCGGGAATCACCCCTATTGCAGTGCAGTAGGTAGAGGCCTCGTGAGTGCAAGGCAGGGTGGCACGCAGTCCAAACACTCGGCGGGGCAGCAACGTGGTGCCCGGGAGGGCCCCCAATCCGACCAGCAGGCACGCAGATCGCCCCGCCCCCCTCTCCTGCCCGCAGCACGCCCTCCAGCTCCGCCTGAGTCCAAAATCTAATCCCCGGCTCCCGAGCTCCAGCAGGCCCACGGCCGCAGCCGCACCCGCACCCAAGAGCCCGGAAAGACGGGGAAAAAACGGGAACGAGCGGTAACAGCGAGCCAATGCGTCGGGCAGCAAGGGGCAGAAGCAAGGAACGAAGCCGCGGCCGCAATCGGCCGAGCGTCACTCACCCGGAGCACCTACGTCGCAGGGAAGATGGCGCCGAGGTCCGGAGGCCTCAGATCTCCTCCGCCATGGCTGACGCGACCAGCCGTCCTCGCAGCCTGGCAATCTCCCGCGGGCCGCCTCTTAACATCAGGAAGCTGGACACAGCCGTCAGTGGCAGCGGGGACGCGGGTACATTTCTCCTTCGTCCGCTTTGGGTGCCCGCCCGGAGGAGCCTCACAGCTATGCGGCCATTACGGTTGCCGCCGTGGCCACGCCCCGTGTATAGGAGTTCTTACATGGTTTTAGAACTCTTATGTTTATGTAATCTCTATGTGTTTGCCACTTGTCTGGTTTTTTGTATATGTTATGTGATGTCTTGTTTAAACCGACAACCTTTTTGAGCCTCAAGTTAATCTTTTAAATATGAATACATTTTGTACTTTTCTATAATCACATGTATTTTCTTTTTTGGACCAAAAAGTTTTCTATGTTTGATTTTCTTTCTTTTTATTTTTCCTTGTCTGTATAATTTTATTGATCTTCTTACATACTATTGATTCATGCACATTCTGAACCTTTGTTTGGATAAATCATTTCGGCCCCTAGTTCAGGTGGTTAGGGCTGCCCCTGTGGTGGTAAATATGTACATTGGAAGCATTTGAAACCTATCGAGATGCCTTGTCCCATCTTTTGAAATTTCCCAGGGCCACATCGATTAGGTAGTTTGCCTCTTTAAGGGAACTGCTAGGGAGGTTGGGGATGGAGGCATTCTGGTCCAACCCGGAAAGTGGGCCCGATTACCGAGGGTAAGGCTCAAAGAAATGTACTGGAAATTGATACTTGTAAAGGATTTGACAAAACCTGTGACCAGTGTGACTAATTACTTTCTGAACTTTAAATCTGTCCCCTGTTACGAGACTGGTCATTCCCCCTCCAGCACGTAAACTGTTCTTACAGTTCCGCTATAAGACTTTAGTAACAAACTGTTTTTCTCCAAGTGGTCCCGTTATGTTCCCATTAATAATCTGTGCCCTGCGTGTAAAGCCTGCCCGCAATCTATTGTCCATCTACTTTTCTTTTGTCCACACTATTTACCCATGAGGAAAAAATGGATACTTCCATTGCGCAGATTGGAATGCCCTGGACATTATCTTAAGGTGCTGAGAATCTTGTGTACGGAAACATGAAGCATAATGATTTATGGCCTCTCAAGATCTTGGTATACACTGTGGATCAGGCATGGGAAATCATTTGCATGAAGCATTTTATTCTGTTTTATTTTGTGGTACCCTGCAGTTGTAAAACTATTTTATGGTAATGGCATATTTACAGACAATGCTTTTACATCTCTTTTTTACTTACTTGTGCTGCGTACTTTTATGATCTACGTGATCGAAATAAAGTTGATGATGATGATGATGGAGAATCTCACTTCTCTTCCTTCATGGCCAACTTTCTTGTTTTGATGGCATGCTTGTATAGCTTTCTAAACCAAGCTGGTCTCTGGGGTTTTGCTTTAAGGTCCTACGTAGAATGTTATTGGCTTCTCTCCAGGCCTTATCAAACCATGATTGTACATGGTGACGCGACTGGATAATGGGCCTAGAAAGCAGAAATATAATCCGAAATCAGATGGGATGCAAGCCGGATCGCGGGGTAAGCAATTGCAGCTATGCACCAGGGCTGAACTACTGCATAACACCAAGGACATTATGCTGTTCATGTTCACAGTTCACCATACCACCCTACGCCATGCGTCCTTAGTAGATAAAACCTGGGAAGGCAGAGGTTTGAGCTTTTGTAACATATGTGGCAGCACTATCTTAACAGAAATAGGATTGTGGTCACTATAGGTCTGGCTGAGGACCTCACAATTCTTAATAAGTGGAGACATGCTCCAGGTAGCAAAAATAGAATCAATAGTGCTTCCTGCACCCCGCCCTATAAAGGTTGGACTGTGTTGGTTAGTAGATTTAGGAACCTTATTAACTATGCTCCGTTCAGCCATATGGGAGAATAAGACCCGCCCCCTAGCATCCATCACATTATAATCAGACTCTCAAGAAAATGGATCAAAGGTAGTTGGAGAAAGGGACGGAGGGTACCCCAATTTTGCATTAATGTCCCCTGCCACCAACAGCTTAAGTGGGCATTCAACACGAGGTTCTCTCTCCACAAGCATATCAATTACCACTAATAGTCCTTGAAAGTCACCTTTGGATAAGAAGTTGTTATTATAGGAGTTTACCAAATATATCTTATGGGTGTCTTCCCAAGTGAGGCAGAAGGCATGCGCCTCACCCTGTTCTTGAAATAGCTGTGCACTCAAACTGCCAATTTCCACTTTAAACGAGGCTGACAAACCCCCTTTGGCTCTGCCCGATGAGGATTGAATTGCGGGCAAGCTAAAGCACTTAACCGATCAAATGTAATGTCATTAGTCTCCCATGTTTCGTGCATGAATACTATATCATAATTTACGATGAAGGATCGCCATCCGGCAGTCAGAATTCTTTTAGACTAGACCCGCTATGTTTCAGCTTAAAATGTTCAAGCAAGTATTATCTGTTGGACCTTCCTCCATACACATGCTGACACTGGACCCTAACGGAGGGGGGTTCTGCGTAGGAGTGATGGACAAGTGGACAGCAGGTATTAAACTGACAGGTGCCTCGTCAATACTCTGAACACAGGGTCCTGCGCATAAGTAGTTCTGGAAGAGGATAATATTTGTTTGGGCAGCTGGAATGAAATTGTAGGGAGTCCCATACTTCTCTAGTAAACCTGGAACCTTTTGCAGAAGATTCTATAGGCGAATGGGGGGCACTTGGGCAACATAATTTGGGCTATCAAGTACCCTGCCCACCTCCTGAGAAACAGAGCAAACAAGCTCCTCCCTAAACTGCCAATCAATATCTTCCAGCCCAGCCAGGGTAGTAAATCTATAGTTCAAAGGGAGAGTCTGGGCAATTACAGTTGTACGGGGAATAAGACTGCCAGGAGTACAAGATCGATTTGCAAGGCAATGATAAAAAAAAGCCAAGTGGGACTAATTTAACATGGCTCGTTTTAACCATTCCTCTACTTGCTTTATGCAATATTTCCTGAACAACCATGGGATTACGGAGGTTGACCACAATGACATCCCCGTTGTGCCCACGTCCCCCATCACCAATACCCCCCACCGTCTTGCCATCAAGATCTCTTTTGATATGTCTCAATTGCTAGCGATATTGTTGTTTAACCAATGGATAGATTTGCTCATTAGGCCCCTGGAGGATTCCATATTATCTTTTGTGATTCCGGAGGAATTAGTCAGGGCAACAACATAAGGGGCAGATGCTGGGGGAAGATCTATCACAGGTAAAGGGTCCTGGCTTGGGGCACGAGTTACCGGTTGTTTTACAGATTGGTTTGCTGGTAAATTGTCATATGGATGATGCACGTCCATGCTCTGGACAGATATAATAGGGGGGAAATCAGAGGTCAAATACTGAGTACAAACGGAAGTCCTGGGATCCAAGGGCTTCACCAGTTTAGAATAAATAATTGCTAGTCGTTCAAGGATGGGGCGAAATTTGGAATCCAGGAGATCACCTATACACTTGCTCAGTTTACTCCAGGTATCTTCATTTACAACTGATGAACCCCCAATCAAATTGTCATTCCTGGCTTTAATACACTGGGCCATTTTGCTACTTGTGCCAAAGTTTCTAGACTTCCTCCTGCGCTTGGCTTTTGGGCCACTCTCCCCCTCAGAATTACAAAACTGATCGCCACCCTCTGTGCTGGTTGGACCGTGCACAGTTCCCCCTCCTGATTCCAGGAACCTCGTCCCCGCGCAATCTGGATCGTCATCCAAATTTGGACTGGCTCCAAAGAGAAAACGTGGCCCATTGATGCAGCAGTTGGGCTAGTTGCTATAGATACACTCTGCGTTACTAACAGCTCACAGCATTTGATCAATAGGTATATGAGTGATATCTTCGGTTGTGAGTGAAAGGCGACATTACACCAGCCGAATTTTGTTAGTAACCATTCCACAGCCCCATTTAGGTAATTGTCAATAGTCGAGCGGGTGTGGGGGGGAGGTATCACGCTGGGGACGCTTGAAGCACCCTTCCTCTTGCCCATACTACATGCCTGATTGGAGGGACGTGGACTAATTAAAAAAATATAACAAATAGGCAGGCAAAAACGAAACCACACGGTTCAATAGAATCTGAAAAAAGGTGTTAGGGAGGGGGCCCAGCCCAGCTTCTTCCGGGCTGCGAAATACTCTTCAGGCTTTGTGCACCTTCGAGCATATGCAGGCGGCTCACAACAGCAATAGTTGCCGGGAATTGGAGTCCCGGGTGGCAGAGCTGGCGTTGTCCTTCCCGCGCTGCAGGATATTCAAGTTTTGATCTCTTAAGACCAAAACTTAAGTTTAAACTTAAGTTTAACTGAGACAAAATCCTAACTTTACAACTTTCGGTATTCACAAAGGGCATTTAGGAGTAGTAAAGTTAGGAATTTACTACTCCTAAATGCCCTTTGTGAATTCCGAAAATCGTAAAGTTAGGATTTTATCTCAGATTACTTTTGTGAATCGGACCCACTGATCCCAGTTTCCGAACACTCATCCTGTGTGATTTGTATTATTGTATCCAGTCTTACAATGATGACATCTATGGAGCCAGAATGGATTCAGATATTCCAAAGGGTACACCATAAATCACAAGCTACTTTGGGGACAGGTGGCCAAACTAAAAGCATGCTTACCACAGACTCATGTGATATATACACTGACATCAGCGTGTAGGAATACACGTTGAGCATTCCATGGATGAAGCCTCAAAAGCAATAGTGGAAATTGCTGCAATTACTTTTTCACATAGGAGGGTAGATGGAGACATCATGATGTAGTGGTACTTGTATAGTAGTGGTACTTGTATAGCGCACAAATCACCTATGAGGCATGTCGGCGCTTGTACGAATACCGCTGAGGAACCCTTCCTGGCCTTTCCCTGTGAAGTGCCCACTCCTTGGCACCCCCAAGGTGAAGCCAGGCATCCTAGCGTTGTTGGGGCCGTTGTGTAGATTAAGCAAGCTATTGCCCAGAGTTGCAGAGTGGGACCCATGATTAGAATAGGCACCGAGGCGAGAAATATCATGTCCGAGGAAGTTGAGCCCAAAACTCGCCGAGGCGGGAATTGAACCCTGGTCCCCGGGCTAGACCTCTGCATCAGGGTCTGCCGCTCTAACCATTGAGCCACACTTCTCCACATGATGGCTGTCAATGCTGTGCGTAATGGCACCCACTTACAAAAAGGATTAACACTTAAATAATCCTACCAGTTAAGTACACAAAATATACATTTTGCTCATATTGCCATTGTGTAGGATAGAGTAACACCAAACTCAGTTCACAGGTTAGGGTTTATCCTAGCAGCACATGAGGGCCTAGCATCTGCTCACGCAGGGGTAGCAGATGCAATTTCATTATTGCAGCAACGCTAAAGGTAGCCAGGTCTATACAAACAGACCAAGAACTTTGTCATCTTTCAGAAAATGAGGGGTTCCACAATAGCTGGCCCACCACAAACACCTCTTTTTATCTCAGAGAAACCTCTTTCTTGTTTTTATCTGGACCACTACAGCCCCTTACAATCTGATGATTGTTACAAATATATCTTGGTATCAGTGGAGTCCTGCCCTCGATTCCTATAGGTCTGGCCACAGGGATAATATGATGCCCAAACTTGCAAGCCTTTATCAGGACATATGCAGTAGTCAGACCAGAGTCCAGCATTTGCCTTCAAGTCTTACAGGGATACCATGGCAAAATTGGGGGTGTTGCAGCGGAAGGTGCTTTTGCTAATTTTACCACTTGGACCCAATGTAATACCTAACAGTCCCTTTCACACTGCACACGTTTAATACCATATTATTTTTTTTGCTGTCTACTTTGGTCCCTTCTCCTCTCTGATGAATCTGGAAAGTTGTTAGTGGTTGGCAAAGGATTGACAGAATTCTAATAATGAGGACCTAAATAAAGAATAATCGTAATATAACCATGTGACATTATTAAAACAGACTCTGTTTACTTATCAATATGCTTTTATCTAAATTAATGTGAATGCTCATCAAGAACAATACAGCTTGAATCATAGATCACCCTACAAGAGAAATAACAAATAGTAATTCATGAAACACATCTCAAATATTCGTGTTTTGGGAGAGTGGATAGGTGAAGGGACAAAAGAATAAAGACATTTACAAATAAGATAAATGCAAATTCAGAAAACGAACCTAATAATACAAAATTACTAGAAGTTGAAAAGCTACTCACCGGCTGAGAGAGGGGAAACACCCATCACAACGAAGTGACCAGTACGCGAGGACATTACAACGCAATTAGAACATCGCAATAATGTTTACATCACAAGGCCCAGCAACGCTTAAACGTTTACATCGTAATACATAGCAACGTAAGCCTCAACAACGCAACTTTACGATGTAAACGCAACATTACGATGTAAACGTTAATGCGATGTTCAAATTGACTGCATTGTATACATTCACGCTCCAAATACGGTCATAAAAAGACGGGAAAGTAAGAAAGTAATCGCAATCTCACGTCACGCTCCGGCACAAAAGTAAAATTGACTGCATTCTATACACGCTCCAAATACAGTCATAAAAAGACGGAAAAGTAAGCGCGATGTCACATAGTGGCACAAAAGTCGAAATTGACTGCATTGTAAGCAGTGTTGGAAAGTCAATTAATACAGTCACGCTAATACAGTCACGCTGTTCAAATTGACTGTATTGGAAGCGTGTGTTCAAATTGACTGCAACATTACTCTGTTCTAATCGACTGCATTGTAAGCAGTGTTGTAATAAATAAATAGCAGTGTCAATTAATACAGTCACGTGATATTATTGTAAGGTGTTTCGTGATAGGTGGAAAGATGGACGAAAGGGTGGGTAGGTGAGGGGTGGGTGGGTGAATGATGGGTGGATGGATGGATGAAAGGGTGGATGCATGAAGAGTGGATGCATGGTGGGTGGATGAATGGATGGATGAAAGATTGTGGATGGATGAAAGGGTGGGTGGATGAATGATGGGTTGACGGATGGATGTGTGAAAAGGTGGGTGGATGAATGATGGGTGGATGGATGGATGAAAGGGTGAATGGATGAAGGATGGGTGGTTGAAAGGGTGGATGGATGAATGGATGGATGAAAGGGTGGATGGATGAAAGAAGGGTGGATGGATAAATGGATGAATGAAAGGGTGGATGGATGAAAGAAGGGTGGATGGATGAAAGGGTGGATGGATGAAGGATTGGTGGATGGATTGATGAAGGGTGGATGGATAAATGGATGGATGAAAGGATGGATGGATGAAAGAAGGGTGGATGGACGAAAGGGGGATGGATGGATGAAAGGGTGGATGGAAGAATGGATGAATGAAAGTGTGGATGGATGAAAGAAGGGCGGATGGATGAAAGGGTGGGTGGATGAATGATGGGTGGATGGATGGATGTTTGAAAAGGTGGGTGGATGAATGATGGATGGATGGATGACAGGGTGGATGGATGGATGAAGGATGGGTTGATGGATGGATGAACGGGTGGGTGGATGGATGAAAGGGTGGATGGATGGATGTTTGAAAAGGTGGGTGGATGGATGGAAGGGTGGATGGATGGATGAAGGATGGGTGGATGGATGCATGGATGAAAGGGTGGGTGGAAGGATGAAAGGGTGGATGGATGGATGTTTGAAAAAGTGGGTGGATGAATGATGGGTGGATGGATGGAAGGGTGGATAGATGGAGGATCGATGAATGGATGGATGAAAGGGTGGATGGATGAAGGATGGGCGGATGGATGAAAGGGTGGGTGGATGGATGGATGTGTGAAAAGGTGGGTGGATGAATGATGGTTGGATGGATGGATGGATGAAAGCGTGGGTGGATGAATGATGGTTGGATGGATGCCTGCACTCCAGCATTCTTTAGTGCTTGGTAACATTGCTGAGGGTTTCCTACAGGTATAAGGGTGCCACCGTCACACCTGCAGGGAGTTTCCACCAACCACGAGTCTGTTAACATAGATCCTGCTGAGTTTCCTGTGCCACGGCCATTCCACCAGGATCTAATTAAAGGGGTTTGAGTTTTACTCGGCAAAGGCCAAGAAGTCTCGTGGGCGGAGGTTTTGAGGGCAACAGAGGTTGTTTTATTTTCTAAAATTCTCACTGTTGACCTTTCATATGTCTAAATTTCAGTACATTGTGAAAAGCCCTCTGCGGCAAACCCCACTTCAAAGGGCAGGCGCCCTGCCCTCCTGTCCCAGAGCTGTGGCTGCAGGGAGAACCAGTGAGAAGGAAGTCCCGGGGTGGACCCCAGGGGGAGCTAGGACGGGACGTGGCTGCGCCGGCTAAAAGTGAAGTTCATAATGACTGCATTCAGCACTCTGTCTACGGCGACATGTGGTTTCCGCACTAAATCCCAATCAATGAAGCTAGAAAACTGCATTTGTACTCTGGGCTCCCCCACTTGAGCAATGCTTGTGATCCTGGGTGAATAACAGTGGTTCCTGCCTTCACCCTGTTGCCTGACGGTAAAAGGGAATTTCCCCAGTAGACGAAGAAGATCCGTCTACTGTGTTTGATGCTGTAAAAATAGCTGTCCTCGAAGCGCTTTAGTGCACTGGGTTAAGTTTATCCAATGTTCACGTCTCTTTCTCTCTGATAATTGTATCAGTTACAGAAGATTGCTGTTTTTAGATTTTCCAGAATGTTGTCCCTCGTAATAAAATCTGCTAGCTGGGTTGATAAAGGTTTTAAAAAAGCGCTTTCTGCTATTCTTGCAGTTGTAGAAAGCAGTACACAAACAGGTGTTGGGACCCCCCTTCTCGATGGTGCTTATCGCGTTAAAGATAATATGCCTACGTCTCTCTTCATCTTTTGATCTTCTATCTCCTCACATCACCAGGGGGGCGGAAAGATAACCATGCCGGTGGCAAAGGGTCACGGGGGAAACTGGAACGTGCAAGAACGGAGTGAAGAAGATGTAACAAATTGCAGAATGAACTGTCAAGAGCCAAACTAATTAAAGCCAATGTATACAATGCTTGACAACCCCCCCCCCCCCCCCGTGCGTTTTTCTTCTTTCTCTTTCCCCATGTGTTCTCCACCCAGTACCATGTAAATATGCTCTTTATTTTCAATAAAAAATTACAGAATTAAAAAAAAAAGATAAGACTTGAGTTTTCCCCTCACAGTTTTCATCTTGAGCTAGGCGAACGCACGTGCGCTCCTGTAGCAGATACATTAACCTGCTGAATTCCCTACTCAGTTAATTTATTTTGCATTGCTACAACCGCTTCCACAATATTATGGTTTTCGTTTTTGCAGATTAGGCGTACCCTCTATAAAGTAAAAGTTTACCTCATTAAATCATCCCTGGTCCGCTCCCCACTCGATGCCGGTCGCCTGTGCTGCTGAGGTTCTGTAGACGTGTGATCAATTCAGGCTCCCTGCCCTTGCGCCTACACTTGTTCTCCCCCATTGTTTTGTTATTGGATTAATATAGAGGTTGGCACCCCAGTCGAGGCACTGGGGTGCAAATCAACAGTGGCCAGGAGTAGTCCAGCCCGAACTGCTAGACCAGGTCGGTCCCCTCTGAACCGGAACACAGTTAACTCCCAAAACTGGAAGGAGGCGCCTGACTTCTCTCAGACTTGCAGCGCTTTTTGTTTCTGCCTCCTTTTGCTCCTCACCTGCTGCCTCGCCAGCCCCCCTTCTTAACCTCTTGCATTAAGAATCCATTGCCTGTTCCTGTCTTCCTGGCTCAGCCCCATCACTTCAACCGGTCACCGTTGCACATCATTATAGCGATCAGTGCCGGGTGACGACCTTCTCATCACTGTGCCTCGTGTCCGCGCCTCGACACGTTGTCATGACGTGCGATTTCCTAGTCTGCAAAGTCATGTACTTGCCAATTGCAATCATCGCATTGGCGTTGCAACAACGTGAGATGTTAAAGTTGACGAAGTTTGGACTTTGCGATGTATTAAACGCGTGCTAAAAGCACGTGATGGAATGATGCACGATGTATCAACATACATCCCCGAGAGAGTAAGCTGCGGTACCCTTAAAGATACAAGGAGCAAAGTTAAAGAGTCAGGATCAGCAGAACAACAGCCAGCCAATAAAGTTAGGAAATTGCAACACAGCTCTCTCCTCTCGCAAAGAAACCTATCCTCAGTCTGCCTAACAATGAAAATTATCACTGGGGGGCGTGGCTTCGCTGTGATTCGAATGGCCTCACAGAGCTGAGGCTCTCCCAGCCGTAGCACCCGAACGACCGCTTCCTGGCTCCTGATGCGGCTAAAAACGCTGTAAAAGCGGGTTGAACCTCCCGAGCCCGCTGCAGTGCCAACAGCGACATGTTAAGTTTCCCGAGGGTGGAGAAATGATGGCGGCCAGTCCCGCTCCATGCTGGAGCGTTTGAACAACATGGCGGCGACGCAGATTCCTGAGGATACGGACTCCGAGGTGGAGTGAAGCGGCAGTCCAGGACCACATCGGGGGAGGTGCGGTTGGTGCGCTGTGTGCCACAGCGCGTCTGGAGCTTCTTATTTGGCACAGCAGGTGTCCCGCAGTGCGGGGGGTCCTTTTGGCCTCCCGTGCGGTGTAAACTTCAAGTCGCGGGAACCATGAGTGCCGAGTGCTGCGTGGAGGCAGCCTTAAAGATCCTTGCACTCTGGGCTCTGGACTTGGGCCCTGTTGGTGGCATTTCAGCGGCACTCCCGAGGGCAGAGGCAGGTCAGGGCTCCGTCGCCTGTGTGTCTGGGGCACCGCCCCTCTATCCCCACGCGTCTTCCCCTGGGTTATGCTGCTCACTCACTGATACCTGCATTACACTGGGCCTGATGGACTAGCCAGAGAACGGGCACCTTCTGTTACACGGGGCCCGCTCAAACACATTCCCATATTTAACCGCGTTGCGCACGGCCTGAGCCCATCTACACTGCCGCTGGGCAGGCCCTCCTTTCTTTTCTGGTGTGGACTGTGGGATGTACAACATGCTCTGCCAGAGGCCCATTTGTTAAGATCCTGGAACTTGTGGTGACATCTGTGTGCTTGAAAACAACAACTAGAAGGTCCTTTGCGCAGCTTGTCCTATAGAGTGCCCCCCTGCGGTGCCCTATCGGCGGCTTCTCTTTCTGGTCCTACCCATGGGCCGCAAAGACCCAAAACAACGCGTACTTCCCTTCGAGAAACTGGTGGAGCCTACCCGTGACCAGCCTAGCGAAATGGTGAAATGGCGAAAGCCGGGCAGCCCCTATCCACCTCGACAGATGACACTACTCATTTGAACCCATTATTGTTGGAAATGAGGGCAGGGTTCAAGGTGCTAGATGTCCGCTTTGACACCTTGGACAAACATATAGCGGACTTGGGGGCAAAGATCCAGGTGCACGATCAACGCCTTGATGTTGTTGAGTCCCGCACGTCCAACCTAGAGGACGGAATGGCGCATTCAGTGAAAAGGGTAGACCGCTTGGAACGGATCCTAAAGGAGGTTGTGACGAAGAACGAGGGTTTGGAAGCGCATAGCCTTTGTAATAACATTCGCCTTATGGGTGTTGCCGGAGTCCACAGCCTCGGGACGTATGGATAACTTGGTGGAGTCGATACTAACCGACCTGATTGGGAAAGAGGCCTTCACTCCGTGTTTTGTGGGGAGACCCGGGTCACACTACATACACCCATTACACTAGTCTTCATAACACGTGGACCAGACTCAACTATTGGTTAGCTTCTCCGGATATTTCCCGTTGGTTCCATAAGCTACAAACATTGCCCAGAACATATTCTGATCACTCCCCTGTATTGCTGTCCCTGAGGGTCCCACGTCCCGAGGGTTTTGAGAGACAGTGGAGGTTCCCCAGCCGAGCCCTAGATGGCGAGGTATTCAGACATGAGATACAGGAAGCGATTGAAGATTATTTTACCCTACACACTGTGTCGGTGGACACAGAGGTGACGCAATGGGAGGGATTCAAAGCTTACATTAGGGGAGTATGCATGTCCAAGTGCCTAGGAGTACTACACAATGTTTACAGTACTCTTAATCGGGTGGAGAGAGAGATTGGGGCACTAGATGCTGCACAGATGGTGAAAACTGGGCCACATCACAGTGACAGGAGAGCGACTCTGCTCCTAGACTACAGGGAGACTGCCGAGAGGGAAATCCTATACATTGGGAAATACCACAACGCCAAGGTGTATGGGGAAGGGGACGGCCCTGGTAAGATACTAGCACAAATGATAAGGACCCCCTACATGAAGGCTCACATCACAGAACTACAATTTTTAGCAGGGCAGCATGTCACAGACTCTCTGGAAATACAAATAGAATTTCTCTCTTATTTCAAAACGCTTCATTCCACTAGCTGGGACATGATCACACTGACCAGGAGGCCTACCTGTCGGAGGTGGTACTTCTTGCTGGACTTCCTAGCGATACCCATAATGACTGAAAGCATAGATGAGGCCATTTCCTCTCTGAACTCGTCTACTGCTCCTGGACTGGATGGGTTTATGGGGGAATTTTACAAAGCCTACAGAGATCTGCTGATCCCTCGCCTTCTGGATATATATGCTGAAGCGCTGGAGAAACAGGCCCTCCCACTAACTCTCCGTGAAGCGGTTATCATCTTGCTTCCCAAACCTGGGAAAGACCCCTTGCTGTGTGGCTCCCACCACCCTTTGTCCCTTCTAAACCTGGATTATAAAATACTTGCTGAGGCATTGGCATGCCGCCTCTCCCTCCTGATGGAATCCATTGTTTTTCCGGCCCAGTCAGTATTTGTACCACATCGATCCACGGCGTTCAACCTCCGTACATTATTTAATACCCTGCACAGGATAAATCGAGACATTCCCATGGCTGCTATACTGCTAGACACAGAGAAAGCTTTTGAATCCCTGGAATGGCCCTTTTTTCTATCTGTAATGCAAAGAATGGGTATGCCACAAGGCTTCATTGCCACTACAGCCCTGTTATATAGCCAACTCACTGCTAGGCTCTGGCTTAATTGCACTCTGTCAGCGCCCTTCTCCCTGTCCCGTGGCACTAGGCAGAGGTGCCCATTATCCCCCTTGTTGTTTATATTGGCGATGGACCCCCTGATAAGGCACCTCCAGGAGAAACATCTACATAGAGGCTTACAGTTTCGTATGGGCCCACTCTTGGTTTCGCTATATGCTGATGATATGATTCTTTATGTTCGGGACACTAAGACCAGCTTAGATCCACTCATAAGAGAAATTCTCCGCTTTGGTACCTTCTCTGGACTGGGAATAAACTGGCATAAATCTGTAATTTTTCCCCACACAAGCAGCACGACCCAGTTGGAGCTGGAATTTCCGCTGGAGTGGTGCTCGGACTTGGTAAAATACCTGGGGGTACACATTCATCTTGATACAGACCAAATTATCTGACACAAGTATGGCATGCCGATCTCCAAACTTGAGACGCAAATAGATCCCTGGCTAAATTTTCCCCTTTCCATGGCAGGGCAGGTTGCCCTCATTAAAATGATAGTGCTTCCGAAGTTCTTGTATTTATTTCATAACATCCCGATACCACTTACCAATAATTTTTTTAACACTCTTCGCACTCAGTTAATTAGACTGGTCTGGGGCAACAAGACACCCAGAGGGAAATGGCAAGTCATGATTCTCCCATATGGTACAGGAGGGTATGGGGTGCCAGATCTACAACTGTACTACTTAGCGGCGCAATGCAGCTTTGCACAGACGTGGTTTCACCCGGACGCCAGGATCACTTTCTAGAGGCCGGAGTCGGACTTTGTCCTCCCGGACACCGTTGCTGCAGTTCTGCCCCTTGGTGTTCCACGGGATCCCAAGGATATTCAACCAGTCTCCGCAACAAGTTGGGCCTGGGCTAGACTGGGCAGTATTACAAACACCCAGATGATATACTCCACTGACCTTCCGCTTCCTAACGCCAAATGGCTGACCATAACGGGCGAAAAGTTGGTGCAAAAGTCCTGCACAAAATTCAATATAGTTAAAATGGGGGAATTTTTCCCTGCGGGCCACGTATTTGATCCTGAAGACGAGTCCTCATTCCCTGGCGCAACATTCATGGACAGGTTTGTTATGGCTAGACTACGGTCAGCGCTCCGGGCCCGGTTCCCAGACTACCCACTCGAGCCTCCGTCCTTCGCACCGCTTACAATGGTCATAAGCAGTGATAGGGGGGTCCATTTGATATCACAACTCTACAGAACATGTGCTGACTTAATCACACTGGACGATAGCAGGGTACGCAGCGCTTGGGAAGCAGATTTGGGCAACCCAATCTCTGACGAACAATGGACAGCCTGCTGCACAGTGACAAAAACAGTATCTCTAAATAGCAGACACAAGCTGATCCATTTCCAGTTTCTGCACAGAATACATGTCACCCCAGCTAGAGCACACTGGATAAATCACAATAGATCACATCACTGCCAGCAATGCCATTCACCTCACGCAGATTTCGCTCATCTTGCCTGGACATGCCCAGGCATAAATACTTTTTTGGTGGATGTTCAACATACATTGAGCAAGATCATACAGGTGCAGATGAACCCCCTGCCCGAGATTTCACTCCAAGGGTATGTCCTCCAGCTTCCTCTTAAAGTACGTTGATTTGCTACCATCGCTCTGCTATTGGCCAAAAGGGATGTAGCGATTCACTGAGGCGGTAGGAGAGCTCCCACCAAACAAGGTTGGCTCCTGAGCTTAGCTTCCTGTTCGACGAGAAGTGATCAGTATGCCAACACAATCCCTCCCCCCTCCAGGCCTAGAGACATTTGGGGCCCCTTCAAGACCTTCCTTGCAGCACAACACCATGACCCCCCCACACAACAGGAGCAGGGTATTGTCCCAACTGGAGAGGGCTAAATTGGCGTTCAACCTGTATTATAACTTAGTGTATATGACACTCACAATCTATGATTTCTTCATCCATCCCTATTTAGAAAGAAGATGGCTGAGTGGAGGGAGTGGAGGTTTTCTATGGTTGGGCAACTTGTAACACAACTCAAGATAGGCCTTTATAGTATTGTATGTATATTGCATTGTATATTATATTACCTGCTGAGTCTCAAAGGTAACCGATATTGAAATACTACATGATTGTAACCAAGTTGTCCTTTCTTTGTACTCAATGCTTTGCCTTGTCATTAACAAAATGCTAAATAAAGTTAAAAAAAACAATGAAAATGAGCTCTAACAGTTATACCCTAATTCACTAAAGATCCATCCCCCTTCTATCATCACACAAAAAATCCTCATTCCTTATTGGTCAAAACCAGGGGGTGTCTGGTCATTCCACTTTCGGTGTGCCTAACTTTTCAACAGTTCCTGTGTCTTTAGAACAATTCCGTCATCGACCTTCAGCAGAAGAAACTCAGATAATCTCTTCCACAGCTTGTACATTTTTCCAGCTCGCTAATGTATCAATCTCATAGTACAAGTGTCCACATACTCTGCTCGGCAAGGAAATTCCATTCATAATGTTCATTTTTCTCTCCACATAGCCTTGGCCATCAACCAGAACTCACGAAGGTTAAATAACATTTCTCTACAGCCAATGTTTTAATAAGCCAATGAAACCTAAAAAGACTCTTGAGACCTTCTCTACAAAACAGTGAAATGTGCTCTAGGAAAAAAAAAATTCACATTTGATTATCATTATCACTTTACAAAACTCCATTATTAATGTTTCTCTGCAAAACATTATGTATATTTTCAAACATTTAGGAAAAGAAAATATCAAGTGTCTTTTAAACTTATTATTATTATTATTTTCTTTGGTTGTTATTTCTGTATTTTCCATTTACATTTGCATCCTACTATAAAAGCACTGGAAGCACTAGCTTCTTTCTAGTACGCACTTGCGCTGTTTTATCTTCCCCTTTTTAGTTTTGCACTGTTCATTTTCACACCATTTTGTTAATAATTCAGACAATACGAACTTTGATACAAGCAGGTTTCATTTAGCAAAACCCTGCTCCATCAATCCCCCCATCATAAAAACTAACCCAAAAATCTGATTGCCATCATGTTATACTACCGAGAAAGCAGTCATTTTCTTTTGCTTCAACATAACCCCATCTATGTCTTTTACTATTTCATAGTGATTTCCTCTTCTGCCTTCCAGCTCTATTTCTTCCCTCTTTCTCTTTCTCCCTCTTCACTTAGGGCCCGATGTAGGAAGCCAAATACTGGTCGGTAGTTACCAACCGGTATTTGGCTTTTGAGATGTAGTGGCCATTATTTTACAGAATCGGTAAATTTACAGAATCGGTAAATTTACTGATTCTGTAAAATACTGAATCGGTAATTTTACCGATTCGGTAAATCCAAATGTAGGTGACACTCCTAAGAGTGCCACAGGCCCTTAAGAGTCGGTATTTCACCACCCAATCCTATTGGGTGGTAAAATACCGAATTCAGGTGTGCATGCACATCTGTGCATGTACACCTGTGCAATGTGACACACAGACATGCCCTTAGGGCATGTATGTGTGCCACATGTCACACATGCCTGAACTTGGGGTGCTAGAGGGTGTCAAAGTGACACCCCCTGCACCCTTGCAGGAATCGGTAAATACCGATTCGGTATTGCCCATTGATTCCTATGGGCTTCAAGGCCCATAGGAATCAATGGGCAATACCATACCATATATTACCGATTCGGTAATTCAAAAATAACATTCACCTACATCTCCCTCCTTCATATTTACCGATTCATAAATACCGAATCGGTAAAATTCGGTATTTAAGAGTCGGTAAATCGAAGTTACCTACATCTGGCCCTTAGTCTCTAATGTTGCTTGCATTTACAACACTTATATATTATTAACAGTGTTTATATCCCTTTAGCAACAGCAACTATTGGCGTTAGTATTTTCCCTAGCAAGCTATTACTAAAAACAGAAAAACAGTTAGCCACTGAAGGGAATCTCTTACCAAGTTTCTCCGATGCACCATCAACCTTCACTTCAGATAAATCTTCTCGTAAATGTGTAATATTTGTAATATATCCCTCTAGGCGCTTACATGTGTCAGGGATATATGTACAACACTGTTGAATTTCCAACAAGCTACAGCCTTTGCCCTTTTTTGCCAATCACATATCAAAAAGCAAGTCTATTCTGTAAAACCATTGATATTATAGCCACCTTCTCTGTATCAATCATTAAAAACCCACCAGCAGTGTCTGTTGATAAAAGACCAACCACTGTGGACAATTTTCTAATTTTATGTGAATTCCCGATTAGTCCAATTGAAGGTATCAATGCTCCAAAAATATTACCACAATCTGTGCAGCACTAATTCCCCTTTTATTCCGAGTTAGTCCAATCTTCTTTTAATTGATTCCATAATTTTATTTAAATGGTAGACCTTTGGAAAGACTACTCCCAAATAACAACACCCATACCAATGTGTATGCAACTTATATTAGGCAATCTTACCGCACACATAATATATCCTAGGAAAAAAAGGATCCGTACCACCTCTAATTTCCCAACTCCTTGTAATTAGGAAGTGTTAGATCTGGGGTTCTCTAGTTGGCAATGGTATTCACCTATGTCCAAATAGAGACACTTGCTTCTAAGTCAGGATAAGGGGATTACACTCCTAGATAACCCCTGCTCGCCCCCTTGGTAGCTTGGCACAAGCAGACAGGCTTATCTCAGATGCAGTGTCCTAAGCATTTGTGAGTATACACAGTCATACAGTGAAAACACTACAGATGGACACCACACAGGGTTTATAAAAATAAGTATTCTTTATATAGACTTAACACAAGACCACTAAAGACAAAAATCCACAATACTGTACTTAAGATTGACTTAAAGACGGAAAAAGTTGTTTAGTTCAAGTTGGTGATAAATGCGACACAGTTCTCAACAAAGTACCTGGATGCGTAACGCAAAATAAACGGAAGGCTCGCAAAGGGAGGTGCATCGGTTGCGTGCTCCGGAGGAGATGATGTGTCAAGCCTCAATGCTTGCACAGAGTAAGGGATGCGTTGTGATCCTTACCGGTGCGGGGATGATACGTAGGTTTTCAGCCTGCGGCTCGGTTGCGATGCGCAAGATGGCGCCTCGATGCGATACGACAATCCTGGTGAAATGCAAGAAGATGGCACCCTTGATGCGACGATGCGACGATGATGCGTTTATGTCCTGGCAGCCTTGCGACAACTCTGTACTTTAGAGCCACGACAGGCCCTGTGATGCGCTTCTCCGGCGATGCGATGGCAACCCTCTCGATGGCGTCACGCTTCTCTGGTGATGCGACAGCAGACAGCTTCGACGAAGACACGCTTCCTGGGAGATGCGGCCGTGGCACGCTTCTCCGGCAATGTGACTACTACAGCTGCGGCGGCGACACACTTCTTGTTGTTGCGTCGTGCTCCCAGCTCCGAGCGACAAGCAGGCTTCTGCAGATAGAATTACCAGCAAGGAAATCCAGTGGGCAGCTGGAGGTGAAGTCTTGTGTCCCTGAGACTTCAGCAGAAGGCAAGCACAAGTTCAAGCTCTTGAACAATATTCTGTAAGATGATTAAAGTCCTTAAAACTCTTCTCTTTTTCCTTGGCAATAAAGAACCCACTGCAGGCCAACCCAGCAAAAAGCACACTGGCAGAGGGGCAGTCCAAAGTCCTGCAGCTTCCTTGGTTCTTCTACTTGGCAAAAGGTTTGTCTTGTTCCCAGAAGTGATCTAAAGTTCTTGGGTCTGGGTCGCAATATTTATCTATGTTTCTCTTTGTTCTCTGAAGGCAGAGGAGCCTTTGCACAGTCCAAAACAGTTCTGGAGCACTCTGTTTACATGACTCCTTCCTTTCTTTCACAGGCTTTTTTGCAGGGCAGACATGAGGTGGAGCCAGCAATGTGGTGGGAAAGCACAGCCCTGGAGCACTTTGTTGACAAATATGATTAATTCTCTTCTTTCACAGTGCAGGGCAGCCAGAGACATCAGCTGCACTCCAGGGGGTGGAGCCAGCATTGTGGAAGAGAGGCCAAGCCCTATTCAGGTCCCAGGTGCAACTCCTCCCTCCCATCTAGATGCAAATCTCCCTATTCACCACTGGGCTGACTCAGTCTGTCTCCTGGAATCCCCCAACTCCAGACAAGGAATGCACAACCTAGCAGAGGCAGGCTTGGATAGTTGGACCAGAAAAAATCTACTTTCTAAAAGTGTATTTTCAAACACAGAATGTTAAAACCAACTTTACTAAAAGATGTATTTTATCCTTCTGAGTTCAGGCATACTAAATTCGGATTTCTACCGTGTTCCCTGAGCCAGTTAGGATTATAAGATGTAATAATCTAACTGCCCATTCAGGCCTATGGAGAACAGGTAGCCTTGTAATAGTGAAAAACGAAAATGGCTGTAATTCACTATTAGGATGCTACACACACCAGGGCATGTCCTACCTTATACTTACAATGCACCCTGCCCTTGGGCCTACCATAGGGGTGTCTGATATGAAGAAAAGGGAAGGTTTAGGGACTGGCAAGTGGGTGCACCTGCTAAGTCGACATGTCAGTCACAGACTGCACACAGGCCTTGCAATGACAGGCCTGAGACACACTTTACAAGCTGCTTCTGTGGGTGGCACAACCAGTGCTGCAAGACTACCAGCAGCATTTGATTTGCAAGCCGTGGTCACACATGGTGCACTGTACTAGGGTCTAACAAGTAAATCAAATAACCTAATCATGGAATCACTAATTAGTACATCAATTTAACATAGGGAGCACTTGCACTGTGGCACTGAATAGCTGTGGCACAGTACCCAAAGCATATAACCAGCAAAAACATATCAAAAACAGAGGAGGCAATCCGACAAAATGGAAGGGAGATTTACGCCAGTGATGCCAGGTCTAACAGAAAAGTATGGTCACATTCACTAGAACCAATGAAATAGTGGTTGTATTCTGTTTTCTGTCTAAGTAAGCACAGCTTTCCCCTATGATACCAATCCAGAGTCATTCTGCATATGTCTCACTCTTTTTGTAATGTCCTTCTCTAAAAGCCCAAGGAGGTATATGGGACTTTTGCTCTACAGCTTTTTCCTTAAAACTCTGTCTCCTATCTTCCACCAGATTTATAAATTCAATCTCCTCCTGACGCAAACTACAAGTCAAAAAACAACTCAGCATCTCGAACTTTAGGGTCCGCAAAAGTGGACCAAGTGGACGTAAACGAGGGAGCTAACTCTCTTAACACAAATGAACTACCAATGGGTTCCACCCAATACCAATACAAACACTGACAGCTAAACTTGGCTCCTCTGATACCTCAAGGGGGTACACCAACAAACAGCCAGTCAACTGGTCATCCAACTGTCTCATCCCCAAAGGCCCCAAATAATGCCTCACTGCCTGGTCTAATAATCACGTCAACATGCTCCAACAGTAAAGATAGGGCTATAAAAGAAACAAGAGTAGAATCAATGGCCGCCCCAGTGGCTGATCATCCGAATGGCTCTAACCCAGCCTTTCATAGCCCAAATCACCAGCCAATCTTGGGAACATCTCTTGCATTACCTACAAACCCATCCAGTCTCTAACTAGCCCACAGTGTTAACAAGTATACAGAAAAAAGTGGGGAATACTTCAATCAGTATTGTATTGTATTGTATTGTATTGTATGTTGATTTGTAGAGCGCGATTGATGCCCGGGGGCGTCCAAGCGCTAAGAACCATCAGATCAAGAGGGGTGACCGGGGGATTTACTGAGGGTAGTTGAAGAGGAATGTTTTAAGTTGGTTCCTGAATGAGGAGAGATTGGGGTTGGCTCTCAGATGGAGGGGCAGGGTGTTCCATAGCTTGGAAGCATTGTGAGCGAAGGTCCTACCGCCAGTTCTGGATTTCTTTATTCTGGGAATTGTGGCCATGTACGTCAAGTTTGATCGGAGGTTCCTAGTAGGTTGGTAGTGCGAGACTAGGTTGAGGGTGATGAGAGGGCCCGTTTTCCAGAAGGCCTGATGCGCGATGCATAGGGCTTTGAATTGTATTCTTTGGCGGATGGGTAGCCAATGTAATGTAAACAGCCCGGTTTTGACAGATTGACGCCGAGGGATCTGAAGTAGTGTGCGGGCGGCGCAGTTCTGTACCGTTTGTAGTCTCCGCAGCGTATATTCTGGGGCAGCTAGGTAAAGGGCGTTGTTAAAATCCAGTCGGGACTGGATAAGGCCCTGGATAGCCACCTGTTTTGCCTCCATAGGTAGAAGATGAAGGACCTTCCTTAACATCCTAAGGAGGCCGAAACAGGTAGCTGCAAGTTTGGTGGCTTGGGTACCAAAAGACAGAGATCTGTCCATCCATACCCCAAGGCTCTTGATGTTGTCCTTGGGGGCTGGGGGAATACCCAAGCAGGATGGCCATTGAGTACTGAAGGAGTTAGGGCTGGCAGGTCCCAGGAGCATTAGCTCTGTTTTATCCCCATTCATTTTGAGTGAGGAGGAGGACATCCAGTTCTTAACCTCCTCCAGGCATTTCTTGAGCCCTCCCCTAGTAGTCAGGTTTGTTTCCTGCGCCAATGAGACCACCAGCTGAGTGTCGTCAGCGTAGGAGATAATTTTAACTCCAAACTGACGAACAACCTCAGCCAGAGGCCTCATATAGATGTTTAAGAGTGCTGGGCTTAATGAGGAGCCCTGTGGTACTCCACATCTTAATGGTCTGCTGGTAGATGAAGATTCTTCGTCAAATACCCGGAAGGATCTGTCCTTCAGAAAGGATTCAAACCAGGCCCGTGCTTTGTCTTTTATGCCAATGTTCGACATACGGTTCAGCAGTATGTCATGGCTGACCGTGTCGAAAGCCGCGCTTAAATCAAGGAGGATCACTGCCACTGTTCCTCCTTGATCCAGGATGGTTCTAGATTCCTCGGTGACCATGAGGAGCGCGGTTTCGGTGCCATGTTTTGGTCTGAAGCCTGTCTGAGTGGGATCCAGTAAGTGATGGTATTCTAGGTAGTTGACCAGCTGGCCATTGATATGTTTTTCCAGGATTTTACTGAGCCAGGGTAGTAGAGAGATTGGCCGATTGTTGTTGAAGTCTGAGGGGTCTAGGTTCGTTTTTTTTAATAACGCTAGAACCATGGCTTGTTTCCATTCCGGTGGGACTATGCCGGTGGTGATGGAAGAGTTAAGGATGTCCATTATGATGGGCAAGGTGATTTCAGAGGCTGACATAATGATGTCTGGCGGAGCAGGGTCGTCAGGAGACCCCGATTTGACTTTCCGAGCCATGGATTCTAGAGTCGTATGGTTGAGGGGGGAAAAATGGTCCAGTGTGGGAAGAGGCTGGGGGGAAGGGGGTGTCGGGTTAGAGTTGCTCAGGGTGAGAGGGGGGGTGGGCACGGAAGGGAAGGATTCATAGATGTTCGTTATTTTTTGAAGGAAGAAATCTGCCATCTTATTGCAGTGTTCTGTAGACTTGGTCTCACAGAGGCTAGATGGTGGTTTAGTGAGGCTTTTCACAATGTGAAAGATTACTCTCGGTTTAGATTTGGCTGAAATGATTTCTTTAGAGAAATATGCTGTTTGGCTATCCTTGATTTGTTCTTTGTACTCTTTAAGTAGCTTACGGTATTGAGTTTTGTATTCTGGTGAGGGATCCAAACGCCATTTCCTTTCAGCTTGCCTGCACTGGCGTTTCTTTGTCCTAAGGGATTCAGAATACCAGGGAGCTGATTTGTGGGAACGTTTTGTAGTGGTTTTCCTTTTAGGTAGAGAGTGGTCAAGTGAATGGGTAATCCATTCTTCGTAAGACAGGTTTGCGCGGCATGGGTCCTTATTATGAGGTGGTAAGTTGCTGGCCAGTTTAATGGTCCATTTCTCGGTTGAAAGGCGAGACCAAGGTCTGCCTATTCTTACAGTGGGTTTGACAGCTAAGGGTCTGGGAGTAGACCAGGAAAGGGGGACCAGTAGATGGTCAGTCCATGGGAGAGGGAGTGGTAAGCCAGTGTTCAGGTTAGGACAGTTGCTGAAAACTGGATCCAGCAGGTGACCTTGGGCGTGGGTATAGGAACTAACCGATTGATGTAATTGCAACGCCGCAAGGTCACCTACAATAAGGGTAGCTGTGTGATCTGCTTTAGAGTCGAAGTGAAAATTAAGGTCACCTAGTAGAGTGAAGTTAGCGGTGGTACTGGCTCGTTCGGCCACAATCCGTGCTAGTTGGTTGTGGAATTGTTTTGGGGGACCGGGGGGACGGTAGATGAGGGTACCTGAAAAGCAGTTATTCGGGGAGAGCTTGAGGCTAAAGGCTTTCGCAGTCCGGGATGGTTTCTGGGATGACTCGGCAGAGGAACTGCTCTTTGTAGATGATTGCTAGTCCTCCAATCAGTCAAACTCATCCCCTAGCATTTTAATTCCAGAAACGCGTAAGGGCTCTCCTTTGGCATCAAAAAATAACATGGGCACAGACAAAACTCCCTCAAGGCTTTAATCAGCGCCTTTTGACTCTCCTTTTGCGCCTGCTGAGTTCACAAGTCAACACCTCACACCTAAATGGTGCCCTAATCTTTCAAATTTCAGTTTTCTTCCACATCTAAATAAGCCTAGGGCCTTTGGCTTTCCTGAATTTGGAGTAGAAATTGGTTTGCAGCCTCAAAAAATCGAGAATCATCTTGCTCTGATCAACGATGCTTTGATTTCAATGGCAAATGCAACCATAATGCATGCAGATAAGTTGGATACTGCAATATACTGCAAACAGTTGCTGGCCTGATCTCTGGATTAGACTCAAAACTGGAACACTTAAACTCACTGATCCACGGAGCCCGGGCAAATACGGCTTTAACGGTTAAATAAGAAGGCTGTGGATGCAGTCCAATATTGCAGAATCTGGAAAAGTTGACAGAGATAATGAGCACTTTAGTTAAGGATCTCAAGAAAGAGGTCAATAGGAGACCGTACACCTTATACTCCCCGCCTCAAAAAAATTCAAAGCTGATTACAAGCATGACTGATTTGCAAACAAACTATAAGAAAACTTTGCATGAAAACATGGGGGCTATGGGAGATCAAATAAACACTATAAGTGCAGAAGAACCTGTAACAAAAATCTGCTCCAACCTAGACAAAGGTTCAGGAACGATTAACAAGCTAAAGCCCACAACTTCAGAAAGTCAACACTTATCTAGGAAAAAACAAGAAACAACTAAAAAAGCTAAACAACTCAAAAAAAAGTCAAAGCCCATAATGAAGGGTCTATCTTGCACTGGCTCCAGCTGGAAAACAAGGAGAACGAGGATCATAATAAAGAACACCATGAGGTTACTAACTTTTCTCAAAAACCAAATTCAAATAAAAAAACTTCAGGCATACAAACAGACGGCACAACCATCAGCGAAACCATTGCCCCAGGCACCCTAGGATATCTTATGGCATATCCATCTAAAACCCTGGATATGACTGATCTAGAACCTAGATGGCAATTTAATAATACACAAGAGTCACATGTTGAAGAAGTAAATCACGAACAAAGGAAACATCCAGAACCTAATTTAAAATGGTCTCTTGTGACCAAAGCAGATAATGCAAGTATGAACAGCATCCATCATGGAAAACTTAATTCATGCAAAGCACGTAAATGTGTTCCAACACCATTAACAGACCACAAGGAGCCCCATCTAGCAGCCACAACTATTAATTATAGGGAGATGAAGTTCATTCAAACAAGCATCGACATCTTCTTTCATCCACCGTCTACTACCACAAGCTCAGGAGCAATGCTTAGCGGATGGCAGAAAGTTCAAACTTGCCCGGGGAAGACTTAGACATCCGGATGAAATCAACTCGGAACTCCATTGAGGTTCCCAAATCGCAGGAGACAACTCTCTTTCAAAATTTCTCATTCTCTGAACAAACAAAAGATCAAGATAAATTAAAAGTATTGTTGTATCCGGAATATATCTCGCACGGAAAATGGGATATTCTTCATAGAGGCAATCTTCTGAAGCTTTGTGTAAATATTCCGGGCTTGGAAAAATAAAAACAACTGATATTGACAGTGTCTCTTTCTTCGCCCTTGGACCAAGCGAGTCAAATGAGACAACAGAGATAATCTTTGCAAATCTGGCTATGGCTGAGGCACTGGGGGGAAATAACAAGCAATTGGAAAACTGGGGTATACAAATCAAGATCCCGTCTGTTATAAAATATCTGACGATCCTGAAAAGTAGAGGCCCTAAGGTACAGCAGGGACCCCAAGAACCAAACAACCAGAAAAGGATGATCAAAAAGGATACAATTTGGCCAGCAACAGCAATAGGGTCCATTCTCCATGGCACCAAAGGTGGACCAAAAATACATCTGACCAGCGACAGTTCAACCCAAATAACAACACGCGCAGAAGAGGGCAATCGCTCCAGTTCGACCATGGGGAACATCAGAAAAGACTGGTCCTGGCTCCCAAGGGCCCTAAACCTTAGCCCCTAACACCAGGTCCCCCCCAAACAAGGAGTCTGTGTTGTCAAAGGTTTGGCCCCATCTAAGAAACGGTTCTGTCCAGCATGGACGTCCTTTGGATCACATCCAAACATTAAATATCACAACTTGGAATGTCGCAGGGATCACCAAGGTCCTGCAAAGTCCACTGGCAACCACATTCCTCAAGGGCGCTGATTTAATTTGTGCCCAAGAAACATGGGCAACTCCACCTACACTAATAAGAGGCTATGCAGAATATTCCAAACCCGCCACCAAAAGGTAACATATACAGAGACCGTCAGGGAGGATCTCCATATACATCAAGCATTCACTGAAAGTACACTTCACAGAGATAAAAAAATTCCTCTCACATGTTCTTGGCTGGCACCCTGAAAGGCCTTAATATGTTGAAGGCCCATTATCAATACTTCCGATTAATGTCTACCACAAATCCCATGGGCCGGGCCCTAAGGACAATCTTACTCGGTTGATAACTTAGATTATAACTCTGCTTCTACAGTTTGCATCCATGGAACCCTTCATCCTTGGGGACTTCAATACACGCAAAATAGGGGACTTTGTATCTCAAAACCACCGTTTCGGGAGTACCGGGACTTTGAACGCCCTTATGCGGGCATACAATTTGGCAACAACGCACTCTCAATCTATAAAGTTTAAGCCTGGAGCAGTCTTTGCACCCACTTACAACATTTAGACTACAATAGAATATATCTTATTAAGTGAGAGATTACAAAAACTTATGTCAAACTATACCGTGCACCCACAGAGTGAAAGCGACCATGCCGCCCTAATTGTTCAGTTAAGCATCACCGCGGATATTCGCCAATTACTTCGCTGTATCAAGGCATCCAAAGGGGTAGAAAAGCATAGACTTCTCAGAAGAATGAAATTGGAGCAGATGTCAATCAATAAATTTGGCTCTTGGAAACTAACATGGATAGGCTGACAAACCGGCCTAAATAATGAGGGTATTATAGAGGAATGGGACAATCTTGCCTACGAACTAGCTTCATAGCTTCCGGGGAGCGCCACATATTGAACTGCCACACATCCATCACATACCCTAAGACATGTGCCAGCGATCAAGGAACGCGCCAAACAATTAAATGCCAAACTTAGAGTTTATCAGAAATCCGTGTCAGAGTCCGCCAAAATGCAACTCAAAGTAGCTGCAAAAAGCCATTAACAACAGGTTTAGAAAGCAAAACGTGACCTCACGGAGGCAAAATGGTTGAAGATCTTTGAGCTGCTGGCACAGTGTAAGTCCTAAGAATTTTGGCAGTATCTAAACAATTTAATCCACGGGGCCACATACAAAGAGAATCCACTTGTTGCGGGCACTTGGGCAGCCCATGTGAAAACCCTGTACACAGATGACTCAAACACAACTCCTCCAAAGAGTTCCTTTATACTAGGGGAGGGAGTTGGCAACATCACAGCTGAGCCTACCATACCTTTGAATGATTCAACCCTCCCAGGTAAAGGAGTAGTTTGCACAACCCTAAAAAAGATTTAACATAATGAGGCGCCTGGCCCCAACAGTCTGCCTGGCTTGCTCTTTAGGGAAGATATAGACTTTTGGACGGACACATTTTCCAAGGAATGCAGGCTCTTGGGGGCTGTTCCAGATCCCTGGATGGGATCACTGCTGCATCCGATATACAAAAAAGAGCACAACACTGAACCCAGCAATTACTGCATGATCACTCTGTTGGATATTGAGGGCAAGGCTTATGCAAGTACTCTTTTGGCGGAACTAGTGGACTGGGTTCGCACTGAAGGTCTCTTGCCCTTCTTTCAGACCGGATTCAGACCAGGGGGTTCCACTGTGGATAATATCATCGCCCTGTCATACTTAGCTTATCAAGCGGGGGCCCAACACACCCTGCTGCTTTTTGCCTGCTTTGTTGATTACTCAGCTGCCTTTGACGGGGTAGATTGCATCATCCTCTGGCAGAAATTGGCACGCTGGAACATCAATCTGTCTTTATTACAAGCTATTAAATCGCTGTATTCACAAACCTGGGTAAGAGTCAAACTCTCCAGCGAGTTTGCCACAGAGAATACGCCACGGATCGGGGGTTAAAGCAAAGCTGCGTCCTGGCTCCGATGATTTTCAATTTATATACAGCCAACATGGGTCAAGCTCTGCACAGAGCCACTTTAGCCTCCCCTAGGATCCAATTGATGCAATATGCTAATGACTTGGGGCCCGATGTAGGTCGGTCGGTAACGGCCGAAAATCGGTATTTTCGGCCGTTACCGATCGGTAAATAGGTGATTGGTATGTAGGGGGCTTTATTTTACCGAATCAGTAAAATTACCGATTCGGTAATTTTACCGATTCGGTAAAATAAAAAATCGGTAAATTTACCGAATCTGAGCCACCCATATGTAGGTGGGACTCTTCAGAGTCCCAGGAGCCTTACCAAATCGGTATTTTACCATCAAATAAATTTGATGGTAAAATACCGATTCCGGTGTGCATGCACATGTGTGCATGCACACCTATGCCATGTGACAGGCAGACCTGCCCTTAGGGCATGTATGCCTGCCACATGGCACCCGAGCCTGTTTTGGGGGTGCCAGAGGGTGTCAAAGTGACACCCCCTGCACCCTTGTGGAAATCGGTATTTACCGGTAATGCCCATTCATTCCTATGGGCTTCATAGCCCATAGGAATGAATGGGCATTACCGATTCGGTATTTACCGAATCGGTAAATACCGAAATCATCCGATTCGGTATTCCAGCACATCTGGAATACCTACATGTCGACCCCATAGATTTACTGATTTTTAATTACCGAATCGGTAAAATTCGGTAATTTAAAATCGGTAAATCTATTTCACCTACATCTGGCCCTTGGTTCTTTTGGACCACACCAAAATCGGTCTACAAAAAGCACTTACAGCCCTCGCCAATTACAATGCTAAAAATAAGCTGGTGGTTAACGCAACCAAGTCCAAAATAGTGATCTTTGGCCACTACCGGAAAAGAAAAGTGGCTAAGTGGAGGCTGGGTTTGCTTACTTTGGACTGTGTACAACACTATAACTATCTGGGGGCTTGGCTTAGCGAAATGGGCCGACCACGGGACCACAGGACCACCTCCACAAACTGCAGCAGAAGGGGTAAAAGGTCACCTACGCCCTCTGCATAATATACGCTACCCTAGATAACCCTACAACAACGGGCATTCAAAGTGTACTGAGGGCGAAACTACTACCCTCCCTCAACTATGCGCTACAGGCATTTCCAGGAAAATTTGCGCATGACCTAGAAAAAATACACTGTACAGCCTACAAAAAGCTATTTCGTTTACCTGCCTGCACCAGGAACAACTTAATTCATCTGGAATTCAATCTTAATCAACAAAAATTGGAAGAGATGGTGACCTTGACAAAATAATTTCATCAAACAACGGCGGCGCTGGAGAACTCTATGAAGGCCGCTATAAAATGCATCTTCCAACAACCTGGCAAACCTTGGTTCGCTTGTCTTGCCTCAGCCTAATACCTTCTGCAACTTGCTATAGAGAACTGGGACCCCTGCATAATTAAGTATGCTACTAATAAAACAACAATGAAAAAGCAAATACTCCTACATTCCCACACTTTGGATATCGAATTCTTGGTAGCAAGGGGCTTCCACGAGACCCAAAGCCTCCCCACACACTGCCCAGCTTCAAACCTCATCTTAGGCAGCCTGAGGGGAGACAAGCCCTACATAGGATTCTAGCTGTCAGACTACATCCTCTCCCTATTAAAGAACTATATCCAAGTGGGAAAGTAAGGCCAGTCATTACGGAGTGTCGCCTTTGCAATTATAAACTAGAGTCTTTGGCCCATATTTTATTCAGCTGCCTGGCATTGCGGCTAGCGTGCAGAATCTACCTCAGGCCCATTCTCCACCAACTGGGCACTCGCACAGGGATGTATGACGTTACAACTCATACTTTTACAACGCCTACCTTTACATCGCAAGTTTTACAACGCATACCATTACAACGCATAATGCTTTTGGGCGCTGGATAGTGAATAGTTTAATTTACTATTCCAACTCCAGTCCCCGTGGATAGTAGGGAAGGTGTTGGATAGTACATTAAACCTATTCCCTATCCTAGAGCGCCCCCCAGCGCTATGCGTTGTAATGGTTTGCGTTGTAAAAGTTGCGTTGTAATGGTAGTTCGTTGTAAAAGTTTCGATGTAAAGGCTGTATACCCTCGCACAGCAAATGTAATGTAATGTAATGTAATGTTGGCTTCTTATATAGCGCACTAATCACCCCAAAGGGTCTCAAGGCGCTTGCTTTGGGAACCCGTCCTGGTTTTTCCCTGTGAGATAGCCCCTACTGGGCACCCCCAAGGTGAAAGCCAGGCATCCCGCTGCGGGGGGCCGTAGTGGAGATTGAGCAAGCTATTGCCCAGAGTTGCAGAGTGTGAGCCCCTGATTTGAGTTGGCACCGAAGCGAGAATTATCGAGTCCGTGGACATTTTGAGCTCAGGACCCTGCCGCGTCGGGAATTGAACCCTGGTCCCGGTCTGCTCTCTGCTTCGGGGTCTGCCTCCTGTAACCAGTGAGCCACACTTCTCCACATGAGGGAGCCACTGACTCTATTCCTGTACATGGTGAAGCACGTGGCCAATTTCAGCAAATTTGTCCACTATACTCGTACAAAACTGATGAACGTATCCCCATAGGGTGTCAGGCGGGCGCTGCTGGGGTAGCTGGCTGGCCACTTTTTAATAACAGACTTATCCAACCTAAAAGACTGATTATCACTTGTACTGATTTTAAGAAAGCAAAGGAGATTTTCAACAATGTTTTGCACATATACTTGGTCTTTTAGATTTTCAGTCGGCTATTTTTAAATGTTGTATTTTGTAATGTTTTTTAGTTAAAACACAAAAAAAGAATACATTCATTCATTTAATCATTCATTCATTCCATCATAGTTGTTTTTGTGGCGTGATTCTGTATTTGTTTTTTCCTCACAATGATCTGTAGTTGAACTTCTTCAGTCACCACATATGTCCATTCAGGTGCTGTATACTTCATGTTCAGCACTCTTGCTCTTTTGGTTTTCCGAACTGTCTCTTCTTCTGAATCACTTTGTTCTGTTTGGCTCGATACATCGATTATTGTATTTGGAACTTTTTCATTCAGAGTGTATTTCAGTCTTTTTATTCTCTTTGGCCATGTGTCTCATTTTCTTGCCGATCTCACTTGCACAAAGTCATCAGATTCAAGACTTGGTTCAATACTTCTTTTGTTTGCTTCTTTTCTTGTTTGCGCTTGCTCTTGAATCAAACTCTCTTCTGCATCGACATTGACAACAGTCTCATGAGACTCAATAGCTGGTGCCCACATTATTTGACTCTGTTCAGACTCTTTTTGATTTTCAGCCTGATCTTGATCTCTTTTCACTGTTTCTGTTGTTTCTAGTGTACTTGGGACTCTTCTTGTGTGGCTTGCGTGAATCCAATTTGGTAAGCCACCACTTGTCGTTACCAATATCACTTGGTATGGCCCATGCCTCGGTTCAAGTTCTTCACTAGGATCCACTCTCCTGGACTTAGGTCATTTCCTCGCTGTGTGTTGATGTTGCAACTTCTCCAACCTGAAAAAACACAGAAAGTTTTCAAACATACGCTAATGACAAGGCAGCACATTGAATAAATTCATTATAAAAGTGGACAGTGTTGCGAACCAGAGTGCACAAAGGTATTATTTTGTGTTGAAACACAGAACGTACCACATCAGCCAATCCTTTGCAATAATCGAGCACTAGATCATCAGTTATATTTAGAAATTGATTTGCTGGAACTATTGGCTGTCTCAATGCCCTGCCCATAATCTCTTCATGGGGAGATAATCCAGTCTTTTTTATCAGGGATACTTCTCAGACTTATTGGAACTAAAGGTAAAGCATCTAGTCATTTTTGGGCGGTGGATGCACACACCTTCGAAAGTCTTGATTTAAATGTACGTTTGATATACTCAACGACACCTGAAGCTACTGGTCGATAGGCACAATGACATTTTTGCTCAATTTGCAATGCTGCACAAATCATCCAAATTATTTCATTATTAAAATGAGTACCTCTATCAGTTTCTTAAGAGACTGGAAATCCAAATTGTGGTATTATCTCTCTCAGTACCAATTTAGCAACAGTTAAACTATAATGTTATCTTGTTGGATAAGCTTCCACCCAATGAAAAACTAAACAGACAACTACCAACAAATATTTCAATACATTACATAAAGGCCGCTCTATTAAGTCTGCTTGCAGTCTAGTAAACGGACCTGCTGCTTTTCTAATTCGTCCCCAAATGACAACAGTTTTCCTGCCTGCATTTTGCTGCTGGCAAGTGATGCACCTCTGGAAAAGACTTTCTGCAATGACCCTGAATTTTGGATTACACCATGTTTGCTTAAATAACCTAATCATGTCATCTCTCCCTACATGTGTTAATCCATGGTACATTCTTGCCCTTTGTGACAACAGGCTGTCTGGCATTATTGGTTTTCCATCAGTGTAATCCCAAACTTTATCTTCAGCCCTAGGTGAAAAACCTGTCTTGATCCAAATTTATTTTTCTTCCTCATTAGCTTCTTCCTGCAATTGCCTAATTTCTCCCCCTGTCTCCACAGAAGAAAACATTAGATGAAAATTTGTATCAGATTTCTGCATATCTTTGTTGATTTAGATCGAATTTTGAGCACACGAAACTATCAACTTGGTCTGCGTAACGATTTCCTTTTGTTACATAATCATTTCCAGATTTATGTGCTGAACACTTTACAATTCCCATTTCTTTGAATAATTGTAGTGCAACTAGTAACTCTTTAACGTAGTTACTATTTCTGATTGGTGATGCAAGTGATGTCAAAATCCACTTTGGAACCACAAGTGTCCAAAGTCATGGACAACTCCAAAACCATATTGACTATCAGTAAATATGGTTATTCTCAGATATTTGCCAATTATGCATCATCTGGTCAATGCGAACAGCTCAGAAATTTGTGCGGAACTTACTCCTTTCAAACATGAAGCTTTAAGAACCATGCTAATGAAACAAAAAGAGAAGAACAGGTCAAGGTGGTGTTAAGCTATATCAGTGTCTGAAAAACGGAGAAGCCATGCGTGAGGAATTGAGTCACAAATGGCTACGGAAAAATCCCATCAGACCACCCTTGCGGCGGAGTCTCATCATATGGGAATTGATCGAATGTGGATAAACATTCCGTAGCCAATTTGTTGCTCAAGGAATGATGCTAATGTGGTGCAGTGCTTAAATAATAGTGAAGGGTAAAACTAACTACTTAGGCAGACCAGGTTTTACTTGAGATCTGTCTAAGTGTCAGGGTTAAAAGCACGCCAAGTAGCTGAAGAGATAGGCTACACTGTGGCGCTGTGCAGATCGGTCGACATGTTTCAGCCAATAAGAGCATTACTCTGGCTTTCTTCAGGACCTTGAGAAATATGTAGCTACTGCAGCTAAAAAATATGAGTATAGACATTGCGAAATTATACATATAGTGATACATATAACTACCAGTAACTTGGGACACCAATGTACACTGGAGAAACCACAGTGTAGCCTATCTCTTCAGCTACTTGGCGTGCTTTTAACCCTGACACTTAGACAGATCTCAAGTAAAACCTGGTCTGCCTAAGTAGTTAGTTTTACCCTTCACTATTATTTAAGCACTGCACCACATTAGCATCATTCCTTGAGCAACAAATTGGCTACGGAATGTTTATCCACATTCGATCAATTCCCATATGATGAGACTCCGCCGCAAGGGTGGTCTGATGGGATTTTTCCGTAGCCATTTGTGACTCAATTCCTCACGCATGGCTTCTCCGTTTTTCAGACACTGATATAGCTTAACACCACCTTGACCTGTTCTTCTCTTTTTGTTTCATTAGTATGATAGTAAGGGAGCGAGTTGACAGGTCGGTAAATATTTCCCTTTGACCCCCCCACACATGCTTTAAGAACCATGGCCACTGTACAAACTGTATTTGCTGTACATAATGTACCTTTATCATCTTTCAAGCAATATCCATCCACAAAAATTACACAATCTGATTCAGCCATTGGTGTGTCTTTTATATCAGGTCTGCTTTGTGCACAGTTTAGTCACATCCAGGCAATCATGATCAGTTTCATCCACCACCTCTTCACTATTTGAACTTGGTAACAGAGTATCTAGATTCAAATTTGTGCATCTTGTCACAGTCACATTTTCTGCTCCCAGAATCACTCTTTCATATCTTGTCAATCGACTACTTGTAGGATGTTGTGTTCTTGTTCGTGTCAACAAAGTCGCAACAGAATGTAGCACATACACGCTCAATGGATATCCCATTACAATTGATTCACTCTGTTCCAAACTCACACAAGTAGCAGCAGCTGCTTTCAAAAATCGTGGTAATGCTGCAGCCACTGAATCTAGTGTTGTAGAAAAATCTGCCTATGTACGATGTGCTGTTTCATGCATCTGAATTAGAACTGAAAGTGCACAACCATCTCTTTCACAGAAAAACAATGCAAAATCCTTGTTGTAATCTGGCATTCCCAATGCAGATGCTCGACAAAGGATGTCTCGCAACTCTACAAATGCTTTCATGCATTCTTCATCTAGTTCAATTGGATCGGTCACATCTTTATGTGTCAATTTCTGTAATGGCTTTGCAGTCTGTGAAAACCCACTGATCCATTGTCTGCAGCATCCGACCATTCCCAAGAACATTCAAGTTCTTTTGGTGTTCTGGGTGGATTCATTTGCAAGATGACAGTTATTTGATCTTGTGATACTTTCCTGACTTCTTTTTCAATTGCATGGCACAAATATAAAACTTATTTTTGACAAAATTGGAATTTTGCAGGTGACACTTTATGCCCACCTACTGCCAAATGGTTCAGTAGAGCAAATGTATCTGTCACACAAGTTTCTCTTGTCTTTGATGAAACAAGCAAATTGTCAATGTATTGCACCAAAACTGAACTTTCTGGCATTACTAATGACTCTAAGCACTTCTTCAAAATCTGATTGAAGATTGTGGGACCCTCTGTATACCCTTGAGGAACTCTGCACCATGCAAAACCATGGTCTCTGAACTGGAATGCAAATAAATATTGACTATCTGGATGTAAGGGTATCAAGAAAAATGCTTGGTATAAATCAATCACAGTGAACCACTCCACATCACAATGTGGTACAGAATCACTGCTGGGTTTGGCGCTATTAGGAAACAAGGTACTATTTTATTAATTTTCCTTATGTCTTGCACGATTCTGTACTTACCACTCAGTTTCGTAATCCCCATAATAGGTGAATTACAAGGACTCCCTAGAATAGCTCTCAAAATACCTTGTTGAATCATTAATTCAATTACAGGTGTTACTCCTGCATTTGTCTCAGGACTTATCTTGTATTGAGGCATTTTTGGAAACTCGGCACCTTGTTTGACTGAAATATGAATAGGATAAACTCCTTTCATCAATCCAATGTCTTTCCCTGAAAAGTCCCACATATCAATCATCAGTGTGTCATTCAGTTCAACAGGCAAATCCTTTGCTGTAAATAAAGGATATAAATCATTCACTTCTGTCCCTTACCTCCCCATCATCATCTTAAATACCACATCTTCATCCTGCGTGTGAAAGGCTACCCCATCTGGTGTACAATAGATGGTGCAGTTCATCTTACAAAGCAAATACCTACCTAACAGCTTAACTGGACTTGTATCACACACCACAAAATTATGCAAGTCTTCAAATTCTCCAATGTGTCTCTTCATTGGTTTGGTCACTGGAGTTCTGATCAATTTATTTGAAACGCCTACAACTTGGATAGTATCTCCAGAGAGGGATAGGTTAGGCATTTCCATAGTTCTCACAATGGAATGGGTAGCTCCTGTGTCTCCAGGGAATGGAATTACATTACCTTCTACTTCTCCATCCACAAAGGGGCCACAGTGATCTACCTCTAGAGGTGCACTAACCATGCACTCTTCCTCCCCCTCAGACACCGTTATTGAGATGTATCCGAATCACTCTCCTGGCACTGCAACTAATTTTGCAAAATCATTTGCACATTTTGATTATTATTAGTTGGTTCACCTGCATGAAAACCCACATTTGCACTGTATCTTTGTACTTGAGCATTTCCAATTTAATTTGGCATCGGGCTTCTGGTATTTGTACCTGTGTAAACACCTGTGTGGCTGCATCTGATTTCTGTTCACCTGAACTTGCATTTGCTGATTAAAATCCTGATTCATTTCATTATTCCCTAAGAAAACCTTACACTCATGTTTCCAATGTCCCAACTTACTGACACATACCATGGAAATTTCTTTTTCATCTCTTCTTTATTACCTCCACCCCTATCTCTTCCTTCAATAGAAACACCACCATTCACCATTACACCTCCCTTGTTAGAATTCTGACCATTCTGAGTATTCTGATTTCAACCTTTCCCTGGAAACCTGTTTGAAAGTAATCCACAGAATTTCTGTGCCACTTTTATCTGTGCCCACATTAGTTTTTCTTTCATCTTCTTATGACTTGATTCAATATCATCACTACAGTATTTTGAATACCGCAATACCTCATCTACGCTTATTATTCTGCCAACTAATCAAATGCTGCTGAATCATGTTACTAATCTCTGGTTTCAATCCAAATATAAATTTATACACAAAATATCCCATAGCTTTCTCAGTTATGCTTTCAAATCCACTATATTGTTTAAATACCTGTAGACGTCTAAAATAATAAGCATGTACTGTTTCTTTTGTTTCCTGAGTTGTTCTATCTATTTTTACCCAATCAGTTTTCTTTGGTGAAATCTTTCCCTTCAAATAGGTAATGACTTGATTATATTTTTTCATCACTTCATCGGATTGTGCTCCAGTCTTTGCATCTCTGGGATATTCTTCTTTTGGCCAATCTACTGCAATCTTACACTCAACCCATACATCAGCTGTAACCACAATATCAAACAAACCATCTAAATCTTTCAACATAACTTTTGAAACATTTTCGAATCTTTCTACTTGTTTGTATCATTCACCTGTTTTTCTCTCTCAATCTAGGAAACTGATTTGTAAAAGACAGTATATCCTGCCTTGACCATGGAATGTGAACATATCCACCTCCTGGTACCTGTCTCATCGGATATATAATTTCAGTCACTGTTGTCTCTGTCCCTGTCTCACTCACTGGAAACATAATTTGCAATCACTTACCAGAAGCATTCAAACTCTCCAAACCTTTATCACTAAAATCTAATCTATATGTTTCTGAAAAGCTTTAGATTTTTCTATGACAACTCCATAGGTTTGTGCAACTTCAGCAATTCTTCCATGAAGACTCCTTGCTCTCATTGTAATATTATTACACAAAAACAATAAGCCTTCTTCCTTATATTCACTCAATCTTTCAGGACTAATTGTACCTAGAATCATTTCTTCCAAATGCACTTTTAATCTACTCACATCCATGCTCAAATCAACTTGATTAGAGCCTATCCCTCTAATCCAGTCATCCAACTCTTCTGGGGATTGAACCTCCTGATGTAGTTGTCACTTCCCTAACATTACACACTCATCTTCTTGGTTCTATCTGCACATTACGCCTTGGGGTATTTACTGATCTTTCTGAAATGTCAATCAATGTTCCTGTCTCACTTATTCCAGCACCACCACTAGTCGTATTATCATTAACAGGTACTGTCAATGCATGCACTTGCTAAATATTCCGACCTTCACTATACAATGGAACTATGGGACCAATAGTCACGGGAACTGATATCCTTTCTGCATTCAAATTTAATTGAGTAAACTTTTATGTTAAATCATCTTTCACCTGACTCGCTATATTTATATTTTTTACTTGAGAAGGCTGAGGAACTTCTACTTGAATCAATGGAGCACTTGGGGTAACTCTTTCTTGATCTTCCTGATATGACGGAGGTCTATTTAGTAATAATGCATCCAACAACTCATTAGCAATCTCATTTGGATCTGGATCTGAACACTCAACATTTTTCTTTTCCCTTTTCACTTTCCTACTTCCTGATCGTCTGCTACAATAACTGGATATAAACCTTGATCAGCTGCAATCACATCTCTTCTCCACCTTTGCATTAGAGCATCTCAATTTGCCATTGAGTAGCTACTCACAGTATTTCTGTATTTATTCTGAGATCTGTCTCTATCTCTCTTATATGCCTCATGTTCCCATTGCTCAAGTGCTTCGTACTGCATAGGCCTAGGATTTGGGCTCAATTGATTCATTTGATATCTAAAATGTTCTAAAATCCTTACAATAAAAGTATCACATTCTGGAAACGCCAAATTCCCATCTCCTTCTGTATATTTCACCTAATTTTCCAGCCATGTACACGTGTTATATCCTCGTTCTGAAGACATAAAAGAAGCAGGCGTACCATCAGGCGGAACAGGAATTCCCTCTCTCATAACTAGAGGCTCATCCTTTCTAAACAAAGGCCCCCATTAGGATGACGGGCGGACTTTGTCCGCTTGCCATCCCATTGGAAAAAGGGACCGCCCACCATAAGGGCGGGAGTCCCGATTGTGACATTAGGATGTGCCCGCCACAGTGACGGGTGCATCCTGTATTTTACCATTGCGGTGGGCGGTGCTGAAAGCGCCGTCTGCCACAATGGTAAAATTGCACGTCGTGCATTTCAAAGCACAACATGACAGGCACCGCGCGGTGCCTGCCATGTTACACTTTGAAATGCAGAGGGTACCATAGGTACCCCCCATGTGCACCCCACACCCCCGGAGTCCCTGGGATTCTCCGCTTGCCATGCCACCACGGAAAGGCATTCATATTGGCCCATCATAATATGGCTGGCGGTGTCTCATAGACACCGCCACCACATTATACCTTTTCCGCCCCGATCGCCTTGCGACTGGGGCGGAAAAGCAACAGACGGTCTTACCATCCGCCGTGGTCCCCCCGCCATCCTAATATGGCGGGGGGTTTCAGAGAAAGGATGGCGGGCAGATTCCCCCCGCCAGGCCGGCGGGGGCGATCCGCCCGCCATCCTAATAGGCCACAAAGTCTTCATAATTTTCAATAATTTCATTCTATTTTGTTTGCTATGGTAGAAACCAAGCAAACAAAACAAAAGAACTCTTCTGTAATTACACAAACGCTATTAGTTCACACTGACCAATACCAGCGGTACTCACACCAACTGACCAATAACAGCACAGCATTCTTTAGTGATGATTCACACTAGCTGACCAATGCAAGTGCGGCTCTATGTGACATCAGTTTAACTCCTGCGACTGACCCTTCCTTTAAAAAATTAATCAGCAGTAAATTACAAACTTTTCTCAAAGGAAAACAAAATTAGAAACAACATATACCAAACCTGCTTGTCTGCTCCACTAACGAAAAAGATAGAATAAATTACTCAATTCATCTTTATACGATTCACACATGGTGTATCATAAAAGAATACATAAAAACAGCAAATCATTAAAAACAAATATAGTGATATAAAACAGATCCAGTAAGATACAAATCTCACTTTAGCATGGAGCAGGTAAAGAATTTCTTCACATTAGTGTTGCCCTAAGAAATCCACGCATGTATAAAGATTTGGAAGAAATTGCAAATAAATAAATGTCGGCCCACATTGTTTAAAATTCTAAGATTTCATTAAAGGTATGATAAAAAATCTTTTCAAGTCTGTGTAGAAATTACAAAAGAACACTTAGGGGGTCATTAGGATGACGGGCGGACTTTGACCGCCCCTCATCCTGTCGGAATTTGGGACCGCCCGCCATAAGGGTGGGCGTCCCATGGGGGGTATTAGGATGTGCCCGCCACAGTGGCGGGCACATCCTGCATTTTTAGCATTGTGGCGGGCGGTGCTCTCTGCACCGCCTGCCACAATGCTAAAAATGCATTTCAGCATTTGCATAAACAAAGCGGCAGGTACCCCCGTGTGCACCCCCCATCTATACTTCACTCTGGGGGCCCGCAGGGGGCCCCCAGAGTGTAGACAACATACCTTTCTGTGGCGTCATCGCCGCCGCGGAAATGCACCTTACGACAACCATCATGATATGGCTGGCGGTGTCTGATAGACACCGCCACCATATTATTCCTTTTCCGCCCCGGCCGCAAGGCGACCGGGGCAGAAAAGCGGCGGACGGTCTCTCCGTCCGCCGAGGTCCCCCCGGCCATACTAATATGGCGGGGGGAAGACAAGTGTGGATGTCGGGCGTATTGCCACCGCCAGGCTGGCGGTGGCTACCGCCAGCCTGGCGGGGTCAATCCCCCCGACAACATAACGGGCCCCTAAATGTATGGTTGATTGTTTAGACACATTATCACAAGGGCAGATGATTAAATCATTTGACCAGTTGTTGACATTTGGGAAACTTATCAGGCGAAGGAACATATCTAACCTGAAATGTGTTAAAACAAATCTGTGCTGAGCCTTAAGAACATTAAAAAAGGTACGGTTGCATTGAAAAGGTGGTCAAAACCATTTGACTGTGTTGAACAGTTGGTTTGGCTGATTCCACACACAACCTCAGTTCCTCCAATAAATGTAAACACTCTGGCCCCGATTCACAGAACTAACTTACTCATTTTGGAATTCACAGAAGGCACTTACTCATTTCGGTATTCACAGAAGTTAGGAGTCCTAACTTTAGGAATTCTAAATGCCTTCTGTGAATACCGAAAGTCTTAAAGTTAGGATTTTTCTCAGTTTAGGAGTAGTAAAGTTAGGAGTCCTAACGTTAGGACTCCTAAATGCCTTATGTGAATACCGAAAGTCTTAAAGTTAGGATTTTTCTCAGTTTAGGAGTAGTAAAGTTTAGACTCCTAACTTTAGGACTCCTAAATGCCTTCTGTGATTACCGAAAGTCTCAAAATTAGGATTTTTCTCAGTTTAGGAGTAGTAACGTTAGTAGTCCTAACTTTAGGACTCCTAACTTCTGTGAATACCTAAATGAGTAAGTGCCTTATGTGAATACCAACATTAGTAAGTAGGTGCCTTCTGTGAATACCAAAATGGTAGTAAGTTTAGGAATTTGCCTTATGTTAGTTCTGTGAATCGGGACCTCAGCCTTTAGTACTTTCCTTGAGATGTTGCTCAAAGTTACAGGTTGATCATAACATTCCAGGAGACTACTGTCTGACATAACATTCTTAAGAAACTTTCACCTGGGGATTTTTAAAGCAAACTCTGAGTCGCAGTAGTCCTGTACTATGGCTCTGTTCAAGTCCATATAGTCTGAGGTCCTTATTTTGTGCCAAAGAAGGACTGGCTGAATCCTGATCAAATCTATTAGATAATTAGCTCCCAGTTCAGAGTGACATACAAAGTTTGAGCATCTGAGAGGAAGTGGTAAAACATTTTTTAAAAAAAAGGCATTTTCCACCACCTGTAATGGTTCAACATTTGTGTAACCCCATATTTCAGGACCATACATTGCAATAGTTCTACATTTTGCGTTGTAGATGGTTAACATTTCTTTTGGCTGATTACTCCCCCATTTCCTTGCGAAGTTACAAAGAGCCATGATAGATCTAACAAACTGCAACCTTCTCGAAGTAATAGCACTTTTTTCAATTCCCTTCACAGTCAAATACAATTCCCAAAAATAAGAAGGCCGGGTTATAGGTACAATGGCATTTCCTATAAAGATATTACGACATTTAGTTGAGATACGGCCCACTTTCATAACAAATGTCTTGCTTATATTAATTTGTAACCCCAGATGTTCCATAAAAAGGACAAAGCTGTCAAGGAGAGGCTGTAAAGCCAAAGGGGTGAGTGCCATAAGTACTTTGTTGCCTGCATAGATCAGAACAGGTATTGGCCGGTACTTAATTTGTGGCAAATCCTTGCACATACTAGCGAGGGGCAGGTATGCACCCTTGACGAACCCCGTTTTCAAAACTAAAGGGACGTGTACACTCACCCTTTATACCAAAATGTACCTTTGCGTAACTACTTGAATATAAGTATGTTTAAAAGTTAACAATAGTTCAGACAATACCCATCAAACTCATTACAGACCAAAGCTCCTCGTGGATTACACAGTCGAAAGCTGATGGTAAATCAACAAAAAACATATACAGTTTGCCACTTTTGATGTATGCGAATTTGCCCAGTAGCAAATTCAAGTTAATGGCTTGCTCTGTGGCCAATTTCCCTGGCGGAATCCATATTGTAAGTCAGAGATCTTATTATTACAATCCACCAAGCTTTGTAGTCTGCCTAAAAGTATACAGCCTACCACCTTAACCAGTGAATCTAGCAAGGAGATGGGTCTATAATGCTCTGGGCAGTTGCAATCACCTTTCTTAAATATTGGTACAATCTGAGACTCAGCCCAGGAAGAAGGGAACCCCCACTCTGGCAGGATCTAAAAACATGAGTAAAAAGAGGGCCCCAAAGATCAATGTTAGCTTTAAGCAGGGCAATCGGGACCACATCAGGATCTGGAGCTTGTTTTCCTTTACTTGAACTAATTGCAAGTGAAACCTCTTCCTGGATGAAATTTGGAGCAGAACAATCTAAGGCAGGAGTAAGCTTCGAGAGAGCTACCGTAGGGGCTGGAACAGTATGATTAATACCACATTCTGTAGCAGCTGCATACAAGCAGGAAAAAATGTGCTACCCATTCTTCTTTGGTCACCGCAGCCTCTATTTTTGGCTTATCACCTTCACTAAAGAATGGAGAGTTATTAACTTGCCAGAATGCGGTGGTGTCATTACTACGGCTAGCCTCATCCAGTTTCTCCCAGGCATCCTCTTTTAGGGCTTTTTTATGACTTATTTAGAGTAAGCCTGTATAGCCGTCTCCAGTGCTGAACCTCCCCTTTGTTCCTAGGTTTGTTTTTCATAGCTCTTATAGTTTTTTGTGGGCGTCACTGCATGCATGATCAAACCAGCCCTTCCTCTTTACCGATCTTGTCTTCTGGTTAGATGGTCACCCATTTTAATAGCTCTAGTAATTTGGCCAAAAGACTCCATGATGGCAGAGGCTTCCTCCAAAGTCTCCAGACAAACATCAATGGCTCTCCTTAGTTGCTGGATTATTTGCTCTAGGAAGCTAGTCGAGTCAATCATGGGCCATCGTAAAGTACAGCCATTCAATAGAGAGAGCTCTAAGTTCTACACGGCTAAAATGTGATGACAGGCCCTTTGATCTTTTGTTAACCCAGAGTTTAGCGCTAAACTCTGAAGATAATGGTCACTCATTGCACATGTAAAATTAGTCACTAGTGCAGAATAATGATTGGGGAAAAACAGAAAAGCGATGACACTTTTACCCATAGTGCCATCAGAAGTGCAGGATACCTCAACTGGGCTGTCCCCAAATTCATTACTGACACCTAAATCATATTTAAAAATAGGCTTGTTAAGTTTCTTACCATAGTATGAGAGTAGGAAATGAGTGACATCTTCATTTAATGGTCAGGTCATGCCACAACTACTGTTGGAAGGCATTTTACAGGGTTGAATGTTAAACCTCCCCCCCAAATCAGGATGTTGTCCCCATTCCCCTGAGAAACTCGGTATCTAGTAAGCCCAATATAACCAGCATGTCTGAATCAAAAGCATTGTTATAAAAATTAACTAAGATCAGCTTGGAGGATATAGAGAACTCAACAATAACAATTTGGTAAAAAGTACTAGGTGACTTAATGTTTATAGTAGAGGAGGGTAATTTATTTGACACATAAATGCAAAGCCCACCCTTGGGTCTACCGTGCCTTGATTGAATAGCTGGATAATTAAATGTTTTAAAACCATTCAAGTCACGTGGTCCAATGAACCAAGTTTCCTGTAAACAAATATTAGTAAAATTAGTTGTAAATTGAAGCCACTCTGGTGAGTTAAGCTTACCATGCAGCCCGCTAAGTTCCAGTATAAAACTGCGATGTTATTTAAATCTGGGGTTAAAGAGTCCACAGTTAACTCCTTTCCCAACGGGGATTGTTCTGCGATCCTTAGGACATTTAAACCTGCCTCTGGCTGAATATTATTGACAGGAGTTAGAATTATGGGGGCATAGCGTACAAAAAGGGTCTTACATAGCTTGGATTTGTGGGTGGTTGCTGCAGTGTACATTGCATTTGGGGGAGTCATTGTGTCAAAGCATTTGGTTGACTGAACAGTTGTCTGGGGAGCTTATAAAAGAAACCAAGTGGGAGAACTGACATTTGGTTTTGGGTTGGAAGCATTCACTTTGCCTGGCCCAATATTTTGTTTACTAGACCTGGAGTTTTGGCAGAGACCACCAAACAGTTACCCTGAAACACTTTAGTACCCCATTAGACCCACCCAACTTGTCTGGCCATCTTGGAATCTGCAAAAAGTGCTCCCCCCAACCCCACTTTAGAATTCAACCAGTTGAGAGATTTATTTTTCAATGAGTCCCATGTTTCATTGTGCGGAGAATCTATGGGTGGAATGATTGCCAAATGACCATATACGGGGTAGCATCAGGAGGGAGGTCTAGTCAATCCATGACACAGGCGGGGGGGGGGGAGTGTAAGGACAGTTTTCTCCAAATAGGTATTAAATGTGGAGACTGGTGATGCCCTCTTGTTATGAGCCCTTACTGCATCCGTATCAGAAACAAGTTGTTACTGGGGTACTGTAGTTATTACTGGTTGATGGGGTTGAAGTGGTTGAAGGGGTTGAAGTGGTTGAAGGTGTGCCTTACGAATTCCTGGAACAGGTTGTTGTACTGGGGTGGTTATGAATGTTCTGGATACAGCACCATCAGCACTACTGTAATCATTTGGCCATTGCCTCCCATTCCCTGAGTGCAAATTGACTGAACCTAATCTTTCTGCACCTGTTAGCACAGCACATTCAACAGCTTTAAGTTGATCTGTAAGACTACACACAGAGGATTTGATAAGATTTATCAATGCTTGCAGTGAGGTCACTAGTGAAGAACAGTCTATGGAGTCAGAAAGTACAGAGGCCAATGATTTGGTAAAGTCTCTCTGGGGCTTAGAGTTTGAGCCCAGTTTTAACACAGATGCCCTTTTTGTAACCTTTATTTTTCCATCACATAATACCATATTGGTATTAGCAGAGCGTTTTTTGGGTATTTTTTGCTGTTTAGATGGGGTATAGGTTTAGTATTGCCCGGTGAAATGAGGGTAAGGTTATGGACAAACTCATCTTTAATCACTATTTTTAAACTCATGGGCTGCATTTCAGGCATTTGCTCAGCATTTGAGGAAGTTATACATGTGTTAAAACGTTCAATGCTACTCTCAGTACAAATAGTTAGAGTTTCTTCCACACTTGAGATGTGCTTCTCGATGGCCCCCATTGCCCCTGTTATATATTTCATAATGGACTGTAGCGATTTTGGAGGTGATTTTGCTAGGGCAGAACTCAGATGTTTCCTTTTCCCCATGTCCATAAAGAAAAACACCACTGATTGAATCCAGAAACTACACGTGCAAAGATAGAGTAATATGAATGTCTGTTCCCTCCTGAGGTGGAAGCCGGGAGGTGGTGTGGTGAATACTGAGCCTTCTCGGCTCTTATCTTTTGTGTTGATTGATAGGAAAGCCATTATTTTAAAAGTGTTTTGTGTTTTTAAGAATTACTTTAAAAACGTTTTCCGAATGCAACTTACCTACCTGCACTGTTATTAAACTGCCAGCTCCCCTAACCGCTAATACTTCGATCCTCACTGCTGGTGCCCAGCCGATTTAGGGCTGAGGCACACGAACTCTCTTATTAGCGGTGGCCATTTTAGGTGGGTGGGAGGATTCCCCCTACAGCGCTCTAGTCGCCGAGCCTTTAAAAGAGCTCAAGAAACAGACGCAAGTCTAACTGAATGTCTGTTCCCTCCTGAGGCGGAAGCCGGGAGGTGGTGTGGTGAATACTGAGCCTTCTCGGCTTTTATCTTTTGTGTTGATTGATAGGAAAGCCATTATTTTAAAAGTGTTTTGTGTTTTTAAGAATTACTTTAAAAACGTTTTCCGAATGCAACGTACCGACCTGCACTGTTATTAAACTGCCAGCTCCCCCAACCGCTAATACTTCGATCCTCACTGCTGGTGCCCAGCCGATTTAGGGCTGAGGCACACAAACTCTCTTATTAGCGGTGGCCATTTTAGGTGGGTGGGAGGATTCCCCCTACAGCGCTCTAGTCGCCGAGCCTTTAAAAGAGCTCAAGAAACAGACGCGAGTCTAACTGAATGTCTGTTCCCTCCTGAGGCGGAAGCCGGGAGGTGGTGTGGTGAATACTGAGCCTTCTCGGCTTTTATCTTTTGTGTTGATTGATAGAAAAGCCATTATTTTAAAAGTGTTTTGTGTTTTTAAGAATTACTTTAAAAACATTTTCCGAATGCAACTTACCGACCTGCACTGTTATTAAACTGCCAGCTCCCCTAACCGCTAATACTTCGATCCTCACTGCTGGCGCCCAGCCGATGTAGGGCTGAGGCACCCGAACTCTCTTATTAGCGGTGGCCATTTTAGGTGGGTGGGAGGATTTCCCCTACAGCGCTCTAGTCGCCGAGCCTTTAAAAGAAACGGCTATGCCTCCGCGCAGCGGACGCACACTGCGGGTGCGCCGGATCACCGCCGGAGTCACGCCAGAGTCCAGCCCGTCTGCGCCCGTCCGCACTGAGGACGGGCTGCAGGACGGTCAGGATGGTTTCTATCACTCACCCACTATTCAGGAGTCGGATATATATACCACCCTGTTGTCACAACGACCTCGCCCCTTGCTGTGTCATCATACCATCTCACCAGAAGGTATACCTTTCCACAAATGTGGTTGCTGTCCTCCCCCTTCTATTCACCCTAAATCTTCTAGGAGACGCCAGACTAAGGCTAGGTCCACCGAACCTCTGACACATTTTAATGGCTTTCTCATCAATGCTAGATCGCTGATCAAAAACAAGACAGGGTTCAATGACTTTGTCACACAGAGGCAGCCTTCCTGGGTTTTCATAACAGAGACCTGGGGTTCGGTTTCATCTGGCCCCGATCTGGTCGAGGCTATCCCTGATGGATATGCACTGACCAGAATGGATCGTACTAGGTGTAGGAGTGGTGGACTTGGAATCTTGTGTAGGGATGATTTCACCTGCCGCATCGACCCTCTCCCAACCCCCACGGAAAACTATGAGGCACTGCACTTTATTATACAGTTAAATCCCTCTGCCACCTTCACTGGTATTCTCTGTTATAGGCCTCCTGGCCCCAGAACAAATTTTTGTCACAATCTTTTTACATTATTAGAACCGTTTATTAGTAGGTCCAATTTCACTCTCCTCGGTGACTTTAGTTTTTATTTGGAATCACTTGAGGATAATAACTCCAAAGCTCTTCTTGAAGGACTCGCCTCTTGTGGGCTAAACCAACTCGTCGGTGGTCCTACCCATATTGCTGGACATACCTTGGACGATATTTTTTCTAGTGATTTTAGACTGACGACTGGATCCCCTATCCCTCTTTCCTGGTCTGACCATAAAGCAGTCCCTCTCTTTCTCAAGCTGAACCCCTCTGGTCCTGACCAAACCACTAAGAAAGTATGGGATTACAGGCGAAAGTACAATAAAATCTCAAATTCCACTCTCTCCCCCTTCCTGACTGATTTTCATCCTCTCTCCCTACCCGACGTTAATGAAGCTGCCCTAGGCCTATCGGACACTCTCTCCAATGCTCTGGACGTGTTAGCACCCTCTAAAAAATACTACTCTGCTCGGAAATGTCCATCGTCACCCTGGTTCTCGGAACATCTCAGATCATTACGGCAGAAATGTAGAAAGCTGGAGAGAGCCTGGTGTGAATGTCCTGATCTTCTAGGGAAAAATGTACATAAATCTGCCCTGAGAGATTATAAAAAGGCCATAGCTATAGAAAAAAAGATCTACTACAGCAAGGTTACCACCTCACTTAAATCATCTAGATAGCTTTTTAAAATGATTGATTCACTCTCAGTACCTAAAGCCATTGAGTCAGTTAACGAGTCCCAGGCGCTTTGCAACAACATCGCAAGCTTCTTCCTCACCAAAATTTCTGATATCCATGCCTCTTTAGCTCTTCTTAATACTGAATTAGATGCTAATAGTGTACTCTTGCCTCTTTCCTCTCCTTCTCCACACAATGAAATCCCCGAATTTGATCCCCTGTCTAATTTTTCTAAATTTCCTCGCTTGATCTAAATCGCCTCCTTGACTCCACTAAATCATCTTCGCCTCTTGACCCATGTCCTTTAAAGATAACGAAGTCATGTAGAGAGACAGTTCTTCCTCCTCTTCTGCAAGCTATGAACATGGTGAAAGATGAGGGGTCCTTTCCTACCCCTTGGAAATCAGCGGTGGTCAAGCCCCTTTTAAAGAAACCCTCCCTAAACCCTGAAATCTTAAAAAATACCAGCCAATATCTCTGCTTCCTGCCCCAGCAAAGATACTTGAGGCTCACCTCAATTCCCATCTCACTACCTATCTGGAGACGAAGGGCCTTCTTGACATTTCCCAGCACGGGTTTCGTGCTGCTCATAGCACAGAGTCTGCCCTCATTGTCGTAGCTAATAACATCCGCTCCGAAGTGGACAGAGAGCAGACCGCATTATTGGTGCTACTTGACCTTACAGCAACAGTTGATACCCTATCCCCTTCCATTCTGGTTGACCGTTTGAAGGGGATAGGAGTAGAGGGAACTGCTCTGAGCCTCCTGTCTTCTTTTCTCTTTCAGAGACAACAGAGGGTCCAGCTTGGTAGTTTCCTTTCCCCCTCCAGGCCGTGCAATGTGGGGTTCCTCAGGGCTCTGCACTGAGTCCCCTGTTATTTAACATTTATGTAACCCCACTTGCCGAGGTAATAAGATCATTTGGGTATCAAATACTGTCTTATGCAGATGATACCCAGATTATCATTTCCACCACCTCACAGGCCTCAGCGGCTGCCTCCAAATTCTGATCTTGTATGGAGGCAGTGTCGCAGTGGATGGTGTGTAACTACCTAAAGTCTCAATGGGGAGAAAACAGAGGACCTAGTCTTTGGAGGTAACCATGACATCTGGTCCGAAGACTGGTGGCCCCCCTCCCTAGGTGACTGCCCTAAACCTTCCAACTCGGCTAGAAACCTGGGTGTCCTCATAGACTCGGCCCTCTCCTTCGACCTTCAGGTCAACAGAACTGTATCCACCTGCTGCAATACCATCCGCATGCTAAAAAAAATTGCCCCCTTTTTATCATCTGACGCGCGTAAGCAGCCCACAGTCGCCCTGGTGTCTTCCAGGCTCGACTACTGTAATGCGTTATAGGGGGGCATAAACAAGAAATCCCTATACCGTCTCCAGATGGTCCAAAACTCTGCTGCTAGGATGGCCCTAATGTTGCCTAGGCTTACATCTGCAACACAAGCCAGGAAGGACCTCCATTGGCTTCCAATGCACGCTAGGATTTCCTTCAAACTTATCTGTTTGACCCACAGGGCTGTGTTTGGATCTGCCCCCGAAGGTGTATTGACTCTGGTTAGTCTTTACTCCCCTAATAGACCCTTACGGTCACCCTCGCGAAATCTGCTTGTTATTCCCAGATTCAAAAAGGCTAGATGGGGTGGACGAGCCTTTTCCACCCTAGCTCCCAAATTGTGGAACAGTCTCCCTCCCGAACTCTCTAACCAACCCTCTCTGGCCATATTTCGGAAACTTTTGAAGACATGGCTTTTCTCTCAGGTCTATCACTAAATTTTTATTCTGTATGAATGTATATGTACGCACTGCTCCTTGATGCCCGTTGGGCTAAGTCTGCGCACTATAAATCAAATTTCATTCATTCATTCATTCAATGTAAAACTAACAGCAAAAAGAAAAGTTCAAAGTTACAGTACCAAAGTCCAAGTAGTCATCGGCGGATGAGAATGCAGAAGACTAAGAGTTGCTGACAGAACCCACATCAAAGAGGGGGGCCCAGCCCTGCCTCCTCCTGCCGCTGACAGGCACAGATGGACCCTCTCCTGGCCTGAGCTTCGACCAGGCATGCCCAAGCGCTTCCCACGCCACAGGAACTTCAAGCTTTCTTTATGCACCTTGTGGCGCTTCTCTAACATGGTTGTGGCACCTGCTCTGAGAGCTGTTGGGGGATGCAGTCCCCTTTGCAAAGTATTTGTGGAAAAGTAAATTTTGCCATGTTCTGTGTCCCTACGTGTCCCCCATCTTATGTTATGTGTGCATGATTAATATGCATATGTATTCCCCATGTTTGATTAAAGACACACTTACAGTTGTGTCCATCTCTAGTATGCCAGTCCCCAGTTCTCGTGAAAGCTACGAGTATTAGGCCTATGTAAAGTTACGTTGCCACGTTTCACAGTGTGCACGTTATTCCAGTAAAAGTCCCCGTTTCTAGGCCTCAAAAGGGCCCGGACACCAGATTCAGCTCCTGTCTCCTGAGCCCTCGCTGAGGAGCGATACAGCCCCCACCTGTATTCCTGACCCTTCACTTACTTCCTGCCTCACAGTGCCCGGCTCAGCCTGGCTCTGCCTGCTAGTCTGCCAAAAGAATGTTATGATTCTAGTTATCAGTCCAGCTCTCCTTCTCTGCATTCCTAAGCTACTGAATCGCATCAATAGTTTCCGTCATCGTCTAGCCTTTACGTCTCCATGTAAGAGAAATACTGTATTAATGGTCATTTCATATTCTTCAACACGCACTACATGTAGAATAATGCATGCACCAGTCTTAGAGTCTTAGAGTCTGTTAGCCTTTACCCTGATAACTTTTGGATTCTATCAACATGTCCTCTAAACATCAGATACTAGATAGTGTTTAGGTACATGTCGCCCTGACTCTCCAGACTTCAGTCTCTGCTCCTAGCGCAGAAGTCATAGCCCCCAGCTTCTCCTAGTAACACGTCATTGTCAGTTTGTGCGCACCATTAGGTTAGAGGTCCCGGCTCCTTAGGTAGCCCCCTCCATGTTTCCGCCCCATTTATGACATATTCTGTTACGTTTACATCACATGTCTATGTATACGCCTCCTGTTACACCCACTTTCACCCTTATCTTTCGCGACTGCTATAGGCCCCTCCCACTACTACGCCTGTTGCAATGAAATGCTATGCGATTGCTCTAGTGTATATATATTTGTGCCTTGTTATTAAAAGTTGCTAGCCATCCCAGATCTTGCCCGTGCAGGTTGTCCTGTTCCTGTCCTTTATGCTGTATTAAAACCTGCAAACTCCTACTACCTCGAATCTTGACTCTTATTTTATTGAGCTATCTGTTATTACTATGTCCAGTCAAAAATAGATCCGGTATTATTTATTTATATACCACATAATGGCGCCCGAATAGGGACTTGCCCTTTCCCCACGCGCCGGTGAAGCCACGTATGCCCCCTGACCCTCTGCAGCCGTGACGGAACTCTTCTGCGCACCGGCAGATATTTCTGCTTCAAGTATCCCTCAGGCCCACGGAGGAGACGGAGGTTGCGGTCCAGCATCCAGACGAGGCGGTGGAGGAACGCGGCGAGTCCCGACCAGAGCCCAAGCCGAGAGTCCAAGGTCCGAGGTATCCGGAGGCCCACCCGTAACTGAAGTCCGAAGTTCGTCCGTCCGGCGTCGAAGCAGTCCAGTCCAGTCCGAGGCCTTCCGTTCTTGCTGCCCGGTGAGTACCGTTGCTGGGGTAGTATCTAGACAGGGTCAATCTAATTGACTCTGGTCCGTGGGTTTTGGTGGTACACAGACCCAACACGAAGTGTCCACTCCGGTGGATGCGGGTCCTGACGTGTCTCTTTATGAGACCGGTAAGTTTCGTACTGTTTCAGCAGTGCATCTAATTTCTGTTCTAGTCCGTTCTGTTCTCGAGAAAATTCATGTATTCTGTTTTCAGTATTCCAGGTAGTATTCTGTTCGAACTGTTATTTTAAATGTTCTTCATGTGTTTTAATGTCGTGGTATGAAAGTGGTGTAATTATCATGTTCATTGTGTATTGTATTGTGTCTAGACTACAGTCCAGTCATGCCGTTGTTTTCCAAACTACGTCAGTTAAAAACCAGAAAAGGTCTATTAGAAGCAGCAGTTCCTGTCCCGCCTAGGGACAGTCCAGGTCACTTTATGTATCAAAAGCATGGCATAAGTGCCATATTGTATCTAGATTTATGGGTGGAGTACACCAAAGAGTTAGAAGAAAAGTATAGATGGCCCGTATCAGGTACGTGGGATGCCGAGTGCATCATGCGAGTAGAAGAAGCATTATGGAAAAAGAAAGCCAGACAGTCACAGAAAGATGCCATCGAGTTATGGCGCAAAGAATCTCATAAAAGACCGAAAAAGAAATCAGAAAGTCAGAATTAAGTAGAGAATCCATAGAAAGAGCCCAAGAAAGGGAACTAATCGAGATAGGTGAACGAGTTAAAACCGAACAGTCAGACAGACAGAGGAATGCCCTCATTAAGGGTATGTATCCTCTTCTTGCCGAGGGCTTGCCAAAAGCGACCCCGGAGGCATCCAGTAATTTTCCGCCACCATTAGTTCCGACCAAGCTACGTCACAAACCGACCGCAGCTGATATTTTTATTTCGTCCTATTTGGACGACACAGTCCCGGAATATGCAAATCCCGTTCCGCCAGTTCCTGTAAATCATGTAATTCCTGCTCCCCCAGACACCGGGGCACCCTTTGCAGTACCTGCTACGGTACCCCCGGTCCAGCCCATAGTACAACTTCCCGCCACATCAGTCACTCTGCCAGCACGAAGAGTATCAGTCGACGATTCTAGTCTAGGGGCCGCAGGAGGAGGTCCTCCTGGTACCCCGCCACCACACCAACGTGTAACGTTAGTCGAGTTACATGAACGTGCGTTACAGCGTACGCCCAAATATAAGTCCGTTGCAGACATCCGACGAGCTCTTACTGAATGCCGCTATGATCCAGTCACAGGCGATGATAGTACGGTTATATACTCCATACGTGTAAGACGGGTGACCGGGTATTTGGACACCCTACCAGATATGAAAGAAGATCTAGACAGAATATATCGTTTCATCCGTACAGGGGATGATCCAGAAAGTATTGGCGAAGCCATGTCTCAAAGGAAAGCTGAGATCCAGCTCATGATATTAAAGTTTCTGATTAATTGTTTAATAAGGGAACAAGATTATCCGACTAAAGATCCGGCCGAAATGAGAATCCTGACAAGGTGGAGTGATAATATAGCCGAGGGTAAGCACAGAACCATCAGTAGTATAGAGAGTATGTACAAGAAAATTCGTAAGGAAATAATAAGGTTACACGAACAACGTAAAACAGCACAAGTAAGCGAGAAAGAGAATGACTCTCCTACAGAAGAGGTAGAGGACGAGAATACCGCCAGAATAGCGTATGTAGGAAAATCTAGATTTCCAGACCGCCATTTACGCCTAGAACACAAGAAAATCTTTCATCATCCAGCACCAGAACAAGGTTCTCTGGAACAAGTATTTCAAGCTACCGATCACATTTTGAAATCACGAATCGGTTATAGTGAATTAAGTACTATGCATGAACAAGAACTAGCCCGATCAGCAGTCCGATGGACTACTGATTCTACCACTTTTCCAGACGAAATAGTGGCACAAATGTTTCTGAAATTGCCCCCAGCCGAGCAACGACTGGTGGGTGTGTATATGATTCAGCACCTCATCACATTGTATGAGGGTCAACATTCTGATCCAGGTCCGTTACATGATGTCCTGAACGAGTTACTCCAGTATAGATGGAAAGGTTTAGGTACCGATTTAATTAGTGTCATTCTAGAACAGCGCCATAAATATAGTATGTTTTTGAACCCGCATTTTGGTCATGTCTCACCTCCAGAAAGTAAACCGTTTTACATAGATAGACAGAATCCGTTACGAGAAGTACACCCAGTCAGGACAGCAGATGGTGAAATGCAACGAGTATTTGTTTACACCCCGATTACAAAAATGGAACTCTTAGAGATGAAGAAATTAATTCCTTGTCATGACAAAGATCCAGCAGGGTTCCACCGAGAATTAAAGGACATGCTCCGTATGGGAGAATATACGTATCCAGATATTATTAAAATGTTAAAAGTCCTGTTGCCTGCGGGCATATATGAGAAACTCAAGGAAAAAGAATGGGAGGTGGGAGAGAAAAAGATCGATTGGGCAGTTCTAGAAGCTGAAGATAAGATACGAATACCAGGTACCGGTCTTGGAGAGAAATGTAAAGAATTACCAGAACTGTTAATACAAGTTTTGCCAAGATTGTTAGCCACGAAAAAGGAAGACTGGGATGCAATCTCAGCCTGTAAACAGAAACAAGATGAAGATACTAGTGATTTTTATTCTAGGTTTGAAAAATGTTTTATTATAAACAGTGGATTGAAGACGAGTAGCGAGTCATACCCTCATCTTTTTGTTACTAAATTAGTCGAGAATTCAAGTCCACAAGTTAAGAATCGAGTTTTGAAAGTCGAAAGTACGTGGCAAGCTAGTACCCCGTCCCAGATGTTACAGATGCTCCAGTATCACCAGAATAGAATCAGAGAAGAGCAAGAACACGAGAGAAAACGTATGAAAGACACGAAAATGAAAGTACTAGTTGCACAATCTGTTCCACAAGACAGTCAGAAGAGGGGTCCGAATCAAGCCAGTCATCCTGCAGCTCCCGTTAAAGGGACATGCAATTATTGTAAACAGCCAGGTCATTTCATAAACGAGTGTGCAGTTCTGAAACATAACATAGCCACTGGTAAAACTAAAGAAAGACCACGTCCGCCTAGACAAGAACAAGTTTCACAGACTTCTCAGCCACAGAATGCACAACAGACAGTTCCAGCACCGCAGCCTATTGCTGCAACACAGCATGTTACACAGCAAATGTACCAGTATGCTCAGACAGAGTATCCAGAGTATCAACAGTATTCATGAAACAGCCTAGAGAGGGAGGTAGGCTTGCCTCTCATCGAGATTCCTGTAGATCAAGAGGGTCCCTATGTTCATAGTCAAGTATTAGGGAAAGACAGAAAGTTTCTGATTGATACAGGGGCAAGTAGGACCACTATAAGTCACGCCGAAGTTCCAGGGGCTCCGCTCTCAGGCTCTAGAAATGTTTCCCTTGGATTTTCAGGAAAGCCTATTGTAAACGAGATATCTAAGCCAGTTACTTTAGAAGTAGGTCCATTGTCCCGCACTACTGATCTATTACTTACGAAGTCATGTCCAGAAAATTTGTTAGGCATTAAGACACTGAAAGAATTAGGTGCAGTCATATGTTGTTCCCCCGAGGGAATACGCTTGTTTTTACGTGACTTCAAGGGTCACTATGTATTACGAGATTTTGATTCGAGATTGTCTAATGTTCCGCAGCATCTATGGGCGCAAGGTCCAACTGATGTTGGCTTCATGCAAATCACACCCCATCGTGTGACTCTCAAGCCAGGTGTAGTGTTACCACGAATCAGACAGTACAGATTACCACCTGAGGCTGTAGCAGCCTTATCCAAAATTATTGACGAGCTCATGGCTCAAGGAGTAGTTGTAGAAACTGACTCCAATGTATGTAATTCTCCGATCATTCCAGTCATGAAACGTACTGATCCAAATGCACCCCCAGTATATCGATTAGTGATTGACCTTCGAGAACTCAATAAATGTATTATTCCCCAGTACCCAGTTGTCCCAGATATCTCTTCCCTATTGACAGCTATTGATTCCGAAGCCTCATTTTTTACAGTCATAGACCTCAAGAACGCGTTTTTCAGTGTCCCCATTCATCCAGACAGCCAGTTTCTTTTCGGTTTTTGTTTAAATGGAAGGAGCTATAAATTCACACGAGCTCCTCAAGGTTTCACAGAAAGCCCTAGTATTTACAGTCAAGCACTTAAGAGACAACTAGACAACATTCACATGCCAGCTGACACTGCCCTGCTCCAGTATGTCGATGATCTACTGATCACAGCCCGTTCTGAACGTGCTTGCGAGCGAGCATCACTTACAGTCTTGTATTTCCTTGCCGAGATGGGGCACAAGGTGTCCCCTTCAAAGCTTCAATTCTGTGTCCAGCAAGTGATCTACTTAGGCCACTTACTGTCCAAGTGGGGTAGGCAGTTGACACCAGACCGTATCCAGTTAATAGCGAGTCTTCCTCAGCCCAAGACCCAGAAGGAGGTACGTGCTTTTATCGGCCTTACTTCTTATTGCAGACAATGGATTCCTCAGTATGCATTTCTAGCCAAACCACTGATACAGTTAACGACACAGGAGGCAGCCGTATCGACTGTCCTCCCTTGGACATCTGAACATACACTTAGTTTCAATGAGTTAAAGAAAGCTTTATGCCAAGCTCCTGTTCTAGCTACACCGAACTACAGTAAGCCTTTTACACTTTTTGTCACAGAACGTGAAGGTACAGCATTATCTGTTCTCACACAAGATCAAGCAGGACAATACAAGCCCTGTGCTTATTTTTCGAGCACATTAGATCCAGTAGCCCAGGCTCTGCCTGCGTGCCTCAAGTCAGTTGCAGCCACAGCACTGGCTATCAGACAAAGTGATTCCATAGTATTAGGTCACTCCTTGACAGTACAAGTTCCACACTCCGTGGAAGTTCTTTTAAACCGAACACAGACTCAGCACTTGACAATTGCACGTTTAACAGGTTATGAACTGACACTGTTCCAGCCACACATAGAAATCAGACGCTGCAATGTTTTAAATCCTGCTACACTGTTACCGTCAGTTATTTCGAATCCTGCTACACACGACTGTGTGGAAGTAGTTAATACTATGACTAGGCCAAGACAAGATCTGACAGATATTCCATTACCAGATCCCGACCTGACACTTTATGTGGATGGTTCATGTATGAGAACAAGTACAGGAGAACTAGTAGCCGCGTATGCAGTGACTACTGACACTGAAGTTATTGAAACACACCGTATTGACACTCTGTCTGCTCAAGCAGCAGAGCTAGTTGCTCTGACACAAGCCTGCATTCACGCCAAGAACCTGAAAGTTAATGTTTACACAGATTCACGCTACGCATTTGGAGTTGTACACGACTTTGGAGTGCTCTGGCAGGAGAGAGGTTTCATGACTTCTCAAGGAACCAAGATTCAGCATGGTCTCCTTATTCAAGCTCTGTTAGATGCCATACATTTACCGACATCTATTGCTATCATGAAATGCAAAGCACATACGAAAGTTACTGACATTATTTCTCAAGGTAATGATCTAGCAGATCGCACAGCCAAGCTTACAGCACAGACTCTAGACATGTCAGTTAATCCGACACAGACACATACTCCAGATCCGACTACCTGTATGACAGTTAAGGACCCTACTCAAGATGTCATAGATATCCAGTTACATGCTACTCCCGATGAAATCAAGAAATGGTCCGAACAAGGAGGGGTCCAGACAGATCAGGGATGGGTAACGAAGGGAAAAGCCACATGGTTTCTCCCCGACTCTATGGTTCAAGTCATTATCAATACCGCACATAGTCCAGCACACTTAGGAGAAAAAGCTATGTTAGACAGTATCCAGAACATTTGGTTTAACAAGCATTTACGAGCTGCAGCCAAGCAGAAAGCCCGTACCTGTATGATATGTTGCCAGTTTAATCCAGGTAAAAGTGTCCCGGTGGAACAAGGGGGATTCCAGCCCCCTGACCACCCTTTTGAGGTCCTCCAGATGGATTATATTCAGATGGAGCGATGTCGAGGTTTCAAGTATGTCCTTGTAGTTGTATGCGCTTTGTCCAGGTGGACAGAAGCATATCCAGTCCCAGATTACACAGCCGCGACCACTGCCAAGCAGTTGGTTCATGAATATTTCCCCCGTTATGGACTCCCTAGGGTCGTATATTCTGATAACGGCCAGCCATTCTCATCTGAGCTCATGAAACACGTTTCCCTTTTGTTAGGGTACCAGTGGAAGTTCCATTGTGTACGCCATCCTGAAGCAGCTGGTCTAGTAGAGAGACATAACCAGACCCTGAAAATCCGCATTGCCAAAGTCTGTAAAGAGAAAGGTGTGGACTGGCTAGTAGCTCTGCCAGTCGCTTTGTTTTATATGCGCATGGTCGCACATTCCAGATCAGGTCTGTCCCCGTATGAGGTCGTATTCGGCCACCCCCCTAATATGTGGGGTACACCTAGACCTCGAAGTATTACAGATGTTTCAAGTAATATGCTGACAGATTACCTAGCTTCCTTGATGTCTGCCCTACACTCTTGTCGTTCACAGGTTGGCGCCGCATTTCCAGACAATACCGAGGTGGCACCGCATGAAATCGTTCCCGGAAGTCTGGTTCTTGTAAGGAACTTTGATCGTTCAAGTCCGCTGGAGCCCCGCTGGAAGGAGCCCAAGCAAGTCCTCCTGGCCACCCGTACTGCCGTCAAGCTGGAAGGCAGGAAGGGCTGGGTGCATTTGTCGCATGTAAAGAAATTTTATGGACTAAAGACCGTTTCCAAGAACATTTCCCAGGATTTTAAAGACTGCCAAAGTACTATTCTCAAGGACTGTCCCGCAAATGACATTGATACGAAACCCTCCCTGTTAGAGAAAACTCCGCAGCAGGAGTATAAGTTAAAATTAAGGTCTAGTAAAATAAGTCAGCCAGTTTGATTGTCTAAGTCCTCCCCTAGGTGAAACGGTTAGACCGGTTTCTGACATGTATAAAATAGACCCCCATAGAGAGAGAGTTAGTGAGAACTCTAAAAGTTGCATTATTATTTTATGTTTTCTGCTATATCTCACCCTTATGATTACCTGCATAAGTTATGCATTGTATTTATATTTTCCAGTTTCTCATGTAAATAAGTCTTCTAATACTACAGTAGAGCATACGTTTAGTGATCTGCCTCCTCATGAACTATCTTATCGTCTTGCTATGCGAAATAATTCCTTTATCCGCATGTTACATTATTCACACCAGACCAGCAATGCCACTAATTGTTGGGTGTGTGGTCGACTCCCCCCTTTTCAGACACCGAAGGGAGTTCTGCCACTGTTTCCTTATCCATTTTCACATAATGGTTCATGTGGAGCATGGTCCACGTTAACGTCATCCTCAAATGATATGTCCTTTCTGAACAGTACATGTTTTCCAGTCAAGCAAGGTCTTCCCCACAGAACAGGGTTAGATCTAGAAAATGAAGTTTATAATTTGGGTAATTATTCTTCGAATTTTATGGTCCTGAATGTTCAGTCTGATTCTACTCCAGACTTACCTGCTATGTCAGTATTACCAGTCAAAGGTGAATTATGTGTCAGAAATAATGGTTCCGTACATGTAGGACATAGTGATTGTACTACTATTATCAAGTATAGTGACAGTAGGAAATCTATTTTCAAAGCTTCACGTCATTCTTATTTTGTTTGTGGTCAGACCGCATATGTTCGTCTGCCCCTCGATTGGGAGGGAACCTGTTACATTGCATTCCTACTGCCACCAGTTTTTCTAGCCCCACCTGACTATTATAGGAACTCCCACCTAGTACATACTAGACACAAGAGAGACCTCCCGATTGTTGATTATACTGAAACTACTCTAGAACAATACATAGATATCAATAAAGGTGTCTTCCCCTACTTAGGTACTGTCGTGAATAGTAAACTGATACGTAGATTAACCAGAACACTTGAAGCAGTAGTGATTGAGACTACCTCTGCTCTAGGTAACTTAACCGAAGAGCAATCCTTTATGAGAATTGTCGTGCTCCAGAATCGTCTTGTCCTTGACGTCATACTGGCCGATAGGGGCGGGGCATGTAGAGTCATCGGATCTAGTTGCTGCATTTTCATTCCTAATAACGCGCCGTCTGTTTATTCAGCTATAACCAGACTCCATAAAATTGCCCATCTGTTACACCAAAATCCAGGCACCTGGACATGGTCCGGTTGGTTCTGGAATATAATTTCCGCCTGGGGATGGAAAGTGTTGTCCTTTCTAGGTATTGCAGTAGCGATCATATTCAGTTGCTGCCTCTGTATACAATGTGGCCCTGCGATTTGCGGCATTTGTGCTACCTCTTGTATTCCTAGTCCCAAGTCCCGTTCTAAATCCAGTTCCAAGAAAATTCGAGACGAGCAAATGATACTGTATGAAATAATAGATGGTATCATGAATATTGATGTTTCCTGATGGAAACGTAGTGACAAGGAGGGAATGTGGAAAAGTAAATTTTGCCATGTTCTGTGTCCCTACGTGTCCCCCATCTTATGTTATGTGTGCATGATTAATATGCATATGTATTCCCCATGTTTGATTAAAGACGCACTTACAGTTGTGTCCATCTCTAGTATGCCAGTCCCCAGTTCTCGTGAAAGCTACGAGTATTAGGCCTATGTAAAGTTACGTTGCCACGTTTCACAGTGTGCACGTTATTCCAGTAAAAGTCCCCGTTTCTAGGCCTCAAAAGGGCCCAGACACCAGATTCAGCTCCTGTCTCCTGAGCCCTCGCTGAGGAGCGATACAGCCCCCACCTGTATTCCTGACCCTTCACTTACTTCCTGCCTCACAGTGCCCGGCTCAGCCTGGCTCTGCCTGCTAGTCTGCCAAAAGAATGTTATGATTCTAGTTATCAGTCCAGCTCTCCTTCTCTGCATTCCTAAGCTACTGAATCGCATCAATAGTTTCCGTCATCGTCTAGCCTTTACGTCTCCATGTAAGAGAAATACTGTATTAATGGTCATTTCATATTCTTCAACACGCACTACATGTAGAATAATGCATGCACCAGTCTTAGAGTCTTAGAGTCTGTTAGCCTTTACCCTGATAACTTTTGGATTCTATCAACATGTCCTCTAAACATCAGATACTAGATAGTGTTTAGGTACATGTCGCCCTGACTCTCCAGACTTCAGTCTCTGCTCCTAGCGCAGAAGTCATAGCCCCCAGCTTCTCCTAGTAACACTTCATTGTCAGTTTGCGCGCACCATTAGGTTAGAGGTCCCGGCTCCTTAGGTAGCCCCCTCCATGTTTCCGCCCCATTTATGACATATTCTGTTACGTTTACATCACATGTCTATGTATACGCCTCCTGTTACACCCACTTTCACCCTTATCTTTCGCGACTGCTATAGGCCCCTCCCACTACTACACCTGTTGCAATGAAATGCTATGCGATTGCTCTAGTGTATATATATTTGTGCCTTGTTATTAAAAGTTGCTAGCCATCCCAGATCTTGCCCGTGCAGGTTGTCCTGTTCCTGTCCTTTATGCTGTATTAAAACCTGCAAACTCCTACTACCTCGAATCTTGACTCTTATTTTATTGAGCTATCTGTTATTACTATGTCCAGTCAAAAATAGATCCGGTATTATTTATTTATATACCACATATTGGTGCCTGGAAATGCAGAAATGGTCTCCTGCACCGGGGGAGCCCCGAGCTTCCTTTATGTGCCTCCTGGTGCTTCTATGACGTGGTTACGGTGCCTGCCGCAAGAGCTGTTGGGAGATGGAGTCCCCTCTGCAAAGTGCTGGTGCCTGGAAATGCAGAAACAGGTTTTTGAACATTCATTAGTCTGACCTTTAAACCCCAAACGGTATTACCAGCATTATTTTCAAGAAGATGGAACAAAAGCTTCTTTTAGCTTTGTGCATGCAGACATTCTGCTTGTTCTGCTGGGCATTATGATTCAATTACTCAAAGAATTCTTTCACTACTAGCAGAATAGTCACCACTGTTGCTCCAACCTCAATGAAGTGAAAAATTATTGCGACTACTTCAACTGTGCTTTGTAACAGTACCCAAATAAATCTCCACTATACTAACTTTAAAGTTCGCTATGCAATATTAACAATCTAGCTGTTGCTTAATACCACATGGGCAGACAACGCAAAACTACTTAGTGTATGCCACACTAAGACCTGCCCATTAGGCTAATATCATCATCCCAGGATCTTAGGCAACTTCGTACCTGCCTTTCTTAAGGTCAACGGCGGACCAGAACATATAACAATGATACAAAATAATAATAACAAAAATTATTAATTCTGTCCTAATCAATCGCCAATTTATTCATTAAAACCATCAACTCTGCTGCCAAAAACTGATGCAGCGGATGGGACTTTTGCTAATTTTACCCTCTGGACCCAATTTAATACCTAACAGCCGCTTTCACACTGCATGAGTTTAATACCATATTATCATTTTCTTTTGTCTACTTTGGTCCTTTCTTCTCTCTGATGAATCAATAAAGTTGTTAGGGATTGGCAAAGGATTGACAGAATTCTAATAATAAGGACCTAAATAAAGAAGAATTATTCAATATAACCATTTGCATTATTAAAACAGACTCTGATTACTTATCAATATGCTTTTATCTATATTAATGTGAATGGTCATCATGTACAATACAACTTGAATCCTAGACAGTCATGCAAGAAAAAGAACAAATAGTAATTCAAAAAACACATCCCAAACATTCATGTCTTGAAAGCGTGGATAGGTGACGGGACAAAAGAATAAAGACATTTGCATATAAGATAAATGCACATTCAGAATATCATACCAACCTTATAATACAACATTTCTAGTAGTCAAAAAGCCACTCTCTGGCTTGGAGAGTAAGCTGGGGTACCCTCAAAGATATGAGGAGCAAAGTTAAATAGTCAGGATCAGCAGAACAACAGCCAGCCAATAAAGTTAGGAAACAGCAACACAGCTCTCTCCTTTCGCAAGGAAACCTATCCTCAGTCATCCTAACAATGAAAATGATCATTAATAGTTATACCCTAATTCATTAAAGACCCAACCCCCATGTATCATCACACAAAAAAATCCTCATTCCCTATTGGTCAAAACCAGGGGCTGTCTGGTCACTCCACTTTTGGTGTGCCTAACTGTTCAACAGTTCATTTGTCTTTAGAACACTTCTGTCATCGACCTTCAGCAGAGGCAACTCAAATAATCTCTTTCGCGGCTTGTACATTTCTCGAGCTCGCTAATGTATCAAACTCATAGTACAAGTGTCCGCATACTCGGCTCGGCAAGGAAATTCCATTCATAATGTTCATTATTTCCTCCACACGGCCTTGGCCATCATCAGGAACATCGTCAGGAATTCACGAAGGACAAATAAAATTTCTCTACAGCCTACGTTTTAATAAGCAAATTAAACCTAAAAATACTCTTGAGACCTTCTCTGCAGAGCAGTGAAATGTGCTCCATTATTATTGTTTCTTTGCAACACGTTTTGTATATTTTCAAACAGAAAAAGAACATATCATGTTTCTTTTAAACTTATTATGATTATTGTTTACTTTTGCTGGTATTTCTGTAGTGTTCATTTACATTTGGGGCCTACTATAATAGCACTGGAAGCACTAGCTTCTTTCCAGCACACGCTTGTACAGTTTTCATCTTCCCCTTTTTAGGTTTGCACTGTTCATTTTCACACCATTTTGTTAATAATTCACACAATGAGAAGTTTGATCTGAGCAGATTTTATTTCGCAAAACCCTGCTTCATCAGGTGTGATGTGCAGTACTCCTCCTGCTGTCAATCCAATGGAAATGTAGACAGTGAAGAGGAAGTACCGTGACTTAAAGCAATCTTTAACAGCTAGGGTATTAGGTTCAGGTCGCATCTGGGTTTACCACCTGTATGGGGTCTAGAGTGCCCTCAATAATCTGCCTAAAAAATCCCTGGGTGGTTGAACTCCAACTGAAATCCTGTTTGGGTTTAAGATGTGGGTTTAAGACCTTGACAATCCCAGTACAGGGGCTGCAGGAATACCATTTGACATCAATGACTGGTTGGATGTCTTGCAGGATCTGAACAACTTTCGAGAAACTCAGACTAACATCCAGCAGAAATATCCCAGCAGTGGTGAAGTGTAGGACCCACCATCAACTCCTCGTTGAATTCCAACGATCGGTGATCTGATCTGGGAGAAGATTGTGGACCAGAAGGAATGTGGGCAATCCTATAGAGCAGCAGTACCTGTCCAGGCTGGTTAGGGTACCAGAACTGTACTTTTAGAGCCCCTAGCTGTTTGCAAAAACAAGAGATTTATATCAATAGATCTCATCAAACCACATCATTTGACCTGTTCTACACAGTAGGCTTCGAGGGTAACCCTTGGCATAATTCGTATAGTAGCGCTATGCGTAGCTATACGAAATGCACTTCGCACTATGCAAGCTACTCGTAGTTACGTGAAATGCATAGGGCACTGTGCAAAATGCTGTTCGGACTGATTTCCTAGTGACGGATGCTTGTCCGCAGTGTGCAATCAGTGCAAATCGCATCTTGCACAGTACAAGTAGTCATTTTCTGCCGCTCGAGGAGATTTGTAATCGAGCAGCAGCTTTCTCAACGCGGACTGGTAGTTTCTCATCGCGAGCAGTCGCGAGCATAGGCAACAACTCGCAATGAAAAACCTGACCTCCCCGCGTTGAGAATCTCGCTGAGTGGTTTATTTTCCATGCTCGCAATTGGCAACTTGATGCGGCTGATCGCGAACAAGGAAAAAGTCTCGGCGGATGTTATTTTGCTCGCTCGCGGTCACCAACTTAACGTTGAGGACTGCGAGTAAGCAAAAAATTCCCCCTGCGTGTTTTTGTACTGTGCCACGTTCACGTTTTCAATTCACGTACCGTGTAGTTGCGCAAACTACATGAGCGTAGTGTAGTCCTACGCCCAGGCCTACCTGAGGATTCCTGGGTAGTTACCTGTCTCCTCCCACTACCCTACAGGAGATCCTGTTGGAAGCTTTGACCAACGATGAAGCTCTTCCTCCCTGACTGGGGATGTCTAAAAGTGAACTATCACTTCTACTTGTTGTGCCAATAAATATCATACACATACACTTGCAGAAACACAAATTTCATTTCTGCAACCAGACAAAGATGGTATCTATTGCAGCAAACTGTAATTCGAGGCAACTTCCAGTTCTGCACAGCCTCCGAAGCTGCCAAAAATAGATCAAGTAGCCTCCGGCTTCTTCTTCAACTTTGATGACATCTCTTCAAATTTGACTGTCACAGAAAAAAGTACAATGACCAATGTGATTCAATGAACAGGAGCAGATTCTTTCGTGTGTTTCTTGTCACAGCAATATGATGGTTTATTTGTATCCAGACTTGAGGAATATCACAGTTAGCCGACACGTGTTTCGTCGTGTATAGTTGAGTCAACACGACTCTTCAGGGCTTAAAACTCAACTCCAAACGTATGGGTTGATACTAGTCTGGACCTCGTAGTTGTGTTCTGTTATAGGTAGATAAGAGAGAGACACTATGTCATTAAGAATCAAAATTGTGACTGAGTAGGAATGGTGTATCCAGTGGAGTCACGTGCAAGATACACTTTTTGCTGCTAAATTCCGCCCTATTGGGTAGGTCAGCGTCTTCGAATATTAGCGCTCTGAATGCGGGTGCGTATCAGGCAGTAACCGGGAGGGGATCCATCTGTACAAGTGCTGCAGAAAACGGGTTCGTTTTCTCTTTGGTGGTGAGCCGTGGTGCGGTATCCCTCCTCTGTTGGTTCCCGGTCGTCGTCTCTCGTGTACGGACCATGGCAAAACGAACCCCCTCATTTTGTTCCTTGGCAAATTAAATGTTTTAAGTGTTACCACTTTATTCCAATCAAGATGACTTCAGGTGTGCCATACTTTTGTCACAAGTAAGACTGTTAGCGCTCTAGTTGTTCTTTAGAACACTCTTGGACATTCTGTCATTGGGCTATACTTGGGCTACATCTGGGGGATATTTGTGCTACATTTGGGCTCTTTTGTCTCTAGTGGCCATCTTGGGAGACTTATTTGTTATGAAGTTTCCTAATTTACTACAGTCTCCTCAGTAGGAAATACTTTCAGTTTTCTACTTTGATTCCATCAAGAAGGCATTCAGATGTGACACACATGTGCCATAAATTCAGAATGTTAGCACGCTAGTTGCTTATTAGATCACTGTAGTAAAGCTACTGCCACCAGGGAGTCTGCTGCTGGTATTGAAAGTGCATGTTTCAATCTGCATGTCAACATTTTTTAATGAAATAGAAGAGGATTTGAGAAGTCACTCAAAATGTGCCCTAATTTTTGTTTCTGAAGCACTAATCATACTTTCTATGGCAAAATGCACCCCCTCATTTTGTTCCTTTTTAAATTAAATATTTTCAGACTTACCACTTCATTCCAATCAAGATGACTTCTGGTGTGCCATACTTTTGTCATAAGTAAGACTGTTAGCGCTCTAGTTGTTCTTTAGAACACTCTGGGAAGCTGCAGTAGAACACAAAGGAATCAACTGACAGTGTGGTTCTGAAATTCTGGACCCTACTGTTGTCCCGGTATCGAGGTCCGATACCCGTGTCCCGAAACATCAACGTACCATGACGAATTTGGTGTCGACGAACCGATAATGATTAGGACATCATTCCTATGCATTTCCCGTCATGATCGAGGCATGTTAACACCCCTGACTCGTAGTTTCCGTCCCGACCCCTCAGACTCCATTTTGTAAACGGTATCCATCTTGTGTCTTGCCCTCATGATAAGTCAATTAAAGGTCGAGCTTGATCTAAAAGGACACGTCCACCTTCCCTGACTTCCCCCTGACCTGTCCCAACTGACTCCATTGCCTCCAGCCAAACCTGTTTGGGCAGCTCCTCGCCCAGTGGCCTAATACGATAGCATCGATGCATAACATGCCCCAAACCATTCACTACATCCAGATCATGTTTTCTACACACATACTCACCTGTCCACGCTCCCTGTTTATGGCCAGTTTTATGACTAGGAGGTGCCTTCTTTTATTGGGGCTTCACCGATATCTGATGGGAGTTCCGGGCTTGGCTGGGTAATCTATCACGAATTGGACGTCTAAAATACGGGCTTGCCTACATGACTTCGCTCTTTTGTATTATTGTAGAAATATGTGTATAGCCATATCATAAACTCAAGAATTCTTGCTTGCAGCTATTATTTTTGTATATAAGGAGAAGGCTGGTTCTGTAAAAACGAACAGTCTCCTGAGAACACATGACCCGTGTTTGTCGTGCTTCTAGGACACCTGTTACTTGGTAGCTGCCAATAAAATTCGATCTCTGACTGCGACTAGAAGAATCAGTGTTTCTGTGGTCCGGAACAAGGGAGAACTCAGAGGTCTTCGGGTGTTATCCCCTGGCACCAAACGGGTTCCTAAAAACCCGTTACCTCAGTTGGCGCCCAACTCGGGCGGTATCAAGCGGCGACGGTCCAAGCCAGATGTTCGTGAGGAGCTTTGTGTGAAAATTCCAGAGGACGGCCAGCCACTTCAGCGATCCCTGTATGTCGACGTGGCTCCGAAGGTCTTTGCTGCGAGGTTCCCCGCGTCCCGACGGCTACGAAGGACTGCTGCCCTGACTATCGCCTTGTTTTGGACCCAGTGATCCTTGGTAGAGCGAAACGATAGACGAGTCTTCTAGCGACGTCACCGATCTTCAAATACTTCAGTTAAGTATAAGTGGAGCGTCTCCTAGTCCTTAGTTTGTCCTTAGTTTTTGGTATCCTTGAGATACGCTTTGATTTGGTACTTGCAGGCCCCAAAGCCGAAGGACTTGTGTATTCACGAGAAATATCGTAACAGATAATCCTTTGAAGTTTGAAGCTAGACTAGTGAGCAAAGATGCCTGGTTTTAGCAGACTTGGAAACTTGTTTTGTCTTGGTTATAGTAAGGACTCCCGATTAGAGGATTCCTGTCCGGTTCCTCCGATTGGAACTCCAACATATGAGCTCTATGTAAAACACGGCGTAGGTCCTATCACATATAATGAAGTGTGTATAAAATACACCCGCAAGGATGGTGTTTTAAAATGGCCCCAATATGGTAGTTTCGACTCAGAAATATTAGATAACCTAGAGGTCAAATTATTCAAGAGAAAATCCCGGCCGGCGATGTTTGACTCTTTCCGCTTATGGCGCAAAGAAGCCAAACAGAAAGAAATAAAATTAGCAAAAAAGAATAAAAGAGGAATGTCGATGGTGCAAGCTGCCATAACATACAGGGATAACGAGGAAGAGCAGGAAAACGAACAAATGTTTAGGAGCAAGAAACTAGCAGTAGATAAATGCTACCCGATGTTACCAAATAAGGGACAAGGTCAAGAGGAGAGATCCGAGAAAGATCCATTAATGTCCCACTTATTAAGCTCACCTCCACCGTATGCGTTAGACGCTACTACAACACCAAAGCATTTTACTATACCGCGCCCCGGCGCACGTAACCCAGCTCTTGCACGAACGCCAGCTCCTCTTCAGCTGGTTCCTACTTCTCCGGCGCAGCCTTCTCAAAGGCCGCCGTCTCTGCTACCTACTCCATCTACTTTTACGACTTTGCCTACAGCTCCAGCTATTGTCTATGATACTACGTCTGCTACTACTTCAACTTCCTCTGCTATTGCCTCTACTTCTTCTTTGCCTCAGCCTGTTTTTTCCGATGCACTTAATCCTCCGCAAGGTTCTCCTTCTATTAGACAAAGAGTGACAGGTACCGTCACTGGTCTATTTTCACCTTTCTTTGGGTCGCCTAAAACAACGCCTAAAACAGAACATAGACAGTCCCGTAGTCAACTGCCTGATTATGAGGAAAGAAGAGTGCTAAATGAACTAGCCCGTAAATGGATTACGGATACTGTTAGATATGATGTTCAGTCTGTTATGGACGTTTTCCGTCAATGGAATGCACCCACCCAGAGATACGTATTTGAAGAAATGTGTGTATATCTGTGCGAAGATGTGAAGACAAATGATTCCAAATGCACAATGAACGAACTATGGCGTACACGCTTTAAGTTCTATGAAGGTATGATTATAGGTGCAGATGTTGAGAAAGCAATAGAGTTATTGCTCTCTTATAGGAGTAAGGGAAACGTCTCTAGATCATGTCACGAAGACGATGCACCAGGTGGGAAAAGAGCGAGACAGTACCCCATGAGAGAGGTTCCTCCGGTTTGGAGGGAAGGTGATGCGAATGCGAATCCACCAATTCTGCCTCATTTCCAGCGTGTATGGGTACATGTCCCCTGGAAACGATCCGAAGTCTTAGCACTCAAGCAGACACTGCCTGATCCTCGTAAAAACCCGACTGGGTATTATAAGGAGTTATCGCAAACTGCAAGCTCATGTATAATGAATTTAGCGGATATAGACATGTTGTTTGGGAACGTTGTTCCACATCCTTTATGGAGCAAAATCCGTCATACGAACCATGACCAAGAACTAGGTGACTCATGGGCGAACATTACCGCTATGGATGCTAGACAAATAGGTGGTTTTAAACCGGAGCCGTTAATAGCTGAACTTCCCGGTAGGATTATCGCGTACATGAAAACAATAATGCCTGAAGTACGCGTAAACTGGGACAAGCTATCTGCGTGCAAGCAGAAGAAAGATGAGAATGTGTCTGACTTTTTCACAAGATTTGAGGAAACTTTCACCGATCATAGTGGTCAGGATATGGCTACCGAGGGTGGTCAAAGATTGTTTGTAGACAAATTTGTACATAATTTAATTCCTGAACTGTGTAATAAACTGAAAGATTCAGAGAGTGCTTGGGCTGTCTCTACGTCAGCGCAAATTTTAGCTACAGCCCAGTACTATGAAAATAGGCGCAAAGACGAGCTAGATAAAGTCGACAAAAAGACAAAAGATTTAAAAACTAAAGTTCTTCTCCAGCAAGCCTATCCACCTCGTACGGCTAGTCAGCCCAATTATCAACAACAACAGCAGTATTCGAGAAACGCGCAAGGATACGAGTTTTCCCATCAGCGTATTGCTTATGGCCCGAATCAATGTGCGTATTGCAAAGAAGAGGGTCACTTTAAAGGTAATTGTCCGGCTCTTGCGCGACGTTTGAGCGGTGCTTCAGGTGTAAGGGGAAGAGGTGTTCAACATGCCCCTAGAGGTAGGGGCCGTGGAAATTTCACCCAGAATACAACTTCTTTTCCGCCTCAGAATTTGATGAACAGCTTTGACCAACAGAATAATGCATCGTCTAGGTCAGCTCAGTACTATGCTGACGACTATTACACCGAACACGAAAATGAGGGTAACGATTGCTAGGACAGCCATGGACAAAGAGAGGGAGTTGTTTCGGTTCCAGTAGATCAGAATGGACCTTATGTCGAGGTAATTACCTCAGGAGTGTCAGAGCCATTTCTGCTGGATACTGGTGCTACAAAAAGTTCTATCATGCACTCGAAACTTCCTGGCGCACCTTTGTCTGGCGAAATGTTATGTTATGTTATGTTATGTTATGTTATGTTATGTTATGTTATGTTATTTATACTTTTATATAGCGCAACGGATACTCAAAAAGAGTGTCCCGGCGCTTTGGGTAAGGGGAACTAATTCGGAATAACATAACACAGTTAAAAAAGAAAGCACAACACACACAGAAACAAAGAGGGACTGCTAGGGAGGCCTACTGGGTAAACAACCAAGTTTTAAGACCTCTCCTAAACTCCAGAAGAGTAGTAGCTGAATGTTTCAGTAGGTTTCTCTGGCGCCCCTGTTAGAAACCCGATCTCTAGTCCTCTATCTCTTTCTATTGGCCCGTGCGAATTAGAAGCACCCCTCATTCTTACAACAGGTTGCGGTGAAAATTTGTTAGGTTTGGATTTGCTAAAAAGGTTATATGCGACTTTGTACTGTTCTCCCTTGGGAGTACAGCTTACTTTAGGTAAGAAAGTCGTTTCTCCAATGTATGTGTCAAAAGAAAATATTGCAACTGAATTGTCGTGTCTTCCTGATGTACTCTGGGCTAACGGTTCTAATGATGTAGGTCGTTTGGAGATAGCACCGTATGTCATAACTTTGAAAGCCAACGTTAGGTTGCCACGTATTCCCCAATACAAAATATCTAGCGAATGCGAAAATGCATTGTTGACGATCGTTTATGATCTGATCGATAAAAATGTCATCGAAGAAACAACAGGAAATGTTTGTAACAGTCCAGTCTTACCGGTCTTAAAGCGTACCGATCCTTCACAGCCCCCTGTGTACAGGTTCGTGATCGACCTCAGAGAAGTGAACAAGATAGTTATCCCACAGTTTCCAGTTGTCCCCGACATTACTGCTTTATTGACGATGGTTCCAGCTTCAGCAAATTGGTTCTCGGTGATCGACCTGAAGAACGCTTTCTTCAGCATCCCGATTGCTGAGGAGAGTAGGGATATTTTTGGATTCAATTTAGGAGGACGAAGCTTCCGCTTCAAGTGCGCTCCTCAAGGTTACTGCGAAAGCCCATCAATATTCAGTCAGGCCCTGAAAACACAACTAGACACGATTGTTCTACCGAATGGCTCAACTCTGATTCAGTACGTAGACGATCTGCTGATCGCTGCAGACACTGAAGAAATTTGCAAGAAAGCTACGTTATCATTATTACGTAACTTATGTGACATGAAGCACAAAGTCTCTCTTTCCAAACTCCAATTTTGCCGACAAGAAGTAACCTACCTAGGTCACATCTTGTCGAAGGAGGGAAGGAGACTGACACCAGAAAGAATACAGGCAATTGCAGAACTGAGTGCCCCAAGGACACAGAGAGATGTTCGGGCCTTCTTGGGCATTACATCGTACTGTAGACAATGGATACCGAATTTCTCACTACTAGCTAAACCCTTGCTGGCACTACTCTGCAAAGACACGCCAAATCCTATGCCCTGGTCTGAAGATTGCCAAACGAGTTTCCACAAGTTGCGTGATGCATTATGTTCGGCCCCTGTGTTGGGAAACCCCAACTACAGTAAGCCTTTTACATTATATGTCCATGAGAAGGAAGGTTGTGCATTATCAGTTTTAACACAACATTTTGGGGACAGACAGCGCCCATGCGCGTATTTTTCGGCAACTCTAGACCCTGTGGCTAGGGCACTACCAAGTTGTCTGAGAGCCACCGCCGCAGCAGCTGTCTGCATTCGACAATCCGCTGGATTAGTCATGAATAATACTCTGATCGTTATGGTTCCGCATGCAGTAGACATTTTACTAAACAGGACGAAGACACAACATCTTACTAGCGCTCGACTATCCAGTTACGAACTTACACTGCTAGCAAGTCACATCCACATAAAGAGGTGTGATACACTGAACCCCGCAACGTTATTACCCATTCCGACAGAAACAGACACGATTGATAACCATGACTGCTGTTTTAGGACAGAAGAAGAGACAAAAGGGAGAGTAGACTTACAGGACACTCCCCTTCCTGAATGCAACGATACTTTATGGGTTGATGGTTCATGTTTCAAGCTGCCGAATGGTGATACGACTGCAGCATATGCCGTAACGACATTACACACCATTATAGAGACCGCGCGTATTTCCCACAATTCTGCACAAGCCGCAGAATTGATTGCGCTTACCAGAGCATGTGTGTTAGCGAAAGGAAAGCGAGTGAATGTATACACTGACAGCCAATACGCCTTTGGCGTGGCTCACAGTTTTGGGAGATTGTGGCGTGAACGTGGGTTTCTTACGTCACATGGTGCAAAGATACAACATGGTCAGTTAGTTAATGAGCTCCTCGAGTCACTGACCTTGCCACTACAAGTTGCCATTGTAAAATGCAGTGCACACAAAAAGATTCAGGATGATGTTGGCCGCGGGAATGCATTTGCAGACGAGGTTGCGAAAGAGACTGCAAGGAACACGATGAGTCGGATGTATGTTGTAGGTCCCGCTAGATGGATTACGGATGTGGGAATGTGTGAGGACACCATCGAAAGCGTGAAATCTATACAAGCCGAGGCAACTGAGAAAGAGGTGAATGAATGGAGAGAAAGTAAAGGTAGATTAGACGCGAATGGTTGTTGGGTCGAATTGTCAGAACACCAGCGATGGCTATTACCTAACGCATATGTACTTGCAGTAGTAACAATGGCTCATGGATTTGCGCACATCAGTTCGAAAGGAATATGTAAGCTAATGGCCCCAGTATGGCAGAATAGCAATATCCCAAAATATGCAGAGAATGTGGTCAGAAACTGTATGGTGTGTTTGAAGTACAATCCCGGTAGGGGAACCCCAACTCCAGCTGGTCATTTTGCGCCTCTAACGTATCCGTTCGAGGTTTTGCAGCTCGATTTCATTCACATGGAGAGATGCAACAATCTGAAGTATGTGCTCGTAGTTGTTTGCGCTTTCTCCAGGTGGGTGGAAGCGTACCCCCTTAGGGACAATACTGCCTTGTCAACTGCCAAAGCCCTTGTCAAAGAGTTCTTCCCTAGATTCGGTATGCCTAGAATCGTCTGGAGTGATAATGGAAGTGAATTCGTAGGACGCGTGATGAAGAGAGTGTGTGAGTGTTTAGGCATACAACAAAAGTTTCACTCTGCGAATCACCGCCAATCAGCTGGATTAGTAGAGTGCTACAATGGCACTTTAAAGCTCAAATTAGCCAAGATCCAAGCCTGTACAGGTCTTAAATGGCCTGACGCCTTGCCCCTAGCACTCTTGTCAACCAGAATGACCGTCCATTCCAGGTTAGGACTTAGTCCTCATGAGATAGTGTTTGGCCGCCCAGCCAACGTCTGGGGCATGCCAAGGCCAAAGAAACTCAGCGAAATAGAGCACCCCGTACTGCTTGACTATTTGTGCGAATTAACAACTAAATTGCGTGTTTTACACCAACAGGTTCACAGTTCCTCTCCGCCAGCCTCTGACGATCCAGGTCACTCCATCAAACCCGGCACGTGGGTCTTGGTGCGGAATTTCCAGCGCACAAACAACGGACAGCCGAGGTGGACCGGACCGTACCTGGTACTTCTTTCCACAAGATCAGCTGTTCGGGTGGAAGGCAAAAAGAACTGGGTGCACGGGACCCATTGTAAACGGGTCCCTCTGCCCCTTCCATACGACCGGTGGGTCAACGAAGGAATTGCCGACTCCGAGACAGAATCCATACCTCGCTTCATCCCTTTCAGCGATGCACGTTTAAAAGAAACTGGTACCGAAAAGGAGAGTGATCATATTTTACAAGGACTTGTGCCACCGTCAATGCAGTTGGACACTTCAGAACCTAAGACATTGTTTGAAGACCACACCGTACCTGGGAAACAACAATATAATCTAAGGTCAAGAAAAAGAGACTAATAAAAAGCAAACTAATGTGATTTCCCTTCCCCCAAGAACTATTTTTGATTTTTCAGCTCTCTCACTCTCAGGAAACTTGCTAATTTTTGATTTTCGAACCGCCATCTGGTTCTGCTGCTAGGGTCGCGGTTGAAGTCTGGGGAGTGCAGCTGGGGACGTTTAGGTCAACGGTTCTGGTTGGTCCAAGGGAGTTACCCCGGACTGAACAGAGCGCACTCCCCGGCAGAACCAACCTACCACCGCGGGCAGCAACTAGAGGATGGAGTTTCCTAGGGTAAAGAGACCTACCAGATTCACGAACATTGAAAGACAACTATGCACTGTACTGGCCAAAAGAAGTTTTTTGATAACATGTATTTTAATGTTGTGTAGCATAACGATGTTTTTGACTGGTTATACTCTATTCGTATTCCAAGTTACTTTTTCAAATGACACCCGGCCACCACCTCCTCCTACTATCTCTCCACACTACTTTCACCCTCTACCTGAACACGAGTCTGCCAGAAGACTCGAATTTGTAAATAACTCATTCATTCAACTTCTACACCAACACCAGTCCATAATGAACACATCGAACTTTGGGTATGCGGACTCATGCCGCACACGACTGATAAGGGTATCCCATACTTCATCCATCTTGTGTCTTGCCCTCATGATAAGTCAATTAAAGGTCGAGCTTGATCTAAAAGGACACGTCCACCTTCCCTGACTTCCCCCTGACCTGTCCCAACTGACTCCATTGCCTCCAGCCAAACCTGTTTGGGCAGCTCCTCGCCCAGTGGCCTAATACGATAGCATCGATGCATAACATGCCCCAAACCATTCACTACATCCAGATCATGTTTTCTACACACATACTCACCTGTCCACGCTCCCTGTTTATGGCCAGTTTTATGACTAGGAGGTGCCTTCTTTTATTGGGGCTTCACCGATATCTGATGGGAGTTCCGGGCTTGGCTGGGTAATCTATCACGAATTGGACGTCTAAAATACGGGCTTGCCTACATGACTTCGCTCTTTTGTATTATTGTAGAAATATGTGCATAGCCATATCATAAACTCAAGAATTCTTGCTTGCAGCTATTATTTTTGTATATAAGGAGAAGGCTGGTTCTGTAAAAACGAACAGTCTCCTGAGAACACATGACCCGTGTTTGTCGTGCTTCTAGGACACCTGTTACTTGGTAGCTGCCAATAAAATTCGATCTCTGACTGCGACTAGAAGACTCAGTGTTTCTGCGGTCCGGAACAAGGGAGAACTCAGAGGTCTTCGGGTGTTATCCCCTGGCACCAAACGGGTTCCTAAAAACCCGTTACCTCAACAGTCTCTGTCCTTGTTGGATGTACATGTTTTACTGAGAATGCCAGACTTCATTCTCACATGACTGAGAAAGATAATGTGAATTTACAGAAAATATGCTTTCAGTTTAGCTGATAGATCCCTTCACAAACCACTGTGGGAAAAGCATGAGATAATAGTTTTCTTTCAAACATGATTCATGATATCCCAGCAGAAGGCTTTTTCACATGGTAAAATCACCTTAGAACACACCACAATTCCTAAAATGAGTATGGCACCATCAACAAATGATTTATAATGTAACTAAAGTCCTAAAACCTTCTATTAACTGCAATGCTTTTTAATGAGGTGCTATCATGTTTATTGGCCCCAAGATGGCTGCCAACACTTCTTGGATGAAGTGCTGACAGCCAATCAGATCTCACGATGAGATGTGTGGTTAGGCTCCGCCCAGATATATATATTTTTTCTTTTGATTTTCTCAGGAACTACTGGAGGGATTTACACCATTTAACCAAAAGGATGATCTGCATACCAGACCCTACCATTTTCCCAAATTTGGTGTAATTCTGTTCAGCGGTTCGGGCTGTAGCCGTGTCTAATCGTCCTATGGAAATTAACATGGGGAAACCATGTTTTGGGACCCCCCTTTTTTCTCGGCCCCCGCTTGACGAATCTTCCCAAGACTTTCAGGGAAGGAGCGCAGCGGAGAGGGACATCTTCTTTGAGAAATTCACGAAGATTTAACAACCGGCACCAAAGTTATTCCCAATAGAATGTTGCAGATTTCCTATGGAAACTAGGTCCTAACTATAACTACCTACTGGCGACCGCCAGTAGGTAATATATATATATATCTATACCAGTACCAGACCAGTACCTCCCTCGTGCTAATTTCAATAACATTGGGGGGGCTCATGGACCCACCCTGCCCTGGGGACCATTGCCTCCCACAGGCTAAAATAAAATGCCAAGTGTGGGGGGGCTCAGTCCCCCCAACCAGCCCTGGGGACCACCACCTCCCTGGGCAAATCTGAATGAAGTAAGGGGGCCGCATGGCAGCCCTCCACAAACCCTATATGGCCCTGGGGACCACCACCCACAAGGGCCAGCTCTAGTAATGTCCTGTGGTGCTCACCCACCCAGGAAATTACTGTTTCCTATGGCATGGCATGTGCACTGCTCCCACCATGCAATACTATACAGTGTGCTTTGCTTTGAGCAAGCAAGATCACTTTGCTCTTGTTTGTTCAAAGCGGAGAACCCTTTACTTTTTACACACAGGGAGCTGCATGTCAGCAGATTCCTGGGTGTAAAAAGCAATGCCGGCTCCCGCAGGAGGCAGGAGCCAGCCAAAACAGCAGGAGCCTTCAGGCTGAGCTGAGATAAGTATAACTCCTTTCGATTCCTTGGAGCAAAACATTGGAATGCCCTCCCAGTTCATTTGAGAATGGAACCATCAGAAACCCTCTTCAGAGTTAAACTTAAAACTCATCTCTTCCCCCATTAACATCTTTCTGTACTCTGTTCCGGTGGGCCGTAGGGAGTTTTGTCAGCAATCAGCGCGGGGATACACAGTTGTGCAGCCATGCGCTTTACAAAACGCTTTATTATTATAACTCACGCCCCTGCAATACACTGCTCATGACCTCACATATTACATCACTCATGAAATGGCCAGTGACATCACTGATTACATCAATGATGACATCAAAAATGACTTCACTGATGACATTATCCAGTGACTCTGAGTGTTTTTTAAAAGTTTATGAGTGTTAAATATATATACCAAGGTGCATTGGTGAATTAGTGTGTGCATACGTTGCTGTAAGGAGGATTATTCAGTAGGTGCGTGACTGACTGTATAAGTGAGTGAGTAGGTGTCTCAGTGAATGTATGGAAGAGTGACTAGTTTGTGCGAATGTCATTATCATTATCAGTCTGTCAGTTGGTATCTAAGTGGCTGTATTGGTTGGTAAGTGGGTGCAGGAGGGGCTACATGGGTGTTTGATTGATTGTCTAAGTACCTGTTTGAGTGTCTGTGTTGTGACTGCCTTCATGGATGAGTCAGTGGCTGTATGAGTTAATGAGTGCACCTGTGAGGGGATGTATGGGTGACTGAGTGTGTGTATGGCTGTGTCGGTGAGTGAATGGATGTGTCAGTGGTATATGGGTGAGTAACTGCATATATGAAAGGCAGTATAGGCGAGTGTTGGGAGTATATGCGTGACTATATGTGTGACTGAGTGATTGGAGAGTGGCCGTCTGGGTGAGTGTGTGCTTGTGTCAGTGACTGTATAGGTGAGTGAGTATGTGTTAGTATCTGCATGAATAAGTAAGTGGGTGTTTGTGTAATTGTATAGGTGGGTAAGTGGATGTGTGATTGACCTTATGGGTGAGTGAGTAGGTGTGTGAGTAGCTATATGGATAACTGACAGTGTGTGAGTGCCTGTATGAGTGTATATGTGGATATATTAGTGGCTGCATTGGTCAGTGAGTTGGGTATGAGTGTCTGTATAAGTGAGTGTGTGCTTGTGTCAGTGACTGTGTAGTGAGTATGTGTTAGTAAATGTATGAGTAAGAGAGTGGGTATGTGTATAACTGTATAGGTGAGTAAGTGGCCATGTGATTGACTTTATGAGTGAGTGAGTAGGTGTGTGATTAGCTCTATGGGTTCTTGCGGGGATTCTGCACATATACAGAACTATGCACAGGAAAATAGGACCTCAGTGAAAAGGTAGTGTACACACCTACCCCATCCGTACCCAAAATCCCAAACCGACTAGGTATAGTGTCTCATTCATTCTTCGTCTACAGCAAAGCTACCAATGATTAGACAACCCAGAACACTTCACTCTATCTTGGGAATCGCTGGAGCTAGACACTCTTTCGCTCACTCACTCATACCTGTCCACAATGCGAGTAATCAGATGCTGCATAGTTTAAAATGTTTATTTTAACTAACGCGCCCAATGGTGCAGTACATGATCCAATACTAGCAACAAAATGCATACACACAATATAGTCAGCAATGTTGCAATACCATGGAATACAAACATGGATATCATATTATTAAAAACAATGGAAAAGGACCGAACAACCTAACAACCCTCCCTGTGACAAGACATATTTTATTATAACAAGCATTTGCAACGCAATAGGTCTGGTAGTTAAACGTTTAAGCTAATGACATTGCAAATAACAATGCCTTTTATTTTTGTTTTCTTTTTAAAAACCTAAATAAAAGGCATTGTTCTTTACAATGCCAATAGCTTAAACTCGCTTAACTGCGAGACCTATTGCATTGCAAATGCTTGCTCTATTAAGCCCTTTGGTCTGATACTGATCCGGCAACTGTAACAGTTTATCCAGTTTTCCCACTGTTCGTGCACTCAAACGTTCAAAAGGGCTCTGGAATTGGCTATAGCTACAGCTCTCTTTATCTTCAGGCCTGCTCTTCAGGCCTGCCTCTTACAGACACTTTCTTGCAGTAGTGACTGTAGGGGAGTCTGGTTCCACAGAAGCATAGATGTATTGTGGGTTGTGTAGAAACGACTTAAAAACTTTGTAAATGCTAGTATGACTGCTCTATAAAGTTGCCGATTTTGCTTCCCTACTTTGTAGTATAACCTATGGTAACATAGGTATCAGTTTCTCCAAGACATACGACTTTACGTTCCTAACAGGTAACAAACCTTTCTGCTCTACGCGTTTTGTAGAATATAATTCTGTATCATTCAGTGGGAAATGTACTTCTATGTGCTGTCAAATCTACGCTTCCTCATCTTTTACTGGTCATTTTCATTCTCACCCCCTAGTGAACGTGGTGGATGAGATTCACTGTCTTAAATATGTAAATCTTTCTGTGCCTCATAATCTAGAAGTAGTGGCTTTACTTTTTCCTTATGCTTTAATATTCCAATAACCACCCCCTTGGTCTTTATGTCTAATGGTTTCTCTGTCATGTGATAGCCCAAGGTTTCCTCAAACAGGTTCTCCCCTCGTGAGAATTTAAGAAATAAGGGGGTGTAAAAGAAGTATTTTCAGTATATCTTTCAATAAAGCACATAGACTCAGTTTTGCCGTTCTACCAGCTCCCAGACAGACATTACTCACCCTACACTCAGACAAGTCACCCCTCACTTTAGTTACAGACGCACATTGCTTTGCTCACACACACTCACACGCATACTGCTCACCCAGTACTCACACATGCATACCCTTTATTCTGAGCTCGTACAGTGTACACACACAACCAGTGGACTCTCATTGCACACTCAGCAGTGATACAGGCACACCGCTTACCCTGCACTCACACAGGCACAACGCACACCCTGCACTCATACAGCGTCCTCACTCACTCTGCACTCTTGAAAGCACATTATTCACACAGTATCCCTACTCACACTGCACTTAAACTCGTGCAAGCTTCTCATTCAATGTCTTTGCATAGGTGCAGGGAGACCAGGACAGTTACTCACTTCAGACGGTAGGAGATAACGACAAGCACTCATGCTTTCATTTTGTTTCAGTTCAAGAGGGAAATGTGCCACTGGGCATCAGCATGGTGCATTTATCTTTCAAACTAATCATTGTACATTAATGGAATGGAATTTCATTTACTCTGCATATGTCCGTGAAAACGGCATAGGCTTGTGTAATTGCTGCCTGATGTTTACTTCTCTCTGAAAGTCAACAACATTTTAACTGCTAGCCGGTATTTTGTCGTCTGTTTAAACAGGCTGCAATGGCACCAATCCACCAACAGATGTCCCTTGTGAAAGCTGCAAAGGAAACCTGTGCCGCTAGCTGTCCTTTCTTGATGAAGTAAAGCGCTGCAATACCGATTCACAAAAGAACTGAAAACAAAAAAACACAAGCATCAAATAGAACTAGCAGAGGAGAGGCCACGAGGTTTGATCTCATTCGAAGCTACAGAATAAATCTACAAAATGTCCTTTCCTCGCAGCCGGGGGTCCTGTGAACGATGGAGAGCCCTGGGGTCGCCAGAAGGAGGTTGGGCAAGTGTTGCACATGCCCGGTGCCTGCCGCGTGCGGAGAGCGGAGTCCCCCGAGATTGGCCCGGTAAGTTGAAAAGGGTTGGGGGGGGTCTGGGTGCACTCGTGTGTGTATGTATGTGTGCGACGGTGGTGGAGGCTCGGTGCACTCATGTGTGTGTGCGCGCGCGTGTGTGTATGCGTTGGGGGGGTGTCTCTGTATGTATGTGCGTGCGTGCATGGGCGCTCGTGTGTGTGTCTGTGTATGCGCATGCAAGTGTCGTGTAAGAGCTTCCCAGGAGACAGCAGCTGGCCACAGTGCGCGCGTTCACGTGCCCGTTGCCCACTCAAATCGCCTCCTCGGAGAGAAAATGCGCGCGGCCAGGTGCTGTCTCCTGGGAAGCAGACTCAGCAACAATAGATCTCTGGCGAGACAGCGCTAACGCGCTGTAACGCCACGAGACCTAAAAAGGAAGACCTCTGGGCTTTATTAGCAGACCCCCATACCTCAAGGTCTAGATGCAATGTTCACATCGCAGGGCAAGCACAGCTCTTCTTTCCAGAAAGGTGTCTCTCCAAGTGTGTCAAAAACCGGTTGCGGTTGCAATATTAAAGTGCACGATTTTCAGGAGTGCAGCTGTGTGTAGCATGTTAAGTCTAGGTGCGAGGGACTGATCAGAACAGAAGAACAAGGGGCATTGTTGTTTAACCTTGAACATTCTGTGCAGACTAAACCTTAGAGCACAGCAAAGAACTTGCAAGGTAGACAGTTCTCATGTGAAATGGGCATAAACTGAGTCTTGTTAAATGTATGCATGCAGTGTTTTGCGCAAAGAGCAGCTCCATGACAACGAAGCTCATGCTAACTTAGCAAATGTCAACAATGGACCTATAAGCCTTAGTACAGGGTGACTGACAGTGTGTGAATGGCTATATGGGTGTAAGAGTGGATACATCTTTGGTTGTATTAGTGAGTGAGTTGGTGTATGTGTGGCTGTATGGGTGACTAAGAGGATGTGTGTATAGTCCTCTGCCATGGTCTGTGCAGATAACAGCGGTGGGGCTTTGGGGCTGCATGGGGGGATTTTGAGGGACGATGCTGAGGGAAAATTAATTATTTATTTTCCCTCTGCATCGTCCCTCGAAATCCCCCCACCTGACCCCTCCAGTGTTACCTGCACGGACCACGGCTGGTAGTCCTATGAATAAGTGACTGGGTGTGTAAGTACAGTATGGGGTGTGTTAATGGTTTTGAGAATGCTAGTGTGGAAGTTGGGGTGGGTGTATGAAAGGTTATTTTCGGGTGTGAGTGGGTGTAAAAGAGAATATGTGGATGATGTCATCAGTGATGTCATTCAAGATGCCATCAGTGATGTCACTGACCAAGTCATGAGTGATGCAATGTGTGAGGTCATAAGTAGTGTATTGTGGGGGCGGAAGTTATAGTTAGCTAAGCTAACTATAATTTGGAATTATTTCGCCCCCTGCCCAACTTATAGGGATTGCCATACCTTGTGAGGATATTCAGTACAGTTCATAACATTTCATAAGAATAAAAAGCGTTGCCGATAACAAATTCATACAAAAATTGCGGGGGTATTCTCACGAATATGTATTAATTACCGCAAAATTAGCTGAACGCAAATCTTCACATCGCAGTCTATTGTGAGAAAATAACGCTGTGTTAACGTTGTATTCCGAACACGGTGGTACCATGCGATAGTCTCACGATAATGCATCAAAAGTCCACGATAAAGTCAACGCGATGCCGAAAAAGTGCAAAACACAAACGCAAAAAAGTTGCGATGAGGCCAATTGCGATACAAAAGTCTGCGAAAACCAGGAACAGGCCAGCATTTCCCACGCATCATGCGGGAAAAATGCACTATAAAAGCAACAAAAAAAACACACCAAAACCAAATCAAACTACGTAGCACCACGGACGCACCCGGACCGAGTGCAGAGGCCAACGCGAACCCCACAAGCCCCACAGACCACCAGCAAGGAACCTCGGGGAAGGCCAAGGAGAAGAGGAAGAGGAAGATGGGGTGAAGTCCGCAGGAAAACAAGATCAGTGTCAAGGAGGTGAAAGAACATTACCATCAACTAACGTCAATTTGACAAACGTGAAAGCAGTCGGAATGTCGAGGAGGGCACTGTAGGAGGCCAAGAGGTGCTGGCATGATGTGAAACGCCAAACCAAGCACAAACCCGCTGCCAACAGGAAGGCAGCAACGGTGATAGGAGGTGGGAGTCCTGCGCCACAGGAGGAGTCGGAGGAAATGGAGGCAATAGTCACCAGTGTGGAGACGGTGCAAGGAGTTGGGAGTACGGACACAGCTCGATAGGACCAGACACAACATCAACTGGGTGAGTAACGACCAGGGACTGGGGGGACAGGGGCACAATGGCACACATGCACAATGATATGTAGCACACTTCACACCCACAATTACCCAGGAACATGTCTCTGATCCCCGTGGTACACTACAGCACACACACATAGCAACAACAGTGCATCTGATGACAATGTGGTACAAAGTGCAACACCGACACTGCAGAACAGAGGATACAACTGGGTCCGTTCATGTGGAGAAACAGGCCAATCACATCTAACATAGCAGGAAACTGTGAGATGGAAATGTCCGTGTACAACCTCACATCCGTCATGTAGTCCAAATGTGCACTGTCCCGCATCAAATATGCAGCACCTCCCAAACAATGTACATTGTCATGAAGTCTGCATGTAAACAAGAACAATGTGCCAACATACATGTCAACACAATGTCAACATGCATCTCCCCTTCACATTGCAGAGGGACAAAAAACACCTCCAGCAGAGCAGACCAGACAACTCATCAGTGATGCTGGAGAGGACCACCACACCTTCGACACTGACGCCCTACAGCAGCTCATGGACATCTTAGGCAACCCACCCCCAGAAGCAGGGCAGCCAAGCTACATAGAGGACACCACAGCGCCTGCACAGACCACACAGCAGGAAGCACCTGCCATCACGGCTGGCTCCCAACACTTCCCTGAGGCACACATCGCATTCCAATGCCAGGTGTTAGAATGCCAAAAGGAGGTGGCCGACAGGTATGGGTGGGGTCAGAGCTCGTGGAAGCCGAACTACATCACATACATGGGTGTCTAAGTCCCATCAGGGACCACCTACACCTCACAAAGGAGACCCAAACTGCGACGGGGATACATGCATTTGCACATTTCCTGTACTGAACCACGCCCAGAGCCCCGCAAGAAGCATTCACATACCCATGATGGACCTGTGTACGACGGCTCAATCCTCTTAGGTATTGAGTGGATGACAACAAAGCTACATGTCAAAGTTCTTACCCGCTGCCTGCAGGACATCTTTGCTTCCGCTGTACACAGCGCAATGTAATATTGTAGGGCCAAGGGCCTCCCATGCATATATTATGAACACAAAGCACACACAGATAGTGTGTTCAACTGGCTACAGGCACGTGCACCCGGCCCCTTTCTTGGCAGGGTCACATGTACAGTGACGCCTGTGCTGGATGTGTGAGGGATGAGTGTAAGCCAGCCCTCATGGAGTGGTTGGTGCTGGCAACAACTTGAACAGTGAACATCATTAAAAAGGAAACAGAAAACACAAGCATCACAAAGACAACTGCGGAGCATCATGGTGGTAGCCGGAGCAAGTACAGAGGTCAACCAATATGCAAAAAGAAGTGTCTGTGAGTTGCAGTGCACTGAGTTTGGGGCACTTGAGCTGAGCGTGCTCATGTGAACAAATTGTCTAGGATTGTGTCCCTTTGGGATATTCCTGATGCAGCTGCAGTGGGGTGTGTTACACCTGCATCATCTTCTTTACCATCGTCCCAGATCTTCCACACTGCCTGAGGTGACATTCCTGCGTGAGCTCTCCACAGCACTAAACTCAATCAGAAATGGTCCATGAGTCGTGGTGCCCTGAATTAGTGAGTTGAGCAGGGAATCAAGCAGATGATGGCATCCACAACAGGTGTGAGCAACTCCGTTAATCTGCCAGTACGACTGTTCCGACTCTGGCAGTTGGCATTTGGAGGTGGTCCTGGCTGTGGTGGCGTGTGCCTCCTGCGGTGATGCGACGTCCGGGCCGGTCAGGACTCGATTTGATGTGTGAGCCCTGGTGGACCACAGTTGAGGCTGGTGGCAGCAGACAGTGCAGGGCCACATACACATGGCGTTGATGACCCAAGGCCATCGTCTCAGAGGCAATCCAATATCTCAGCAGACAGGGTCCCTGACTTGAGCTGCACAGAGTTAGTGGCACAGGATGCACTGTGGCTGGCACTGGCACACCCCCACCGGATGGTGACTTGCGGTGCCCTGAGGTAGGGCCACGTGGACTGAGCGGGTCCTCGTCAATGCCGAAGGTGAATGTGGTGGAGGGTTGTGGGGGCAGTGGAACGTGTCCTCCAGGGCATGATGCAGAGGGCAGAAGCCATCCGGAAGCAGCAAATGGAGGAGTGGAAGGCTACAGCCTTGTTTCCACCCCCAATTCGGTATCAGCTACATGAGGATGAAAATAACCCCCAGTCCATAGACTCAGACATCCCCGAAGTTCAACCAGAGAGTGTCCATGAATGTTGGGGAACAGGCTTAATGGCGCCAGGGCTGAGAGGGGATGCAGTCTGCGATGAGGCCGGTACACTGATATGAACTCTGCCATTGCTAAGTCAAGACTCAGTCCCAAATCTGTGACCTACTTGACCGCAGTGTAGGCTAGAGGCAGCGGTCAGCAGGGGTCCACATCCACGTGTCATTGGCTCGCGATGCACAGAGTTAGTGGCACCAGGGCAGTTGTTGGTAGTGTTCGATCACCTCGGTGATGATGATCCTTTTTGCCTCCTGACTGAAACGCGTCTTCCTCTCACACCTCTCCTTGCGGGCAATGAAATGAACTCTGCCATTGCTAAATCAAGACTCAGTTCCAAATGTGTGACCTACTCGAGCGCAGTGTGGCACGAGGGCAGTAGTCCACGAGGGCCCACGCACACGTGTGGTTGGAATGCTATGCATCAAAGGGAGTATAGTGATATACACTCTGCCATAAAAATTGTCCCTGGCCATAGTGTAATTAAGACTCAGTTCCAAATGTGTGACCTACTAGTCCGCTATGTATGCCGGTGGAGTACGTCAACGAGAAAGGAGTACTACGGGCCGGTGTCGGGGACGCAGTGATGGTCTGAGCAGGCTGCCAGGGTTGCGGGCCTCAGGCTTGGAGCATACATCAGCACGTGGTGGGCCCTTCTTGACACACGCCGGTGTCAGCAGGTGAGCAGTGAGGCCAGGGTGTGCGGGGGCGGGCAAGATGGGTTCGGGTACCAGCTGCCTGGGGTGCATCAGGTGCACAGGATCACAGGCAACACCGCTCTCAGCATCGGCATCGGCCTCACGGCGGGGTGAGAGGCACCGCCTTGGCAGAGACGTTGGGCATTCCGGAAGAGAACCACGCCCAGAGTTACGTGCTTTTTATTCACACCTCACACAACGATCTACCCCATTGGCTGGGGTGACATGGTTGCGTCCACTGTCCACTATACTCCATACACCAGCGGTGTATGTCGACATGGTTATGTGTGTGGTCTGCATACTGCAATCTGGCCAGCACATCCACGCCACACTTGGCATTGTGTACATTCTCATTCATGGGTCACTTGCCTCCTTCGCACATTCCTGGTCCCCACCTCTCCCCATAATCTGCTATCATGTGGCTGAGGTGCCAGGCCGTTGATGGCTTATGTACATGGCTGGCCCAGGTTCCCATAGTAAGTTGTGCTGTCATGTCTGGTGGGTGGGCATCTTGTCTAGCATGTTGTATGTGAGTTTGTAACATGTGCATTCCCAGTTTTGTGAGTTACATGATTGTGGATTTGAGGTGTGTGGTGTGTTCAAGTCAAGTCAAGTCAAAAATTTGCTTTATTCGGTTAAAAAATTTAAAACCATCAAAGCACAGAACAGTATTTCATTCAGCAATTAATCCTAATTACATAATTACAGACAAACAACTTGCACCACTAAATACGTTACGAAGTAGCAATACTATGCAATTGGCTACACAATAAGTAAAATAAAAATAAATACAGTTTGTCACCCACAGAACATTCCAAAATTCATCTAAATACTCATTTCAGTATAGATTCTCAATGCTACAAAATGCTAAAAAATGTCCATGCAAGAAGGGGCCTGGCATGGGCAATTTACAATGGCAGTAATTTGTTTCGACATCTGATAGCCCCTGTAATGTAGCTCGCCACCCCAAAACAGACCACCGCGGACCCAAGCATTTGTAAATAGGTCAGGGCCGGTCTAACTTGCTCAAAATTACAGCCCTTAGTAGTGGCACAATACATTTCTTGCGATGCAATACATAAAACTTACAAAAAAAGATCATATGTAGCATATTTTGCTCAGAATAATTATCACGTGGGCAAGGCCCCAAAGTCCCACTTTTAGCAAACCCTTTTGGAAAAGATAACAACCATGGAAGCATGTTATGCTTAAACCTTAATAGCACAAACAGATGAACGGCTTATTTATGTAAGTCAAGTATGGCTGGATGTCTCTCCCCATACTTAGCATTACAACATTTCTCACTGAAGGTTTTACCAATTCCTCTCCTTCCCTGTGTAGCTTTAACCTGTTCAGGAACTGGGACTTTATTGCCTTAATGGCAGTTTTACTTAAGGCCCTAGGATTCGTGAACAGGTCAGGGCTACCCATTGTATCCATTTGGATTTTGATATAACGGATCCAGGGAATAGCAAAGGCCTTATCTAAGGACAAACAATCTTGAATAATTAATTGATTTAAATTTGGAGCTTGCTGCGCCCATATTCTCAGCCACCCCAACAACGGGGCCACGGTGGTCTGATCTGAGATATAGCCAGCCCCTAAGTCTTCATGTACATTAAAAGTAGCTACCGTTTGAGGGAGCGACAACACTTTTCTGAAAAAGAAATTTTCTATAGTTTGGATCTCACTCGCATCAGTGTATCCCCACACCTCACTCCCATATAACACCATGGGTACCCATTTAGCATTATAGATTTTCGTGAGAGCCGGTAATGGCTTACAGCCCAGTCGTTTGGCAAAACCTAGCAGGGCACCTGAGGCCCTCGCTAATGTGTTCTTTTTCAATGCGCGTTGCGTGACCCATGACCTTCTGTCATCAAAGACAACCCCCAAATACGGGAAGGTAGGTACTTTGGTGAGCTCCTGTCCTTTACAGTAAAAAGATGCCTTTTTCGTCCGCCCTCCACCTACTGACATAGTATGTGATTTTTTTAAATTAGTTATCAAATCTAAAGAATCCATAAAATTAATAAAACAATCTAAGAGGGATTGTAAACCTCTTGCCGTTCTCGCCACTAAGACAGCGTCATCCGCGTATAATAAAGCCGGAATCTTTTTTTGACCAACTCTCGGGATATCTATACATGCTAGAATTAATGCGTCCCCCAGATTATTTATGTAGAGCGTAAACAACAAGGGCGCTAAAATGCACCCTTGCCTTACCCCTCGCTTTACAGGCCATGCATCAGTCAGACTCCCATTTTCGTCATAACGGACCGCTGCACTGGTGTTCTCATGAATTTCTGTTAGAAAGGATATCAATACAGGATCCAGCCCCATGTCAAACAGGGAAGTCCAAAGTTTTTGCTGGTTAACAAGGTCGAAAGCAGTGAACAGGTCCATGAATGCTAAATGTATGTCCCCCTGCTTTGCGACTGTGTATTTCCCTATGACAAGATGTAAATTAAGGCATTGGCTAGCAGTACCTCTTCCTTTTCTAAACCCATACTGCAGGTCCGAGACGACAGAGTTCTCTTCCAACCAATCTGTCAGTCGCTCTAGTACAGCTTTTCCCATTATTTTCGCAGCCGAGTCTAAGAGTGAGATCGGCCGATAACATGCGGGATCTTCTCTCGAACCCTTCTTGAAAATTGTTATTGCCCCAGGACGCTGGGGGGCCAGATTTAGTAGATGCATTAAAAACAGAAGTTAAAATCTTTGCCCAATACTTCGGATCGGTCCTGTACAAGTCGGCCAGAACCCCATCCGGGCCCGGAGCTTTCCCCTTTGCAGTGGACTCAATTGCCTTCAATACTTCTCCCTCGATAAAAATAATTTTTGCGTCCTGTGTGGTCTCACCTCGTGAAATAAGACATGAAGGGTTTGTTTCTGCATAGAGACCACTAAAATGCTCCACCCACTTTTCTGGGGCAATGAGACAGTCCTTATTTGTATTATCTGTCTCATTGAACAGTGGACTATTGATCACTTTCCAAAATTGAGTGCTATTTTTCAGAACACTCGCTTTGGTCAGTTCCTCCCATGCCATGTTTTTTAGCTCAACTTTCCTCTGTTTGGTAGCATTTTTATAGGCCCTTCTAGCCTCAGCAATCTTATGTGAATCCCTACCAGACTCTTTCAGAACTTCTAAAAGAGCATTATGCGTATTGCTACAAGCTTGGTCAAACCAGTTTTTCAGCTTTTTAAAGCTAGGTTTACTTTTCCTAGTCAGGTTTGCCGCTACCTGTACTGTTATGCGATTAAAGGCACCGAGGATTTCACTTGGGTCTGAATTTATACCTAAACATATACTCAGTATTGCTCCTGCACAGGTCTTCAAGAAAGTCCGCAGGGGTAATCACCTCCCACCTTAGTCTCCGCCCCTGGCATATAGTGGCTATATTTGAGTTTTTAATAGATGCCAGTGCATTTTCGCTTTTAAAGCCCTAATATTAATATCCATACTAAGAGGATTATGGTCACTGAAACCATTCTGTATGACGCCAAACGAACCTATTGTATCCATCAAAAGGGATGAAACTAAAATTTTATCTACAATGGACTTGTGACCTTGACCAACAAAAGTTGGAACAGGGCACGAAGTTTCCCCTTGTGAGAGGGCAAATAAATAATACTTAGATAAAGATAAAAAACTCTCAAGGTACATCCCGCTCTTGGTATGCTCAAAATGGGTATACCCCCGAGGGTCGTAATCGAAATCAACGTTCTGCAAACACTTTAGATGACAAACATGAATATTAAAATCGCCAAGTACTAAAAGATAATAATATGCATCGTTGTTTGCATTATATTCATCCAGAAACACTGACAGTGCTCTTAAGTGCTCCAATTCATCAGTCCTGGTGAAGGAATTATAAAAATGTATCACCAGGATTTTGGGCAAAGTTATCACCCTCCAGTCTTACCGCTAAAATGTTTGGGGAACTTGTCACTACTAGCTCAGCTTTATACAAAAGTTTAAGACTAAATAATAACAAGAGACCCCCCTGGATCTCCCCATTGGCGATGGTATAGCAAATTTATTAAACGATTGATAACCGTCCAAATAGTAACACTCTCCAGAATCCCAAGTTTCCTGCAGGGCAATAACATGGTATGGTAATAGAAAAACCTCCCAATTTGGGTCCCCTCTTTTTGATCGCAACCCCGCAATATTCCATGACAAAATCGCCGTCTTTTTCTCAGTTGAGATAGCTCTGGATTGTTTAAACTCACTACCTTCAATATTCGCGGGATTTGGTGCCACTAAATTAGTAACACCATCTTCCTCTCCGGACCTCAAAGTCTGGGCGTCCATTTCTAACAACGACCCCTCTAGTACAGATCGCAACACAGACCTATCTCTCACCAGATCTACTTGACTGAGTGGAAAATTTGGAACTCTATCACAAGTGAGCGTGTTGTTATCTATCCCTGAGGTGCGAACCGGACCCTGTGAGCCTAAATCAGTAGGCGAGCGCGCTCTACGATCGTCAACTGAACTTGCTATTCCCGGCTCTAAGTTTTTCCCGCCACAAAGTCAATCGTTAGTATTCAGTGAGCCTAAAGCCTCATATCTATTACTCAATGCAACTGGCTAAATGGAAGTAGCTAACTGGGTACTGTCCCTGCCCTCCCCATTCACTCTAGTATTCTTGGGAGGATAAAAAAAACCCAGGGGGAGAACATTAACATAGTCAAAATTAATGCTAATTGAACCTGTCTGCTTCAGAATATATTCAACCAATATTGGACAGCCAAAGCTTATAATAACACAGTAACCCTTAAGAGTCTTCTTAGTTTTCCCCACCAATGATACCCTTCTCACCATTTTAAAGTTATTAAACAAATGTTCACCTAACACAGTTTTAACGCTCAAATAGTGGAGGGCCTTGTTTTTAATGGTGGTCCAGTGTTCCTCTCTACCATCCTGTGTTTTCGGGACATTTGCCAAAATTATCGAATATGGGCGAGCTTCTGGGGGAAGGTGCAGCGATATTTCACGAGAACAAGCCTGCACTGGAGGGCTTATTCTCCCCACAGGGCCTGGTGGCCCCTGTTTTGCCCCTTGGGTGGCTTCCGCTCCCACAACTATCGCGGGGATAGATGGTACTGCAACTTGGGGTAATGGAATCATCATGGAGTCCACCAAATCAGTTACTCTCGTTGTAAGTGCGCTCAATGAGTGTACTTCCTGTTGGTTCGACCCATGTGTTGGGGCTTTCTGGTTTGTAATATATTTTTCAATCATATTTAATCTACCATCTATTTGCTCTAATTTGTCCATAACAAGAGTAATAAATGATTTTAAACGTTCTTCCATGATTGTAAAGAAATCGCCCATGTTGCCCCCCCATGGTGTCTTGTGCATCATGTTCATCATGCTCCAAACCTCCCTTTGTCCTGTCTTCTAGAGTCTGTTTAGTAACATTTCCATCCAGTCTACCCCGCCCAGACGAAATATTTTTATTTTTATGGTTCCTGGGCTGTTTAGCTCTCCGCCAACTACTTTTAAGGGGATCACTAGCCTTTCTTTTCCCTGGCGCAACATTGCTATTTGTGATTGAAGTAGACCGTAACTGCCTAGTGCATGTGACTAAGGGAGAGGGTGGTAAACTAGGCACAAAAGAAGAATGAGATACAATGGACAAACTGGCATCCAAGACTGACCCATTAGAAATCTGAGAAATACCCAGGGGGACCGAGGGAGCAATGGTACTTATAGAGGGCTCTATAGTTGTTTTTCGACAACAATGTTTGGCAAGATGGATCTAAAGATAACCTTCTTTCAAAGAGTTCAATTTCTTTCGCCACAACAGTTTCTGCTCGTTTCAGGAACGCATCCAAAGTCCCAACCCCCCCACCCCCAGTACACACTTTAGCTAAAGATTTAGCCATATCAATATACAAAATCTCAGTTAGTGCAAAATAGTCCCGTAAACAGATGGAAACAGCAAATCAAGCCGGTAGCCAAGTCAAGTCAGGCTAATGTCTCACCCCTTGTTTTTTAAGATGTCAGAGAGAGGGCCCAGCCCAGCCTCCTCTGGCCTCTGACGGCCACAGATGGCCCGCCCTTTGCTCGGGCTTTGCCCGGCTCGTCCCGTGCTCATCCCGCGACGCGGGGGGCTGTCCCGGTTAAATGCGCCTCCTGGCGCAATGTAATGGCGTCAGTTGCGCCGCGCCGCCGGGGCTGCTGCGATATGTAGTCCCCAGTGCGACTGCGGCGATGTCTTTAGCGTCTTCCTCTGATGGCGACCAGGTAAGTGGTGACCCCCCTCCTTCCTTGCTGCCTGTAATGACTCTCCGCAGTGGCGGCAGAACGAGAACACTCCCCCGCTCCTCAACAGGCTGTCCCGGTTAAATGCGCCTCCTGGCGCGATGTAATGGCATCAGTTGCGCCGCGCTGCCGGGGCTGCTGGGATATGTAGTCCCCAGTGCAGCTGCGGCGATGTCTTTGGCGTCTTCCTCTGATGGCGACCAGGTAAGTGATGACCCCACTCCTTCCTTGCTGCCTGTAATGACTCTCGGCAGTGGCGGCAGAACGAGAACACTGTGTTAATTTGGTACTTGCCAACGAGCAGTGCATATCCATGGGTGCCATCCTGGTAGCGCTGGTTGATAATGGACTGTCGGTAGATGTAGGAATCATGCACACTGCCTGAGTAGTTGGCGACGACGTTAGTGGAGATTCCCCGGTGGTCCCCTATTGCCTGCACATTGATGGAATGCGTGTTGTGGTTATTGTGTGCAGTGTTGCCAGGCGGCACAAGTAGGACATGTGTGCAATCAATCGCCCACTGACACGTGCGCGAAGCCAGCTATGGCGTAGACGCCTTGCTTGGTCTCCAGCTGTTCATGCGCAGTGTGGGGGAGGTATAGGTAGTGGGGTACCAAGCTGATGATGTCATCCAAGACCGTTGTGAGGCACTTGGAATGGGCTAGCTGTGGGACTCCTTCAACTGTGGTGGTTGTGGGTTGGAAGGTACCGGAGCCCCACAGGTGCAGCAAGGCCGGCAGCTTGTCTTAGGTGGGATGTTGGTTGTCCGCTGTCTTGGTGCCATCAGCCTTTGGGGATGATGTTCAGAATGAGGAGGATGGTTGTCCTTTTGAGCCTGTAGTGGGCAAAGACATTCTCTGGTGTTGGGTCTGTGGGGTTGGTGCATTTTCTGAAGGTCGCCGTCTTTATCTGTGCTGCCTCTGTGATGGTCTGGGAGGTGTGGGGCGGTGGCAGTGCGGGGGGGGGTCCTGGGTGTCATGGCGGTGGGTGTTGTGGCCCTGTTGGGGCTCCGAGCTGCATGTTCAGCGGCTCCATGGCATCTGTTGGTCTTCAGGTGTGGCTCTTGGCTAGGCTCCCTTTTCTGGTGCAGGCTGTCGTCCGACTTTACACCAGGTCAGAACAGGTGTTAATTTCCTGCTGCTAATGTGCCTTATTGCCTGTTTTGGGTTCTTATCGGCGATCTAGCTGGTCGTAGAGAATGTTGCGGAGTGGTGTTGTTGCGGCTTTTTGCACGGGAATGCCTACTCTGCATCTCATTAGTGATAGTTGCCGGGGTCATCTGTAGCGATGTTTTTTGCGGTTGTTATCGCAGGTAAACTGGTGATATGGGTTGTTACCACTAGCTTGTGAATGGGGCGATAACTTCATCACGACTGTGACTGCAATAAACTGCCGTCAACTCAGCGATACATCCTTGAGAATATGCCCCTGCACCTTTTAAGGTTCATAACCCCTTCTAATGTGAAATGCTGATTTTATAAAATTGAGTACTGCACAGCAAACTTCAAGATAACCTAGTGCCTGCATAAACAGTAGCCCTTCCTTGTGCTGTCTCTCATTGACCATCCGTAAAAGGGGTGCCAAGAAATGAGTGGCTAATACTTTGAGTTGAGCTATTGTTGCAGCTGCAGGAGGGTAGGTCTTGATGCCAGGCGCCTGTTGCGGGAGAGACAAATTTAAAGTGCAAAGTGCTTAGTCTAAAAAGGGTAAGCCAGTAACGATATATAGGACATATAATCCATGCATCCGTGCAGTGCTCAAGGTATGCTTTTTTTCATGTGGCTTAAAATTTGGGCCAATTAAAAAAGGAGAATTATAAAAATTGGACAGACCCAAGCACACAAAAGAAACCTTCACTTACCAAAGCCAGGTAATTGATTTGCCTCCTCTAATAGCCAGTAGTCGTAGATATAAGATTTTATTCATCCAGCCTTTTGTGAGAACCAACTTTTTATTGAGTGTAATAGTGGTGCTAGCCCTATAACATCTATCAGAAACAACATGCCAAGCTCTTTGTGACAAATTAGAGGGAGTGTTTCCTTAGACTGCTAAAAGTCTACACATGGATTGATTCTCTATGCATTGTAAAGTTTCCAAGCTATTATGCCCCCAGAGGCCAGCACCATAAAAGCACACTGACATACACTTATTCTTGGAAATATTCAGCATTGCTTCAATTGGTTTATTTTGAAGCTTGTTGGTAAATCTAAAAATGTAATATTTTTCCTAAAAATCTGCCGTACCTACCACAGGTCAAGATGTAGGTCTTTGAAAAATTAACTCTAAGGTCTAGGTCCTCCATATACGTTAAAAACAAGTCTAAGAGACGCTAGTGGCTATTTGCAGTTCACGCTATTAGAACTGTGACCTAAGCATGTAATAGGATGGGGATAGGAGTATGGCCCATGCAGTGGACATTTTTACCATTCCTGATCAAAAACTCACTAATTTAATTTATGTACAGCGGGAAGAAGAAAAGGGACCACAATACACCCCTGCCTGACACCCCTGCTTGATCTAATGCTCGGCCAACATTCTCCTGAGGGGCCATAGCGGATCTTTACAGTTAGGTCCTGATGAAGGCACATTATAAGAGACAGTAAACCCTGTTCAACTCCCATTTTTCTCATAATCTTCCATAGTTTAGAGCAATTAACAAGGTCCAAAGCGCTAGATAAATCAAGGTAATCAAGGTGCAGAGAACTCTTCTTGGCTTTTACATACTTTCCACAAATCAGATACAAATTCAGGCATTGCTCAATTGTCCCAATGTACTGTCTGAACCACAATATACATAAATATTACCTGCTGGTGGTTGCCAGCAGGCAATTATAGTTAGGAACCTGGGGTCATATTATCAAGGGGGTTTATCTCCGCTTTTTTGGCTTTAAAAGCCAAGTAAGCAGAGATAAAATTATCTCCCTATTACCTAGCTGTCGCTAACACCAGTTAGCGACAGCTAGTAGGAGATAGCGACCATCTTGGGCCCCACTTTGCATGTCAGTGATATTTATCACTAATGACATGCAAAGTGGGCTTGCCAAGATGTTAGCGACTGGAAACAGTTGCTAACATCGCTATCTCCTATTACCAACTTTTGGAGATATTCGCGCTAAGCGCGAATATCTCCAAAACCTAACACCTGCCCTGAGCAGTTCTTAGCCATGTTATCCAATGGGAGGTGGATAACATGGCTAAGAGCATTAGCTCGGTAATGCATGAATATCGCTGACTTTTCAGCGATATTCATGCATTGCGGCCGTTTTTTATCGCATTTGCGATAAACCTTGGTAATACCAAGGTTTATCTGCGGTAAAAATCGCCGCAGCTCAGCGGTAAAATTTTGTCTCCAACCAAGCAATAGCGATAATTATCGCTATTGTTTGGTAATATGCCCCCATGTCTCCATTTTTTTGACTTGCCTATATCTTTGGCACGTATGACGAATCATCACAAAATGTTTCCAAAAAAAGCGTGCTGTGAATCTTTTTCAGCATGGAAAGTTTCGGGGTGATCTGTAAATTGGGGGCCAAGAAAAAGGGGGGGGTCAAAAAACATGTGTTTCTTATGTTAATTCTCATAGCAACTTTAGACATTTCTATAGCCGAAACTGCTGAACCGAATTACACCAAATGTGGCAGAAAGGTGGCTTTTTGTCCAGAAAGCCCCTTTTTTGTAAATTGGCAGAAATCCGTTAAGCAGTTTTGGAAATATTAAGGACAACCCCAAATTTGTATGTATAGGGAAACGGATCCTCTGGGAATACGACAGTCCCTGTGCTCAAATCTGATTGGCTGCCAACACTTCAAACCAGGAAGTGTTGGCCACCATCTTGGGACTCTTCGTGCACTGAGTCCCAGAAAAACATTAAAAAACTGAAAATGGGGCAGGATAGAAATACCCTGACCCACTAGACATCTTGGGGAGGATCCCACAGGGACCCCACAGGGCCAAAAAAGCATTTTGTTTCAATTAACAGTGGTTGTTGCTCTTAGTAATTGGCCTATGGATGGGCCAGTTCCTGGCACATTTATATCATAAAGGAGAAGGTTGTATGGGCACCCCTCCTGGTGCATATTAATGCCCCAGGGACCACCACCTCCCCCGGGGCTTATGTATTTAAAATGGGGCATCTCAGACCCCCGGGCCCCAGGGACCACCTCCTCCCAGGGACCACATGCCAAAATCAAAATGGGATGCTTCTTGGACTCCCATGGCCCGAAGACCACCAACACCCTGGGGCAAATTTATTGTTATCGGGGGCCTCTTTGACGACTCCCTGGCCCGTTGGACCATCACTTCCCCGGTGCCATGACCAACTTGTATTGGGGGCTTCAGGAACGCCCTGGGGACCACCACCACCCTGGGTCCATCTTCTTTTTGACAGAGGGAGCTGCATGTTTTGCAGCTGCCAGTGTCTAAAAGCAATGACAGCTCCTGCAGGAGGCAGGGAGCCGGCAGGGACTCCGGGGACATTCAGGCTCACCTCATGGTCCCCAAAAAATTAATTGGTTGCCCTGGGTGGGACCAGAGCACCCAGAATAGAGTCACTTGATGCTTTTGAAATTAGTAAGTTTTTGTCTGGAAACAGCAATATGGGTATCTTAGTGTTAGCTATCTGGGGGCGTCGAATGGGATTTTTGAAAGATAATTTACTAAGCCATTTACATACAGGGTAAAAAGGGTAGGTGCCAGTACGGACCCTTGGCGTACACCTCTTGAGACCAGAATCTTTTACGTCAATTGGCCCTGGGACCCCCACCTTTCCTGAGCATATTTTTTTCATGTAGCCTGATCAACAAGGATAACATTTCAGAAGGCAAAGCCAGCGTCCCAAGGACCTACCATAGCCTTCAGCTTGGTACCAAATTAAAAGCAGATTTTAAGTAACAAACACAAGCCAAGCAAGACTGTCTTCCAAAATCTTGTAACAAATCGAAAGAGTTGGTCTATTTTTGATGTTTTCGGATGGAACCCTGCTTGTAATGGGCTGGTTATATGATTCTCTGTAGCCCAAGCCTGAATTTTTGCTAGTACTATACGACAAAATACTTTTTGGCTGCAATCTATAAGGATAATTCGCCTATGATTGGCCGGCACACTCTTGTCCCCTTTTTTGTGTACATAGGTAAGGCCTCCCCTCCCTGCCATGACTCAGAAATTGTAGCCCCTATATCCACAGCATTTGCAAGAACTAATATATAGTCAGTCCAGATATCAAGATTGTAAATGAACACATCTACTGGGAAGCCATAACGACCGGCTGGCCTTCCTCTGGCTAAATTGAAACACCAAAACAGATGGCCAGGTAGATTGTTTGTAAAAACCTAATCAAGCACCACTTATCCAAAAAGATCTAAGCGGGCACACTTTTCATTTAGTACTTTTTACTTAGTTCATCATTTTCACAGAAACATTCATATATGTCCGAACATCGAAACCTTTTCAGTAGGAAAATTCACATAGAATACAATATTCACAACACAAATTTTACAAACAATATAAGTGAGACATATTTACAATTATACCATATATGAAAAAAACACAGACAGAAGATGCCTATATTCACTCAATGCTTGGGGCACCAGTCCTGATATAGAACAAACAAACAAGGGGCTGTTCAGTTTTTTGCTGGCCTGCTTGCTTGACTGTGCTGGAACCTTCTAAGTTCAAGGGTCAAATCTCAGGTAGACCTTATCTGAATTTACAGTCCTGATATGCCCTTACTGAATCTCGTTCCAACACCGAGTCAACACGTTTCGAACCCGAATGTTTTTTGAGGGGTTCTCCTCAGGACCTGGACTGGAAACTGTCCTGTACTGAAATAGAGCCTTGGCGGAGCGACTGTCTTATCTCTCTCAGGGGCACTGTAATTCTGTAATTCTCATGGTAGAAGTGTCCTCGGATGATTACGGTTTTTTAATGATGCCCGGTGCTTGCAGATGGAAATAACTCGATCGAATCGTGGTTTTCAAGATGATGTTCATTCGTAATCCTGCCTGCCGGGTGTCTGCTTAATGTTTGGCACTCGATGTAACTCTCCGCTCGCAGCTTCCGCGTTTGACGTCAGTCCTGGCTAAGGCAGACAAGGAGTCTATCATATCGGCTGCTGTGAATGTGAGAGTATTGATGCTCAAAAAACGACTGCTTCATGTGGGACCCTCTACGGCATCGTCAGCCTCATTATAATACAGGGCTGAGAAATGGTATTCTCTTTTTTTTTCAAATTATTTTTATTAAGGTTTTTTTCCCCTTTTTTTTGTTGTACAGGGCACACAATTCATAATTAAATTACAAAAATATTGCACGACAAGTAATACTCCCTTAATACACAACATATAACATCAAATGAAAAGAAAACAATTTCAAGAACCTAAATACATAATATTGTACATCCATACTGGTTCTCTCATATTTATTAACTAAGTATTAACTGGAGTCTCCTTTCTTCCAGTTGTGAATGGGTTCCCATATTTGAGTTCCTAATTTTTTTCCCTTTTTACCTCTCCTTGCATATATTGCCTTCTCAAGATTATAGGCTGCCAACACCTTAGCTAACCATTGATGAAAGTTCGGTGGTAAGCGGTCCAACCTTGCTGAGGTAATACACAGCCTAAATACCGCCATGGCTACGAAAAGGAAGTACCCATATTGCGTCTGCCTATTTGCGTCATCTACTCCGAGCAGGACTACTGCCGGGGTCAGGTTAATCTCTATTCTTAACAACCTTTTTAAAATAACTCGATATCCTTTCGTGTCGTTCGTAGATGGGTACATGTAGCAAACATGTGCACTATATCTGTCTCAGAACTGTCGCCTCTGGGGCAGGTAATACCAGCAACCCCTTCCCATTGCGCTATCCTCGAAGGCGTATGGTACAAAGAGTATAGTGTTTTATAATGTTGCACTTGGAGAGCTGCCGAACACAGCACTTTCTGTCCCAACTTGAGTGAAATACGAAAACATTCCTTTTCTATATCGAACTTCTGCACCCATTTGTCTTCATACTTCTCCAGGTCATCTACTTTATGCTCTATCAGCTCAGCGTAAAATCTTTTAATTGTACTATCTGTACCACCCTCAATAATGTCCAGAATAGAATTCCTCCAGATTCCCGCTGGTCCTCCCTTTCTTGGTAACATAAAACTTCTGATTTGCAAAAATTTTAAAATGTGTCTTCATTCTAAACCATATAGTGCCTGGATGCCAGTGAATTGCATCATTCCCTGTGCCCCCATCATATCTCCCATTTTGATTATCCCGCGTCTTCCCCATTCCATAAATACAACATCTGCAAATATATCGCCCGGCAGAGAATAATTATTACTCAATCTAGTGTATGCATTGTATCTCCCTAACCCAAACTTTTTCGTAAACGCCTTCCATATGCTATACGCTGCTAGCACTGTTTTGAATTTAGTCCTTTTAAATAACTAAGATCAGTAAATTTCAAGAAAAAATTCTCCGCATCCGAACCTAATACCAAAGCATAGATGGCTAACGTTCCTATTTCATCCTGTCCCTCCGACTCACCTCCCCCTAGTAAGCCAGTCATGTACTGTAGGGCAGCTGCCCAATAGTACAGCCTTAGATCAGGTAAGGCCCACCCGCCTCTATCCCTAGGGAGTGCCATAAATCTCAGCGCTCTTCTGGTCTTGCCATGTACCCACACAAATCTATTTATCATTTGCTCTAGAGCTTTAAACCACTTTGCCTCAAACAATAATGGGATAGCCCTGAATAGGTAGAGCAGTTTTGGGAGTAAAATCATCTTAATGATATTGGTGCGTCCTACTATAGAAAGATGCAAGTTGTGAAATCTATCTAGGTCCTTCTTAGCCTTATTTATCACTGGTGTTATATTTACCTCCACTAAGTTATCCAATTCGGCCGTTATTGTTACCCCAAGATATACTCCCCTTTGGACCACGCAGGGGTCGGCACACTCCGCCTTGCTATTCTTGATAATCTGCGTCTTTACAGCATTCAGAGCATATCCCAAAACCTGACCAAACCGGAATGCTTCCATCTCTACCTGCCTTATAGCTTGTGTGGGGTCTGAGGTGACTACCGCCACATCGTCCGCGTAAGCAAGTATTTGAGCGTCTGGCCTCAAGTTTAGCCTTATCCATAATCTCTTACCTCAGTAAGAAGTTCCCCACATATACCAGAATTGCCCTAGGTTTGTCAGTTGCCGAGGCCTTCCTTTGTACCAGAGGAAATCTATGGGCACGCTGTATTTCATTCTCCCAGTTCCAGACTGATAATCCCGGGAACGCCACCCTTAGCAAGCTGATCACATATGACCGCACATCTTGCCCTTCCTTCCCTTCTGCAATCCCAAGTAGTTTGACATTGTTCCGCCTTTGGCGATTCTCAAAGTCCTCAAGTTTCCATTGAACATCGGCCGCCATCTTTTCCTGTTCCTCCTTAAACTCATTACATTTTACAGCATCTTCCTCGAGTTTCCCTGTTCTTTCTTCCACTTCTGTGACCCTTGCCACCATATCTGTGTAGAGTTTATTTACTTTCCGTAGTGACCCCTGTATCTTTTGGTTAGCTTGTTTGACCCTCCGAAATTCAGACCTGACCTCCCCCTGCATTTGTTTGAGGGTGGCATATAATAAGTCCATAGTTGTTGTTTGACTTGGGTCGATAGGGTGATTGTGGGGCAAGTTATTACCTCCCTCCTGATGCATCTGAGAGGTGGCAGAATAGTCCCAATCCAATTTTTTAGCCACCTCAGGTTATGACGGGCTCACTGTAACCCTTGACCTGTTGCAGGTTCTGCTCTTCATGCTCTTAGCTCTCCGCTTAGTATATGCCCTATGGGCATCCCCACTAGCAGTCGTTGATGGATCTGAATCCACTTCAGAACCTCCTATATCGCTTTCTGACAATGAGTCTGTTTCCTCTTTGTCCTCATCATCTTCTTTCTTGTCATTTATAGAGAAGAAGCAGTCATCACTGGGAGACCCTGGGTTCAAATCCACACAATCTTCTCTATATGCAGGGGCTGTGTGCCTACTGTGAGCCTTCAGGTTTACTCCATTGATATTGCCTGGAGTAGGAAATACCTTGGGGCGCGTTGCTTGTGGTATGCCTTATGTCATTGGTACCTTGGTTCCTCCTGTACCCCTGATAATTCCATTAGCCTGAGAGGGAAGAGCCGCTAACACTAAATTTCTTATCTGGCTAATAGGTGCTCCGGGCTGCACCAGCTTCTTGGCCCCAATCCTGAACTTGTCAAGTCTATTCTGCCCAGCAGCGTTTGGCACGACCCCCCCCCTCAGGCCATCACCCTCCTTACCGCACACAGATAAAGCATCAGGGGGTTGCATTTGTCCATCCGGACCCGCTCCCGAGTCGGCCTGCCTGCTCATCTCGCTCCGCTCTATCTGTTCCGGAATGACCACCGGAGGGAGCGGGATACCATCTGTCACCCGACCGTCGACCTCGCAGCCTGCGTTCTCCGCTGCCATCCGATCATCGTTGCAGCCCAGATTCGGCTCTCCTGATCCGCCCGCATTCTTGTCCAACTCACAAGTCATCCACGAAGGGGAGAGCAGAGGGGCTGATGCGGGAGCTGCGAATGATTCAAGCAAGGTAGGTTGCCGCATATTGCTTTCTTTGGGCATAGCGTCCCCATTCTGGCGTTTCACGCTTTTCACGCTTTTCTTATTATTCTGGCCCTTTTCCATCTTTTCCTTCGGTCTCTTGACTGTGCTGCCTTCCCCATCTTTATCAATGTCTTTCCCCGCATGCTTGCGGGATTGTACCAACGACCTTAGATTAGTATTGAGGGTCGGGATACTAGGATCACTAAGGACAGCCTTATCTTTTTCTTTTTCCTTTTGGGGCCTAGGACCTCTCGTGGACATACTCTGCAGTGAACGATATTGACCGGAACGGGGGATTCCATTCTTCTTCCAGCTATCAAACCAGCCAAACACTCGTGGTTGCAGGAACTGTATTTTACCAGAAAATACCCAGGAAAGGAGGCGCTGGAGCAAATTCACGGGATATAGCATGCTCCCGCTTTCGGATAGCTACAGGCAGTGGTGCGCATCAGCAGTTTTCCACAAATTCAAAAACCATCGGAGAGAGGAGAGGAGCGACTGCTCCCTACGGTCTGTCAGTGGCCATCTTGCCCTGCAAACAGCAACCTGAGAAATGGTATTCTCAATTGGCAGGTGGGACATGCTTTTGAGGTTCTTGTTCAATGCACTCTCAACTTTGGCAACCAAAATTGTGTATGATCCTTAGAAATGCAGCATTCTGCGAACTCTTGCCAATTATTTATGCCCGACTCTCTTGTTGCCTTAACCACACTATGTTTGTCAGCTTTCCTTGTGCCTGTGATCAAAGCTTTGTTTTTTTCTTCAATGGCCTTCGTTAATAAACACCTTAGGTCCCTACACTCCCTATTGAACCAAACATTACCTCCCTGCACTGATTACTTACCATTTGAAGAGGGTATTATGAAAGAGGCTAATATTTTCTCGAAAAGGGTTTCATGAATCTCGACAATGGTCATTGGGTATCTATATGTATCACTGGAATCGATTATTTTAGATACTGTCCCTTGCACATCATTCCTAATCTTGTGCAAAAGTTCAGGTTCCAGCAACTTATGGCGCCATTTTAAGCAAGGCCTATCTAATGATTGTACACTGTCTCCAGTGCTGACAAGGGTCTAGGGGTCCACTTCAATGTTTTTTAAAAAGATCAATCATGGTATGACAAATGGGTTTATGATCACTCTCCTCACTTTCCTGAATGATCATATCTCTCACTAAACACCATAACTTCAGGTCCAACAGAAGATATTCAATTGGTCTTTTCCTTATATTATAATTAAATGTATATGCACCCATTATATTATATTTTCACATGCTATTCAAGGAATCACAACTCCATCAGTCAAGCCCCATATGTCTGCTTACTGAGTGCTAGGCAGGTACAGCACTGGCTGCTGTGTCCAACCAGAGGGCTCTCTTTATTGTGCAAACCCGTATGATTTCACAATCTCTGTATTTAGTCAATATTTATGCAGACTAAATAAACAAAGCCCTCCACGACCTAGCACCTGCCTACTTTAACTATCGACTGTACTTCCACCAGCCCTCCAGACATCAGCCGTCTTCACTTGCCCTCGGATACACATCCCGTATCCGTAGTAGCTGCAATGTTGGCCGCTCCTTCTCCTACATCGCTGCCAAGATCTGGAGCAACCTTCCCCTCCAACTCCATACAGCCTCCTCGCTCGTAGACTATAGACATAGACTCAAGACCTGGCTCTTCGACAGAGAAACAGCACCCAGATACCCCCAGGATGGCAGTGATGAGTTGTAAAAATGATTGATTGAGTGATTGATTGATTGATTGATTGATTGAAGCTCATTAAGGCAGAAACTGCCTGACATTGCTACTGTTCCTCTCCAGGTTGCTCTAGGTTTGAAAGTGTTTTCTAGATCATGGGGCTCATTTATGAAAAGTGATGCATCGCTGCGTGAAAACAGCGATGCGTCACTTTTCACTGCGCCCTCCCTGCTACACCAATAATGCGTCATATTTACAGTATGACGCATCATTGCGCAAGGAGTTACAGATATGTCAGTATTTCTGGTGTATCTGTATGGCGCAAAGTGACGCATTGCTGGAGTGTGTCACAAAAGTGACGCAACTCCAGCAATGTCACATGGGGCAAGCCCCATGTGAAAGGGCCTGCGCCAGTCTTACGCCTGCTGTGAGGCAGGCGTAAGAAATTGACGCATTTGTGTCCTAGAAGTGGCGCAGTGAAATCTCATAGATTTCACTGCGTCACTTCTACGACCCTTTCTCGCGTCAAAACGCCCCGCTTGCATGCATTATACCTGGCGCAGGTATAATGTGGCGCAGGGGTTTACAAAGTGACGCATCTACCTAGATACGTCACTTTGTAAATATGGCGCAACAAGGCGCATTTTTTACGCCACTGGTGTGTCACAAAAAGTGACGCACCAGCGGCGTAAAAGTGATGCACAGCCTCATAACTGAGGCCCCATGTCTTTAGGGGGAGGCCTAAACCTGGTTTGCATATGGTGATATATTGGCTCTAATGACAAAGGAAACTAAGACAAAACCAGCGATTGAGATGAATTCAACATTTCACACATAACTTTTCCTGTAGCTTGATATCAGTGTGGGCTGTGGTAAAGCAGGTGTGCATACCGGTAGGGCATATGCAGCCTTTTGTTATTCCGAGGTCCAAGTACTGAGTACAAGTATATTGGGCAATAGTAGCACCTGCTATTTGCAGAGCAAGGAAAATGAAAATATACAAGCACATGCGCAATTTGAAAAATGTTACGATTTACAAGTCCCCTGCACGCTGTATTAATAATCAAATGATTCCTTAAATTGATGAGACCTCTCAAAATTCTAATAGTTTCATTTAAATCAAGTCAACGGTCCTGCTGAGTGATACTGTCTAACCCGTCTCAACAATTACTGAAAAGATCAATGTATGTATATTGTATACTAAATTAGTCCATATTCATTTACCCTTGAAAAACATTTAAGAATGTATTCAGTGCGAAGTGAAGAGGCTGCAATTGATAGAGATGTGCTGCTCAAAGGAATTGAGCACTCTGCTGTAGATAAGAAATGCTGCTTTAATATGTCAATGCCGCAGGAAGGCATAAGGAAAGCGATCATAATCTTTCAGTGCCCTAATTGCATGATAGGTAGACGTGTTCCCTTGCCCATTTCCATTTGGAGCAGATTCATGGTGATCCATACATTATCCATAAGGCTGTTTTATACAGTGCAGCCCAGCAAACCCCTTGAGTTCCCAGCTCCGGTGATAAGTCAGTATGAATAATAAGGCAATCAGGTAGGGATGGGAGACAGATTGTACACAAGCCAATTTCTTTTCAAACGCACATTTTAGATACATATCTATATATAAAAGTATGGAAGAGTATGACAAGCAGAATATTAATGAAACTGCGTTGCATGTGTATTTTTTCCAGCGGAAGGAGAGACGGGCTAGATCCTAACAGCGTATCCCAGGATGAGGTCGGAAAGTAGCTGATGGAAGGGATTATGCAGGAATTTTGGGGCATATTAGCAAGAACTTCGTTGAAATCATCGCCATTTTAGCGGCAGGAAACTGCCGCTAAAATGGCGATAATGGGCTTGCTAATATGCGTTATAGAATTCCAAAAGAAGCCCAAGTTAGATGTGCAGGACATCTAACCTGGGCTTCTTTTGGGATTCTATAACGCATATTACCAAGCCCTTTATCGCCGTTTTAGCGGCAGTTTTTTGCTGCCGCTAAAACGGCAATAATTTTAACAAGGTTCTTGCTAATATGCCCCTTCGTTTTTTGCTCGATAAGTTGTCACTATCAATCAATCAATCAAATCAAATTTATAAAGCGCATTGCTGCACCAGCTAGTGCGTCCCCGCACTACATTTGCCTCTCTTCAGTTGTGAGTCTGTGGTACTTAAAAGGGTGGTGGAGGTTGTCATTCTTAACCCGAAGGTGCTTACAAAGGCTGGGATCATCAGCTCTGGAACATATCAGAGCTGTTCCTTGACTTCCTCAGGTGTCCTTCATCTCCCACTAATCAACAACTATCAGTCATTCCAATAAACAGCATTGTTAATTACCACAGACCACTAGTTTTCAACAGTACTCGAGTTAATGTTATACTTGCACTTTCCCGCTGATCTTGTAATATATTTTGTTTATCTCATGCTTTAATGAGCCTAAATATTGACTAAAGCGCAGAGAGTGTGAAATCATATGGGTTAGCACAATAAAGAGAGACCTCTGGTTGGACACAGCAGCCAATGTTGTGCCTGCCCAGCACTCAGTACGCAGAGTAATGTCGCTTGACTGATGAACATGTGATTCCCTGAATAGCATGTGAAGCGTGCAACTACCCAATGGCTTTGGGTTTAATGACTGGCCTAAAACACTAGTGTGACCAGAACACACTGACTGTGGCCCTTAAGCTGCAAAGAAACATGCTTTATTTACTTGCAGTGGGAAAATTGCTTTTGAAGACTGCAGGGGAAGATAATCTTGAGGCAGGATCAACTCTAGGCCAAAGTGAGCTGTACTGAAGTACTAAGTGGCCAATTCAGAGAACTAATCTGAGACAAAGTCCTAAACTTACTACTTCTGGTATTCACAGAAGGCACTTACGATTTTTGGCTTTCACTGAAATCACTTACGACTCTAACTTTACGTCCTTCTTCGGGCCGGAATTTCCACACCCTGAGCGGAATTTCCGCACCAGGAGCTGAAATCCAGCACTTGTGCTGGAATTTCTGCACTCAGGCCGGAATCTCTGCTTCCAGGTCGGAATACCCACATTCTGGTGTTCATTGACTTCATCTGATGCACGGTGGGAGAAGGTAGGCACTTGGACATGTGATTAGCATTTAGGAAAATGCTCAACCGGCCAGAATACGGGTATTCTGGCCCGGAAGTAAAGATTCTGGCACCAGTGCGGGATTTCCACTCTGGGTGCGGAAATTCCGCTCCAGGTGTGGAAATTCCGGCCAGAGTGTGGACGTAAAGTTAGGAGTCGGAAGTGATTTCTATGAATACCAGAAGTAGTAAGTTTAGGATTTTGTCTCATATTAGTTCTGTGGATTGGCCCCTAGATTTTCAGAAAGCAAGGCATGGGGAGGTGATATTGAATCTTGCTACGCAGTGTTGGAATCTAAAGCCCAGAAACTGGCACATGGGCACTGTGCACCTTATAGGCAACATTGAATGTCTTGAATTTAACAACATGCTGAATAGAGAGCGAATGAAATTGGACCAGAATAAGTGATTTGTGATCACACCATGTACTTCAGCAAAACAAGTGCAGCTGTGATCTGAAGATGCTGGAGCTGCACAACTAAAGTTTTCGCTAGGCCCCAGTAAGACTTTTACTATTTCCCATGCTGGCAAGTGGTATGGACCTCACCGTCTGACAATGCCAAAATTCGGGAAAACGTGTCATGATCCACGAAATAATTTTTAATTGTGTGGCAAATGGCAGATCTTCATCGAGCGGGAAACCCAGGTACAGTGCACAAGGAATTGATTTAGGCAATGTGGCAAGCGAGTCCAGCTAAAGCCACAGGTTGCCAAGGGAGTCATCACCATTAGCATTAATCCAAACTGCAATTACACGGGGGTATATTTACAAGCTTGCTGCACCGACTGCATCATTAGGAAAATGTGGGGAGGCATTGTATTCACAACACTATGATACATCCCTGTGTTTACTCTGTGCTGACGCACAATAGGCTGTCTAGCGCCAACGCAGGCACCCTTGCAAGTGGGGCTGTGTTGCAGGGGTCATTGTTTTTGTGCAGGAAGGAACACCTTCCTGCACTAAAACAATCCTTAATGGCGTTTTCCTCTTTCTATGCATGCTGCATTTTTCAGCACTCCTAGAAAGAGGAACAAATGAGGAAAAATAAGGGTATTTCTCCTCATTGCTCAAATGTTATGCCTCCCCTAGGGAGTGTTTAGAATCTGATGCATTCCCTGGGTTTACAAAACCTTATAAATCTGGGGATGTGTCAGAATCCATGGGCGTTACGTGGGAACACCCACAGCAACACCCATGGAACTTCCCTTTCATGCAGAGTAATGCATGAAAAGGGACCATATTTACAAGGCCATGAAAAGCCACGCAGGGTGACTTTGAGGGGCCTTGTAAATATAAGTCTGCACCCTGTGCCACCAGACCGTAAAAAAAAAACATTGACGCTCCGTTGGCACAAGGGGCTTGTAAATATACCCCCTGGTTTCTGGCAACAAGCAGAATTGAGTCATTGAGTATTCAGATCTTGGAGTCACTGCATATGTAAAACTGCCCTGCCTATCATCCTAAAAAGGACCTTTCCTCCTCTTGGAATTCAGAAGAAGCTCTAGGCAACTACCCACTTGTCATATCATCTCAAGATTTAGCAAATTGGAACTGCAACGCGAGTACCAGTGAGCATCCACTGAAACTTATCACTATTTACAGATATGCTATGCTTTGTAGGCAGCACTGCCAAAAGAGTGGTGCTCTCTGAGTCTTTGCTTTTAGAGGACAAATTATTACATGAACACATGCCCTGCAAGGTAACTTCCCTCATGTAACAAAAACTAATCAACAACTTACCGGCTACCATAAAACATCTGCTGGAACAGTAGGCGTGCGACCTAGTGGGTCTTCAGGACAAGTGTCCCGAGGCCCGGGCATCCCCAAGGGAGGTGGGTATAAGGTCGTGATTCCGTCTAGTGAAGCGAAATATTTTACATAGATCCTACTGCACCCGCAAAACCATGGTAAATATGGGCAGGGCAACAGACACATTGAGTCACATACAGTGCAGCCAAATAGACACATTCTTCCACACTATATGGAGCAGCACTGAGGTACAACAATTCTGGCAGTCAGTGGTTGCCTGTATGAAAGGCCTATGTTGGAGCAACAGGGGCGCCTCTACAAAATTGTGTCTGTTAAATGTCTAGGAGGCACCAGACCTAAGTTGCAAAGAGCAGACTAGGATGACTCTGGGACTGGCGATAGCCAAGCAAAACTTTGCATGATTGGGGAGCAGAGCAGGCACCACAACTGGGGGACAGAAAACGAGACATGGATTGGTGTATGCTGCAGAGAAAGTGATATATGAGGGATGTGGCTGTCCTACAAAATGGTCGAAAATTTGGGGGAAATAGAAAAACCATAGAGGAAATCCCTGCACCCCCTCGTGAGTGCTGGTTCTGATGTATTGTTCGCTAATTACTCCTGATCAAATGTCATTGTTTGCAGTGTAGTGTGGGGAGCTGGAGGGAACTCATGGACTGATTGTGGTGAGAATAAAACTGCTGTATGCAGCTATGCCAACGTACAACACTGTGTTTGCTTTATCTTCAAGTTTGCCATATCTTTAATAAAAATATTAATTTAAAAAAAATGATGCACATTGACTCTACCTTCAGGTCTCACTCCTTGTGTTGCAGTGGCTATACAGAATTCACAATACTGTCAAGATAACTCCTGACCACATCCCATTGGCTACTGAAGGACTTATCTGGCTTCCAAGAACCAGATGGTACATTTTCTAGAGGCTCTGCATAAACCATAGTGCCATTAATGGCAATGGTCCAGACTTCTTAAAAGTAAGGTGCAAGAAATACTTTCAGACCTCCGATCCAAACTGACAGTAACACAAACGACCTTACAAAAAAGACATAAGAAAAACATCCTCATTCATTTAAATGCCTAAAGTGCGGAACCTGTGCCAAGCAGTGATAAAAACCATAGACAAACACCAACAAGTCAGGATGACTGTAAAGACCTAGATTTTCCAAAAGGTGAGAGTACAAGGAATGGGCCTAGCCAGACCCAGCCAAATCTCACATCATGTTTGATGAACAGTGGTGCAATACTGCACTTACCAGACTCTATTGCACATATGCTATCACGAAACACACTCAGAAATGGTTATAAAGTACTTAATGCATGGATCCAAATCTTTGGCAATATCCATACCAATTATGGCCACTCCTAGGATTATACCTAGGCATGCAGCACCAATTGTACCTGAAATATATTCTAAACCAACCCTTATTGGCACATACCTGACCACTAAGATTACATACTAAACAGTGTTTTCTTGAACCTTGCCATGATTATTTTAAACTATTTTCAAGCATGCACTTGTAAGTTGTATATCTGAAATGTAAATAAATCTTTGCATGAACTCGGCCTCTGAGAACATTTTGGCTACTAGTATAGTCAGTCAAACAACTTTATGACAATGAAAACTATAATATACCAATCACAGAATTACTGTACTCTCCCATAACAAGATACAAGGCCAGATGTACAACCATTTTTGTGTTTGCAAATGAGAAATCGGCCCGTTTGCGATAGCGAAATAGGTCTGCCATATATTCAAGCCCTATTTCGCAAGTAGGTAACCTATTACTGACTCGTAAAATAGGGCTTGTGACTCACTAATAGGAAGGTGGGTGCCAAGGACGTCCCTTCCTAATAGCGAGTCATACTTCAATGTACAAATGTTTTGTGACCACAATTGCGGTTGTAAACACTCGCAGTATACCAACCATTTCAAAAAGGTGGTAAACCCCTTACAAACGAGAAGGGGTCCCCAGGGGACTGCTTCCCTTTGTGACTGGCATTGAAAATATTTTTTAAGAGCAGGCAGTGGTCCAACGGACCACTGACTACTCTTAAATAATGAAACCAAAATGTTTAATTTATCTTTTTTAAAGGTAACACGTTTACCTTTAAGAAAAACGGGCTGCATAAAAAAAACTGCTTGATTTATAAAGCAGTCACAGACATAATGGTCCCCAGCAGGCCACCATCCCTGGGAGTGCTAGCCATTCCTAATGAGGTCGCAAATTGCGACCTGCCTCATGAATATTAATGAGGCAGGCAATTTGTGACCCCCATTTGGAATCGCAAACAGTGTCTGAGACACTGCTGTAAATTCCATTTTGCGAGTCGCAAATTGCGAGTCACAAAACAAAGCAATTTATGACTCGCAAACTGGAAGGGTCGTACATCAGGGCCACAAAGAATAAAACGTCATTGCCTATAAAAAAAGGAACATGTCATAAAAGTCATCATAAAAAGGGCTATCACCAGGTATACTTCAATAATAAAATACCAATATCACGCAAATGACACTGCATATTTTCTTCTAATTTTCAAGGCTTGTGGGATAAAATTCAAACTTGAAGAACACTTGGCCGGAGTGTCAAGGCACTGAAGGATAAGTAAACCCTCCTGATGATTATTAAAAGATCTCCCACTTAATATGGGTAGGAGAAACTGTGACTTTAAAACAGAATTTAGAAAGCAAAACAGCATAAAAATCTTTGTAAACTGAGGTGATCTTCCACAGGGACAACATGGTAAGCTTGGAAACCAGGTACAGGAAAATCCACTAAAAAGTGGATCTTCTTCACTCAGAGCCGAGTGAGATAAAACCTGAGTTCCTGTCAGGCCTTCCAAGACTGTTATTGGCCAAGTCCACTCAATTTGTGCCCTGGGATCCTCGAAATGCAGAGCAAGAAGAAAACATTCCCTTTTTGGCCACTGCTGGAGTTCCGCTATTCACGAGCGGAATTCCAAGATGGCCGTCGACTCGGGAGAAGAGTCGGCAGTCTAGTTGTTGCCGCTACACTCAGGTGGTAGAGGTTAGGTGAAGTGCGCAGGAGGATGGGATCGTGCGCTTCACCTAACCTCTAGGCAAAAGAAGATTAGCATTAGCATTGAGTTTTTGGAGCTCCCGTTTTTTTCCCTGTTTTCCTGTCGTGTGTCATGTCTATATTCCCCTAGTCTGTAAGACAAGTCAGACTACTATTTCCTTTCCCCCTTTATTTCTTTTATTTTGTTTCTTCCCCGTTGTCAAGAGCTCATTTAGACTTCAGTTGAAGACATTCAAGGAGAAGACCGCGTCGGGTCTTCATTGCCTCAAGTTCCAGTTTTCTTTGTCAGTCAGAAGTTCGACGGCTCACCAATATCTGCAGAAGCGAACAAACAGTTAAGTGGGCGCAACGTATAGAAGCCAAGTAAATATTTCAAGAAGAAAATTACAGCGAACTAAAAGACAAGTTATAGAGAGACTTAAGTACTAGAATAGTCGAGTCTAGGATATAAGAAGTCAAGAAAGAAAATTCTAAATAGAATAGAAAGTTTAGAGAGACAACACTCACCTGTAAATCCTTAGTTCTACCCCAAAGTCAAAGAGAGCCTGAAAAGCAAAGAAGAGTTGCTGAGTAACACAGGAATAGCAATCACAAGAAAAAGAAGAATAACGCTAAGGCGATAAACATCCAGAAAAAAGGGTAAGAATAGAGAGAAAGACATTTAATAGCAGAACAGAGAAAACACCAAGGGGCCAAAACATTAATGTACATGTATTTACAGATTACCAAATTCAAGAGTTAGCACACAGAAAGAAAAAGAAGAATAGAAAAACGAAGAGCAGCACTAGTCTATAATACATTTAGAGACAACAGAGTAGGGAGAACAGTGTTTAACCATTCTTCTTTGAGTTGTGTCAGAATTCCTACAGCTTGGTCCAAGTAACAGAAGAAAGTACCAGAAGCAGAAGGAAAGATGCCAGAGCAGTCTCTTCTCTGTTTGGTATTTTATCCAAATTCCCCCTTCCCCCTTCGGGGTGCTTGAGAATCTAGTTTCCTATGACAGACTCTGAGTATCCTTAAGGAGGAGTCGGGAAAAGAGCAACAATTGTTCCTGATCCTGTTCCTGTGCAAGTCGTGGTAAGAGTTCACTGTAGTTCTTGACAGTTCAGATTCCTTTACCCCTGTCAAGTAAGGTTCGATCTCTTCTGTAGTTAGTAATGAAACACATGATTGAACCATAAAAGAGTCTAGTGTATTTATAAGCCTGGCCTCCTCCTTGTGTACAATAAAGATTTCCTTTACTTTGTTCTTCGAAAAAGGGGGAATCTATACAAGATCCACAAAGTAGTCAGTCAATCCAATATTACACAGAGTATGTTTAATTACCTGAGCGAAGGTATCGATATGTTATTCTGCACAGGACAATCCTTAACTATATTTTGTGTAAAACCTAATTTTTCAGTACTACTCTTCTGTGGCATTGTTTCTGTGATTCTTCTATCTATAGCAGAGAACAGGTATATTTCCTTGCATAACCTTTTGCTTGGCAGCTTGCATTACCACTTGCATGATCGAGATAACCACCTACTTGGGGGGCGTGCCTTGGACGCAAAAGCGACATGGCGGACCCCGTGTGAGCGCCGTCTTTTCATGGAAGTCGAAGCTCATTTGGAACCTCTGCTGCCCGCACTCAGTCTATCCTCCGGTACCAGCTGCCATATGAAGGAGGGGTGAGTCGACCGGTGTGCTTTCCTGGGCGCTTCAGACTTCTGCTGCGAGCTTTTTGATACCGCGGCATAATCTCAACAGAATGAAACGAGCGGCCGCCATTTCCTGACGCGGCGCTCGTACTTTGTTTACTTTTTGCCACTTCTCATGCGGTTTTATGTCCTTTAAATGAACTCTTCGACTTTTTCATGGTTTATTACCTATCTAATATATTCCGGTGACTACTGTGGCAGTTTTTACCTTTTTCTCTGAAGAAATGATGTTGCAATTTCTTCCAGTCATCGTATTTTATGCCAACGAACCTATTTTTCAGTCATGATGGTGCCGTCTAAAATACTGCAGCGACCAGGTACTAAATATTTTACGCTGCTTTATATCTACTAAGGCAGAGTTTTCTGCAAACTTGCTTTTTGTTTATTTTGACGGCTTCATGGTTTGTCCCTTATGCTAGACCAATATATAGCTTATACCTCTATCTTGTGTGAAGGTTACTAAATGGTCTATTACTAGACGGTCTTTCCTCTTTTCACTGTTTTTTTTTTCGGCTCAACTAATTTTAAGGTACTCTTCACAGTGTTCATTACGCTTTTCATGAGGGGAATTTTGACTTTTTTGTCCTCAAGTTTTTCAATCACCTGTTAGTCGGAGCACCTCTCACCTACGTACTACTTATTCATTATGGCTACTGATTATCACTCTGCGAGGTCCTCCTCTTCTGGTACCAAACCAAAAAGGCATAAGAATGACCCACCTTCTCCCATCCTTTCCTCACAGAATCCTGTTTTAGACTCCATATTGGATGAAGTTCATGGTCTACAGCCATTTATGACTGCTACTAATGAAAAGCTAAAACAAATTGAGGAAAGATGGCTTGTCATGGAGAGTAAAGTACTGGATTTGGAGCAAAGAGTTAGTGATATTCAGGATATCTCTGTGAAAATTCCACTACTTGAACTAGAAATTCATCAATTAGAACTTCACACTGAGGATCTCGAAAATCATAATCGAAAGAACAACCTATGCCTTTTTGGCCTTCCGGAAAATATTGAAGGGACTGACTTGGTTGCTTTTTTACAGAAATTTCTCCCAGAATTGCTCGATCTTCAAGCTGCGTCATCACCTCTCAATATTCAAAGAGCCCATCGCCTAGGCCATTTTAATTCCGCATCCAACAAGCCACGTAGTATCATAATGCTCTTTTTGGAATTCACAGAACTTATGAGTGTCTTGAGAGCAGCGAGACTTAAACGTCATCTTATTTGGTCTGGCACAACATTTTTATCTCTCAGGACGTTTCTACTGCCAGTAATACTCGCCGTAAAGAATTCCTTGCTCTTCGTCCACAAATGAGGCGACTCAACATCAAGTATGGAATTCTACATCCTTGCATCTGCAAAATTACACATAATGGCCGGTCACGTTCCTTTGATGATCCAACCAAGCTGAAGATTTTCATCGATACACTTTCTTCACAGGGCATGGACACTAATGTCTCATATCTTTTCTCTTTCAGGGTTTTGCTGTTGCTCTGTTTTTTGTGTATTCCATTGTTCCTTCCCAAAGTTGTTCTCCTCTCTCTATTGTTATTATGTTGTATAGTGTTTTTTCTAGTTGCCAGTTTTCTCTGTCCTTCTTGAGGTTCTATTTTCTCTATTATTCTTCTCTTCTGGGTGTCCGTGTCCTTCGTTGTCACCATGCTTCCCCTAATTCATTTTTCTCGTTTTTTTCAGGTCTGGATTCTCCTCTTTGATCTGTCTACTTATTTCTTCTATCCAACTTCTTCTTTTTCATCTTTCTCTTTTCTTCTCTTTTATATTTATTTCTCTCTTGGCAATTTTGCTGTTCTCTACATGTTTTCTTTTTCTATTACTCTTTTTTCATCATTGCATAATTGGTGTTTTTCTTTTCTCTTTTATTTGTTCCACAGTTTTCTTTCTGTTGAAAATGCGGTCTTGTGTTCCTGTTTCCTTCCATATTCCCTAATCCGACTCCATGGTTAATGTCGTCTCGTGGAATGTACGTGGTCTAGGTCATCCTATCAAACATCAAAAGGTATTGTCACATCTCGCTATACCTAATGCTCAAGTTGCTTTTTTGCAGGAAACCCACTGTAATGCTGTTGAATCTTTAAAACTTAAGCGCAATTTGGTTAATCAAATTGTTTTTTCACCGGCTACTAATCGTCACGGTGGTGTTGCCATATTATTTCACAAATCCATTCAAAGCTCAAATTGTATCATCCGATACTGATTCTAATGGTCGTTGGGTGCTAGTTGACGCCACCATTAACAAAACGCTTATTAAATTCTTTAATGTCTATGGTCCTGTGAAGCCTGACCCTGAATTTTGGCACTCTATCAAATTGAAATTGATGTCTATTTCTAATCCTAATATGATAATTGGTGGTGATTTCAATAATTGGCTTGATCCCTTCTCTGATAGAGTATCAAATTATACATTTAAACCTGACAAGACCCATAAATTATTCCAATCAGCCATCTCCTCCCGTTCCCTATTTGACTCTTGGAAGACATGTAACCCTGATGCCTCTGAGTTTACCTTTTTCTCCCCTGTCCATCACATACGTTCCCGTATTGATTATAATTTAAATTCAAAATCATTGCTGCCTTGCCTCCAATCCTCCGACATTGGTTCTATTTTTATCTTTGACCATGCCCCTGTTTCTACAACTATTGATACATCCCTTTTTCTTCACAAACAAGGCCGCTGGCGTTTTAATAATTACCTCCTATCTGACTGTTCTTTTATTTTAGAAGCAAATTCTTTTATTAAACAATTTTTTACACTCAGCAAATCTCTTGACACCTCCATACACAATAATTGGGATGCTTTTAAAGCATCATTCAGAGCCTTTACCATTGCCTATTCAGCTAAGAAGAAAAAATTATTGACTAAAGAATATAAAGATATACTCAGTTTAATTAAAACTTTGGAACATAATTATTTTTCATCTAAATCTCCCTCAGCATTACAAGAACTAATTAAAGCTAAATCTCAGTTGAATAAAATTGCCACTGTAGATGCATGTAATGTCCTTCTTAAAATTAAATCAAAATACCATGGGGGGCAAAAAAAAGCTGGAAAGATTTTGGTAAACTATTTAAAAATTAAATCTGAATGGAAAAACATTGGCCCCATTCATACAGAATTAGACAATCGCCTTCTATCCTCTGACCCTGATATTGTTCATGCTTTTCAATCATATTATAATAATCTATATGCAGAAACGACTAACCCAACTACAGAGGATTTTACTTCTTTTTTCCAAAACATTCCCAAACCTACTACCCCTCCTGATATCTTTTCCTCTCTTGAGGAAGATAACTCCCTTCAGGAAATCGTCTATGCCCTTAAATCTTTGAAACGGTCCAAAGCCCCTGGTCCTGATGGTTTTTCAGTAGAATTACTTTCCACTTTTTCCCCTATTTTTGCACCATACCTTATTGGAATTCTTTAACTCCTTTCTATCCAATTGTAAAGCTTCTGGGTCGTTTTTAGAAGCACTCATTATTGTCATTCCCAAACCAAATAAAGACTCTTCCCTATGTAAGATTTTTCGTCCTATATCACTAATCAATTATGATTGCAAAGTTTTTGCAAACATTTTAGCTACTAGATTGGAAAATGTTATCCCAACTCTTATTAATCCAGATCAATCTGGTTTTGTAAAAGGTCGTTTGGCCTCTGATAATGCTAGAATGTTCTCAAATATTATTACTCTCAGCAAAAAATGCCCTTCCCCTTTAGCAGCTCTATCATTAGAAGCTGAAAAAGCTTTTGACCGGATCATTTGGGAGTTTATGTTACGCACTTTACATTGGTTTGGTTTTGGTACCAAGTTTATTTCTTATGTTAAATTATTGTATGCAAATCCAAAGGCATGTGTCTTTGTTAATGGTCTCTATTCCCCATATTTTTCCCTACAATGGGGAACACGCCAAGGTTGTCCTCTTTCCCCTTTACTCTTTTTATTATGTCTGGAACCTTTTCTTCAACGTATTAGAAACAATTCAATGATTTCTGGTTTTTAGTTAAAATCCCACCATATTAAATTATATGCGTATGCGGACGAAATACTTGTTTATACGTCTGACCCTGTAACCTCTCTCCCTCATTTTTTACAAGAAATTGCCTCATTTTCCCAGGTTTCTGGATACAAATTAAATTTTTCCAAAACAGAGATTTTACCATTAAATGATTCCTGTTCTCAGTTTATGTTTGAATCTACTAATTTTACATGGTTTCCCCAAAGAATAAGTATCTTGGAATTTGGTTTTCTTCTAATATTCCTGACACACTGTCCCATAATGTTACTGCCCTGAAACTTAAAATTACCAATTTGCTATCCTCTTAGTCCCCCCTATTTTTATCTTGGTGGGGTAGACTTGATACAATTAAAATGATGATTGTTCCTCAGATATTATTTATTTTGTCAATGTTGCCCTTTAAAATTCCTCATTATTATTTTTCCCAGATTAACTCTTTATGTACTAAATTCCTTTGGAACAATAAGCGTGCCCGTATTGCCGTATCCAAATTGCCTCGTCCTAAATCTGAAGGAGGTGTCCGCTTTCCTGATTTTAAATTGTAACATAATGCATTTTTAATTCGCCAATTTTATGCTTTATCTAGAAATTATCAAGATGTATCTAAACCTTCATGGATTTTTGTTGAAAATACACTGTTAAAATGATTTCTCTTTTCAGGATGTTATTTTTATGTCTAATTGTACTTTTATTTCTAAGTATCCAATTTTGAAATACTCCCATCACATATTACGAACACTTTTTTTTACACCTTTTGATGATTGTCAGTCCATTCTCGCCTCCTCATTATGGTTTAATAGTCACATCAGGTTTCAACCTAAATCCTTTTACTACAAACATTGGAAAGAAAAGGGTATCTTCTATGTTTATCAACTGTTTTCAGATGATCTGATTTTGTTTTCCATAAACTGCAAGAGATTTACCACCTACCTGACTCATGTCTTCAACAATATACTACTCTAGTCGCCTCTCTCCAAACCTCTTTACAGAAGTCCGATTCTCAACCTTTTCCACTTTCCCTTTCACCTGATACTCCTCTTTCTGCTATCTCTTCTGACAATGTAACCAGTGCCTCCTTTCTATACAAAATCTTATCTGCTGTACCCTCTCCTCGTAACAATTCTAAGGTTGAACTTGAATGGGAACATGATTTATCCCATACTCTATCCAATCCTCAATGGGACAAATTATGGCAGAAACTATTCAAAACCTCCAAGGCTGCCAATATAACACAATCACTATATTTTATTTATAATAGAGTTGTCCTCACACCTGTTCTCCTTCATAAATGTAATCACTCTATTTCAGCCTCTTGCTGGCCTTTTTGTCCTGAGGAAGGCTCTTTACTACACTTGCTTTTTCATTGTCCTAACGTTAATTCTTTTTGGAAATGTATTTGGTCAAAATGTTTATTGATTTGTTCATATAATATTCCCTTTAATATCCATAATATATTTTTAGGCACCTCATCTCCAGATTTTGACCAAATCTCTCCCAAATCTGTTCTGTTTGACCTGTTTCTTGCTGTTGCCTTTAAAGTTATATTAACTTATTGGAAAGATAATTCTAAATTGTCTGTTTTACATTGGTGGAATCTCATTTGTAGCGAACACAGAATTGCTTCAGTTTCCTATTCTTCAACACACTTAAAGATCAAATCTGATTTGTTATGGTTACCATTTACTACTTATTTATCTTTGAACTTACCTTCTACATAATTGCCTCTTTCCTTCTCTTTCCTTTCCTCCTTCTCTTTTTTCTTTCTTTACTATTTCTTTTTCTCATTTTTTTTCTCCTTTTACTCTCTCTTTTTCTCATAAAATGTTCTTGGTAATTCTACTATACACTTGTACTTTTTACTCTTTCCTTTTCATTTCTCACTTGCTTCATTGCGATTATTTTGTGCAGATATATGAAATTTGTATATTACTGTATCTTTTTGCTTTCAATATGTTTTTTTATCTGATATTCTGATATGTTCTAGATTTATTGCACTGTTTTGGAAATATTGTATGTTTTCTGCATTTTCTGTGGTTATTTCCTTAATAAAAATTATTTAACAAAAAAAACATCTACTTGGCAGTGTCACTTACATCTAAGGGTCCTGTCTCTCTATCCTCTCAAATTCAAGCTCATTCATGGGCATCACAACAAAAACAAAATAAGAGCTCCACTGAGGCCCTCACACATGGCACCTACACTATTCATGTAGGCCATATAATATAATCAGCATTTCCATGCATGGCACGCTCATGGGGTAGCATGCTGACGATGCGCAATGTGCTTAAGTACCTATCAGAGGTATGAAGAGCCAGTACAATATGATATGATACGGCAGAGTCTGGGTAAATTTGTATTTTATAAATTACGTGCATTCTTCCTAATCCCATGATAGTCTCCATTTGAGCATTAACGGGAAATAGGGGGTTATTCAAATGACCTGTGGTGAGAAGAAGTTCCCTGGATTCTTAGCATCCTGCCCTGTAAACAAATCAACAAAGAGAAAGGCAGGCATAAGCCTCCGACACACAACACAATCACCAACACTTTTTAAAATCTTTTATTTACCTTTCAAAGTAGCTTATATTTTTATATGATTCTAGTCTCAAAAACAACAAAGAGCATTAAACCATCATAAACGTTAACAGCAATGTAAAAATATTCATACATTATTGCATATTTATTTAAATGTATTCCTTATTTTGCTTGTGTTGGGAAGAAGTGAGTTGGTTCGCTATGCAAGCGTCCTTTGAAACTGCATGGTATTGGTCATTTAAATACTCTTCAATGGGTAGCTCCAGTGCGCTATTTTACCAATGCATGCTGGGCTTCGTAGTTTGCCTGACAATTAATAATTCCCTTCCATAGGTCCTGTGTGAAAACATTAAATTAGTTCATTTTTACTGCCCTCTGGTGGGCCTCAGGACAACAAACACACAGTTCCTATTTACATACCCTGCTTTTCCATTAATAGGTTTGTGCCAGTCCAAACCCTGTGGACCATGGGGGCGGTGTTATTCTCCACGGCTTGGACTGACGTGATAAACTGTTTCCAAGTTGTGTCCAAAGCACGAGAACGCACTCAGCAGCAGTTGTTCACAGAACCTTTATTGTTAGGGGAACCGGTATTCCAGTCCTGAAAACATAATCTGCCGACCGGTATAGGAGCCCCCTGCTCCTTCATCAAAGGCGAGACTGAATTCCACAGGTCTTTTCAAGTGTCCGCTGAAACTGCATATTAATTGGTCAATTAAATACCCTTCAATGGGTTGCTCCAGTGCGCACAAGAGTGCAGTAAAAATGAACTAATGTAATGTTTTCACGCAGGACCCACTGAAGGGAATCATTAATTTTCAGGCCAACTACGAAGCCCAGCATGCATTGGTAAAATAGCACACTGGAGCAACCCATGGCCCGTGTCTAACGAGTATATTATTAACCACAAAGTACCAGGTTCCACGCTCTAGGCATTGTTATATCACAGATGTGTACATTTTAAATGACATATTGTGCTTGTCTGTGTTAGTTACTCTCGCTCTTTTATTGTCTTGATTTTTGTATTATCCCAAGTTATTGTATAGTATAAAGGACTGCTGTTAATGAATATTGTGAGATATCTTGTAAACCAATTTTCTGTCCTATTTTATCTGTGTTCTGTATAGCTAATAAATCTATTTTTAGATTTTTACTAGCTCTTTTGCTTTGTTTATCTGCCGATTATATATGGTTCAATCTTCCCTAGGGTGACCAACTGGCATTGGTGGAAATTCAGGACGGTGAGTGTAAAAATTCAGGACAAAGGGTCAAAATTCAGGACACAAATTCAGGACAGGAGGTCAAAATTCAGGACAAAACTTCAGGTCAATTGGATAAGTTTTACAGACACACCAGAGGTCGCTCAATTGTATATAAGTAAGCCCAACCTAGACCTATTCAGCCATTTGCAAACCTATCCATCAGGTATCCATCCATCTTTCATTTCACTCATCCACCCCTTCATTCATCCTTTCACTCATCCATCCATTTTCCATTCATCTGCCCTTTCACCCTATCCATCTGTACACTCATCCATCCACTCTTCTAATCATCCATCCATCCATTCACTCATCCATCCAGCCATTTACCCTTTCACCCAAACAGCCATCCTTTTTTTACTATCCATCCACCCAGTCACTCATCCTTCCACCCTTTCAGTAATCCATCATCCTCCCTTTCTCTCTCCATCGACTCTTTCACTTAGCAATCCTTCCTTCCATCCATCCACCCACCCTTCCATCCATCTACTCATCCGCTCATGAATCCATCATTGACCCTATCACTCATCCATCCTTTCTCTCATCCATTTATCCTTTCACTCCTTCACTCATCTATTCATCATTGTGACCATCTACCTTCCCTTTCACTCACTCATCCATCCTTACATCCACCCTTTCACTCATCTATTTGCCCTTGCACTTATCAATTCATCAATCCATCAATCCATCCATCATTTCACTCATCCATCCACCCACTCACTCATCCATCCACCCTTTTACCCATCCAGGTACCCTTCCACCCATACATACAGCTATTTACATTTTCTCTCCATCCTTCCCCTCACTCATCAATCCATCCATCCTCTCTCATTATCCATGTATTCAATCTTTCATTCATCCATTCACCCTTTCACTAATTCATCCACCATCCATCCATCCCTTCACTTGCTCACTCGCCCACCTTTTCATATTAATTTTGAGCTGAGCCTTTTTGAGAAGAGACCCATAAACTTCACCCTCACTGCAAGAGCCATTCCAGGACTGGGACAGAAGCCACCCAGGGCGGAGACAGGATCCACCACAGGGGGGGACAGGAGCCATCACAGGAGGGGGGGACAGGAGCCACCACAGGCCGGGGGCGGGTGGAGGGACAGGAGCCACCACAGGGGGGACAGGAGCCATCACAGGAGGGGGGTGGACTGGAGCCACAACATGGGGGGGACAGGAGCCATCACAGGCGGGTGGGGGCCGGGGGTGGGGCAGGAGCCACCACAGGTGGGGGCAGGGCAGGAGCCACCACGGGGGGGGACAGAAGCCATCACAGGCGGGGGGGGGGCAGGAGCCACCACATGGGGGGAACAGGATCCATCAGGGTAGGCACAAAAAGGTGGGGCATGCAGTATTCTAGTATCATGCTGGTCTCTTCCAGGGTGGGGGAGGGCTCCTCACCCCCTCCTGGACTAGACAACGAGAAGACAGGCTCTTTCCAAAACGTTAGTTTTGCCATCCCCCACTGTGATGTACAGTACTCAAAGGAGATACTCCAGGAGAACCGATTTAACTGATTGTCCTCCATACTCTGTTAATCAGTGTGGGTGCGATTGTGCCATTTCTTTATTTTATTTCAATATAGACTGCATGTTTGTAAACAAACCTCCATTCTTCAATTTAGTGACAGTAATTGAGCTCTGTGAAGATACCCAAGTGCTACCTTGGTGTAATCCAGACCGGTTGTAGGATGTTTGGGGCCCTGGCCAGAAAGGGAATGTCTCACACAGATTGCAGATACAAGAAGCATTCAGTGCTGTTTGCATCTGAACAGATGCCCCTGCTTCTGAAGCTGCAGCCCCTCCCTCTCAGTCACCTTCGAAGCACCTCCTAACAGCTCATCAAGGGCTGAAGGTGTGAGGGGTGCCCTCCCACTGTGCCTCTCCAGTGCGGCGGGGTGTCTGAGCTTTGATACAGCTTCAGAGTTGCACCCGACCTTAACAGCATTGATGTCAAGCAGGGAGGGTGGGGGCCAACTGTGCCGGTTGTGTGAAGAGTTAAAATGACGGACAAATGGCGTCCGTTAAAGAATCCTTCACGGACAACGGACAGACGGCCGAAATTACGGACTGTCCGTGAAATTTACGGACGGTTGGTCACCCTAATCTTCCCCAGCATGGACGAGTGAGTTTGAAAAGAGAGGAATTAGACTTGAATGTAACGTATGGATTGAGTGATGTGTTTGGATAAAACAGCCTTGTCCATAGGATATTGTTTTTTATTCATTGTACAGTGCTCTATTCCTTTGGTCTAAAGGGGCCCCTCTTTTCTTGCTAGCCATAGTTGGATGAACACCCTGGCCGCAGGGGACATGTGCTCCATCTACACATGACTGTAAAGAAAGTCCAGTAACGACCGGCTGCCCATCACCCATCTCTCCACAGCATACATCTGGTTGGCCTGGTCGCGATAACACCACTGGTTAATGTTAAGTAGATGAGAAGCGGCATAGTAGGAATGTGCAACCGCCACGGCTATACCCCCACAGAAGGTAGACTGAACACATGTGCGAAGAGCCACATGGACAGCGCCGCCGACCCACAAAAAGTGGTTAAGTTCTGCATTTATTTGCTAAAACCATGAGTGTGGGATGCCATATGGATATTTCTGGAACTGATACAACAGTTGCAGCAGAGACACCATCTTGAAAGTGGTGGACCGGCCTAACAAGGACAAAGGCAAGGTGGACCGTGCCTTCACCTCTTCCCAAACCCACAGCAGTGGGGAGAGGTGTGGCGCTGCGGCCAGGGCGACTGACGCTGGACGCTGGGGATCATGGTTCGATCCCTGGCTCCGGGGGCAGGGGTCTGCCCAGCACCATGCAACTCTGGACAATAGCTCGCTTAATCTTCCCAATGGCCCCCTGCGCCAAGATACCCCTTTGGGGGTGATTTGGGCACTATACAAGTACTGGATTTACATTTACAGCAGAGGACCAATATTATGCAACCAAGAGATAGTCGGGTCCGCGCAAATATAGACCCCCAAAATACTGAAAGCTGTCCACAGCCTGAGTCAGTTGTGATGCTCATGCCCCTCCTCTATGTTCACTACAGACTGGGTTATACAGTCCCGAGGTCTCTCTGAACACCCTTAGGATCGGCAGTATCCTCAGGCCAGAAGATGTCAGGTCTGTAAGAAAAAACAGCATGTTGTCTGCATATAGTGTGACTCTATCAGATATCACTGTGGACAACTTAAACCTGCATACAAGGGGGTCTCCCCTCACCCATGCTGCCAGTGGCTCTATTGCAAGCGCAAATAGCCTGGGAGACAGCAGGCACCCCTGCCTAGTGCCTCTGTATATGGGGAACAGGTCGGACACTGCACCAACCACGCCACCAGATGCTGATAAATATGTGTAGAACAGATGGATATAAGCCAGGAACTGTGGACCAAAGTTAAGAGCCTGCAGGAGGAGAAATAGATACTCCCAGCTGATTGAATTGAGTGCTTTATCCATATCAGTTAGTAATATGGCTGCCGACCTACCAAGTCCTGGCACCTTCGCCAGTGCATTGTGAACCCATTTGTTAGAGGCAACTGGATCGTTGTGGCATAAATCCAGCCTGGTCAGGATACACAAGGTGAGAGATATGCAGGAGAAGACGGTCAGCTAGTACTTTGCCCAGTACCATGGCTTCTATATTAAATAGCGAAATTGACTGGTATGAAGATGTTTCCTCGCAGAAGACCACTATTTCCACGTACAGCCAGTCGGGGTGGAAGGATCAACATATCAGAGTCCTCCTGCAATGCCCTCAGAAGGTTTGTCCCCAGCTAGGGCATATGCACTCTCAAAAACTCTCCCGGGAACCCGTTAGGTCCTGGAGCCTGGCCAGGCCGAAGACTCCCCAGCGTACCGGCCAGTTCTTCTACAGTGATCGGCTCATCGAGCTGTGCATGCACCGAAGATGAGACAAGTCTTGGAGGCACAGTACTTATAAAGTTTATTATTTGGTCACAGTTAGTACATCTCACCGAGCATATAGCGTTGCATAATATTCTGCAAAGGCCTGAGCCACCTCAGAAGGGCCAGACCGTAGTCCACCTCCAGCATCCCGGAGCACAGGCACCAGTGCAGACTTCTACACCACCTGACATAAACAGTGTGGCATTTTGCTTGATTTGTCACCCCATTTATAAATCCTACTCTGCGCCTCCTGCCATGCCATCAGAGCCTCATCTAATAGCAGTTGTTGTTGTGAAAACCTGCACTGGATCTGCGCCCCGCTCCCACCCCTAATCTCAGTCTCCAGAGCCCGCTGCCTGGCCTCCAACTCTACCACATCTTCTTGTCATCGCCACCACTAATATCAACTCCCCGTAGAGTGGGCTTCAGAGCCTCCTACAAAACCACACCGGAGGAAGCTATGTCGGCATTAAGGGAAATATTTTAGTGAATAATTGGTTAAGCACAGACCTGTACGATGGGTTACGTGGGTGACATACACCACCAAAATAGAGACCTTTGGGGTCCAATATGTAATGTGAGGGCCACAGGAGAATGATCCGACAACCCACGCAGCAGAATCGCAACCGCTGAGACCCTATGGACATAAGGGTCTTGTAGAAAAAGATAAACCAACCTGGAGGAGGACCCATGGACCATAGATTAGAAGGTATACCCGGGCTCTGCTGGGTGATAGGACCTCCATGCATCTGTCCACTCCAGAGAGAATATCAGGAAATGCAGGCTAGAGTCACCAGAGGCCCAACCAGGCCCAACCGCTCACCACCTAGCTTCCAGCGCCTTTATATCATTCCAGTCCCCCCAACCATGGAAGTTAATCCGGCAGTTCCCCCCAAAACAGCATGGCCATGTCAACAAATGGCTGGCCTAGGGGAGGTGGACATATATGCTGCCCAGCATCAACAGCTCCCATGAATCATCCCCGTTACTAGGGTGTATCTACCAACCAAATCTGTCGGGACTAATTTGGGCCTAAGGGGGACCCTGCAGTGAATGAGTATTGCTGTGCCCCGCGAGCCCCGAACAAACCTAGAGTGAAAAACCTGATTGAACCCAAACTGTGCCAGACTCTGGGGCCCTCATTCCCATCATGTTGGTTTCCCGTAGTAGCAGTACGTCTGTCTCCAGATTCTTGGTCTGCTTCAGGATCACCCTATGTTTGACTTTGTCAAGGATACACCGCACTTCCCATGTCATGACTCGGACCCCTCTGGTCTGATCCCTAGATGTGTGAACAGCCGTCTACATTCAAGGAGGAAACCATGTACGGCCAGGTTTTTTGTGGGTCAAAATGCATCTGTGTTTGTGCCAAGTGAAAATACAACCACAAACTTTTAAAACCAACACAACCACCCCCACCCTCCACCTCTATACCTCAGCGAACATGAAGTATCTGTTCCAGTGGAAATGCCCCCAAGACCCCAACGAAAGCCCATGGGGACCACTCGCCAATGGATCCCCAAACACCTAACTCCCTTACACATGAGTCTCTGGAACCTTCAAGGGTGGCCTTCTAGGGGTGCCGTCTGGCCTGGAAGCCCCACAAGTGCAGACCAGGGGGATGGGGGCCTAAATCCAAAAGTTATAATCTAAGTCGGAGTCGTGTTGAGGTCAGCACTGCATCCATGGCTGTAGCTGCATTATGAATCTTAACCCTGTGTTTGAGATCCCCTGTTGTAGCAGGAACAGTGCCATTGTATTGATAAGGACTTTTTTGAGCGATTCTGCTGGTCACTTTGGAAGGAGTCGGATTCCAACAGAGGTAGTGTATCTAACTGTTTCATCAGCCCTTGCAAAGATCGCTTCAGGTGTGTCAAAGAACATGGACTGCGGCCTCAACTTATATAGGACTAGGCTTTCCTGTTTTCAGTTTCTATTTTGGGTAAATTCTGGTGGTGTTTTTTCAGTGTTTTCATGTAAATGTAAATGTAAATGTAAATGTAAATGTAAAATAGCTTTTCTATAGCGCATTCTATCGCTCCAAGGAGCATCTTGGCGCTGTGAAACCAACCTAGAGTGACAAAAGGTGGTTTAGCTGGAACAACTCCTGAGAACATAAACCTTACACTAGAGCCCTACAGGCCGCATCAGTGAGCAAAAAGACCCAGGTCTTTAAGGCTTTCCTAAAGAGAGATTCTGATGGAATTAGACGGAGCACTGGAGGAAGTTTGTTCCAGGCTCTAGAACCTAATACCACAATGGATTTTCCACCTTTAGTGGCTAGCCTGAATTTTGGGACAACTAGCAAATTGAGGTGGGAGGATCTCAGATTCCGAGTCGGAAGGTGCCGTTTAAAGTTTTTGAGAGATATCTAGGTCCTTGTGCGTGATAAGCTCTGAAATTGATGATCAAGATTTTAAACAACAAGCGCTTATGGATGGGAAGCCAATGGAGGGCATGAAGTGCAGCCGAAGCCGAAGATTTCCTGGGCCAGCCCAGAACCAGGCGGGCGGTGGCATGCTGGACCATCTGCAACCTATGGAGCACGGACTTATTAGCTCCCGCATACAAGCTGTTGCAGTAGTCCAGTCTTGATGTAATAAGTGCCACCGCTACCGTCTTTCTCGTGGACAATGGGAGGAGGTCAAAAAACTTCCTAAGCATTCTAATGATATAAAAACATGTGCTGGCTACCCCAATGGCTTGTTGCTTGAAAGATAATGCATCATCAAACTTGACACCCAGGTTACGGGCAGAAGAGATGGTGTTGGGAGGAGCTTCAGCGCCTTCAGGCCACCACTGCTTGGGGGAAAACAGATTTTTCTGCCACATATGTGATTTCAATACCTTAAAAAAACAGTGGTTGTCAGTGGTTACACATTTTCACACAATTAAAAACAACAGAAACAGTGTTTTTCCAGTGTTTTTAAAAAAAAATTCTTTTATTATTGCTTTTTTTCTGCACTGATAATGCATGGTATATAGACAGTGAATGTACATTGTATATGAGGTCCAAACACATTTTTACAAATCAAACATATTGTAGTACACCATAGAATAATTTTTCAGTTTGTCTTTGGCCTTGCACCCTCACTATTTCCTTCCCAAGAAAACTTTTATCTGCGAACAGGCCCTCTCAACATTGGCACTTGAGACAGGTAACCCCAAAATAGCCAGTACACAATTTGCTAACTCTGGCTACTGACATAGCTTTCCATTCCTATACTGCTGCACCTGAAGACTGTGATTCTCTGCAACAGGTTCTGCCACATATGCCTTGAACTGGGCGCGTATATGCCCTCAGAGTTATTGAAGTGGTCGAAAATGAAGCAGCACTTTTGAAACTCCAGAGAAAATGTCCCTTCATGGAAGGTGTTAGAAGGGGCGATCTCCAGGGGCCAGGTTATGCTCACCCGGGCACCCCAAGACCCACCTCTCCCACAGAACTTGCCGAGTCTTATCGTGAGGTCCTCACCGGGGAGGACTTTAGGTCTAGGATCGTACACACTGAGCTCACACCACACTACGAACAGACACCACACCGGTGGGTTTTAGTAACAAAATCTTTATATAAGCAAATAACGAAGGAAGCACTCTTATATACACAGTGGTCAAGGGACCACAAAATCTTAGAGGATTCGGGAAGGGGGAAGCGGGACAGTCTCTTAGTCTCTGGGACAATACGAGGCGTACCCTACGCACAGCTCTCAATCCTCGAGCCGGGGGGTACGGGATGATAGTCGCACTGGCTGCTTCGCCCACGTCGAGTCGGCTCGGTCGTGATGGTGCTCTCGATGATCCAGCCGGACCAGAGTACTCCTCGAGCCGCGACGAGGTCAGCAGGGCTCGATCTGGAGAAGGTCGTGAGGAGCCGCGGCAGCGTCAGCAGGGCTCCGATGGTTCAGTTCAGCTCGAGCCGCGACAGCGTCAGCAGGGCTCCGAGGGTTACAAGAGGACGAGCCGCGACAGCGTCAGCAGGGCTCCAATGGTCAAAGTTCAGCTCGAGCCGCGACAGCGTCAGCAGGGCTCCGATGGTTACAAGAGGACGAGCCGCGACAGCGTCAGCAGGGCTCCGATGGTCAAAGTTCAGCTCGAGCCGCGACAGCGTCAGCAGGGCTCCGATGGTTCAGGATGAGTTTTCTTAGGGTCAGCCGCGATCAGATCAGCAGGGCTTCAGGTCCAAGATACAACTGCCCGCTAGTTGTCGGGCGGGCCCAGTTATAGTCCTTCTGCTCTTTGATCTCCGGACACTCGCAGGCGGAGGTCTCAAGCCCTGGGGGCTGGTCGTTGGCAAGGTCCGGCGGTTGGCTCTTTGATCCTTAGAAAGATGGGTCCAGGAATTCCCAGACGCACAGCAGGTCTGGAGCCCGCCCTCGGGGAGGCCAGAGGTGCGATCGAAACTGGGCCCCAGGGGAGGCCCGAAGGTGTGACGGAAACCAGTCTCTCAGGGGAGGCCGGAGGTGCCATCGCAACTCTCTGGCTTATCTCACTCGGGGAGTGTTTTACCCCCCAGCCAGGACTGGCGCGCCTTTGGAGTCTGGGTTTCGCTGGGGCCGGGGTCACGCTAGGCCCAGGGAGACAGGGATGTCGGGAAGGGAAGATGGCGTCCGGGCCTTGTGGGGCAGGCCAGGTCTAGGCGCTCGGAGTCGGGAGCGGGACGGGGACATGCGGCCTGGTCGTGTATTTACGGGGGTTCGGGCTCATCAGGGGTGAGACGACCAGGCTGTTGGGTGTAGGCTATTCTTACGGGGACGCTGCGCAGGGGCTCAGGGTGCAGGCCTACGCTCACAGGGTGTGGAGGGACAGAGGCGAACCACGCCACGAGGCCGGGTCCAACACGCGTCCCCCCCAGCTGAAGGCGGGTAGAACTACCCATCCTCTTGGGGGTTCTCTTCGCTGAGGCGGAAGAACCTGGACAGGCCGTCTGCGTTGGCGTGGTCAGAGCCAGGCCGGTGCTCAACAGTGAAGTCCATCCCCTGGAGTGAGATGGACCAGCGCAGCAATTTGGGATTCTCCCCTCTCATCTGCATTAGCCACCGGAGGGGTCGGTGGTCGGTCTGGACCCGGAAGTGAGTACCGAACAGGTAGGGCCTCAGCTTCTTCAGGGCCCAAACCACCGCGAAGGCCTCCCGCTCGATGGTGCTCCACCTTTGCTCTCGAGGGAGTAGCCTCCGGCTAATGAATGCCACTGGTTGGTCCAGGCCGTTCTCGCTCACCTGGGACAGGACGACTCCGATGCCATGCTCGGACGCGTCCGTCTGGACTACAAACTCTCGTGAGTAGTCGGGGGCTCGTAGGATGGGGGCAGTGCACATGGCGTCTTTCAAGGTTTCGAACGCCTCTTGGCAGGGGGGTGTCCAGCTGACTTTCTTCGGCTGGTTTTTGGAGGTTAACTCCGTGAGGGGAGCCACGATGCTGCCGTAATTCTTAATGAACCGGCGGTAGTACCCCGTGAGCCCTAGGAACGCCCGTACTTCCGTCTGGGTCGTGGGGGCCTCCCAGGCCACGATGGCATCGATCTTGGGCTGGAGGGGGGCTACGAGGCCGCTTCCGACCTGGTGCCCGAGGTAGATTACGGACCCTTGTCCGATCTGGCACTTGCATGCCTTAATGGTGAGACCCGCCCTCCTCAGGGCGGTCAGCACCGCCCAGAGGTGCTGGAGGTGCTGGGGCCAGTGGGAACTGTAAACGGCGATATCGTCCAGATACGCCGCGCTGAACTCTTCCAACCCCGCCAGTACCTGGTTAACCAGCCTCTGGAAGGTGGCGGGGGCGTTCTTCATCCCGAAGGGCATCACCCGGAAATGGTAGTGACCATCCGGGGTGGAGAAAGCGGATCTTTCCTTAGCTCCCTCGGTGAGGGCGATCTGCCAGTATCCACTGGTCAGGTCGAACGTGCTTAGGAAGCGAGCCGCCCCGAGGCGATCGATCAGCTCATCGGCTCGGGGGATGGGGTGAGCATCGGTTCTGGTGACTGCGTTGAGCCCTCGGTAGTCAACGCAGAACCTCAGCTCGGGAGCGGCACCGGGGGCGGCTGCCTTCGGAACCAGGACCAGGGGCTAGCCCAGGGGCTGTCAGAGGCTTCGACCACCCCGAGAGCCAACATCTTCGATACCTCGGCCTTGATACAGGCCCGGACTCGGTCAGGGACGCGGTAGGCTCGGTGCCGTACCGGAGGGCAGTCCCCGGTGTCCACGTCGTGGACGCACCAGCTGGTGACGCCGGGGGTGAGGGAGAAGAGGTCCGAGAACTGTCCCAACAGCTGGCGACAGTCCTCGCGCTGCTCGGGGGAGAGGGATGATGAGAGACGCACTCCCTCTACGGAGCCATCTTTCTCTTTCACAGACAGGAGATCGGGGAGAGGCTCCGTCTCTTCTTCCTCCCCATCGTCCGTGGCGAGGAGCAAGCTCAACTCGGACCGGGCGAAGTGGGGCTTGAGGCGGTTCACGTGAAGGACCCGCAAGGGGTTCCTGGGGGACTCTACGTCGATGAGGTAGGTCACCTGACTTTTGCGTTCTACCACCTTGAAGGGCCCTGTCCACTTGTCTTGCAGGGCACAGGGCTCTACGGGGGCCATCACCCAGACCCGCTGTCCGGGCTGAAACTCGACCAGAGTGGCATTCTGGTCGTACCACCGTTTCATCTCTTCTTGACTGGCCTCGAGGTTGGCCTCGGCCAGTTCTCGGAACTTCCTCGTCTGGTTCCGGAGGGCTAGGATGTATCGAAACACATCGGGAGGGGGCTCGGGGGCCGCCGTCTCCCACCCTTCCTTGACCAGGGTGAGGGGCCCCCGGACGGGGTGCCCATAGAGCAGCTCGAAGGGGCTGAACCCCAGTGACTTCTGGGGGACTTCACGGTACGCAAAGAGGAGACAGGGGAGTAGGACGTCCCACTTACGCCTCAGGGGCTCTTCGAGACCCAGGATCCTCCCTTTGAGGGTCCGGTTGAAGCGTTCCACCAGACCGTTCCCCTGCGGGTGATAGGGGGTGGTGAACTTGTAGGTCACCCCACATTGCTGCCAAAGGGACTTCATGTATTTTGAGATGAAGTTCGTCCCTCGGTCGCTGACGACCTCTCGGGGGAATCCTACCCTAGAGAAGATCCCCATGAGGGCCCGCCCCACCACGGGGGTGGTCACCGTTCGGAGGGGAATGGCTTCGGGGTAGCGGGTGGCATGGTCCACCAAGACAAGGATAAAACGATGTCCCAGGGAGGTCCGGGGGTCAAGGGGACCCACAATGTCGATTCCCACCCTCTCAAAGGGGGTACTGACCACGGGGAAGGGTTGGAGGGGAGCCTTGCGCCTCCCGCCGCTCTTTCCGCTGGACTGACACGTGGGGCAGGATTTACAGTGGGCCTCCACATCGGAGCGCATGCCCGGCCAGTAGAAGTGAGTGACCAGGTGATGGTACGTTTTATCCTGTCCTAAGTGTCCCGCCAGGGGTACGTCATGGGCCAGGTTGAGGAGAAAACTGCGGAAGCGTAGGGGTACCACCAGCACCCGGCCCGACCCTAGCTCGGCGGACTTTTGCTCGCTATATAAGAGGCCGTTTTCCCAATATACCAAGTGGGAGCCGGACTGGTCACCGGCGGCCTGGGCGGCGGCCTGCTGCCGCAGCCCGACCAAGGACGGACAGGAGGTCTGCTCTAGGCAGAATTCTTCCCGGGACGGCCCTCCTTCCTGGCGCCACTGGGCCAGCTCGGGCAGGTCGTCCGGGCACGGGGTCGGTTCGGCGCCCGGGCCGAGGGGACCTGCTTCGGGGGGGAAGCTCTCTTCGGGGAACAGCTCAGGGGTCTCGGACTGTTCAAGGACCTCGGGGTCCTCGGGGGTCGCTGGTGCCGCCTCTACGGTCGCCCCTTCGGGGGTGGCTCTCCGGGCGGTCATCGACCGGGTGCTCACACAGGCCCATTCGGGCAGGCCCACCATCTCCAGGTGGGTCCTTTTCTCAACCCGCTGCCAGGGGGAGCTCTCTAGATCGTTGCCGAGCAGGCAGTCCACAGGCATGTCGGAGCGGACCGCCACTCGTAACTCTCCAGAGACGCCTCCCCATTCGAACGGGACTTGCGCTATCCGGCAGGTGCGGACCGAGTTATCAGCTGCGATCACCCTGCAGGAGATGTGGAGAACGATCTGGGCTTCGGTGACTAGGTGTCGTTTGACGGCGGTTATACTGGCCCCAGTGTCTCGGAGCGCCCCTATGTGATGGCCATTGACAGTCACCAGCTGTCGGTACTTCTCGGTATTGTCGGGTAGGGGGGCTCCTGGGACCATCTCCCTATTACCCAGGGAGACTAACATCATCGCTGCGGGGTCAGTTCCCTCGAACTCCTCTACTCCCTCCTCTTCTTCTAAGGCTACTGAGGTGATGTGGCGCGCTGAGGGCCCTGCAGCGGCAGGCTTCTTGAACAACGGGCATCGGGGGTCATTGGCATAATGCCCTGGCTGCTGACAATGGAAGCAGGCTTGGCTGACGCAGGCCCTGGTTTGGCTGGGGGAAACCCTGCGCGCACTGCGGGAGGTGAGGAGTTGGGCTGGTTTCTAAGGGGACTGCGCGGGGCTCCTCCCTGGGACCCCCTCTGTCTATTCTGGTTCCCCCCTCCCCTCTGGCGGGAAGATCCCTGTTCATTTCGGCCAGAGTCTCCCCCGGGCCCCCGGGGGACTCTGGTGCTCAGCCAGCGATCGGCTTCGATAGCCAGCTTCCGGGGGTCAGCCAGCTTGCTGTCCAGGAGGTGCTGTCGGAGCTCCACAAAGCAGTTCAGAGACAAATGTTCGTAGGCAATGAGGTCAATGAGCCCCTCGAAAGTGGATACTTTGCTGCCCCTGATCCACCCTTCTAGGGCTCGAGTGTAGAAGTTGACGTATTCCACCCATGTGGTGTCTGGGATCTTCTTGCAGTCTCTAAAGCGTTGACGGTACATTTCTGGGGTAAGCCCGTCCCGGGTGAGGAGGGCGTCCTTCATATGGCTATAGGAGGTCTGTTCGGCAGACGGTAGGTCGAGTAGGGTGTCTCTCCCCTCGCTCAGGAATCGCCCCCACAGCCCGGCTCCCCAATCTTTCTGTGGAACTCGGTGCGAGGTCATGGCGACCTCGTAGGCCTTGAACCATTGCTGGATGTCATCGTTTTTATAATATTCTTTGACCACATCCTTGGGGATGTGGACCTTTGGTTCCACCGGGGGGACGGCCTCTCGGGTCGCTGCTGTTTTGTTGTTTTCGTTCCGGGCCTTTTGTTCTATTTCCAGCACACTGCGCTCGTGCTCCAGCTGGAGCTTCTTTCCGTCATGTTCTCGCTGGAGCTTCTTCTCCTCCAGTTCTCCTTGCAGCCGCAGCTGCTCGATGGCTAGCTTCTTTTCGGCCAGCTTGAGTTCTCCTTCCATCTTCAGACGGGCTAGTTCTAGCTCGTGGTTCCGGTCGCGTTCTCGGTCGGTCATCTCTTCGAGAGACAGACCTCTCTCCGTGCTGCGAGTCCGCGTCGGGGACTCGGTTCTTTCTCGCTCTGGGTCGTCGGTTGCGATCAGGGGAGCTCCCCCCCCATCGGCTTCTGTCGGTGCGGGAGGTTGGGCTCCGGACTCCACCCAGGAGGTCAGAGCTTGTTGGAAGTCCTCTTTGGTGTTTAATCCCGTTGACGGGATATTGAGATCCTTGCAGAATTGCTTGAGCTCACGGTGCGAATAGTCCTTCAGACGCTCCATCTGGAAGGTGGTCTCGTCGTTTGTGAGGCTCATGGTTGTTCTTCGTTCAGGTAGTGTGTCAGTGCTGTACGATCCCTAGACGTGGGTTCTTATCGCTACGCTGCCACCAATGTTAGAAGGGGCGATCTCCAGGAGCCAGGTTATGCTCACCCGGGCACCCCAAGACCCACCTCTCCCACAAAACTTGCCGAGTCTTATCGTGAGGTCCTCACCGGGGAGGACTTCAGGTCTAGGATCGTACACACTGAGCTCACACCACACTACGAACAGACACCACACCGGTGGGTTTTAGTAACAAGATCTTTATATAAGCAAATAACGAAGGAAGCACTCTTATATACACAGTGGTCAAGGGACCACAAAATCTTAGAGGATTCGCGAAGGGGGAAGCGGGACAGTCTCTTAGTCTCTGGGACAGTACGAGGCGTACCCTACGCACAGCTCTCAATCCTCGAGCCGGGGGGTACGGGATGATAGTCGCACTGGCTGCTTCGCCCACGTCGAGTCGGCTCGGTCGTGATGGTGCTCTCGATGATCCAGCCGGACCAGAGTACTCCTCGAGCCGCGACGAGGTCAGCAGGGCTCGATCTGGAGAAGGTCGTGAGGAGCCGCGACAGCGTCAGCAGGGCTCCGATGGTTCAGTTCAGCTCGAGCCGCGACAGCGTCAGCAGGGCTCCGAGGGTTACAAGAGGACGAGCCGCGACAGCGTCAGCAGGGCTCCGATGGTTACAAGAGGACGAGCACCGACAGCGTCAGCAGGGCTCCGATGGTCAAAGTTCAGCTCGAGCCGCGACAGCGTCAGCAGGGCTCCGATGGTTCAGGATGAGTTTTCTTAGGGTCAGCCGCGATCAGATCAGCAGGGCTTCAGGTCCAAGATACAACTGCCCGCTAGTTGTCGGGCGGGCCCAGTTATAGTCCTTCTGCTCTTTGATCTCCGGACACTCGCAGGCGGAGGTCTCAAGCCCTGGGGGCTGGTCGTTGGCGAGGTCCGGCGGTTGGCTCTTTGATCCTTAGAAAGATGGGTCCAGGAATTCCCAGACGCACAGCAGGTCTGGAGCCCGCCCTCGGGGAGGCCAGAGGTGCGATCGAAACTGGGCCCCAGGGGAGGCCCGAAGGTGTGACGGAAACCAGTCTCTCAGGGGAGGCCGGAGGTGCCATCGCAACTCTCTGGCTTATCTCACTCGGGGAGTGCTTTACCCCCCAGCCAGGACTGGCGCGCCTTTGGAGTCTGGGTTTCGCTGGGGCCGGGGTCACGCTAGGCCCAGGGAGACAGGGATGTCGGGAAGGGAAGATGGCGTCCGGGCCTTGTGGGGCAGAACAGGTCTAGGCGCTCGGAGTCGGGAGCGGGACGGGGACATGCGGCCTGGTCGTGTATTTACGGGGGTTCGGGCTCATCAGGGGTGAGACGACCAGGCTGTTGGGTGTAGGCTATTCTTACGGGGACGCTGCGCAGGGGCTCAGGGTGCAGGCCTACGCTCACAGGGTGTGGAGGGACAGAGGCGAACCACGCCAAGAGGCCGGGTCCAACAGAAGGGATCGATAACTTGTGCAGAGTACTACAGTGAGGCTTCACTGACTTCAAATGCCGTGGTTGGTGAAGGGCTATTTCTCATACATTGTAAAATAAAAGTTCCTGAATTTGTCCTCAGCATTTCTTTGCTTACCAAGTGGCAAGCACTATAACATGGAACATGTTGTAGTGCCAAAGTTACTAAAAGTCACCCAGCCTACTCTCGAGGAGATGTTTCACAACTACACCAATTATGCTGAACACTTGGTAGACAAGGGTGTTTTTAGACTATAGTTTTTATTATGTCCTCTACAGCAGTCATGCTTTCTTGTAAAAATCTAAGAATGCTGTACAGTGTACTTTTCTTTCATAACACTATCAGTATGTGGCCAAAGATCCTCACATTTCTTGCCTTTGCCATCATCACTCAGCAAATGTTCTGTAAACGGTTGCACATGGCTAATATAGCATTCATGGCCTTTAGGACTGAGAATCACCAGCTAACTGACACAGTTGGGATGACTCTTTCTTTGATGCCACACAAAACGAGAAATATTTTATTTTATTTTCCACGCATAACAAAACAGTGCACCAGAATGGACTAAAAAGTAAATTGCATTCTTCATTAACTCTGAAGGTTGTAAAGATGTTTTCAGCATACCATCTAACAAGTGGCAAGGATCTCTTACAGGGAAGTGCTTCAGCTCAGGTATCGATTTTGACAGGTCATCACACAACTTTTTCATATCAGTAACTGAATCACTGCACATACAAACAATATTACTTCAATCCTTGTTAAACTTGGTGAGAACTTTTTGCAGCAGCATTCCAAGGGACATTGTGTTCCATGTTTTCCAAAAGTCTATTGTCATGTTTTCACCAGTATCCTATATGCTTTGTAACTGCACTCTTTTCACATACACCTTTCACTATACCTTGCACTGAATGTTTAAAGCCTGGGGTGTTTGGCAATACACCTACTATCAATACTGACTCACTAGAAATGGGGGTTGTGGGTAAATGTGATGGTACATATTGGGAAAGATTCTTATGAAACCTACATGTTTCCACTCAGTGAAAGACTAATCGTAGCTAACAAATCAAATATGATTTTAATATTTCCTATTTCTCTACAGTAAATAAAATAAATAAACAACACCAAGAACATGTTTCTAACCCCTGTATCTTTACATCAAATACAACAAAACAAAAAAAAGGATGAAGAAACAATATTTTAGTGACATCCCTAAACAACAAAACTCAAGCAGAATAATGTTAGCCCAGTCTTTCTTACTGCTACCTTATATAACAAAGTTGCAGTGTATTGGCCCCTTCAGGAAGAAATCCAAATTAATATTTCTCTCTCCTTTTCCATTCTTTGAAAGGCATTTAGTTTGTGGTTGTGCATGGGTTTTTTCAGTGTTTATATGTTTACACTGGTGAGGGCCTTTTCTCTTCCGGTCGGGTTTTATCAGGTAATATAGGTTTAAACCTAAAACCGGACAGCCTATATATGACCTGCATATGTGCGGGGTATAACAACATATATTGGACATTCAGTTCACGCAGTCTCCGCTTAGCAGCCACAAAAGACTGACGTTATTGCTGAACTATTTTAGTATAGTCAGGAATATCATAATGGCCTGTGAGTCATGTGTTAATTTGTCTTTGTGTCCCTGGGAAAATTTAAGGATGGGTCCCTATCTAGTTAATTCAGTAATTTAGCCATTATTAGTCGGAGCCTGGCACCTGAGGGGGGGGGGGGTTGTTCATGAGAGCCCTGTGCGCCCACTCAATGACAAAGGACATGAGGATAAGGAACCTTCAGGCATGATGAAATGCAGCCACAGCAACCTTATGAAGCGCAGGTTGTTGCGTCTTTTACTCATGCGGCCACAGTCAGTTTGTTGAAGTTCAGCCAGAGCGATGTCACAGTATCTTTGGCTGTCGGCACCCTAGTCTCCGCTTCTGTTCTGCGCTCCACAGCCTTCTGGAGATCTTGCCAAAGTAGTGTAACTTTTGGTCCCACTGCGCTGATCTTGGCATCAAACATTCCACGGGATTGTGTAATGGCCACTTGTATGCAGCATTGTCTGGGGCAGGCAGTGTTCCCAAGGTGCGTGCCTGGGCCCCCACACACATCAGTGCCCCCAAGCGCGCACTGCTGTGTGTGTGGCATGCAAACACATCCCCCAGGGAGCATTCGCGCCACTGCCGCTGCAGTGTGAAAAATGGGTATTTCCAAAGTACAGAAGAAGAGGCATTTAGAGTGCAGCTGTGGGGCTCATTGTGTGCTTTTGTTTAAAGCATTTGTGTTAATTGCAGAGCCCGTCACAAGCTGTAATTAACATGAATGCTTTAAACAAAAGTGTACAATCTGCCCACAGCCACACTCTAGAAAATGAAAGAAATGCAGCACCAATCACAGCGTGTGCTTTTAGAATCACCTAAAATCACAGGCTGTGTTTGAGACCTACTGCATTTCTTCTCTTATTACGGGGTGATTTTGTACCTTTCTTTATTAAGTTTTCATGTTAATGGCAGCTCATGAAGGGCGCTGCCATTAACATGAAAACAGTGGCAGCTAGTGACATTTGACTTTTTTTTTCAACTACTCAAAGCAAATCTTTCATTGAGTGTTCCTTAAGCTAATGGTGAATAGAAAGGTTGGAAACATCAAGCCCAGAATTTTGTTTTGGAATACATCTTAAATAAGCAGTTTTGAGTTCAGCAGGGAAGGTTCCAGTCATTAAGAGGTGGTTGACGATGGCTCTGGCTGAGATGGCAGCAGAACTGATGAGGAGGATGTCCTTGAATAAATGTGCCAGACATCAATCAGCTGGTGTGACTGAGCCCCATGCTTTTGTACAGTTGGTGAAGTCGTCCGTTGTCAGTGGGCTGGAGAGGAGTAGCTTTGGACTTTCACTTGCTCATTGCAACAGAGATGGCAATAAAGCCTTTATTGTTTCCTTCCTTTTTTTTCAGCCAGTATTTTTGCGGGTCTTTGGCTGTTGTGGGGTCTTCCAGACTTTTGATGTGAGGAGAGTCACTTTTAAGGCTATGCATTTAAGTATCTGGAATTCATTAATAATTCCGGATGGAACTTGAGTGCAAGTTTGTAATTATTATTTATTTTTTTCCGCTCATGATGTAATCCCAGAACAATTCTGCAAATGTTGCTGTGGGGTATTTTAGAGGACTAAAGTAGGCTGAGAACTAGGTTATTGTATAAAATCATTATCGTGCCACATCATGTTCCACCCATACTTACCACTTCTTGTGCGACATTAACTTCATCCTGAGCGTCCTGGAGAACCTGTGCCTGCTCACTCTGACATACGTGTCCGCTACAGAGAACCCTGGATTCCACGAGTTGGCCTTCATTGGGTTCATGATCTTCTCCCTCAGCCTCATAATTCTGAACTATTTACCCTGGATGATGACTGGGTTAACACTGTTTGGTCTGAGCATCATCCTCTGCACCCAATAACTTAATATGAAAACATCTGGATTGCTGATGTAAAGCGTACTATAAACTTCTGTGGATTGAGAAAAAAATTAAAATAATAATAATTCAAATTACAAACTGTGTGCTTCATGTCCTGGATGGCAAAGCTTCTGGAATGGCCGGTGCTAGGTTTTTACCTTTGAGATGGGCCAAACTCATAGCCACAGAGAGAAAACAGTCTGTTCCCTAAACTGATGCTGTCTGTTACCATTTAGTACTCTTTCTCTCTTTCTCTACTGCCCTTGCTCCTATCCCCTCTCCCCTGAATCTCTCCCTTTGCCTGCTACACCGCCTAGCCCCCTGTCCTTTGTGCCCTTTGACTAAGCACTCCTTCTTCCCATGTTGGGGAAAGATCCAATATTTATACTCTGGAGTCTCAGCGAACCCACTGAGAGAGTCCACAGCACCAAGGGAGCTACTCCCAGCTGAGGTATGGTATGGCACTCCTTGCCAAAGCACTCCCTCTCCCCTTTTTGGGGAAGGATCCAGTATGTAGGCCTTGGAGTCTCAGAGACCCCTCTGAGAGAGGCCACTGCGTAAAGGGAGCCTCTCGCAACGGAATGGAGAAATTACACCACTTCCCCTAGGATCAGAGCTTACAGGACTTTGGACGCAGCTTTGACTCGTCTACCCGTTTGTGTCCCCGTCGTCCTCACCTCATCTTTCCATGCTGTGTCTCTCACCCTTCCCATCTCTTTCCCTCCTTCATTCTCTGTCTGCTTCCCCTTCTGCTAACCCCCTCCTCTGAATCTCTCCCCTTGCCTGCTTTTTCCCTTACGTATATGTGCTTATTGTTTATCTCGACCTTACATGTAACTATGTTGCCATGCTCTAATAACTGTGTAACCTTTGTAACGATGTAACCTGCAACTATGATCTGATACTCATGTAAAGCGCTCTGATACCTCCAGGTCTAGCCAGCGCTATATAAGACCTTTAAAATAAAAATAAACTGTCGGGGAGTAACAATATAGTTGTACTGCACTGCTACTTAGTTTTCCTCATCATGCCTCTATTTTGGGCACTTTTTTTTAGATCTCTACTGACTGCCAATAAACAAAAAGGAGTTGTTCAAATATTTCCGTGTTTGTTTAGAACCTCTGCACAAAACGACCCCTCCATTATTCAAGAACTACAATTAATAAATGTTGTCAAAGACGACTCTGTTTTACTTGTTAGGCAGCGAATTCCTGAAACTGAATGCCCCAGCCCCGCGACCAAAAGCCCTACGAACCTTGAATTTTAATAAACTGGCTCATAAGGTAGCGAATATCACTATAATGCAAATAAAGTCAAGCTGTGCCTTTGCTACTTCTACAACAGCTGACTTGTAAAGATGCAGGCTATAAGCCATGCACCTGTTCATTGAAGAAAGTAGCACTGTGCATGGAAAAGTGAGTTCTTGTGAGTGAGATGACTAGGGCAAAGTGTAGTATGGATTTTTATGAAAGACAACAAGTGTCCATGACCCTGTGCAGGAAATGCAAGCTACATGGGCTCTGTACAGAAGAAAATTAGATGCACAACTACTTAGTCTACTGAGGCTTGTGTTGCAGGAGAGCATGTGCAAGAGTAGCAGGCACGCTTGTCTGGCAGCAGGACATCATAGGAAAGATACACAGGTCTTCATGGACATTTGCTGCTAAGCATTTCACCAGGAATCTGCTTGACAGATGGTATGCTTAAAGATCATATCACATAGGCCATGTGCAGGTAACATGTTGGAAATCGAGTCAAGGTGACAGTAGCATCCTGTCCAAGAAAAGATGGTGACAAAGAAGAGCTGGTCATAAGGGCCTGTGTGGAAAGGGCAATTAATGAAGGCCAATGCAGCAGTATATTATAGGGTACATCAGGACATTACCATGGCCCTGTATGTGAAGAGCCGATGGCCATGTGCATGTTTAGGAAGGACAGAGCAATATACTGCAGGTGGCTGTCTACATAAAGTGCAGGTCTCTGCTGCCATGTGCAGAAAGAGGTGGTCGCTAGGGTTCGGTGCAGCTAGAAAACATATACAAGAAGAGCAGGGAACCAGAGCCATCTGCAGGAGAAGATTATGTAGCTTATCACTCGATCAATTCTAATAAGTATGGGATTCACCAGTGCTTGTTGTGCAGAAAGGATAACATGTACACATTGGTATGGTATAATGTGTAAGGATGAGACCCACAGTACCTTTGAGATGTGTACCTGAGATGCCCACAATCCAGTCTGAAAATGCAAGTGGCACAGGTCACCTCATAGTGTAGGACTGGACCCGAAGGCGGCCCCATCAACTGCATGTGCTGCAGGGGGCCAAGGTGCATCTCTGCAGTAGACGGTCATGCATAAGAGGATCAGGTCAGTAGTCTGCAGTATGCATTGACAGGATATCATATTCAGAGAGGTACATATGATTGACTGAACATGAGCAGCATCTGCAGGGAGAGGTGATTACAGGATCCCTAACAATAAAGGCATCAGCACTCTTAGCCAGATTAGGGTATCCGCATAAATCAGTGATCATCAGTACTGAGAGACACTGGCAGGAAGAGCTGATTACTGGAGCCCTTGGAAGAAAAGAAAAGCTCCTCTTGTCACTTGGGTGAAAGGCAGAGGTTGGAGGTACAGATGATGATGCTCATCCTTCATTGAGGTGCTGGATGATGGAGCTTTCCATGGGGGAGAGACCAGGCTAGGAGGATGAGAAGAAAGGGCAAAGCAAATATTACTTTGGGCTGGGGCAAGGAAACACTCAAACACTTGTGGACCTAAGGCTAGAATTCCTATAGGCATAGTGAGCATTCCCTACAGTTCAATTAGTCTTTTTAGAGGATAACAATAGCACCACCCTGGTTAAGGTGCCTGTTTCCAGTAGGATGTTATATTTGTAATGAACCGGTGGATCCATACCACACTGGGAGTGTGCTCAGCATCAATGATTATAAACATTCTCATATCCCCTAACTGTCTCAATGAGATGCTACAGAAGATCTCAGATGTCCCTGAAGCCTGGTGTCACCTTCATCACACAAGCAAACACACACAGTCCACAGACACAGATAACGCATGCACATATAGCCACATGCAAGCACACATTCATATCCACGAAAGCACACGTATGTAGACATAACATCACACACACTCAGACGTACAAGCACCCAGGCATATATGAGTCACAGATCTGAAAAATGTTTAAAAGAACCTCTAGTCTCAGCTATTGACAAAATGCCTTCCATGACTTAGCCCTGCAGAGACTCTTGTCAGGTGGCATTCATTCATTAAATATCTTTGGGTGTGGAAAATCCACATTGCCAACTTCTGGAAACAGATTAGCCCTTCACACCAGTTGATTACTAACTAGAAAGAACAGTGATGCACCGTTAACCATGGTAAAGCACTGTGGCTCACCACGGTGTACAACAACATTTCATTGCAGTTCACTATCACGCTTCTTTGTACAACAATTTGCAACGTACCACAATCTTCCCCTAATTTTTTTTATCTCATTCAGGCTGACCATGGCAGTCCAATACAACATGCAAACCGTTTTTGACAGTCCTCAGCATTCAACGCAAAAAAATACACAATCCAAAACAAAGTGTTTTGAAGTATATAAGCGATTATTGCTTTAAACCCAGATCATACAAACAGAATGTCTGAAAATAAGGATTATAAGCTTGTTTTTGAAAACGCCTCGTACCTCTGCTGGTCGTACTTAAACACGTGTGTGCCGCTCTGATGACGATTAAGTCCTGGGATCAAGTGACAAGACCAATACTGACCCTCCGGTTGATGAAAGTACACATGTTCAGAGGGCACGGCGGGGGCTGAGAAGTTGACTGTTTTGTCAACAATCTCTGTCCAGGTTGATGCAGGGACTTAGGAGGGAATGGGAAATAGTAAAGTGAAAGGGACCCCCTCTGGAAGTTACATTCAAGCCAGGGAGTAGAGGGGAAAGAAAACAAACCAAATGAAAATTACTCCCTCCTGACCTAAAAGTACTTTTATCGTGGGAATAGTCTCTCCAACACAGGGCATATACTAACAATATCTACACAAATTGTACATTTTTTTTCTCATTTTACTTTATTTCACAGTAGAAAAATTCTTTTTATCTTTTTTTAACATCATTTTACACTTATAACATTTATAAAAGCATATATATACTTTTTCACATAAAAAATTTTCTTGAAAATTATTTTTTCACAACAATGAAACAGTGCAAGTATATCTGTGGTTAATCAGATTCATATCAACACTAGATCAATAAATGGTGCACAAAACAGGTGAAGAGCTACACGCACACAACACATACATTCTTCCTAAACATCCATTCCTTTACACAAACAAATAATATATCCTATATCATTGAATCTGATGCCCAATTAATGATCAAAGTCATTAGATTTAAAAGAGGGGAGATGGTCGACGCGTTTCGGTGGAAGGAACAGGAGTACGAACCACCTTCTTCAGGACCAATCAGATACAGTGCGATATAGGAGCTCAAAACCTGCGGCGCTGATCTTTCAGAAAGACTAGGCTTGGAGTTACCAGCACTTTTCCAAATTTATGAGGACCTGTTACACGATCTGATCTATTGTACGAAGAGAAGAAGCCAGATTGCTGCTACTATATTGTTAAAGGGATACGTACGGCTTCTATGCTGTAGAAAGTTTTAAGTAATCACTGATAGGCAAGGAGGCGGCTGACTGTAAATTCTAAATTCGCATTGTCTTTAGCTTAGAGTGTGGAGGGGACGCCACCTCTGGGGAGAGACAATTTGAAATATGTAACCTCAGAGCCCCCTCAAGATTTGCAATCCATTATTTTTAAAACACACAACGTACTCTACTTACTTTGAAATGTTTGTCCGTGGCTATACACAGCCACAATCGTATGAAAGTACGATGTATCTTTATATTGCCCACACTTCCAAAGAGCTTGACGTTTCTGATCCCCTTAATCGGCCGCCACCGCCATCATCCTCGGCTGGTTGAATACTCCTGTTCCTTCCACCGAAACGCGTCGACCATCTCCCCTCTTTTAAATCAAATGACTTTGATCATTAATTGGGCATCAGATTCAATGATATAGGATATATTATTTGTTTGTGTAAAGGAATGGATGTTTAGGAAGAATGTATGTGTTGTGTGCGTGTAGCTCTTCACCTGTTTTGTGCACCATTTATTGATCTAGTGTTGATATGAATCTGATTAACCACAGATATACTTGCACTGTTTCATTGTGGTGAAAAAATAATTTTCAAGAAAAATTTTTATGTGTAAAAGTATATATATGTTTTTATAAATGTTATAAGTGTAAAATGATGTTTAAGAAAAGATAAAAAGAATTTTTCTACTGTGAAATAAAGTAAAATGAGAAAAAAAATGTACAATTTGTGTAGATATTGTTAGTATATGCCCTGTGTTGGACAGACTACTCCCACGATAAAAGTACTTATAGGTCAGGAGGGAGTAATTTTCATTTGGCTTAGGAGGGAATGGGACCACCAGGCTGTAAAACTATAACACCCTGCGCAAGAGGCTCGGTAGTGTGACTTTTTTGCTGGGAGGTGCAGGAAGGAAAAACAAAGCTACCACCCGGTGTGTTAAATTTTCAAAGCATGTGTGTGCTTCTGGTACCAAAAGGGTAGTGTAAAGGTGGGAAAACAGCAGTCAAGACCCGTTCCACAGATCACCCACTTGATGGCTGGTAGACTCACAGGAAGGTTGGTTGGGGCACGGCTAATTGATTGGTTAGATTCTGGCCTGCCTGCTCAGCGCTGTTCATGAATATTCTATCTCTGACGCATAGCATTTTAAATTTGAAGGTGCATTTGCATGCTCATATATGTTAGACAATTATTGCGTGCTGGTGCTGCCTCATCGGCAGTGTGCCTCAATTGCGGTATTGTCAGAGGGGCGCTAGAATACGTAACTAATGCATTTTAATTAGGTGAGGCAGACACTAGCATTAAAATGCATTATTCGAAACCCTGATGCGGCCCTACCCTAACCCAGCCCTGAAACTGCGAAAAGTAAAATTATAATCAAAACTTTATTATAACTTTATTTTTTCCTGCTCAAAGAGAGCATTTGTTAAAGTTTTGATGTTAATCGCAGTGCCCATCATGAGCTGAAATTAACATGAAAACTTGAATAAATGCCCACAATCACCCTGCAGCCCAACTCTATTAAGAAAAGAAATGCAGCAACATAGCTGCCAAGGTATCAACTTGCTATGTGGGACGGTTTCAAACCTTCCTTAACACCATTCACGTGGATCTGTATGTGAGGAAATGAACTGTCTCCTCACTTTTTTAAGCAAAAGTTTGACGTGATATTTGGTTCTGCATCCACCCGTGCGGTCCGGTTACTGTTGCACATAGCCTTGGTTGCAGCGCACATAGACCTTACACTGCCACACACAGAGGAAAAAAAGTTAGAGGAAACGTTGGGGGCAGGCCCGGAACTTTTGGATCCACCCATGGCCCCTGTACTGTGGTGGTGTAATGGTCAATCGCACTCTGCTTTTTTGGGGGCTGAGGCTTTATCTTTTTTCATGGTGACTTCAAGAGGACCCCTCTGATTAGATCCGCAGTATAGTATTCACTTATCGGCATGGGGACCCCAGTGGCTCCACCAACATGACTCTGCTGGACCGTTCCGTCCTCTGGCCAGCACCAGACCTGGGACAGCACACCTTCAGCAGGGCCTCACTGAATTAGCCGGGCCCGGGCCACAAGCTTCACTGGGGCCTAGCCAGGCCACTTCTACCGCACAGGGACCAGCCACAACATGGACCCCTTAATGTGAACACACATACCACACCACCAGCCCGCAGCTCACCCACCAGATGCTGTATGAGGTCCCCCCCACCGGCCCCACTTCTCCGACCTGGGTTAGGCGGTTTAGGTTATGAGCCTACCTGCTCCAGATCGTGGGGATTCTCTGTGCTTGGGCGTGGCCGACAGGCAGTGTTAAAGACTAGATTGCCGTGGCCCTCAGCACTGCGGCTCAATGTTCAAGGGCACAGCCACAAAATGACCGCAGCTCCAATCAACTTGGTGCCATGGCTCCTCAGCAACTGCTCCGTGGGTCCTCAGTAGGACTCCTCTTTATGCACACCGCCAGCGCTGCCAATGTCCGTGGCCTCGCCGAACACACAGTTTGGGCTGACTGATGCTGCGGCTTGGTCTCATCGGGCCTCAGTGATTTCTCACTGTCCTGCATCCGCCTCCTCTCCAGGGGCAGCAGCTGCCACAGGGACCGCTGGAGGGCTGGGCATACACTGCGCCCGGCTCTTCACAGGTCTTTCAGGGAGCGACTGTGCCCTAGACTGCACCTGTGCGTGTTCCCTTTCATGGGCCTCTGCAGTGTCACCACTCAACACTTTTGGTGCTCGCCGGCCCCTGGTCGAATTGGGTCCGTAATCAGGAGCGTGGGCAGGATGATGGCGGATAGTGAGGCCTGACTGCCCGAAGAGCTCTTAGTTACCATCTGCCAAGATGGATCATCAGGCCACACCCTCCAAAACGTCCTTTTTAATACATAGAAGTCACCCACGGGGTAGGCCCTGGACAGCCCAGAGGGCAGGGTGCAATGTATTTAAAAATAAGGACATGTACTTTTAGATTTTACATGTCCTGGTAGTGGAAAACTCTTAAATTCATTTTTCATTGCTGCAAGCCCTACCTGTCCCATTGGATAACATTGGAGTTACCTTATTACATTTTATAAGTGCAACTTCCAAATGGGAACAGATAACCCCTTCATGTTTGATGTCCCATGGTTAAGTCAGATTTTCAATTATAATTCTAAAGATGCCGCTTTCAGACAGTTGATCTTTGTATATTCCTCCTAGACATCCACACACAATATGAACCTTGGGTGTGCCTGGATGGGCCATCACTGGCAGGATGAGAGGGAGGAATTGGGCACAATCCCATTTATACCATGATAGCCTGTGTCATGACTGCACACAAAGGGCTGAATATGCCCGTCGTTAGTCGGGAGCAAGGACAGGGGCGGCATGATGCCTGGGGACTTTAGAGGGAAACCTCGAGAATATTCTCCATCACTTCAAAGGCACAACTGGGTATAAATACTGGACATCAGGCACCAGCTCTTCAGTACACTTATGGATCTGTGGATACTCTGCCAGAAGAAGGACTGCTATGCTGCTAGAAAGACTGCCATTTTGCTGGAGGGCTGCTCTGATGTTACTGCCTGCCTGATGTACCCACCTGCTGAATACTGCCCATCCATTTGTGACGCCAGCCTGCTCTTCGCACCACACCGACTGCCTACCACAATGCTTTCTTTGCTCTTCACTGCCCTTTACAACACAAACTGGATTCTTGGCACAAAACTTGAAAAGGTAAATCTTCAGCTGGACTAATCTGGGACTGTATTCAACCCGTGCCCCGTTGCTGTTGGACTGAACTTTTGTCTTTGACCCGGTACAGCGAGACCAAAGAGCCACGGTTGGCGCTTGGTGCTTTTAAGTGCTATTTTCCACTTTATTCTTTAAAAATTCATACCTCCAGTTCTACCAATTGGAATCTTGTAGTTTTTGTCTTTTGTCTTTATGAAATTCAGCTTTATATTGCTAACCTAGTGTGGGTCCCTGTTTGTGTGGTGTTTTCACCATGTTACTGGTTGAAGTGTTTCACAAATACTTTACACATTGCCTCTGACTGCTCTGTACCAAGCTGCCAGGGGGATGAGCACATATTAATTTGGAGTTTGCTTGTGCCTTACCCTAACAACGATTGCTGTTGCTGCTTGACCAGGGCCCACACCCCAGTCAAGTTCTCAGAGTGTCCATTTATGACAACAAATGTATACAATATGTATACAATATCGGAATGTTTCTATTAATGCCATCCATATCTCACGGGTGACCCCTATGTTAAAATTACCTCTAGTATATCATGGCAAGTATTTTGTCATGTTTGTCTCTTCCTCCTATGTGCAATAGTTTTCCACCCTTATGCCAAGAACTACCTTCTGTATGAAGTGCCAATATTTTGCCACATGTGCATGTTCTGCTAACACTTACCTCAACTATGCCAGCTGCATTATTTTGCTGTGGGATCCTCTAAAAACCAAGAACTTGCTTCAGTATGTCAGAGTAAATGGCAGACTGACAAGAACAACACAACATTCTTACTCATGCTTATTTACATTCACTCACTTCTATTCTCACTCACTTACTTTCATTCATTCTCACTCACTCACTTGCTCTCATTCTTTCTTACTGACTGTCTTGCACTCTTTCTTACTCATTTGCATCCATTCTTACTCTGTGGAACTCATACACTCACTTACTCTCACTTCCTTCCTTTTTACTCACTCTTATTCATTGTCACACTCTCACTCATTCCATTTATTCACAGTCATTCACATTTACTCTTACTCCCACTGGTGCCTACTTTATCACTCACCCATTTGCCCTCAATCTTGCTCTCACACATTTGTATTTGTTCTCACTCTGATTCACTCATTGTTACACCCTCTGCCACTCACTCTTACTTGGACTCAGTTACACTCCCACGTGCTAATTATGAATCTTTCGCACTCACCTACTCTCACTTGCTCTCACTCATTTGCAGTTACTCTTCTCTGACTCCCCAGCTGAATAATACTAACAGACACCCAATCGCACTCATTCTTTCTGACTACCTGTCACTGACTTTCAAATACTCACACACACGTGCTCACACATACAGATATACTCTCACTAACACATTGCACACAAACACATTCTTATCCACTAGCTCGCACAAAACATACATTTAAAAAGCTGTTGTTTTAACTTCATCATCTGTCACTGGAGGCTTTATTCTTGCTCTGGTGTTTCAGTTGTTATTGCATAAATATCGACTAATAGATTATTACTCAATGTTAATGTAATAAAAAAGTGGAAAACAAGGGGGGTAGAGCCTTGTCTTCTAGGCACTGATGTTACTATCTTTGAGGCTAGGGGTCACAAAGCCAGTTCCAAGAGTTGCAAAAGGTAAGACAAGGGGCACAGGACTGTGAATCCGACAACCTATAAATGAGGACCATGGTGTAGCATTATTCAATCAATTTCTTTCTTTATTCGGATTCATTTGAACCATGAAAGCACACACAAGTTAAAAAACAATAACTATACAAGGCCACTATATGAAGACATCCATTAAAATAGAGATTAATATAATTAAAGCCCAATAAATCTTTCAGAAGGTACCTGTGGTACATGATAGCTTTTATGAAACAAGCAATGTTTAAAAAACATCTGCAATAATAATAATGCGGAACGGAATTGAAGAAAGTCATTCTCCTGCAATAACAAAATGATAAAAGCTTTTCGAGGCTTGGCAAAAAATTGAGAAAACATCACAAAATGTAGGGTGTCCTGCGGAAAAACATTGTCACTGCCGGAGGGACCTAGTGACCCAAGATCATAACATCCCCCAGGGGAACCTATCAATAAGTGCAGAAGATAGAATCTAAAACTGGTGAGCGAAAAAACATTCTCGGTTATTTTGTACATGGGCAAGATAAGGCTCCATCTATTGTATTGTGGCGAGAATCTCGCACCTGCGAACCTTGATCTTCTGTCTAAAAAGTTAACCTGTACACAGGTTCTAGCCACCTTGCTTATACTCTCATAATTAATGAACGGCTCAGACCCCCAGACACATGAAGGTGGCCTTTATGTATTTAATCCAGGGAATTTTTTGAGCTCGATCAAGTAAGAGTCAGTCCTTTAAGATTAACTTGTTCAGGTTCAATTCCTCTTCGGTCCATGGTCTGATCCAGCCCAACAAGGGACAGAGAGCTAGAAAATCACTCAGGTAGCAATATAGGTCCTCTCTGAGCACTCAGTATTGTAAAGTAATAAAGTCTCTTATTGTACTTTCGTTCCACTTTTTATTCGGGTACTCGGCGTCCAATGTTCAACAGTAGATGTGTATTCAGTATGCAGCTTCCACAAATGTTGATATACGACAGACCAATCTACAGCCAACACGTGTTCGCTCATGTGTATTTTGTACACAATCATTTCTTCAGGGCTGTAATCCCAAATAAAAGATGTTACACTCAATGTTCCTATTTTGGAAACATAGTGACCATAAACACCTGTGTGTCATGAGACCAAGGGCCAGATGTAGGTAATTTTAATCTACCACCTCTTAAATACCGATTCATACCGAATCGGTATTTAAGAGGTGGTAAAATAGAGGGGGGAGATGTAGGTATTTCAGATTCGGTAAATACCGAATCGTTAAGATTCGGTATTTACCGATTCTGTAAATACCGATTCGGTATTGCCCATTGATTCCTATGGGCCTTGCAGCCCATAGGAATCAATGGGCAATACCGATTAATACCGATTTTAGCAAAGGTGCAGGGGGTGTCACTTTGACACCCTCTGGCACCGCAAAAATAGGCATGTGCGCCATGTGGCACACAGATATGCCCTAAGGGCATGTCTGTGTGTCACATGGCACAGGTGTGCATGCACACATGTGCATGCACACCTGGATTCGGTATTTTACCACCCAATTGGATTGGATGGTAAAATACCGATTCTTAAAGCCCTGTGGCACTCTGACATGTGCCAGCTACATCTGCATTTACAGAATCGGTATTTTACCGAGTCTGTATTTACCGATTCGGTAATTTTACCGAATCGGTAAATACAGAATCGGTAAAATACCGATTCTGTAAATGCATGCCCTACATCTCAAAATCCAATTACCGGTCGGTAACGGCCGAATTCGGCCGTTACCGACCGGTAATTGGCCACCTACATCTGGCCCTTAGAGAAGTTAACTGCAGAGTCCAGCTTACCCATAAAAGCAATGAAGGCATTCAAAAGTGTTTGCAAACCCTTTGAGATTCTTGCCAACAGGACTGCATCACCTGCGTACACCAATGTATGGAGCAGCTGGGATCCTAGATGAGGGTGATCAACCTTAGACACCAATAAAGCCTCCTCAGGGTTATTAATATAAAAGGTGAATAAGAAACGGGCCAGTATGCACCCTTGCCGTACCCCTCTTTCAACCTTAAAACAATTAGTGTGGTCAGCTTGGCTTGAGTTCCTGACTATGCAGTAGTGTGGGCAAGAAGGTCCCATAGAAAATAAACAATATTAGGGTCCACTCCTATCCCCAAGGGATTCCCAAAGTTTGTCCTGGTTAACCACTTGGAAGTCCAACATAAGGTCCATGAAAGCTAAATGAAGAGATTTAGGGTGGGCAAAAGTACATTTGTTGATAAGGATATGTTCTAGAACTGGTCAATGGGTCAAGTCTGAGATAATGTTATTCTCCTCCACCTAGCTGGTTAATCTTTCCAACAGTACAAGCCCCAGGACCTTTAGAACAGAGTCAATGGGTGATGTGGGTCTGTAATATTGTGGGTTGTCTTTATCCCCATTTTTAAAGACAAGGACTATAACTGAGGACCAAGAAAGAGGGGGACCCTCCCTAACTCTGGCATTTAAAATCTGAGTCAGGACATGACCCCAAACCACCACATCACTAACAAACAGGTTGGGATGCCGTCTGGACCTGGAGCCTTATTCCTGGTTAAACCACAAATTCCCTGAGTTAATTCCTCTAGTTTAAAGATCAGATTTGGTCTACCAAGGATGGGTGGCAGCCAGTATGAAGCCCACCTCGTGGGCAGTCACTGAGTTCTGGGGCTGTCTGGGGCTGTGGTCCCCCACAGCAGCAGTGATAGCAAGAGCATTGGTGCATGTCCCGCCGCCCACAGTAACACGTTGTGCTGAGTGCGCCGGCAGCCAGTAATGAAGTCTGCCTCCTGGGCTCTCACAGAGCTCTGAGGACTGTAGTCCCCGACAGCAGCAGTAATGGGGACAGGGTCTGTGGATGTCCCACTGCCCACAGGAACACATTGTGCTTAGTTTAAGTGGTTTTCTACAGTGGGTACTGAGCCAAAACTCAGCAGACTATAAAGACAAGCATAAAATCACCAAGTATTAGGCGAGGTAGCTTGTTTGTTGACAGTTAATGCATTGTGATGTAGTTTATTTTAAAGAGGTGCATCTTCCACTCTTTCCTAAATTGAAGAAGCATTGAGAAGGTCCTGATGGATATTGGTATGTTATTCCAGATTCTAACAGCATAGATGGAAAAAACCTGTTGCCCAGTTTTATCTTCCTTACACTTCTTGGTCTGTAGTCTGGTGGTGTTCTGGCTGTGGATGTGCTGAAAACCACCAGAGATGGTATGCTTGTTTGCAAGATATGTCGGGGTGCAGGTTGTGATGGCTTTCTAAATGATGCAGCTGGTTTTCAAATTTGTGCAGGCTGGCAAGTGGAACCAATATAGTTTCATCAGGGTTGGGGTGATGTAGTCATAATTCTTGAATCCCCTGATGAGAGGGATGAAGGAGGAACATATTATTGAAGAGGAACAGGTTCTACTCATATTGATGCTTCAATTATATTAATGAAGGAAAAGATATCCTGGGTGAAAAGTTGGTAAAACAGAAACATTAAAAGGGCTTTCGTGAAAGAGAAGAGTGTAGGCAATTGCATCAGTTGTATATGTGTGAAATATGGACTTGAGACCTTGATTGATATAAAGTCAAGAGCTGTATTTTCTTTTTTTTTTCAGACATCATTCACCAGCTCTGCAGCCCAACTGCCATTGACAAATAATATAAAAGTGTTCCATTCAAAAAACATTCAATCCAGTGTGTCATAGCATCATATTTCAAAATGCCACGCATCTTTCTTTTAAAAAAAAAAGAAAAATGACAAATTTGATTATTAACGATAAAACTTAACATTAAAATTAGCAAATTGTCCAAAGGATTGAAACAAATTAAAATGATATGCAAGTATTACGGATTGGAAACTTGACCACAAACTTTTACATTTTGGACACACTCCTGCAGGTAGTAAGGTTTCTGGGTTTTCCTAGCACTTCTCCTGCACATCCTTCTCCAGATAACTCACATCATTGGACCTTCCAGAATATAAATATTTTTTGTGTTGCATGACTGCACCATCCCTTGACATAAGAATGACCTTGGACACGTTGAAAAATGACACAAATTCAAAATCATATTACCGTCAGTTTCAGTAGCATTTTGGAATAACGTACCAATTTGAACAGGTGGGAACATTTGTACCAGGGTACACATACTACTGGCATCCTAATTTTTACCCAGCCACCTACTCTCAGTGACAAAATTCCAGGGGCAAACTTCCTATCATACTCATTCTTCCTTTTATCTTGCCACTTTGTTAGAAATGGTGGACTTCCTCTGTGTCCCTGCAAACGTCATCACTAGAATCATTCACACCTTCTTTATGCCACAATACCCACCGTGGAGAAATCCATATGTTCAGTTCTCTCCATCTAAACAATTCAAATAGTGATCAGCCAGTTGTGTCATGAGGACAAATCTAATAAGCAAACAACCTTTTTTTTAAATTCATCCTTCCAAGGAACATCATTCACCCTTCAAATCTGGAAACTTTTTTGAGGGTCTTGTTAAAATGCTCAACCACACCATTAGCCTCTGGATGGTAACACACCAATTTCTTATGCAGCACCCCACACTTGGCTAAAAAATCCTCAAATTCACCAGAACATAACTAGACCCCATTGTCAGATAATATGGATTTAGGATGAAATATCTCCTCAAGAGATGACACTCCTAGAACCAGTATCGCTACCACACTCGACTTCTGATCATTTGAAAGAAAAGATCTATTACATAAAAAGGTACAGAGTAGCATAACTAACTTGCAGTGGACCAACCAAATCGATGGTAATCTCTCTTCACTGTGACTGAAATTGATACCTCTCTTGCATGGAAGCTCTCAGAGTCTTTAACACTGTGTCACTGTCACAACACTCTTTCAATCATCTCATCAAATCCAGACCACCAAATATTTGTCTAAACCATTCCATTATCTTCACTATGCCCAGATGGTCCATCTTTCCAAACTTCACTATCCTGTCTCTTACAGACCTTTGAGGAAATAATTGGGTTCCTCTGAAAAGTAACTCTACTCTCTTTCTCAGTTCATACCTCACACTCCAAGAAGGTTTCAAATCAAAGTTTGTTTCTTTCCTTCCATTCCAATCATTCTTCATCTCAGACACAGCCTGTATCATAAGCACATCAATCTTAATCTCACTTTCCACTCCTCGTCCATGGCCAGTTCGTCAGTAACTGCACACACACCCACATTCATGGCCTCACCCAGCTTGAACGCTGCAATCATCTAAAATATGTCCTAGTGGTGGTATGTGCCTTTAGTAAATGGATAGAGGCATACCCTACAAAGGATAATACTGCTCTCACCACAGCAAAGGTGCTTCTAAAGGAGTTTTTTCCTAGGTATGGAGTTTATAAGGTTCTGTTGAGTGACAACGGACCTCATATTATTGGGCAAGTTGTTGAGCATGTCCTGAAAGGTTTAGGGATCAAACAGAAATTCCATGCAGTCTTCTACCCGCAATCAGCAGGATTGGTGGAAAGGTACAACGCTACTTTAAAATTGAAGCTGGCAAAAATACTGACTTCCACGTCCCTAAAGTGGCCAGATGCACTACCTTTGGCATTATTATCCATAAGATCGGTGCCAAACACACGATCAGGTCTCACCATGTACGAAGTGGTCTTTGGGAGACCAATGAATATTTGGGGAGTTCCTAAGCCACGCCCCATACATGATTATTTGGCACAGTTAACCGACAGTTTGGTTTCTATTCATCAACATGTTCGAGAAGCGCTTCCTGACAGATCTACAGGTGAGGCCCACAAGCTCCGTCCTGGCGACTATGTGATGGTCAAGGTCTTCAACAGATAAACAGCCTGGAACCGAGGTGGTGAGGTCCGGAGCAAGTGCTCCTTGCGACAAGGGCAGCAGTTCGAGTGACGAACAAGAAGAACTGGGTCCACAGCACACACTGTGAGCGTGTGTCGCCTGCCTTGGTGGAACCTGCTGCATTGACCGACCATCGAGAGATTCTGGAGACGGAGAAAGGTCAAGCTATCTCACCTGACGAATCTGCAGAAGTCTTCCCGGACCACACGATTCCTGGAGCATCGCGATACCACTTGAGAATCTGCAGTGTTGAACGAGACTGGTTGAGCTACCGCCCTGGGTTTGTGAAACGGAGAGCCAATGTGGCAAGGGTGGGATCAGCCCTGCATTAGTGTAGTGACCCCCGTCTTGGCCCGTGGTGAAGAAATCAGCGGCTGCCCAAGGGATAAGAGCTCCAACGATTGTTTTCAACGAAAGATCAATTATCACTGTTGCTGAAATGAATAACAAAAGAATCATTTGTGCTGTAGGGTTTGTTGTTGCCCTGGTGGTTCTGGCGATAATCACCTGGTTTGTTGGAAAGTGGCTCCTGCTCAACAGCTTTTTGTTGCCACTACTCCAGCTCCTGTGGAACACCATTACTATACACTTCCCTACCATGAGCAGAAACATCGACAATCTTATTTAAATAACACATTCATCCAGATGCTGCATCATACACACAATACTACGAATGCTACCAACTGTTGGGTGTGTGGAATGATACCTGCACACCAAAAGAAAGGAGTAACACCTTTTATTCCTCTACCATTTTCCCATAATGGTTCTTGTCAAGCTTGGTATGCTCTTTTGTTTGCTTTCGGAAAGCCTTCAGTAGGAGGAATTGTCTTTCATCTGAATAAAGTATGCTACCAAGATGAAGATGGTTATCCTCAAGCAAAAGGGACTAAATGGGAATGGGAAGAGTACCAACTGGACAATATTTTGACACCATATGTCTTCACGAATATGAGGACTATCAAAAACAATGGACCTTTTGTATTTTCTGTGACCAGAGTTAAAGCAGAACTATGTATAAGTAGTGTTGGGAGAATTACCGTAGGACGGAGTGAATGTATTTTGACATTAATTATTGAAGGAGCTAATAACAGTAGTTTTACGTCTTCGCATAATTCGTATTTTGTTTGTGGTAATAAAGGATACTATCAATTGCCTGTTGGGTGGTCCGGGGTATGTTACATATAATTTCTGTTACTACCTGTGTTCTTGGCCCCTCCATCATATCACCTGAATTTAAAGTTGTATAATGACATTTCCAAGAATACATATAAACGAACAATAAGTGCAGATGAAGTTGACCAGACAGGTACCACTTTGCAACAATATGTCAATTTCAATTTGGATTTGTTCTTCTTTGTGGGTGCTGCATTGAATAGCAGAAAGATAAGGCGATTGACTCGTGTTGTGGAAGCTGTCACCAATCAGACAGCCATGGCACTTGGAAACATTACAGAGGAACTACAAATTGCAAGGATTGTAGCACTCCAAAATAGGATGATGCTTGATGTGATTTTGGCTTATCGAGGTGGTGCATGTCGCATCATAGGTAGCAGTTGCTGTATGTTCATACCAGATCACTGACCATCAGAATATGATGCAATCTCAAAACTGCATAAGATTGCTGCAGAAATTCACACAGTGACTGGTACATGGACATTTTCAAATCGGATATGGACACTCTTTGCTACTTGGGGATGGAAACTACTGACTATTCTATGTATACTACTGGTGATACTATTTACATGCTGTACTTGTATACAATGTGGTCCTATGCTTTGCTCCATGTGCATCACTGCTTGTACACCTGCCAAAAGAAATATTGCAGAGATAAAAGCACAACAAATGTTAAAGAAAGAAATTACTGAGATGATGAACATCAATGTACAGGATGCATATCTAGATTACCCCAGATAAACGAATGTCCTCAGCTAATGCTGTAAGGGTCGTCTGTTGTAATTTAGCAGCGAGTAAGTTAAGCATTAGCAGAAGACATCTTGTATTTAGAGACTATCTTGTCCGTTGTGTGGAATCCATTTTGTATTTCTGGCAGCCATTTTGTTTGCCATGTGCTCACCATGTGCTCTGTCCTACCTCCCTGTTAACTGCTCTTGAAATCTGACTGGAGACAAGATATATTTAGCCTCTTCTACTTTGCACATGCTCAGTTGAGCTTACAGCTGTCCCCAACTTGTAACTGTCAGGATGTGTCCACCAGAATTAGCTAACTGTCAGCCCCTCCCACTTGTTGCCAGCACACTCTCTGTATGACCTTCTATGTATTTGAAACCAGCATTCTGTACTTGTACCGCCTTCATTTGAGCCCCTGTGTTGGTATAAAAGGACCAAGCTCCTTCCAGTCAGTGTGCTACTTTATACATTTCCGAAGGGTGTTGTGTGAATGTAGTTCCACCTCATGAGGTTTAATAAACTCTGCATTTTCTATTCCAGTTTCTGTGCCAACTTCTTCCTATTGGTCTGAGGACTCTGTGCAGAGAAGGGTGAATCCCTTGCACTGGTAGGCCTTGCTGAGGCTCACCACCACACATGGTGTCTTAAAATTATAAAATTATTTTTAACAAGAACACTGTACTGTAAGTTTGAGGAGGAGCACTTATGCTACTTGTTAGGACTGGGGGTCTCTAGTTGGCAGAGGTAGGTACCACTGTCCAAATAGGGACCCTTGCTTCTAGTCAGGGCAAGGAGAAAACCCTCTGAGATAACCCCTGCTCACCCTCTAGGTAGCTTGGCACGAGCAGTCTAGGCTAACCAGAGGCAATGCGTAAAGTATTTGTACCAACACTCACTTTAACACAGTGAAAACACCACAAACTGACTCCACAACAGTTTAGAAAAATAAAGGTATTTAATCTAAAACTACACAAGACCAAAACGACAAAAATCCAACATACACAGTTCAAGAATATGGTTTCAAAAGAGTTCTTAAGGTTGCGTTAAAATTCTTTAGGTTGCGACAGAATTCTCTACGTTGCGATAGAATTCTCTACAGATGCGTGAAAAGTTCACAGTTGCGTCACGTTTACTCACAGTACCTTTTAGTTGCAACAAAGTTCCAAAATCAGAAGCTGGTGCGGTGGAAAACAAGCGATGCGTTGCTCCTGTAGTACTGAAAATCCCGAACTCGTGTAACAATTCTGGACTCGAGAATAAAACTTCGTCGTATCATGACGAGTTTGGTATCAAAAGACCGGGAATGACGAGTACATTATGCACAAGCATTTTCGTCGCGTTCGAGTGATGGTTTCACCTCGAAATCGTCACTTGTACCTTGAACCCTTGGCTTCCATTTTGTATTTGGCAGCCATTTTGTGTGTTGCCCTTCACATAGGCTTAATTCAATATCAAAAGGACACGTACTCCTTGATTGACTTCCCCGTGACCTGGGCAGGTTGAAACCACCGCCCCAGGCTAAACTCGTTTGGTCAGTTCCTCTCCCAGTGGCCGGTCGAGATAGCATCTAGGTGCAACCGGCCATAAAACCCTTTCATCACACACACACACCCTGCCGAATCCTGCCCACACCTGGCCCCACTCTTTTTCTCTGACTTGTTTTATGATGGGGACGTGCTCGTTTTATTGGGGGAACACCGATATCTGATGGAAATGCCGGACCTTCATTATGGATTGGACAACCGAAATGTGAGCTTGTCATCATAACTCTGTTACTTATTAATATGTGAATAGTATCCTGAAAATCTAGGAATGTTTGCCTGAAGCTTATTATTTTGCATAAAAAGAGAAGCCTGACTTCGTGAATTGCGGCAGTTTCCTGAGAACATACTTCTTGTGTGTTGTACTTCTAGGACGCTTGTTACCTTGGTTGCAGCCAATAAAATCGATCTTTGACTTCACCTAGAAGACTCTGAGTTTCTGTGGTCTGAATCAGGAAGAACTCGAGGTCTTTGGGTGTACCCTGGCACCGCTGGGTTACCGGATCAGTACCGGTTCTGAAAAACCCAGTACCTCAGTTGGTGCCCAACGTTTGGGGCGATTCCAGCGGTACCGGTCCAGCCTGAGGTTCGTGAGGAGCTTCGTGTGGAAATTCTGGAGGACGGCCAACCACTTCAACGACCCCTGCATGTCGACGTGGTCCGAAGGTCTTTACTGCGAGGTTTCCCGCTTCCCGACGGCTACGAAGGACTGCTGCCCTGGCTATCGCCCTGATTTGGACCCTTGAAGTTTGATAGAGCGAAACACTAAGACGAGTCTTCTAAGTGACGTCATCGATATTTCAGTTAAGTATAAGTGGAGTGCCTCCCAGTCCTTAGTTGGTTCTTAGTTTTGGGTATCTTTGGGATTACATTTGGAACTTGCAAGTGCCAAAACCGAAGGACTCGTGTATTCACGAGAAATATCGTAATCGATAATCCTTTGAAGTTTGGAACTAGACTAGAGAGCGAAAATGCCTGGTCTTAGACTTAGAAACATGTTTTGTCTCGGTTGTAATAATAGGGACTCCCGATTGGAGGACTCGTGTCCGGTTCCTCCGGTTGGAACTCCAACTTATGAATTGTATGTGAAACATGGAGTAGGTCCTATCACATATAATGAAGTGTGGATTAAATACACCAGAAACGATGGTGTTTTAAAATGGCCCCAACACGGTAGTTTTGACACTGAAATCCTGGATAATCTTGAGGTCAGACTGTTCAAGAAGAAAGCCCGGCCGGCGATGTTTGACTCTTTCCGCCTATGGCGTAAGGAAGCCAAACAAAAGGAAATTAAATTAGAAAAGAAAAATAAGAGAGAAAGGGGTATTTCAATAATGCAAGCTGCTATGCAGTATAAAGACAATGAAGAGGAACAGATGAGTGAGCAGTTGCACAGGCAACGTAAAATGGCGATAGATAAATGCTATCCAGTTTTGCCGACTCCTAAACAAGATGCAGCAAAAGAGCTTGAGAAAGATCCGTTAATATCGCATTTGTTAAGTTCGCCACCCCCCTATGCACAAAATGCTACGGCACCTCCGCAACCTTTAGTTGCGCAACCAATAATTTCATTGCCTCCTGCTCCTCTACAGCACCCACCAGCTACTCTTCAGCTGGCTCATACTCCTCTGGTGCAGCCTCCTCAAGGCTCACCGATCACATCTGCTCCGCCTATGCCTCCTACGACTTTGCCTAGTGTACCTTCTACTTCTAATACTCCCCCTGCTATTTCTGCTCATATCTTATCTCAGCCTACTTTTCCGCCCGTTCTTCCGTCAGTTTCTCCTTCCATTCGACAAAGAATGGCCAACACTGTTACTAATATTTTCTCGCCTTTTCTTGGGTCGCCTAACACGACCCCTAACACAGAACGAAGACAGTTGCGAAGTCAACTGCCTGACTATCAAGAGAGAGATTTACTGAATCGTTTAGCACGAAAATGGGTTATGGACACTGCAAGATATGATGTAGATTCTGTCATGGATGTCTTCCGTCAATGGGAAGCATCGAAGCAGAGATACGTTTTTGAACAAATGTGTGTTTTTCTCTGTGAAGATTTGGAAGACAATGATCAGGAATGCAACCCGCCGGAATTATGTAGTGCGCGGTTCGATTTTGCAGAGGGTATGATTGTAGGTCCCGATGTCAAGAAAGCGGTTGAAATATTGTTGTCATATCGGAGTAAGGGAAGCACTTCTGGGTCACTATCTGAGCATGATACATCCAGTAGGAAAAGATCGCGACAGTATCCCATGAGAGAAGTCCCCCCACAGTGGAGGGAAGGTGACGCGAATGCTAATCCACCTATTCAGCCTCATTTCCAGCGAGTATGGGTACATGTGCCATGGAAACGAGCTGAAGTTTTGGCCCTTAAACAGACATTGCCAGATCCGCGTAAAAATCCTGCAGGGTATTACAAAGAGTTGTCACAGACTGCTGGTTCATGTATTATGAATTTAGCCGATATCGATATGCTATTTGGGAACGTTGTTCCACAGCCTTTATGGGGAAAAATTAGACATACAGATCATGATCAGGAATTAGGTGACTCATGGGCTAATATCGTTACTGCAGATGCCCTACAAACAGGTGGTGCTAAACCTGAGCCTTTAGTAGCAGAACTCCCTGGTAGGATAATTGCTTACATGAAAACGATAATGCCTGCAATACGTGTAAACTGGGACAAATTGTCTGCGTGTAAGCAGAAGAAAGACGAAACGGTATCTGACTTCTTCACAAGGTTTGAAGAAACGTTTGTTGACCACAGTGGGCAAGATATGAGCACGGAAGGTGGTCAGCGATTGTTCGTCGATAAATTTGTGCACAATTTACTCCCAGAATTGTGTAAAAAGTTAAAGGATTCAGAGAGTTCTTGGGCTGTCTCTTCTTCAGCACAGATATTGGCCACTGCCCAATATTACGAACATCGAGACAAAGACGAGAAAGATAGAGCAGACAAGAAAACTAAAGAATTAAAAACGAAGGTCTTGTTACAGCAAGCCTATCCGCCACGTGGTGGTAATGGCCAGAATAATGGTGGTCAGAACAACTATCAGAATAATTATCAGCAGCCTCAACAGTATCAGAGGAACTCACAAAGAGCCGAGTATAATCAGCCACGTATCCAAGTAGGTCCCAACCAATGTTCATACTGCATGGAAGAAGGTCATTTCAAGTATAGTTGTCCTATCCTGTTACAACGTGCGAATGGTGTTTCAAACACAAGAGGAAGAGGCGTTCAGCAAGCACCTAGAGGTAGAGGACATGGAAACGTCCCCCAGAACACGCAGTCTCTTCCACCACAAAATTCTATGAATAAGTTTGATCAGCAGAATAACACATCTGGTAGGACAGCTCAGTACTATGCTGATGATTACTATACAGAAGGTGAAAATTGGGAAAGTAACGATTGCTAGGACAGCCATGGACAAAGAGAGGGAGTTGTTTCAGTTCCAGTAGATCAGAGTGGACCATACGTTGAGGTAATTACATCAGGTGTGTCAGAACCTTTTCTGTTGGATACTGGTGCTACTAAGAGTTCTATTATGCACTCCAAACTCCCTGGCGCACCTTTGTCTGGCGAAATGAATGTTTCTGTAGGTTTTTCTGGCGCCCCTGTTAGGAACCCGATTTCTGACCCTTTGTCTCTGTGTGTTGGTCCCTGTGAATTAGAAGCACCCCTTATTCTGACAACAGGTTGTGGTGAAAATTTGTTGGGATTAGATCTGTTAAAAAGATTGTATGCGACTTTGTATTGTTCTCCTTCAGGAGTACAACTTACTTTAGGTAAGAAAATGGTTTCCTCCATGTATTTGTCAAGGGAGAAAATTCAGACAGAATTGTCATCTCTTCCAGACATCCTTTGGGCTACTGGTCCTAATGATGTGGGTCTCTTGGAAATTCCACCATATGTTGTAACATTGAAAGCCAATGTTAAAATGCCACGAATTCCCCAATACCGAATTTCTAGTGAGGGTGAAAAAGCTTTGCTAGCGATCGTTCACGATCTAATTGAAAAAGATGTCATTGAAGAAACAAGAGGCAATATTTGCAATAGTCCTGTTCTGCCGGTTTTGAAACGAACTGACCCTTCTCAACCACCTGTGTACAGATTTGTGATTGATCTGAGAGAGGTCAATAAAATAGTCGTGCCACAATTTCCAGTTGTCCCCGACATTACTGCCCTACTGACTATGATTCCAGCTTCTGCAACGTGGTTTTCAGTGATTGATGTGAAGAATGCTTTCTTCAGCATCCCCATTGCTGAGGAGAGCAGGGATATTTTTGGCTTCACGTTAGGAGGACGAAGCTTCCGCTTTAAACGCGCTGCCCAAGGCTACTGTGAAAGTCCATCAATATACAGTCAAGCTTTAAAGACACAGCTTGATACGATTGTTTTACCTGATGGTGCTAACCTTGTACAGTACGTAGATGATTTACTTGTTGCTGCAGATACTGAGGAAATATGTAGGAAAGCCACATTGTCATTGTTGCGCCATCTGTGTGATTTGCATCACAAGGTGTCACTTTCCAAACTCCAATATTGTCGACAAGAGGTAACCTACTTAGGTCATCTCTTATCGAAGGAGGGAAGGAAATTGACCCCAGAGAGAATTCAGGCAATAGCGAAATTGAGTGTGCCAAGAACACAGAGAGAAGTGCGTGCTTTCTTGGGTATTACATCGTACTGTAGACAGTGGATTCCAAATTTTTCGTTATTGGCCAAACCTTTGGTGGCATTAACGTGTAAAGGTACACCCAATCCCGTTCCTTGGTCTGAAGAGTGCCAGAAAAGTTTTTCTGAATTACGTGATGCACTATGTTCGGCTCCTGTGTTGGGTACCCCCAACTACAGTAAGCCCTTTACATTATATGTCCACGAGAAACAAGGTTGTGCATTATCAGGACTGACACAATTGTTTGGAAACAAACAGCGTCCATGTGCATATTTTTCGTCAACTTTAGATCCAGTGGCTAAAGCATTGCCAAGTTGTTTAAGAGCTACAGCAGCAGCAGCTGTTTCTATTCGACAGTCTGCTGGTATAGTGATGGATAACACTTTGGTAGTAATGGTCCCACATGCAGTAGACATATTGTTAAACAGAACCAGGACACAACACTTAACTAGTGCTCGATTGTCCGGTTACGAATTGACCTTGCTAGCGAGTCATGTCCACATAAAACGATGCAGCACATTAAACCCAGCCACATTGTTGCCAATTGTAGAAGAATTAGATGCTTCAGAACAGCATGATTGTTTCCTTAAAACAGAAGAAGAAACAAAAGGGAGAGTAGATCTATATGATACTCCTCTTGCTGAATGTTATGGTACATTGTGGGTGGATGGTTCATGTTTCAAGCTACTGAATGGTGATGCGACTGCAGCATATGCTGTCACGACCTTGCATACGATTGTTGAAACTGCACGTATTCCACATAATTCAGCTCAAGCGGCAGAATTGATTGCACTCACGAGAGCATGTGTGTTGTCAAAAGGAATGAAAGTGACTGTCTATACCGACAGCCAGTATGCATTTGGTGTGGCTCACAGTTTTGGACGATTGTGGAAAGAACGTGGATTCCTGACTTCGCATGGAGCTAAGATTCAGCATGGTCAGTTGGTAAATGAGCCTCTTGAATCACTGACCTTGCCTCTGCAAGTAGCGATTGTGAAATGTAGTGCTCACAAGAAGGTGACTGATGATGTTGGTCGTGGAAATGCCTTTGCTGACGAAATCGCGAAAGGAACTGCGAAGAATGTGATGAGCCGAATATATGTTGCAGGACCTGCAAGATGGGTTGGTGATGTGGGTATGTGTGAAGACACAATAGAGAGTGTGAAGTCCATTCAAGCTGAGGCTACAGAGAAAGAGTTGAGCATGTGGAGAAAAAGTATGGGTAGGATGGATGCAAATGGTTGTTGGATGGAATTGTCAGAGCATCAGAGATGGTTGTTACCCGATGCGTATGTGCTTGCAGTAGTGACAATGGCTCATGGAATGGCTCATATCAGCGTGAAAGGGATTTGCAAGTTGTTGGCCCCAGTATGGCAAAATTCAGGGATTCCCAAATGTGCAGAGAATGTCGTCAAGAATTGCATGGTGTGTTTGCAACACAATCCTGGTAGGGGAACCCCAACTCCAGCTGGTTATTTTGCACCTCCCACGTATCCGTTCGAGGTTTTGCAGCTAGATTTCATCCACATGGAGAGGTGCAACAATTTAAAATACGTGCTAGTTGTTGTTTGTGCCTTCTCAAGATGGGTAGAAGCATATCCCCTAAAAGACAATACTGCCCTATCCACCGCTAAAGCCCTTGTGAAAGAGTACTTCCCTAGATTCGGAATGCCTAGAATGGTCTGGTCTGACAACGGGAGTGAATTTGTGGGTCGTGTGATGAAGAATGTATGCGAAGGACTAGGTATTCGGCAGAAGTTTCACGCTGCAAATCACCCCCAATCAGCTGGATTAGTAGAATGTTACAATGGCATGCTTAAGTTAAAATTAGCCAAAATCCAAGCGAGCACAGGTCTTAAATGGCCTGACGCTCTACCCCTAGCACTCCTATCTACCAGAATGACTGTACATTCGCGAGTGAAACTCAGCCCCTACGAGATAGTCTTTGGCCGTCCGGCCAACATATGGGGAGTGCCTAGACCCGAAAAGTTTAGCGAACTGGAACACCCTGTTTTACTTGATTACCTGTATGAATTGACGGCTAAATTGCGTGTTTTGCATCAACAGGTCAACGACACCCTGCCTCCAGTCTCTGAAACTCCGGGCCACGCCATCAGCCCTGGATCCTGGGTCCTCGTGAGGAATTTTCAGAAGACGAAAAACGACCAGCCCAGGTGGACCGGACCACACCTCGTCCTTCTCTCCACAAGATCAGCGGTCCGAGTGGAGGGGAGGAAGCACTGGGTCCACGGGATCCACTGTAAGAGGATCCCTCTTCCTCTACCATATGACCAGTGGGTCCAGGAAGGTGTCGCTGACTCAGAGACTGGCACCGTGCCGAAATTTGTACCTTTCAGTGATGCACGAGTGAAAGGAACTAACTCTGAACGTGAAAACGATAACATTCTGCAAGAGACTGTGCCACTATCGAAACGATTGAACACTTTGGAGCCTGAACTTTTGTTTCAGGACCACACAGTACCAGGACGAAAACTGTATAATTTGAGACCAAGACCTATGGACTAATTAAAAATTCTTTTTCCCTCCAAGTACTTTTTAAAGCGCAGCTCTCCCATTAGAAGAAAACTTGCTTATTTTTGTTTTTCGAACCGCCATCCGGGTTCCGCTGCTAGGGCCGCGGTTGCCTAAAAGTCTTTGAGGTGCAGCTGACGACGTTAGGTCGGTAGTTCTGGTTGGTCTAAGGGAGTTGCCCTGGACCGAAAGAAGCATCCCTTAGCAGAATCAACCTCCCACCGCGGGCAGCACTCTAGAGAGGATGAGTTTTCTGAAATGGAGAGATCTGCCAAACAAACGAACTCTGAACACAAATTATGTAGAGTGATGACCAAGAAAAGCTTTTTAATATTGTGCATTTTCATGATATTCAGTGTGATGATATTTTTAATCGGATATGTTTTATTCTCCTTTCATGTAACATTCGCACCCACTACATCCCCTACACCTTCTCCTCCTACTGTTTCCTCTCATTCTTTCCACTCCCTTCCTGACCATGAATCCAATAGAAGATTAGAGTTCATTAATAACTCCTTCGTTCAGCTCCTGCACCAGCACCAGCTAGTAATGAACACAACTAACTGTTGGGTTTGCAGCCTTATGCCTCACACTACGGATAAAGGTATCCCTTATCTAGTCCTGCCTTTCAGTCGTAATGGCTCTGGGTGGGCATACAGAACGATGTTCATATATGCACGAGAAGTCCAGCCCCTACGTTCTGTAAAAGACAACCTCAAGACTAGCGCCCTAGTCAAAGGTATAGTTGACATGATTAAGGAAGTAATTTCTTATGAAGATACTCCAGATGATGAGATATTTGCATATGTAGGTTGGAACGTGACCGGATATGGAGCCACTTTAAGTGAGAAACAGCAAGCGAAGAAGTCTTCCCCGATCTGGATCGTACCCCATCAGGGCAACCTGTGTCTGCAAGGTATTGGCAATAATCCCAGAGCTCAGTTAGGGAAAAGTGTCTGTACAGAAACATATGTTTTTGGGTCTCAGACTTCCCCTGCGTTTTTAGCAGCTAAGGGTACTTATTTCATCTGTCATGATAGAGCCTATACATGGTTGCCCCCTGACTTCTCGGGCTCATGTTTTGTTTCCTTCCTGTTGCCTCCCACCTACACAGCAGCTGCGGATTACCACAGGACAAGGATAGTTAGAGGTGTCTTGAGTAAAGAAGACACTGCAGGTCAAGAATTTGGGGACTTTGCAAGAGGTTTTCTGCCGTTCTGGGGACCCATGGTTAACAGCAGGAACATAAGGCAATTGACAAGGGTAGTTGAGTCCACCGTGATTGAAACTGCTGGTGCCCTTAGTAACTTGACTGCTGAGCTCCAATCGGATCGTCTTATGACCCTTCAGAACAGGGTTGCTTTAGACGTCATACTTGCAGACCGAGGTGGGGTATGTAGATTGATCCAATCGAGCTGCTGCGTTTTCATCCCAGATAACGCTCCAACCGTGTACCAGGCCATCTCCAAACTGCATAAAATTTCTGAATCTATTCATGTAGATAAAGGAGATTGGTCATTAATGGGGTGGTTCTGGGAACTGATATCCGGCTGGGGATGGAAAATTCTGATGGTCATTGGGATGGTCTTAGCCATCCTTTTCCTGTTCTGTCTGTGCGTGCAGTGTGCTCCTGCAATATGTGGCCTCTGTGTTACATCATGTGTAAGGAAACCTGTATCCAGAGACGAGCTAAGTACTAGGATGATGTTACAGCAACATCTCAATGACTTTAGGAATACCGACCTAGACTCAGATTAGCATGAGATTAGGTTAAATTGCCTATGTAAGGGCAAAAGGAGGGTTTGTAGTACTGAAAATCCCAAACTCGTGTAACAATTCTGGACTCGAGAATAAAACTTCGTCGTATCATGACGAGTTTGGTATCAAAAGACCGAGAATGACGAGTACATTATGCACAAGCATTTTCGTCGCGTTCGAGTGATGGTTTCACCTCGAAATCGTCACTTGTACCATGAACCCTTGGCTTCCATTTTGTATTTGGCAGCCATTTTGTGTGTTGCCCTTCACATAGGCTTAATTCAATATCAAAAGGACACGTACTCCTTGATTGACTTCCCCGTGACCTGGGCAGGTTGAAACCAAAGCCCCAGGCCAAACTCGTTTGGTCAGTTCCTCTCCCAGTGGCCGGTCGAGATAGCATCTAGGTGCAACCGGCCATAAAACCCTTTCATCACACACACACCCTGCCGAATCCTGCCCACACCTGGCCCCACTCTTTTTCTCTGACTTGTTTTATGATGGGGACGTGCTCGTTTTATTTGGGGAACACCGATATCTGATGGAAATGCCGAACCTTGCCGGGCAATTCATTATGGATTGGACAACCGAAATGTGAGCTTGTCATCATAACTCTGTTACTTATTTGTGTTCGAAATATGTGAATAGAATCCTGAAAATCTAGGAATGTTTGCCTGAAGCTTATTATTTTGCATAAAAAGAGAAGCCTGACTTCGTGAATTGCGGCAGTCTCCTGAGAACATACTTCCCGTGTGTTGTACTTCTAGGACGCGTGTTACCTTGGTTGCAGCCAATAAAATTGATCTTTGACTTCACCTAGAAGACTCTGAGTTTCTGTGGTCTGAATCAGGAAGAACTCGAGGTCTTTGGGTGTACCCTGGCACCGCTGGGTTACCGGATCAGTACCGGTTCTGAAAAAAACAGTACCTCACTTCTGAGACCCTGGGGAGGCGTTAGCGACAGCCCCGCTGCAGCACCGGGCGTGTTGCGACGAATCCGGTCTGTATGGGGAGGAAGGCCACTTGTATGGATTCCGGTGTGTAGGTTCCGTAGGAAGTCTGTTTTCGCAAAAGGCACGATGCGACGATCTCGAAGGGGCTGCGACGATCTCCGAGGCGACGATGCGCGGTCCAGCGGTGATCCTCTCTCTCGCAGCTCCTTGATGCGATGGTTCTGCGACGATACTCGCAGCGACGTGATGCGGTCCGCAAGCAAGCGGTGCGCCGTTCTCACCCAGCGACGACAGGCTCTGCGACGATACTCGCAGCGATGTTCGATTCTCCCGCACCGGTCTGGTGCGTCCCGCAAACGAAGGATGCGACGTCTCTGGCAGCGGCGTCAGGCGCTGCGACGATCTCGACCTCCGTAGCCGCGGGAAACTTCTCGCACTGTCGGGGATGCGCTCCGCAAGCGAGCGAGGCGACACTTTTCAGTTTCAAAAGTCTCTCAAGCTTTAGTCTCAAGCTTCCCAGCACAGGTACAACTTCCAGAGGCCCCACAACTGGATCAAGCACTCTAGGAAGGACAGAACTCTCTCAGCAGAGTTCAGGGAAGCTTGGGTGAAGTCCTTTTGTTCCTGGGACTTCAAAACAGGGAGCCAGCTCTTCTCAAGCCCTTGGAGATTCCTTCAAGACAGGGGACACAGCACACAGCAAAGTCCTTCCCCTCTCCTTGGCAGCAAAGCAACAGCAGGTCAGTCCAGCAGAGCAACAGCAGGACAGTCTTCCTTCTTCAGTTTCAGCTTTCTCCTTGGCAGAGGTTCCTTCTTGATTCCAGGATGATCTAATTTTCTGTTGTCAGGGGTCCTGTACTTATACCCCTAAAGTCTTTGTTCTCTTGGTGCATGTGGGCCCTGAGCCCGGTCTGAACCAGTTCTGGGTGGTTCCTGAGTACTTTGTTTTGCTGGCTGCTTCTTTCCTTTCAGAGTGAGGGGCAGGGTCCTCAGCCGCCCAGCAGGGGGTGGAGCCAGCATTGTGGAAGGCAGGCACAGCCCTATTCAGCCCAGGTGCTAACTCCTCCCACCACTCCAGTTGCAAATGCAGTCATTCAGCCTAGGACTGACTCAGCCAGTCTCCTGGGGAATTCCCCAGCCCCTGTCACTCTCAAACCAGACAGTCAATACACAAACAGGACCAGGCACACAGAAGGGTCAGACAAGAGAACAGCAACTTTCTAAAAGTGCTGTTCTCAAACACAGGATTTAAAAACAACCTTTCCTAAAAGATGTGTTATCAAATTCTGAGTTCAGGGATACTAGATACTTATGTCCTATCTTGCTCCTATGGGAAGAAATGCTGTTAACCACTGTAGCCAGCATCCCCCATGTTAATCTATGGAGCAAGATAGCCTTACAGTAGTGAAAAACAAAAATGGCTGTAATTCACTACCAGAACATGTTACCTGCACCAGTACATGCTCTACCTTTCACATGCACTGCACCCTGCCCAGGGGGGTACCTTGGGCCTTCCATAGGGGTGGCTGATGTGCACAAAAAGGGAAGGGTTAGGCCTGGTCAGTGGGGACACTGACCAGGAGGACATGGCAGTTCTAAACTGCCCATAGGCACTGCAGTGTCAGGCCTGAGACATAATTTTAGGGCTACTCTTGTGGGTGGCACAACCAGTGCTGCAGGCCCACTAGTAGCATTTGTCATCACCAGCCCTGGCACACCCAGTGCACTTTACTAGGGACTTCATGGTGATACAAATATGCCGAACATGTATATCCAATCAGAATAACAATTTACACAGAGAGCATATGCACTTTAGCACTGATCAGCAGTGGTAAAGTGCGCAGAGTCCTATTGCCAACAGCCACGGGTCAGGAAAAATAAGGGAGGAAGAAGCAAAAAGTTTGAGGATGACCCTGCAAGAAGGGCCAGTTCCAACACTACTCGTAGTGTGAACAGGCCAACATGGAAGAAAATGCCAGGTCAGCCCGAAAAATGCATATAGTATAACACAGTACGTAATAAAAGTATGCACCTAAATGAATTCTAAGACTCCCAGCAAGGACCTAAAAAATCTCAGGATGGGAATGGGGCAGCTCTTATCTATTGAAACACACTGTCCCAAGGGTTTTCCAAAATCAAGCGTCATGCAGCTGACAAGCCTTGCCCCTGTTTTTACACTGAAATAGTGCTGTCAGTATGGGGCTGCTACCAACAAGGAACTATAAGATTCTAGTTATCAAAAGCATTCTATAGTGAAGCCCTATGGAGGGATGTAGTCCCCCCAAACATGGAAGATATTCACAAGTACTATAAGTACACATTACTGCATGATTATACAATGAATTATATAACAAATGAAATTGCTTATCAGTATGAGGTACAAATGCACCCTATACAACAATGTGTGTATGAGAAAATGCGTTTACTTATTAATATGGAAATTGTCCCTAGGGTAAAAGTCCAAGGGTGTTGGTGTCATTAGTTTTATAGTTTTTCAGAGACAGGCTCCCTATTTCTGTTTCTAAAAAACAACATTTGGTCTAATAGACGGCAGCCATTCACCAGACCTGTAGTGCCTTTGGAGGAACCGCAATGATGGTGGCTCCTCTGAAGACACAGATATCACTAATGGGCTGGTGGTGATACATTTGGCAGGCGGTAGCTTATTAGGGTGGCAGATGTAATGCGTGCAGCAGGTCAAAATCTCAATCGGCCATTAGTCTTTCTGATCCACGTGCCTCAGCAAGCATGCCATGGGCAATGAAGAAAGTTAGGAAAGAGGGCCCGCAGGTCTACATGCGGGTAGTAAGGCAGCCATATTGGGGTGCAGTGAGTCTCTTACATACTTGGGCACCAGCACCACAGTCCATGCTGAACTAATGATAGCTAAGCGTGTTTCTATTACTATTTCAAATGCCATTCACAATTATGATTAGACTTGCACAATGATTTTATAAACCCCACTGCTGATTCGTTTTTGTGTTTGACAAGAAGACTGACAGCCAGAGACAAATGTTTCATTCAAGTGTATCACTAGTGTGGGGTAGGGTTATTAGACCATCCCATTTTGCACTTCGTATTGCAATGGATGCAGTGAACCAGGTGATCGCTACACAAAACCTTGTACTGCAAGGGTTTCTAAAATCTCATCCCTGTGTTCTGAGGCCCAGTTTTACTATGATTTTTCATTGAAGTTGCATCACTTTTGTTGTGCAGCCTGATGCAAAATCCTTTTTGGCATTTACTAAGCATAGTGAAGGAAGTGCATGGGAGGAGCATGGCAGTTCCCATGCATTTTGATGCAAACCCAGATTTACATAGACTTGTAAATATTTGCCCCTTCCAGACAGAGGCAGAACGAGGAGAAATATATTTATTTCTCCTCGTTACTTCCTCTTTCCATGTGTGCTGAATTCTGCAGCACACATGTAATGAGGAATATGCTTTCATGGATTGCGGTTGTGCAGAAAGGTATCCCATCCTGTACAAAAACAATCCTAGCTGTATTCCACTAGGGTGCAGGGTTGCCTGTGTTGGCCTTAAGTAGCACACAGTGCTCCAGAAAAACTCCATATCATCGTAATTATGGACAATTTTTACGCGCTCCCTTTCACGCAATCCAGCACAGCAAGCTCCCTTGCTGCACCACATTGAGTGAAATATTAGTAAATGTGCCCCTGAGTATTTAACAAGCTGTGTTGCATTAGCGATGTACAGTTTAATAGAGAACCCTCCATCCATAATCATATGCAGACAGGTCCTATGAAATAAAATCGTTCCTGCAGCACAGACTGGTGAAAATACACTTCCAAATTATTTCACTTGGGATATGTATTTGAAGTGGTCGAGAGACACACTTTTGTCTCCAAGAACAACTCACATGCAAGCAGAACAAGGTATGTACTGTGTGAGCCCCCCAATAATACTAAATGTCTGATTCCATTCACAAATATACAACTCCTGCTTCTTCCACACCAAATATTAAGTGTCTCATGAGTTCTTTGGGATAACAAATATCTGTGTGTGCCCTCAGTGCTGAATTCCCTAACAAGTCTTCCACTGAGATTCAACTTAATTTACCCCCTGTGGTATTAAATATATTTTACTTCGCTGCACTGTACATTCATGAATAGTAAATTTCTCTTAGCTACGCTAATTCCACTTTTATTAATTCTATTAAGGGGACTACTGCCAACTCGCAGCGAAAATCTTAAAAAAACAAGGGGGCATATTATCAAGACAGGCGATAAAATTATCGCTGTTTTAGCGGCAGAAAACTGCTGCTAAAACGGCGATAATGGGCTTGGTAAAATGCTCTATGGAATTCCAATTGAAGCCCATGTTAGATGTGAAGGACATCTAACATGGGCTTCAATTGCAATTCCATAGAGCATATTATCAAGCCCATTATTGCAGTTTTAGCGGCAGTTTTCGGCCGCTAAAACAGCAATAATTTTATCGCCTGCCTTTATAATATGCCCCAAGGGGCATAATATCAAGACAGGCGATAGCGATAATGTTATCACCTGTCTTGATAATATGCCCCAAGGGGCATATTATCAAGGGGCATATTATCAAGACAGGCGATAAAATTATCGCTGTTTTAGCCGCAGTTTTCTGTCCTTCACACTTAACATGGGCTTCAATTGGAATTCCATAGAGCATATTAACAAGCCCATTATCGCCGTTTTAGCTGCAGTTTTCTGCCTCTAAAAAGACGATAATTTTATCGCCTGTCTTGATAATATGCGCCAAGGTTTTTTATTTTAAGTCACTCCGTTTCGTTTAAGGGAAACACCTGCTTTAAAAAAAATAATAATAATGTTTCTTTAATATTTGATCACAGGCATGGTGGCCTGCTGACACTTGCAGGCCACCGTCCATGTGATTGCCACCAATCGGAGTGAGTCACAATTTGTGACTTACCTAAAGTATTAATTAGGTAGTTCGCTCTGAGACCTACTCCGACTCACATTTTGGAAATGGAAATACTGGTAGATAAGTGGCTCACACATTTAGATACTGGTTGGAAAAAGATTGGTCGCACATTGCCACTTTTTTCGAAATGTGGGGCATATTATCAAGAACTGCGATCAAATTATCGCCATTTTAGCTGCAGGAAACTGCCGCTAAAACGGAGATAATGCGCTTGATAATATGCCCTTGTGAATTCCCATAGCAGCCCAGGTTAACACTAGAACTTGGGCTGCTATGGGAATTCACAAGGACATATTATCAAGCCCATTATCGCCGTTTTAGCGGCAGTTTCCTGCTGCTAAAGCGGCGATAATTTTATCGCAGTTTTTGATAATATGCCCCCTAATCTTCACATATCTGGCCATGGTTTCCAGTAACATTAGTTAACTTTATCCTGACTTTCACTCTATTGTGCCAAGGTTGCAGAGAGCAATGTGAATAAATCCACATTATATCAGCTGGTAAGAAATGTATTTACAGTGATCCCTCTGTGCAGTGGGACATATTCTTCACTCAGCTGTGACCTACTTCCTCATCCTTTAAGCATCAATAGAGACAATACAAGGTTCGGGGTATCCTCAGGCCTCGACTCCCAACAGAAACATGCTACTGTCAATTTAGATGACGCCTGAAAAACCGAACTGTTCAAATAGGCTTTCAATTAAGACTGCTATCGTCCCTGAAGTAGAAGGAGAATGTCAGGTTTCCGCTTGAAGCTGGACTCTGATTTCCACAGCTCCAGAACAGTCTCTGTTTTTTTCTTGTTCCTCCTAAGCTCCGAAGTGGCCTAGGTGTCGAGTAGCACTTTAGAAAACTCTTTAGAAACAATATAACTAAATACATCTGTCATAAAGTCATGTCCTTATTAACTCGGACAAACTGCTAAAGAGTCTTGGGGCCTCATTTAGAGTTTGGCTAATGCAGAACACCCGCCAAAAAGTGACGGATGTCGCCATTGCCCCATGTACAGTGCATAGAGGTACTTAAGTCCTGATACCGAGTTGGTCAGAGGATTAGGCTGCGGTGGCGTCTCCGTTATGGCGGAGGAGCGTAGCCCCGCCTCGCTGCCAGCACAGTGGGCACACACATTCATAAAATGGTACAAAAATAAACTTTTTTTTTTTAGTTCAATAAATTTATTAAAGTTTTAAAAGGGTAAAAATAATTAAAATACAATACATAATGATACAATTGATGGAGGAAAAGAAAAGAAATACAGAAGTTCATTATAGTAATCGATCAAATAATAAATAGAACATCGCAGTTAATATTCAGATCAAAAACGGAGTAAAAATAACAGAATCACATTAATGAACCGTACAGACCTTCAAAGGTATCATTATCATAAAGGCAAGAAATATAGAGAGAAGAGAATGAAACAAGAACTAGAAAGAAGGAGAAAGAGATGAACAAGAAGAAGAAGAAAGAGAGGAAAGGAAAGGATCTACTGTGGCGCTACATATACACAAAAAGGATAAACAACAATCAGGTAGACGACATAAAGGGATACTGGTCAACCAACCCCTTTGAGGCCAAATCCATATACATGTCTAAAGCTCTCCATACATTACTGGAAATAGTGGGAGATAGATGAGCCACATCAACTTTTATCACCTGTGGAAGTCTCGCGCTGCCACAGCGCGAGAGCAAGGGCAGGGCCCCCTGCCAGTGTGCCTGAAAGATTTGCCGGCTGTCGACCAATCTTACCTGCGCTTGTCAGAGCCTGCAATCCCAAGGCTGAAATACAGCTGAGGGATTGCTGTCGCATACACCCAGCCTCAAAATGAGTGCTGGGTTAGCCTGCTCCAACCAATCCTGGTGCTGTAGATTGGTTGAATTCACATGGCACAAGGGAGGAAGTCCCTCTCTTTCCGTCCGCGGAGTGCCAGAAGAAGAGAGAGACGACGACCGGAACATGTGGCCAGCAACATACTTCTGGTGAGTTTTATGGGCATCGGCCAACCAGATATTAATGTTGCCAGCTCCGACTGGGATTAAGGGCTTTTTATCACACCTAGTAAATAACAGTACTGTGGGGTATGTTATTTATAAAGTACAATACATAGCACAATTCAGAGTTTTGGGGAAATAACATGTATTTTGCTTATTGACGCACCAAAATCTACATGGTATGGTAAATAACGAATACTTTTCTCCTTTTGAAGTGTGACAGGTTTGACCTGTTGGAATTTAATGAGTAGTGAGGTATTTAATGTACCTGGTAATTATTTGGTGCAGTAAACACCACCCAACTCTGAAATCTGACCCAAACACAGGTTTGTGCAGGTTTCAGAAAACTCCATCCAATTTAGAATCAGGGTCTAAATGAGGGAGAGGGGTCATCTGTCATTTTTTGGTGGATGCCCCCACGTCCTCGAATCTCTTAACATACCCCTTAATGGAATGATGCATGGAATTGCTTCAACATAAAGGTTTTTTGAATTCTAGCGTTCCTCATTAGTGCGGCATTTCATTAGTAAGACAAAAAGCATACCCACCTGACATTATTTCCACTGCCATTAGCAAGACAAGGATGCATATCAAATTGTGCTGCATTCATCTTCCTTCATCTTCCTCCTGCTGTAACATCTGTGGGACATACTGCACTGCATGCAAAAAAGCTAGACTTACCTGCTGAGCTCTCCATCTATAATTGCAGATTTGTGACACGAGCAGGATACATAACTTTAATGTAGATGTTTTTTAACTCTAGAATGAACTCCATTCTTTCGACAGTAAAATAAAACTCCCCGTTTCATTTTTCTTCGATTGTCTTTGCAAACAAAAATCTGATTATTATTTCAGCAAGATCCCTCTCTCTTCATCATTGAAACAGGCTGCAAAAAATAGATCACACAAGAAGGCTGGTGGAAGGGTACTACAATAGGTCGCTAAACTCTTCACATTTGAATTTGAATCTATTGCCAGAAATTCACTGTTGAAAGGAATTTGCTGATGATCACTAAAAATAGTGACAGACCACCAATAGCATTATCACTTCAAAATCCAAGAAACTAGAAAATCATATGTTCACTCGTCAGGAACTGATCCATTTCATTCACAACATTCCAGTTATTCACTGCTTCAATGGAGTTTTTACATTTAACATTTCTGCCAAGCACGAGTGCTGCCTAATTGTTGGACAGTGACCAATAAATTAAGTGCCAGTGATTACATGAAACATTACAAGACTAAGCTTGAGGACCACACCACTAAAGTTTATCAAGGGAAGGGGTGGATAGTTGAAAAGGCAATATTAATATGGTTAGTGCCATCTACCCATGCACCATTACTGAGTGAGCCAGTCATGCTTTGTGAACATTTTTAGATCATGACTAGGCCACAATTACTTGGAATCTTGAATCTGCAGTGTAGATTCCAACTTATGCAAAGGGACGTTCAAAATTGAGCAATTTCTTGTATGTACATTTTGTGAAATTCAATTAAAATTTAATGAAACAGAACTTTTTTATAGCAAAATCCTGTTTGTGGAATCTCATATGGCTTTTCTGATGCAAGTGTGCACCAGGAATAAAAATAAAGTTTTGTGAGACACCGCTAGAAGTCTGGTTCAAGCAGAAAATGTGGCTCAGAGACACATTTTCAGTGTGAACCTGTCTCCCCCTATTATCGTGCAAGACTTTGAAAAAAGTTATATCAAAGCACCTAGGGGCATATTTATGAATTTTGAGGCACCATTAAATCATTCTTTTTAGTGACATTTGGCACATTCTGACCAGTGCTTTAATTGGGCTGGGACTCACTAGTACTAAGTACCAGCACTTTTTAATTTTTACCCTTTGAGCACTGGACCTTCTCCTTCTGCTAAGAGAGTACCGGTACTCAGAGAACAGGATGGCAGGATCAGTGGCATGAGTTCGCGAGCACGCTAATCCACAGCCGTGCTTCAGAGTTGCACTAATTTGTGACACCCCAGATCACACAACACCTTTCGTGCAACAAACAAGGAATATTTGTTCTTTGTCTAAAGTGAAAACAAGGTGTGTCCTAGGTTTATCCTTTAGCAGGGGCGTAACACAGGCCCCCGCATCTCCCGCAGTGCGGGGGGCCCAAGGGCTGCAAGGGGGACCCAGGGGCTGCAAGGGGGCCCCTCAGCACTGTGATCACGTCAGAGAGCGCCGGATTAAATCCGAAGCGGGGCCCCTCTGTGTAATTTGCAGGGGGGGCCTACGACTTTAGTTACGCCACTGTCCTTTAGCTAGGCATGTAGAAGCTACTTCTGCCCTTACCCAAGATGCACGCAGATTGTACTCCTCTATATATGTCACCCATACTGTCTCAGCCCATTCTTGCCCTTGCTTCAGGATTTAGCTGCTCTATGCTTCCCCTTGCGATGCACCCCCGAAGAATAACATACTGTAACACTGCTCTTCCTCGGTTGTGTCCACCTCCATGTTGTCCCAGTTCACTGTCCCTGGGGACACTCTCTAGCCACAGTGCATAGCCTGACACTCACACATGAACCACGCAGCAAGATGGTTCCGCATCATGCTGCTTAGCATCTTGGGAAGATCTTGTGTCTTCTTCCTGGTCTACTACAAGGAGGCGTTTGGAGCGTGCTTGCCGCAAACTAGTGCAACATACAGTCCTGGCTAAGAGCAAGAATAAAAATAAAAGAAAGTTGTACTAGTTTGGTTTCCCCCAGCATTTGCCACTCTGGTAACAAATGCCCAATGTTTTTAATCTAAATTATATTTAGAGTTCACCTAAATGAGTTTCCTGGCTCTGGTGAAATTTAAATTAACCCCTGAAGTGGTTCGAGCTTTTTTTCAGCACTCCTGAGCACTCACCTGCACTGTATGTGGTGCAATCTTACTAAACCTTGCTTACAAATAGGAAATCTACCTGTTTCATGTGCCCCCTTCTACAAAAAAACAGCATTTTGCACAGATCTTCATTGTGTATAGTGATATGGTATTTGTTGGGACCACTTCCTTACCAGTGGTCCTCCAAATGACTTTTTTTCTCCGACTGAGAGGTGATGAGAGTTAGCAATGACATCAAACAAATTCAATTAACAGTGCAACCCAATTAGCTACACAATGAGGACAGGAACCTGTACCTATGGGTTAAGAAGGTTTATTACAAATTCAAATTCAAATTAAAAGACACATCACTTTAAACCACACTATAGAAGTACAAAATAGCAAAAGGCAAGCCAAGCCTGTGGAAGAATTTAATGCGGACCTATATAAGAAAAACTAGCATTTCAGTCGCAGCAATACAAAAGATCAAAAGCAATATTTGGTGCTCAGAAAAGAATAACAAGTTTTGTTGTCTATGCATGGATAAACCTAAATCACATATGGTAGCTGAAAGGATAGTTCTAAAAATGTGAAGAATCTGAAATCAGGAATTTCCGAAAAAGAAATTAGAACAAGGCAAGGAAAAAATAAGTAGGGAAAATGTCAACATTTCAAAAACTCAGTCAAGAGTCTGCAATGTGCCAGAGAGTAAGTGTTAGCCTAAGCCACACTTAGGAAAGTATCTAAAGTAAGCATGGAGGTCTGACCCTCCCAGAGTCCAAAGGAAAATGCTCTAAGCATCAGTGGCTGCTTGTGAATTTTAATGGTGGTGAGGCGTAAGACCAGCCCCACAAGCTATACCCAATTTGAGAGGGTTCAAATTTGTAATGAGTGGAATTTATCACACATTAAATTCTGTACCCAGGCATATCGGTTTTCAACAAGTGTGTTAAATATCACCTCCTCCAGGCACTCTTAATCGAGGCATAATGTAGCCCCACTATTATATAAACTTGTGACAGGCAGGTACATGCATCACACTAAGAAAAGCTTCATTTTATGTTCAGCCCTAGAGTTCAGACTGTAATTTGTTTTAAAATGCATATGTGCTCTGGAACTTCATGAGGAGTTTTGTTATACAACTTTTCATTATTTACTGTTTTGAAAATAAAAGTGTGACCCTGGATTATGCGGTTGGCTGGAATGTTTAGACAATTACAACAGGCTCGTCAAAACATTTACCAATGAGCAGCGCATTTAACATGTTGCATTGACAAATAAACATTCCATGGGTGGGTGACCAGTTTGACTTAGACTGTGCATCGTTCACATCGCTACTTGTAGACACACTCACCTCTACTGTACCATTGTGGGAAAAAGAGACTGTCATTCTGTTGCTCTGATACAGTGTGCAAGTACTGGAAGAGCAAGTAGTCTGAACCCCCGTATGACAGTGACAGGTATTATGAGCAATTCCCAGGGCTTTCAGCTCCAACCATAGCACTCTCAATCATACCTTGCAGTATGCGCTGTAAAAACGTGTATGTTGCGTGAAAAACAATGCCTGAGAAACACATGCTCGGATGAAATAGGGACATATACACACGGTATCACGAGAAGTGAAAAGTAAAGTGTGAAATGAAGAAGAATGCATAACTACACTTTCCAGAGAGAATAAACACTGGGTTCAACACCCCTGATCCATCCCCCTCATTGGTAACAAATTCACAACACATCATCTCCCAGAAGACAGTCCAAGTCTAATTGTTCAAGACAATGGAAACTTTAAAAAAAACTTTGGATTTTTTTTATTATTGAGGTACATTAAAGCAGTCTCTTGTGAAGGTATGTGGTTGCTAGAAAGGAAGGGATTGGAGACAGAGAAGCGCAAGCAAACCGAAAGCTGGAGCCTGTCTCAAGCCAGAAGGCTAGCTTTGGCTCAGTTAGAGGTCCTTTTGGAACCCTCAACTTAAAACCAGATGAACTCTCACAGGAGGTGATCAGGCCCAATGGATACAGCTGTTGACCATATAACATGGGGGCCCAGGTACAACTTCTGGCCTTAGTTAAGCATTGTGTGTCTCATGGCAAAACAGCCTGCGTATATCCTGCGTATAGTCTGTGTCTGTTATAAAGCATTTGTATTGGCTTAGGGAAGGCCTGTGTTGCTATTTAACACTACCAACAATAAAATATCTGCCTGGCACCCCATGGTCCAACCACATCCTTTAAGTGTTAACGACAAAGTATTCATCTTAAAATATCAGAGAGATATGCACTCTAATTACTGTACTGCACAGAATGAAACTGGAAAATCTGGGATCAACCCTGGCTACCCTGCTGGACCAAAGTCTGTGATCCTAGGCAAACACTTTCTTTCACTGAGTCTCCTTTTTGTTCAATATCACATATGAGAGCACTTTCAAATACTTGCATTTAGGATGTGCACTGTAAATAAAAGTCTCTTTTGTTTGTTGTAGAAGACTACCCCCTAGTTCATTAACAGCACTGTCATCTAGGCCAGTCACATTTCAAAACTACCATTTTTAAATGACACTTACTGATAGAGAAATATCACGTGATATACTAGGGTGAAAAGCTTTCCCTGCTAAAGAAATCCACTTTTTGAGTTTTGATGGCATCTTATCAGTCTCATCAAAACATTAACCACTAAGCAGCGCAATACGCATGTTGGAAAGACCAGAGTTTATTGCTAACTGGCACTTTTATTGCATGATTCATTTACATGCCAAATATTGCCAAAGTCAGCTTGGGCCAGACTGTAAGAGCCAGAGATGTCCCTTAGCTTTCACTATTAATGTTTAGGTGGACCCACTTCTAAATGGAGCCCTTGGAGCGACAAGACGAAGGCAGTTGCTAAGAGAAGGAAATATAAAATTAACAACAATAAAAAAATAATAACCATTTACTCACCGACCCTGAGACAGCCACCAGGAGCTGCTGAACAAGAGTAAATGGACATTGCCAAACCAACCGGGCTCAAGCTCGTAAGTATTCACCTTATCTTTGGCACTCTCCCTCAACAGACCTGTGCGATGTCTAAAGGGAACTGCAATCTTTTAAGAGTCTCCCTGCACCTCCAGCTGCCGGCTTGGCGAACAGAGACCACACATATCCCAGGTTTCAGGCAAGGATGTTTATTGCAACAAAGTTGACAGAGCTCATGGTCTGCCGCGTTACGGGCAGTTGCCCTTGCTCACAGATAGTCTTGCTCTCTTATGCCGTTTTTTATATATGCTAAAGTGAACACCATGTGATAATAAACAAGAAAGAAATACTTCGTGCTTATCGGCAATTTGATACATGAAACATAGGCAATGCAATCTTTGTGTCATTAATGGGCAATAAATCATGTACTATGAGTAAATTCATATTAGGAAACTATATACAGGCATAAATGCGCACAACAATTGCTGCATGTAAATACAGTATGTCTTCACAGTTCTAAATGCATACATATTAAAACCAGTAATGTATATATGTTGTGCTAACAGTTCTAAAAACAGTCCTAAAAACAATATATATATATATATATATATATATATATATATATATATATATATATATATATATATATATATATATATATATATATATATATATATATATATATATATATATATATATATATATCCAGAAGTGCTCCAACCCAGAAAGAAGAAGTGAAAGCCCAGAGAAGAACAGGAAAGGCAGCCTTTATTCACCCGGTCAAAGTTCTGATGGCGGCAAATGCATTTCGGCGTGTGCCTTCGTCAGCGCCCAACACCAGCATGACACAAAGTTCCTCCCTGCTTCCATTTGGATGGTGAGCACGAGTTCGCCCCTCCCCCTTGTAAGTACTGCTCAATAGGTGCAGTCCGTTCTCCATTCTCCGGACTACAGCTCCCAGGATGCCTTGTAATGTAGGTAACCCAGGATGGTGAGTCAAATCTTGTGGGGGGTTATGTTGAAATTGCCGAATGAACTCGTTGAGCAGGGTGAGTTGTCATGTCGAAATGTCACAAGATCACTCGGGCTCCCCTCGGGTCTCCTCAAACTGCCACAGCCTCCCGAAAACTGAAGTATATATAACAACACTGTTTAGGCTGCTTCAATTCTCACTACTATGCCCACTAGGGCACGACCCCCCACACCCCCATTCCCTTCATTTCGTCTCCTTAGGGCATCCTGTTTGGACCAATTTGGTACAGGTATTACTCACTGAGTTTACCATCCTTGGGTCCTTTTCTAGACACACCATTCGCGCACTGGCGCAGTGACCCCATGCTTTTATGTTTTACAGCGGTATCTACTGTACTACTGCATGTATTTTGAGATGCAGCAGCCGCCCACGCACACACTTATGCTTATCTGTTCCTCACTTAATCTAAACATACTAGTTCCACTCAGCTCCCATCTGTGTTTATATACAGTGATGAGTGTTATAAGTACACATACCTGGACGCGCGTTTACTTTCTTCCTTTTACTTTTTATTTTAGAAGAGTCTAGGATGTCACACTACGTCACCCCTTTTTCTTTTCCTTTCCTATATAGGACTGTGTTATACACCATAAATTTTGTTTATACTTTTAATTAGGTAAGAGCTCATATGCACGAAGTACCTGTTTCTTTTCACTGATTTAAAGTGGTTACTTACTTTTCGTGTGTAACATTGACGAATGCACAGTCATGTCCGTGATGGTATTAGGAAACTGCTATGTCTATGGTAAAGTAACCAAGGCAACCTGTTTTCGAGCAGTGTGTATTTAACTAAATTTACCAGTGTGTCAAGATGTAGTGACAAAGGCGGTTCGCCGTCGAAACGCGTCTTGCTTTGCCTAGATTATTAAAACACTTTTTGCCAGCACATCACGGAGTCTGTGCCTGATTGTTCGTCGCCGTCAGGATTGGGAGAAAATATATATATATATATATATATATATATATATATATATATATATATATATATATATATATATATGCGGTATGTGACGCCAACAGCCAATATCTGTAAAAGACGAGACGTGACGAGACCCAACGGTTGGTGTTTCCTCAAAGATTTATTTTGCCCAACACCAGTTTGCCACTATATATATATTTTTTTTTTTCCACAAACGCCCTAGAGCTTTTCAGGACACACTCGTGTTCAGCCTGCCATCCGGCCTCACTGGATTATCTCCCCACTGGCTCACAGGTATATCATGATGCTTGCCTGACGCGTTTCGAGGTCACTCGCCCCTTAATCATAGGCGGCTCAGAATGTGGTAACAGAGACTTCATTTTATTCGTTGTTAACATGCACGCATTCTATTGGTTGATGCTTGGCGTTTTAGTTCGTGTTGCATGCTGGGAATTGTATTTTTCACAAGCTCTGGGTCACAAACTTGTTTTGAGCAATTGTTCATTCCTAAGTGGAGACCCGTGATACCAAGGAGAGTTGCATTCAATCCGGCTTCACACGCTGCGTAGAGCGGCAGAGTTCCGTTCCACAGCCCCTCCAGTCCGTTCCCCGCTCCGCGGTGACTGGAGATGGTGCGTCCTGTCGCGGTAAGGACCCCGCGCTGCATACATTTTCCACAAACGCCCTAGAGCTTTTCAGGACACACTCGTGTTCAGCCTGCCATCCGGCCTCACTGGATTATCTCCCCACTGGCTCACAGGTATATCATGATGCTTGCCTGACGCGTTTCGAGGTCACTCGCCCCTTAATCATAGGCGGCTCAGAATGTGGTAACAGAGACTTCATTTTATTCGTTGTTAACATGCACGCATTCTATTGGTTGATGCTTGGCATTTTAGTTCGTGTTGCATGCTGGGAATTGTATTTTTCACAAGCTCTGGGTCACAAACTTGTTTTGAGCAATTGTTCATTCCTAAGTGGAGACCCGTGATACCAAGGAGAGTTGCATTCAATCCGGCTTCACACGCTGCGTAGAGCGGCAGAGTTCCGTTCCACAGCCCCTCCAGTCCGTTCCCCGCTCTGCGGTGACTGGAGATGGTGCGTCCTGTCGCGGTAAGGACCCCGCGCTGCATAAATTTTCCACAAACGCCCTAGAGCTTTTCAGGACACACTCGTGTTCAGCCTGCCATCCGGCCTCACTGGATTATCTCCCCACTGGCTCACAGGTATATCATGATGCTTGCCTGACGCGTTTCGAGGTCACTCGCCCCTTAATCATAGGCGGCTCAGAATGTGGTAACAGAGACTTCATTTTATTCGTTGTTAACATGCACGCATTCTATTGGTTGATGCTTGGCGTTTTAGTTCGTGTTGCATGCTGGGAATTGTATTTTTCACAAGCTCTGGGTCACAAACTTGTTTTGAGCAATTGTTCATTCCTAAGTGGAGACCCGTGATACCAAGGAGAGTTGCATTCAATCCGGCTTCACACGCTGCGTAGAGCGGCAGAGTTCCGTTCCACAGCCCCTCCAGTCCGTTCCCCGCTCCGCGGTGACTGGAGATGGTGCGTCCTGTCGCGGTAAGGACCCCGCGCTGCATAAATTTTCCACAAACGCCCTAGAGCTTTTCAGGACACACTCGTGTTCAGCCTGCCATCCGGCCTCACTGGATTATCTCCCCACTGGCTCACAGGTATATCATGATGCTTGCCTGACGCGTTTCGAGGTCACTCGCCCCTTAATCATAGGCGGCTCAGAATGTGGTAACAGAGACTTCATTTTATTCGTTGTTAACATGCACGCATTCTATTGGTTGATGCTTGGCGTTTTAGTTCGTGTTGCATGCTGGGAATTGTATTTTTCACAAGCTCTGGGTCACAAACTTGTTTTGAGCAATTGTTCATTCCTAAGTGGAGACCCGTGATACCAAAGAGAGTTGCATTCAATCCGGCTTCACACGCTGCGTAGAGCGGCAGAGTTCCGTTCCACAGCCCCTCCAGTCCGTTCCCCGCTCCGCGGTGACTGGAGATGGTGCGTCCTGTCGCGGTAAGGACCCCGCGCTGCATACATTTTCCACAAACGCCCTAGAGCTTTTCAGGACACACTCGTGTTCAGCCTGCCATCCGGCCTCACTGGATTATCTCCCCACTGGCTCACAGGTATATCATGATGCTTGCCTGACGCGTTTCGAGGTCACTCGCCCCTTAATCATAGGCGGCTCCGAATGTGGTAACAGAGACTTCATTTTATTCGTTGTTAACATGCACGCATTCTATTGGTTGATGCTTGGCGTTTTAGTTCGTGTTGCATGCTGGGAATTGTATTTTTCACAAGCTCTGGGTCACAAACTTGTTTTGAGCAATTGTTCATTCCTAAGTGGAGACCCGTGATACCAAGGAGAGTTGCATTCAATCCGGCTTCACACGCTGCGTAGAGCGGCAGAGTTCCGTTCCACAGCCCCTCCAGTCCGTTCCCCGCTCCGTCAGGCAAGCATCATGATATACCTGTGAGCCAGTGGGGAGATAATCCAGTGAGGCCGGATGGCAGGCTGAACACGAGTGTGTCCTGAAAAGCTCTAGGGCGTTTGTGGAAAATGTATGCAGCGCGGGGTCCTTACCGCGACAGGACGCACCATCTCCAGTCACCGCGGAGCGGGGAACGGACTGGAGGGGCTGTGGAACGGAACTCTGCCGCTCTACGCAGCGTGTGAAGCCGGATTGAATGCAACTCTCCCTGGTATCACGGGTCTCCACTTAGGAATGAACAATTGCTCAAAACAAGTTTGTGACCCAGAGCTTGTGAAAAATACAATTCCCAGCATGCAACACGAACTAAAACGGCAAGCATCAACCAATAGAATGCGTGCATGTTAAAAACGAATAAAATGAAGTCTCTGTTACCACATTCTGAGCCGCCTATGATTAAGGGGCGAGTGACCTCGAAACGCGTCAGGCAAGCATCATGATATACCTGTGAGCCAGTGGGGAGATAATCCAGTGAGGCCGGATGGCAGGCTGAACACGAGTGTGTCCTGAAAAGCTCTAGGGCGTTTGTGGAAAATTTATGCAGCGCGGGGTCCTTACCGCGACAGGACGCACCATCTCCAGTCACCGCGGAGCGGGGAACGGACTGGAGGGGCTGTGGAACGGAACTCTGCCGCTCTACGCAGCGTGTGAAGCCGGATTGAATGCAACTCTCCCTGGTATCACGGGTCTCCACTTAGGAATGAACAATTGCTCAAAACAAGTTTGTGACCCAGAGCTTGTGAAAAATACAATTCCCAGCATGCAACACGAACTAAAACGCCAAGCATCAACCAATAGAATGCGTGCATGTTAACAACGAATAAAATTAAGTCTCTGTTACCACATTCTGAGCCGCCTATGATTAAGGGGCGAGTGACCTCGAAACGCGTCAGGCAAGCATCATGATATACCTGTGAGCCAGTGGGGAGATAATCCAGTGAGGCCGGATGGCAGGCTGAACACGAGTGTGTCCTGAAAAGCTCTAGGGCGTTTGTGGCAAATGTATGCAGCGCGGGGTCCTTACCGCGACAGGACGCACCATCTCCAGTCACCGCGGAGCGGGGAACGGACTGGAGGGGCTGTGGAACGGAACTCTGCCGCTCTACGCAGCGTGTGAAGCCGGATTGAATGCAACTCTCCCTGGTATCACGGGTCTCCACTTAGGAATGAACAATTGCTCAAAACAAGTTTGTGACCCAGAGCTTGTGAAAAATACAATTCCCAGCATGCAACACGAACTAAAACGCCAAGCATCAACCAATAGAATGCGTGCATGTTAACAACGAATAAAATGAAGTCTCTGTTACCACATTCTGAGCCGCCTATGATTAAGGGGCGAGTGACCTCGAAACGCGTCAGGCAAGCATCATGATATACCTGTGAGCCAGTGGGGAGATAATCCAGTGAGGCCGGATGGCAGGCTGAACACGAGTGTGTCCTGAAAAGCTCTAGGGCGTTTGTGGAAAATGTATGCAGCGCGGGGTCCTTACCGCTACAGGACGCACCATCTCCAGTCACCGCGGAGCGGGGAACGGACTGGAGGGGCTGTGGAACGGAACTCTGCCGCTCTACGCAGCGTGTGAAGCCGGATTGAATGCAACTCTCCCTGGTATCACGGGTCTCCACTTAGGAATGAACAATTGCTCAAAACAAGTTTGTGACCCAGAGCTTGTGAAAAATACAATTCCCAGCATGCAACACGAACTAAAACGCCAAGCATCAACCAATAGAATGCGTGCATGTTAACAACGAATAAAATGAAGTCTCTGTTACCACATTCTGAGCCGCCTATGATTAAGGGGCGAGTGACCTTGAAACGCGTCAGGCAAGCATCATGATATACCTGTGAGCCAGTGGGGAGATAATCCAGTGAGGCCGGATGGCAGGCTGAACACGAGTGTGTCCTGAAAAGCTCTAGGGCGTTTGTGGAAAATTTATGCAGCGCGGGGTCCTTACCGCGACAGGACGCACCATCTCCAGTCACCGCGGAGCGGGGAACGGACTGGAGGGGCTGTGGAACGGAACTCTGCCGCTCTACGCAGCGTGTGAAGCCGGATTGAATGCAACTCTCCCTGGTATCACGGGTCTCCACTTAGGAATGAACAATTGCTCAAACCAAGTTTGTGACCCAGAGCTTGTGAAAAATACAATTCCCAGCATGCAACACAAACTAAAACGCCAAGCATCAACCAATAGAATGCGTGCATGTTAACAACGAATAAAATGAAGTCTCTGTTACCACATTCTGAGCCGCCTATGATTAAGGGGCGAGTGACCTCGAAACGCGTCAGGCAAGCATCATGATATACCTGTGAGCCAGTGGGGAGATAATCCAGTGAGGCCGGATGGCAGGCTGAACACGAGTGTGTCCTGAAAAGCTCTAGGGCGTTTGTGGAAAATTTATGCAGCGCGGGGTCCTTACCGCGACAGGACGCACCATCTCCAGTCACCGCGGAGCGGGGAACGGACTGGAGGGGCTGTGGAACGGAACTCTGCCGCTCTACGCAGCGTGTGAAGCCGGATTGAATGCAACTCTCCCTGGTATCACGGGTCTCCACTTAGGAATGAACAATTGCTCAAAACAAGTTTGTGACCCAGAGCTTGTGAAAAATACAATTCCCAGCATGCAACACGAACTAAAACGCCAAGCATCAACCAATAGAATGCGTGCATGTTAACAACGAATAAAATGAAGTCTCTGTTACCACATTCTGAGCCGCCTATGATTAAGGGGCGAGTGACCTCGAAATGCGTCAGGCAAGCATCATGATATACCTGTTAGCCAGTGGGGAGATAATCCAGTGAGGCCGGATGGCAGGCTGAACACGAGTGTGTCCTGAAAAGCTCTAGGGCGTTTGTGGAAAATTTATGCAGCGCGGGGTCCTTACCGCGACAGGACGCACCATCTCCAGTCACCGCGGAGCGGGGAACGGACTGGAGGGGCTGTGGAACGGAACTCTGCCGCTCTACGCAGCGTGTGAAGCCGGATTGAATGCAACTCTCCCTGGTATCACGGGTCTCCACTTAGGAATGAACAATTGCTCAAAACAAGTTTGTGACCCAGAGCTTGTGAAAAATACAATCCCCAGCATGCAACACGAACTAAAACGCCAAGCATCAACCAATAGAATGCGTGCATGTTAACAACGAATAAAATTAAGTCTCTGTTACCACATTCTGAGCCGCCTATGATTAAGGGGCGAGTGACCTCGAAACGCGTCAGGCAAGCATCATGATATACCTGTGAGCCAGTGGGGAGATAATCCAGTGAGGCCGGATGGCAGGCTGAACACGAGTGTGTCCTGAAAAGCTCTAGGGCGTTTGTGGAAAATGTATGCAGCGCGGGGTCCTTACCGCGACAGGACGCACCATCTCCAGTCACCGCGGAGCGGGGAACGGACTGGAGGGGCTGTGGAACGGAACTCTGCCGCTCTACGCAGCGTGTGAAGCCGGATTGAATGCAACTCTCCGTGGTATCACGGGTCTCCACTTAGGAATGAACAATTGCTCAAAACAAGTTTGTGACCCAGAGCTTGTGAAAAATACAATTCCCAGCATGCAACACGAACTAAAACGCCAAGCATCAACCAATAGAATGCGTGCATGTTAACAACGAATAAAATGAAGTCTCTGTTACCACATTCTGAGCCGCCTATGATTAAGGGGCGAGTGACCTCGAAACGCGTCAGGCAAGCATCATGATATACCTGTGAGCCAGTGGGGAGATAATCCAGTGAGGCCGGATGGCAGGCTGAACACGAGTGTGTCCTGAAAAGCTCTAGGGCGTTTGTGGAAAATTTATGCAGCGCGGGGTCCTTACCGCGACAGGACGCACCATCTCCAGTCACCGCGGAGCGGGGAACGGACTGGAGGGGCTGTGGAACGGAACTCTGCCGCTCTACGCAGCGTGTGAAGCCGGATTGAATGCAACTCTCCCTGGTATCACGGGTCTCCACTTAGGAATGAACAATTGCTCAAAACAAGTTTGTGACCCAGAGCTTGTGAAAAATACAATTCCCAGCATGCAACACGAACTAAAACGCCAAGCATCAACCAATAGAATGCGTGCATGTTAACAACGAATAAAATGAAGTCTCTGTTACCACATTCTGAGCCGCCTATGATTAAGGGGCGAGTGACCTCGAAACGCGTCAGGAAAGCATCATGATATACCTGTGAGCCAGTGGGGAGATAATCCAGTGAGGCCGGATGGCAGGCTGAACACGAGTGTGTCCTGAAAAGCTCTAGGGCGTTTGTGGAAAATTTATGCAGCGCGGGGTCCTTACCGCGACAGGACGCACCATCTCCAGTCACCGCGGAGCGGGGAACGGACTGGAGGGGCTGTGGAACGGAACTCTGCCGCTCTACGCAGCGTGTGAAGCCGGATTGAATGCAACTCTCCCTGGTATCACGGGTCTCCACTTAGGAATGAACAATTGCTCAAAACAAGTTTGTGACCCAGAGCTTGTGAAAAATACAATTCCCAGCATGCAACACGAACTAAAACGCCAAGCATCAACCAATAGAATGCGTGCATGTTAACAACGAATAAAATGAAGTCTCTGTTACCACATTCTGAGCCGCCTATGATTAAGGGGCGAGTGACCTCGAAACGCGTCAGGCAAGCATCATGATATACCTGTGAGCCAGTGGGGAGATAATCCAGTGAGGCCGGATGGCAGGCTGAACACGAGTGTGTCCTGAAAAGCTCTAGGGCGTTTGTGGAAAATGTATGCAGCGCGGGGTCCTTACCGCGACAGGACGCACCATCTCCAGTCACCGCGGAGCGGGGAACGGACTGGAGGGGCTGTGGAATGGAACTCTGCCGCTCTACGCAGCGTGTGAAGCCGGATTGAATGCAACTCTCCCTGGTATCACGGGTCTCCACTTAGGAATGAACAATTGCTCAAAACAAGTTTTTGACCCAGAGCTTGTGAAAAATACAATTCCCAGCATGCAACACGAACTAAAACGCCAAGCATCAACCAATAGAATGCGTGCATGTTAACAACGAATAAAATGAAGTCTCTGTTACCACATTCTGAGCCGCCTATGATTAAGGGGCGAGTGACCTCGAAACGCGTCAGGCAAGCATCATGATATACCTGTGAGCCAGTGGGGAGATAATCCAGTGAGGCCGGATGGCAGGCTGAACACGAGTGTGTCCTGAAAAGCTCTAGGGCGTTTGTGGAAAATATATATATATATATATATATATATATATATATATTATCCACAAAGTCGCTCAGACACGAGGCCGCACACCACAGCAGGTAATCAAACCTTTATTTACACAACATACTGGAGGGTAGGATAACAAAACGTCCTAAATTACAATGACTGTAACCAAACCCACTGGAGGGTATATAAAAAATGTGCAAATGAAACTCTATATACCAGCATGCACTGAAATAGACTCTAACTAGAAGGCTTACCGGAAGCCAGTAAGATTTGAAAGCATGTGGGGTAGGATGGAGTTAAACACCTGGAATGGCTATAGCATTTTGCCTCAGAAGAAGAAGCATGGAAAGCTTCGAAGCGCGTCAGGCAGCGGGACCCCATGGCAGGATGAGAAACTGCATGTTGTGTAAATAAAGGTTTGATGCCTTACCTGCTCTGGTGTGCGGCCTGCTGTCTGAGCGACTTTGTGGATAATTAATACGCGGCAACTCCGACTGCAGGGGGGATGCACTGCTGAAAAATGAACAGAGGACCCGCAGTAGTGAAAACTCTCATCTCTTTTGGGGCTCGGCAGGCACTTTAATGAAACAGGTAGTTTCTTATCCTGGAGCCCACTGGAGGGTAGTTAAACAAAACGTCCTAAATTACAATGACTCTATTCAAACCCACTGAAGGGTATATAATAAAATGTGCAAATGAAACTCCATATAACAGCATGCACCGAAATGGACTCTAACTAGAAGGCTTACCGGAAGACAAGAAGATTTGAAAGCACCCCTGAAATGGCTACAGCATTTTGCCTCGGAAGAAGAAGCATGGAAAGCTTTGAAACACGTCAGGCAGCGGGACCGCATGGCGGGATGAGAAACCGCATGTTGTGTAAATAAAGGTTCAATGCCTTACCTGCTGTGGTGTGCGGCCTCGTGTCGGAGCGACTTTGTAAAATGAACAGAGGACCGCAGGAGTGAAAACTTTAATCTCTTTTGGGGCGCGGCAGGCACTTTAATGAAACAGGCGGTTTCTTATCCTGGAGCCCACTCGGGGGTAGTTAAACAAAACACCCTAAATTACAATGACTGTAACCAAACCCACCGGAGGGTATATACAAAAATTTGCAAATGATACTCCGGATACCTGAATGCACTGGAATGGACTCGAACTAGAAGGCTTATTGGTAGCCAGTAAGATTTGAAAGCATGCAGGGTAGGATGGAGTTACACACCTGAAATGGCTACAGCATTTTGCCTCGGAAGGAGAAGCATGAAAAGCTTCAAAACGCGTCAGGTAGCGGGCCCCTATGGCGGGATGAGAAACCACATGTTGTATAAATAAAGGTTTGATGCATTACCTGCTGTGGTGTACGGCCTCGTGTCTGAGCGACTTTGTGGATAATTAATATGCGGCGGCTCCGGCCACAGAGGGATTGCACTGCCGAAAAATGAACAGAGGACCCGCAGGAGTGAAAACTTTCATCTCTCTTGGGGCGTGGCAGGCACTTTAATGAAACAGGTGGTTCCTTATCCTGGAGCCCACTGGAGGGTAGTTAAACAAAACATCCTAAATTACAATGACTGTAACCAAACCCACTGAGGGTAAATAAAAAAAATGTGCAACTGAAACTCTATATACCAGCATGCACTGAAAAGACTCTAACTAGAAGGCTTACCGGAAGCCAGTAAGATTTGAAAGCATGCGGGGTAGGATGGAGTTAAACACCTGGAATGGCTATAGCATTTTGCCCCAGAAGAAGAAGCATGGAAAGCTTCGAAGCGCGTCAGGCAGCGGGACCCCATGGCAGGATGAGAAACTGCATGTTGTGTAAAAAAAGGTTTGAGGCCATACCTGCTGTGGTGTGCGGCCTTGTGTCTGAGCCACTTTGTGGATAATATATATATATTTATGCAATGCTGAGGCTAAATCTCAATTAAGGGACCGCCTATGTTATCTCAAAGTACCACAGAGTAATTTGGAAGAGATGAAGCTTAAGTTTTGGAAGGATCTTGTCCGTTGGAGAGGGATGGGGTTGCTAACTCAATCAGAGTACCTATTCATGGATGTAGAAAACCCGGTCACCCCTATCCTTTATCTGATACTGAAAATTCACAAAAATAGAGAAACCCCTCCTGGCAGGCCAATGTTATCTGCAATCAGTAGCCTGTTCAAGCCCACCTCCAGGTACCTTGATTCTTTTCTGCAAACCTTCGTTCGAGCCCTCCCAGCCTACATTCAGGATACCAGGGACTTTTTAAATAAAGTCTCGAGTGTGCGCTGGAAGGACACCTATCATCTGATGACATTAGATGTCACCAGTTTATACACGAGCATAGCCCCTGATGATGGCCTCTGTGCAACCCAACATTATTTGAACCAACATCCTATCAGCTTGTACCAACATTCAGGGATGCTGATGGAAATGTGCAGGTTATGCCTAACAAACAACCATTTCATGTTTGATGGGGAGACATATAGGCAGCTTCAGGGCACGGCAATGGGTACCTGCTTCGCCCCAGCTATGCTAATTTGCATATGGGCTGGTGGGAGGAGCAGGTGCTCAAAGTCAAGTTTGTCGAAGAATGGACCAACAACATTGTAACATGGACCCGGTTCATAGATGACTTATTTGTGATCTGGGGCGGCTCCTTGGAAACAGCAAAGAGGTTTGCATGTGACATTAATGCCAATAATTTAAATTTGAAATTTACAGAAAGTAATAGCAAGACATCAGTGGCATTTTTTTGGACCTGGAGGTATATATTGTTAAGGGAGAGATTCATACCAGAACGTTCAGGAAGCCCACAGCAGGAAATACAACTTTGCATGTGGGGACCTTTCATCCTCAGAGGCTCAAAATGTCTATTCCTTATGCTGAGCATCTGAGGATGAAGCGCAACTGCAGTGCGGACACATCTCTAACTGAGGCAAGAAATTCCCTAAGCAAGCGATTTATTGAGAGAGGCTATGCTCCTGTCATTCTGGATCAAGCAAGAATGAAAGTCACCTCTATTGACAGACACACACTTCTAAAACCAGAAGTTGAGAAGATTAAGGTGAAGAAATCTGGTGCAGGGAATCGGATAAGGATGATCACGGGGTACAGTGCCTACCAGTCTAGAGTGAGAGATAGTCTGTGTAGGCACTGGCACTTAGTACAGCGAGACCCGGTACTAAGTGAGGTGACATCCCGCAAGCCCATGATCACCTTTAATAGAGTAAAATCAATTAGGGGCGATCTGGTAGTCAATAATCCTGAAGTCAGCAAAAAAGACAGCTGGTTGAAAAGTGTCCCAGGCTTTCATAGATGTTCAAAATGCAAAGCGTGTAAGATCGGACGCAATGAGAAACAAGTGACGTCTCCACTAATGTACAGCCCATGGAAAATCAGACAGTTTTTGAACTGCAGAAGCGAATATATTGTTTTTATTATGCAGTGTACCTGCCCAAAGATGTACATAGGCAGTACCATTCATATGGTTCACATCCGCATTCTACAGCATTTACAGGCTGTCAAGAATAATGACAAGAACTATGTGGTCGCTCATCACCTTAATGAAATACACAAAGGGAACTTAGATGAGTTGTCCTATTTTGCTATTGACCAAGTACCCAAACTCAAAAGAGGAGGGGATAGAGAGGGTAGACTTCGTCAATTAGAGTCTAAGTATATTATGGTATTCAACACAAAAACGCCTAATGGACTAAATGCTGAGGAAGATTTGTATGTCCATTTATGCTAATCTAGTTATCCCTCTCTCAGATTAACTGGTTGGAAGAGTTTTATTTTATGCTACAAGACAGACATTTAGCAGGGGTAATGCTAGCAATAAGGTTTTTCATTGAAAACTGACATTGTTGCATTACATTATGAAGTTGAAAGTAATAATGGATGTTGTGCAGCTTGGAGTTGCAATTACTTCCTAGTTAGACACCTGAAATATTAGTGATGGGACTTTTAAGAATGTTGTGACTGTGTTTATATAGTGATGAAAACACCTGGTCTTTCAGGACATATAATAAGTACTGTGATGCACTAGCACTTTGAGACGGAAAGGTAATTTGTACTATGCATGGTTGTCAGTATAACAGGAAATGGGTTGCACTTGTACCAGGACTCTGAATACTGGCAGATGTATATAATGCCCGGATAGATAATTAGTACTGTCATGCACAAGCACTTTATTGCGGAATTTTGCACTAACTTGACCAGGAACCTCATTTAAAATGTCTCCTTTGTTTAAAATATTTCTCTTTTTAGATCATGCTATATTACAGCCAACAAGGATATTGAAAAGATACCCCCAAGAAAAACTGAGAAATTGTAAATATATAAATATGATCAAGATCCTAGACTTTCATGATGGTTTGACAACTGGAGGCGTCATAAACACTACATTGTCCCTCATTGTATTTCAGCATGAAGCAGTTGTATGTTGGGTTTCAGATGTTTTTGTTTTATGACCAATAATTTGTCATTACTATTGAATATCATATCGCATGGTAATTCATTAATTTTAATGAAAATGCGATGTTTTTTGGAAGACCAAAAGTAGAGCGAGTGATGCACACATTTTATTTGTACAGTGCCCCCAATGTGAGGTTGCAACATTGGTTTTCAGGCACTGGCCTGTTATGGATTTTCTTATGTGTGCACTTAACTTTGAATTATACTCATGGAGTAATGAGGAAAATTTAAGGAAAACTTAATGAACTCTTGCACTTGCACTTTATCCATAAACCTAACATTGTAAATAGTCAAACACTGAATATTTTTTATTGTTAACTGCTTTTATAAATCTCTAAAGAATTTCAATGTATAGAATTAATTGCTAATATTTTTGCCCACAATTATCTAGCACATCGATGTAAATGTTCAAACTAGTGACTGTAACTGTTTGGATGTGCCGATAACACAGTCTGTCTTCACGTTTCATTAAAAAGTTTCCGATCGGGTCACTCTGCTGGTATTTAATGTAAAGGCGTGCTTTACATGGAGTGATCACTTTGTGATCAAGGCAGTTGATGCTGAAACGCGTTGCAGCGTAATTTTGGAATAAAGGCTTTATTGCAAGAAACCTCACTGTGTTGGTGTCCATTTTGTTTCGCAAGAAATCAGATGTGGTGTTCATATATTTATATGTATGTATATATATATATATATATATATATATATATATATATATATATATATATATCACACTCAAATCCCAGCTAATAAGAGCAAGATCAGGGGACACAGCGGGGCTTCAAAGTGACCTTTAATGGAAGATTTAGGCAACAGCCTTCCTCAGATGCCTTCATCCTCAACACAAAATCCCGCTCACTTAGAGTCTTAAATAAGCGCCTCCTACCTCCGTGTAGAGGCGGACACCTGGTTCGCAGCTGACACAGTAATTCTGGTTGTGAAAACTACCGGTCCCATAATGAAACATCCTGATGACTTGAATGTACGGTAAGTTGTTACTTTTTGCCACGACACCAGTGAGGAGATTTGGTCAGATATAGGATTAAAGGTCTCCTGTCCCCTACTTTCAGCACACCGAGCCTTCCAGAGCTATGGATTGTTGACCCTTGTTCAGTGACTATGTCAACCCATGCAGTCATGGATCAGTGATGCAGGCAATTTCCATGCTTCCAGAGGCCAGGTTGCGGGTCATGACGGTTCGATACCTCGAGCAACACTCCTCCATTCACCAATGATTGTCGCGACCTCTTTATGAAAGGGTCCCCAGTACGCGTGTCACTGGCAGAACACGCTAAACATCACAACCAAATCCCCTCCAATAAGAGCAAGATCAGGGGACACAGTGGGGCTTCAAAGTGGCCTTTAATGAATCTTTGTTGCAGCTACTGCCCACATAGCGGACTGACCTTTTCCAAAGACTGAGGCCGAGCAGAGGAGGAGAACCACGCTTTTGGGCTTCTTAGCGCTATTTGGCAGCGCTTGTCCGTCACCTCTCGCGTTTCCCGCTCTGCAGGAAACGCTCGTTGCTGGGGGCTAGGTGGCTAAGAGGGAGGCCGAAAAACTACATTGCCCACAATACAACTGGGCCAGGAGCACCTCCCCGCCACGCCCTCCACAGGTGATTGAAAATCTGAACCAGCGCGTCGGATTGCGGGAATCTTTGTTGCAGCTACTGCCCACATAGCGGACTGACCTTTTCCAAAGACTGAGGCTGAGCAGAGGAGGAGAACCACGCTTTTGGGCTTCTTAGCACTATTTGGCAGCGCTTGTCTGTCACCTCTCGCGTTTCCCGCTCCGCGGGAAACGCTCGTTGCTGGGGGCTAGGTGGCTAAGAGGGAGGCCGAAAAACAACATTGCCCACAATACAACTGGGCCAGGAGCACCTCCCCGCCACGCCCTCCACAGGTGATTGAAAATCTGCACCAGCACCGGGCATCGCGGAACGAGTGCGGGAAGAGCCGGGCGAATCCCGGGCCAAGGGCGGGCCCGTTTAAGCCCGTTCAAGACCGGACAAGAATGGGACGGGCCACCCCACTAACACTTGGGGCTCCAGATTAATAAGGTTAGTGCTTCAATATTTATCATTGGGCAGATATATATATGTGGTTGTGCAGCAACACTAGCCTTCCACCTGTTGTAACTAAACATGGCTGCCAAGCCCGAAGAGGGGACAGTCGGAAGGAAATCAACTGGATGCACACTAATAGGCACTTTAGATAACTTTCTGATTAGAGTGTCATCAGCCCTGGCAAAGGACATGGAGCTCACTGAGAAAAGACTCTCCCTGGACATTGCCTTTGATAAAAGATCTTCCCTGGGCACCCTGGCGAGGAGCAGATCACCACGGAGTCATCATGCTGACATAGAAGGGACGCTTCCGCCATCGGGAGTGGAGGCGAGATCCCTATCGCCCCAGCCAGTAATTATCCTTGATACATGCGATGGCTCGTTTAATAGCAACGGTTCCGAAGGGGATGTAAACAGACCCCCAACACCTAACATAAGAACACGCTCAGCATGCCAAGCAAAACAAGGAACGGCACGACAGACTGGGGGTGCACCAGCAAAAAGAAAGCGACCAGGGGCACAATCACATACAGGGGGAAGGAAGGAAAAAGCGCAAAAAACTCTGCTACTAAAGAGGACTCAGTGGTAATTCCACCACACAGCCCTAAGCAGCCTGGTCCACATGGTAAAGATGGCCATAAATCAATCCGATCTCTGAGGGGGTGGAACCTTACCCAGATTTGGGCCCTCTGTTTTGGAAAAAACTGGAGGGCACTATTAAGAAGATCTGCCATCCAATCCATGATCGGTTGGACTCAATAGAAAATAGACTGGTATGTCTTGAACTTTCACTCTCACAAGCCCAAAAGAAGGCAGGACTAAGGAACAGTATCACTGCTGCTCGCCCGATAACATCATCTGTGCATAATACAACTGATCTTAGCTCTAGTGGTACGACGACTGAGGGGGACAAAGCAAGCGAGCCTAGTAAAGGGGTGCCCCCTGCTATCTCTCAGCCTCCGGTGCCAGATGGTAGTATAGCATATACTAATAGATGTCCCCAGGCTAAGAATGTAACTAAAGCCTTACCCCCGGTTCCAAATAAAGTAGGGTCTGAGTCATCATTGATAGGGAATAATGGAACAACTCAGGGCAATGGTAGAAGGAGGGAAGCTAGACAACAAAATCCACCCCACCTACCCCCGGTATATGATGACACCCAACTACCCTACATTGATCTCCCTCCCCAATCAGCCCCTTTTGTAGTAGTGTTGGTTGGGGTCCCACCAGTTGCCCAGGGGAAGCAGGAATCTTATCTTGATCTCAAACAGAAGTGTATTTTTTGGCCTAATAAGTTCCGCCCATTGCCAACTAATATGCGAGCAGAGATCATGGGTGTTAGAAGAGTCAACTGGATTGGAAGAAGGTGTAAGACTGTCGCAGGGGATTGTATTATTATCAATTTTAGAAATTACAGATGTGTTAATCACATTTGTAATTGGCCTTACAATGATCATCCCCCTGGGATTCAGGCTCTTCCACTTGCTTACTTCTATGGCCCTCCAGTTCCCTCTGAGAGGGATATTTTTCAGCAGGACACCACACCAAACTACTGCTCATTGGGGAATGTAAGGCTGTTCAATAGATTGGAGGCTCTCTCTGGGCTGGCGGATTGCGACTGACATCATGCAAATCTAAGTCCCGCCTTATGTAGTACAGTAGAGAGGAACAGGGATGAGAGAGAACTGAACCTGAGCCTAAACTTAGTGCCCACTCAGGGGAACAGCGTAGTGAGGGAGGGCAATGCTGGTTATAATGTTACAGCCATTGTTAATACTGTGGGGTAGGGCAATGCTGGTTATAATGTTACAGCCACTGCTAATACTGTGTTACACAATGAATCTTATTCCCTGGAATGCCAGAACATTGTATATCATAGGTCAAGTGATGATCCTACTGGGGGCGACTTGATTCCAGTTTCCAAAGAGCCAGTATGCTACACCTCCTTCATCTCTTGGAATGTGGCAAGAATAGGGACTAAACTCATTTCGCCTGACTGGCAGGAATTTATTGATTATTTTGACATAGGCCTATTCCAGGAGGTGTGGGCAATTGATGCTATATATAAAGTGGGATACTTGAATTTCTTTGTCCCAGCAGTTAAAAAAAGTCAGGGTCGCCCTATGGGGGGTCTGGTCATATGGGTCAGACAGAGTCTTAAATGTCATATCTAGCAGCTTCCTGTGACGAGTAGTGACATCTTAGTTATTAGACTTAGATTCCCAAATGACTTAAGAATTGATATTTATAATGTATATGCAAGGGGGCTTCCAGGTGGCAAGAAATCGGATGTGGTTACAAAGTTAGAAACATTGTTACAGGCTACTACCCCCAACATACTGCCATTAATTGCGGGGGATTTTAATACTAGGTTTGAGCCCCTCGGTTTGGATGAAACTTACTTAACAGAGGAGGAGGACCGCAGGTGGGGAATTCCACAACTGGGTATTAATCCCATAAAAAAATGTACAGAGGCCGCGATACAGATGACGGGCCTCTGCATGGGGAATCAGCTAAGGGCTGCTAATGGGCGCACATTGTCAGACAAAATGGGAAAGGAAACTTTTGACAATGGTGTAAGGGCAAGTAATATTGATTATTTGCTTGTCCCGCTTAAGCTGTGGAGCACTCTCCTAGACATGGAGGTGGTTGCTTGTATCGAGAGTGACCACAACCCTCTTTCGGCATCGTTCAATAAATCAATAAAAAGAATGAGGTTCCTGGAGGATCAATTTTGCCTGATTTGGTATTGTCAAATGATGAGCGCCACCTTAAGTGGTGCCAGGTTGTGGGGCATCAGGAAATTATTTCTGATATTAGTGAGGATCTGGAAGGAGCTCTAGTAGCTATTGAGGAGGCCACTTTGTTTGGCCCTCCGCATCAACCCCTGAAGGAGATTCATAATAGCCTGTTTGCTAAATTAAAAAAATACTTTTGCAAATCTAACTTTTGCAAACCTAATTTAGGCAACAGATCCCAGATTAGGAAAGAAGAAAGCTGGTACAATGACCTCTGCCGCCAAGCTAGGGGAGATCTAGGCCTTGTCTTAAAGACTAAAGACCTAAGGAAAATAAAGCTGGCCCGCACAAATTATAGACAAACGCAATATGTAGCAAAAAAGGAATGAGAATATAACTGGTGGCAAGAACCCAAAATGGCATGTAAGTCTAAAAACCCCAAATTCTTTTGGAATATTTTTAAATGGGACAGGGGAGGGCATAGAGAGAGCCCTCAAAATAACGTTGACCAAATCTCATGGGTTGAGTATTTTAGCCCCCAATATGCTAGCAGTGTAGCTGATAGTATCGAGGGGGTGTTCGTCCATGCCTTTTATAAAGAAGCCACTTTCACCTTAGGAGAAGTGGATAGGGCACTAGACCTAGTTAATGAGGGTCGTGCTACAGGCATGGACTGTGTTCCCGCAGACGTATTTTTGAATAACAGAGCCCGCTGGAGGATGTATATCCTGTATGTGGCAAATGCCATAGCACAAGGGATGGAGGTACCCCAATCATGGAAAGGTGCAGAGATAGTGCCAGTGTATAAACAAGGGGATAAGTCGTCAGCAGCTAATTATAGACCGATAAGTCTGATCGACTCAATCCAAAAGATTGTGGGCCGACTTGTATTGGGCAAAATCCAGTCCTGAATGGATGATGAAAACATCCTTAGTCACCTCCAGGCTGGCTTTCGCCCGAAAACAAGCACTATAGACCAGGTCTTTAGGTTTATCATGCTATACTGGCGTACGGTGATCTTGGAGAAAGGCACTCTGTATGCGGTCTTTGTTGACCTAAGGGCGGCTTTCGACCTTGTTCCGCGAAAGATTCTGTGGCAAGTCCTTGCAGGGTTGGGGATGGTGCCTGAGCTGTTGAGCCTAATCGTCCGCCTACACGAGGATACGTTTGCCCGGGTTCGGTGGGGTCGTCAGGGAGAGGTAACGGAAACCTTCCCGGTTGAGCGAGGAGTGAGACAAGGTTGTGTCATGGCACCGACCTTGTTCTCGCTCTTCGTGAACGGGGTGGCTGGGTTCCTCTCCCTGATCCCGACTGATGCCCCGGCTATGTGTGGTGAGCGGGTCCCGATCCTCATGTTCGCCGACGATACATTGATTATGTCAAAAACGCCAAGTGGGCTCCAGCGCGCTTTAAAGCGCTTTGACATTTTTTGTCTGAAGAGAGGTCTTGAAATAAACACGGCAAAAACAAAGTTTATGGTCCTTAATGGCCGTACACCATCTGGGCCTGCTAAACCTTTCAGAGGAGCGATGTATATGAATGGCGCCCCGCTAGAGCGGGTTGACGCCTTCACTTATCTGGGGGTCACACTCCACAGAGATCTGGGGTGGACCAGCCAATTAGATATGGCAGTATTAAAACATCACCAACAGGTTGGCATCCTTCTGAAAAAGTTCAGCTTATCAACAACAAAGCCCATTAGCCCACTATTGGAAATCTATAGGATGAAGGTGCTAAGCTCGACATTGTATGGTGCCGAGCTATGGGGTTTTCAGAATTTGAAAAATTTGACGCTAGCAGAAAATGAATTTTTGCGCAAAGCAACTAGCGTCCCTATACGTACTCCTCTAACACCGCTAATGTGGGATCTTGGACAAAAAGCGGTCCAGGACCTTGCCTCCCTACGGCCCTTGCTGTACTGGCGACGACTGTGGACCATATAGGAAGTTCAACACTGCGCACAGGGTTTAAGGGAGATTATGACAAAAGATGGCTGCCAAAAAATCCACTGGCTGAAGTTCATTTGGTCCCTACTAATTAGGTTGGGACTGAGAGACCTATGGGACGATCCGATAAATGCTGCATTCCCTTCCAAGAAAACTCTGAAAGTAAGCTATTGGGAGATGGTAAATGCAAAGGTATGTATAAGGGGTTTTCTTCACACCTAACAGGCCGTTGCCTAGAGTTTAAGGCCCAACCAAAGTGGAACTGTATTGGGATGCCATAGAGAAAAATCGGGATCACAAACTCTATTTCCAATTTAGAGTAGGCTCCCTTCCAGTTAGGTCTTTTACAGCCAATTGGGCAGGGGAAAACGGTAAGGATAAATGCCCTAAGTGTGGTGAAGAACGAGAAACAATAAGTCATTTCCTCTTCTTTTGCCCCTTATATTATGCACCCAGAGCCATGTGGGTCAAGCATATCTGCGGAGTGAGTGGCACACGCAGGCATGTAGAGGCCTTAAGAATTTTAAGTACTGACCCCTGCCCTTAAATTGCTACTGCTATGGCTACATTTCTGAAATGGGCTTGGGCAATCCGTATGCGCCTTGTTGCGGAAGGTCTCTGATTATTGATTAATTACTACTGCTGATTGTGTGTAAATATGTGGGCCTACTCAACTTATGTAACCTATGTGCAATACCACCCGTTCTGTTAAAAATGATGGACTTTGTTTTATGATTTTAGATTTTATCCATTTAATATAATTGATATTCGGCAATTGTCTATAGCAGTTTAATTCATTCTTAGATATTTATTGAATTGTTTTTATTGGAATTTTATACTGGAAAACTCTGGTTTTATGTATGTTTTATGTACGCTTTTATGACTTAATTGTCGTATAAAGTAGATGAGGATGATGACCTTTAATGAAAGATTCAGGCATGACGCATTTCAGCAAAAGCCATCCTCAGATGCCTTCATCCTCAACACAAAGTCCAGCTCACTTAGAGTCTTAAATAAGCGCCTCCTACCTTCGTGTAGAGGCGGACAGCTGATTCGCAGCTGACATGGTAATTCTGGTTGCGAAAATTACCGGTCCCTTAATGCAACACCCTGATGACTTGAATGCCTGGTAAGTTGTCACTTTTTGCCACGACACCAGGGAGGGGATTTGGTCAGATATAGGATTAAAGGTCTCCTTTCCCCTACGTACAGCACACCAAGCCTTCCAGAGCTGGGGATTTTTGACGCCTGTTCAGTGGCTGCGTCAACCCATGCAGTCATGGATCAGTAAAGAATTGGCTTGGTAGTTTGGTCTGCCCTGTTCCCATGATGCACTGGGCCAGGGACAGACTAATTTGCATGTAGCCAGGTTCTGAACTGGGATGGTGCAGTGAGCTAAAAAACGGTGATGGATCAAGCCCTGATCTGTTGACTGGGTAGGAGTGTTCTGATTAACTCAGATACTCTGTCCATCACCACCCCCTTTTTGAATCGTTATGGATCAGTAATGCCGGCAACTTCCATGCTTCCAGAGGCCAGATTGTGGGTCATGACGGTCCGATACCTTGGGCAACACTCGGGTAACACTCCTCCATTCTCCAATGATTGTCGTAAACTCTTCATGAAAGGGTCAACTGGAAAAGTGTCTTTGGCAGAACATGCTAAACATCACAACCAAATCCCCTCCATTAAGAGCAAGATCAGGGGACACAGCGGGGCTTTAAAGTGACTTTTAATGAAAGATTCTGGCATGGCACGTTTCAGCAACAGCCTTCCTCAGATGCCTTCATCCAAAGTCCAGCTCACTTAGAGTCTTAAATAAGCACCTCCTACCTCCGTGTAGAGGCGGACACCTGGTTCGCAGCTGACACAGTAATTCTGGTTGCGAAAACTACCGGTCCCACTATGCAACATCCTGATGACTTGAATGTCCGGTAAATTGTTACTTTTTGCCACGACACCAGGGAGGAGATCTGGTCAGATATAGGATTAAAGGTCTCCTGTCCCCTACTTTCAGCACCCCGAGCCTTCTAGAGCTGGGGATTGTTGATGCCTGTTCAGTGACTGCGTCAACCCATGCAGTCATGGATCAGCAATGCCAGCAACATCCATGCTTCCAGAGGCCAGGTTGCGTGGCACGACGGTCCGATACCTCTGGCAACACTCCTCCATTCGCCAATGATTGTTGCAACCTCTTTATGAAAGGGTCCCCTGAACACGTGTCACTGGCAGGAAATGCTAAACATCACAACCAAATTCTCTCTAATAAGAGCAAGATCAGAGGACACATAGGGGCTTCAGAGTGACCTTTAATGAAAGATTCAGGCATGACGCGTTTCCGCAACAGCCTTCCTCAGAGGCCTTCATCCTCAACACAAAGTCCCGCTCACAGATATATAAATATAATATCTTGAATAAATAAAGCTTTAGAGGTAATTTAAAATAAATACCTTTACAATAAATACACTACCCTTCCTACTACCAACAGTCCCACAAATAATAAAATAATAAAATAATAATAATAATAAAATAATAATTGAATAAAACAAATACAAATAAAACTAATATAAATGACAAAATACATTTCACAAAATTAATAACTATATAGACTTGTTACCAAATTATTATTGAATCAAAAATAAACGTATTCCCCATCAAGACACATTAAAAGCAAACACTGTCTCTCTGCTACATGCTTTCCTAAGTTTGGAGAAAAATCTTTGGGGTTCTTCTCTCAACGGCAATGCAAAGTCATCCATGTAAATCTTCTCCCTACCATCACATACGGGTCTGAAGTAATGCTCGGAAGTGGGTGTGCGCTTTTGAATCTACTAATAAGCAACGCGTATAGAGGAGTATATCGCCTTTCTATGCACAGCTCCCATGCCCAGAATAAGGTGGAATTTGGTTTACTAAAGCAATCTTTGGAAAGATAAGGGGCCTATGTGAAAATCTGTTTCAAGTTAATGGCAGCAAAGGAAAACATGTGAGAGCATCAGGAGTGGTCGGAAATGATAGACCCGAAAAGGAATCCCGCAGCATACACATTTCGGGACAGCGCACTGCAGAACCTCCAAGAGGCATATTTAAGAGGAGCTAGTGCCAACGCAGCATCATTTGTTTTAATGCAGCGGTGGTGGAATCAGGGCGCCACACTGCTCCATATTTACAAACTGACACATTGAACCCAATGCGTCAGTTTGTAGTGGCTTGTGTCACATTATACCTGTGCCAGGTTTAATGTATGCAGGGTAGGCGTTCCTACATTAAAAACCACGTAGAACTGATGCAGTGAAATTTCCAACTTTGCATTGCGTCCCTCTACAACTTGACTGCATCAAAATCCGTACATCTTCTCAAACCATGCATAAGGATTGACTCAGGGATTTTGACATGGGAGTGGCCTCTGTGATCTGACACATTGCTGGAGTTGCATCAGTCTTACGACCAACTCCAGCAATGTGTCACTTTAGCGCCAAAAGATGCACCTGATTTTTTTCCTAAGTGAATCCTTGTCCCATGGAACACTGTATTGTAAATGTCTGTATTGTATTGTCTTGTCTGTGTAGTCCTGAGTAAGACCCACCATGATGCATATATGTTAATCACTTACACATAGGGTCAAAATGTCAATGACATTACATAATCCTCCGTCAACCTGTCTTGAGAAAAGCTAAAAAACTATTGTAAAGGACAGTTTGAACTCTGAACCCAGTGGGGATTAGCCATTTTTTGAATTAGTATAACACAAGAAGTTGTGGGATCTGATTCTTTCTCCTGGAATGGAGTTTTTAAGTTAACAAAACGCGCTCTACATTTCTTGTGAACTTTCTGCCCAACACAAACGTGAAACTTAGATATTTTTCTCTCCTTGCATGTTTTTAAAATTCAACACACTCCTCTTTCAGTGAGTACAGATACATCGTCATCTTCTTGAAACACCACATCACAAATTAAACACTTTTCTACGTCCATTTTCACTGAATCTCACAGCAACTCGCAAGAACCTGTAACAAATAAATGAAACCATTTTGATTAACAAAAAACAAACAATAACAACAAAGTTACAAAACAAAACACAAACAATAGCAAACTTTTTATTTCAAAAGTTAATTGTAATATTTACGTTCCTTCACACTTTGTCATATAAGTCAACGAAAAAATTATACAAACTTTGTCTATCTGACATATTCCGCGATTATTTGATATTATGGTCATCAGAAACTATTTTTGATGTTATTTTTGACTTTCCCGTCCCTAAAAACATATAAAATGATACCACACATGGGCAAATAAACAGTTATACCCTATATCTCAAATAATGGGCAGCCATTTTGAAAAATCCGCCATACTGGATTAACGCGTCATGATAGAGTGGTAGACTTTTCACCATCATTTTCTACGGAAAAATGTCAATAAGAATCCACTCACAGAAATCGTATTGCAATTAGTTCTAGGTTCGTAACAAATTGACTAGTCTATAAGGATCAGTGTAGACACTCACATTCGATCCCCACATTTCTAGACCTCACACCCTCATGCATGTTACCACTCAGTGAATGAGTGTATTGAAACATTATTGCAGCTGACCATCAACTGGCAAATGCACACTGGCCTACATGTAGACACTAAAGCTGATGGCACCAGTGATGTTTTAACTCTCATTTCACTGTATAACCAGTGCCTACCAATGGGAAATGTTGTATTGTCACTGCATGTTCTGTAAACTCTATGTCATGTCACATGCAATGGGGCCACCATCACATGAGAGACAGTAGTGAGGGTACATCACTCCTCACACACGCAAGACCAGTTACCTGGGGGGTACAATTGACACCCAGATTTCTAAGAATATGAGATAATTACTCACTTCACTCAGCCAGGTGTTTGCTCAAAAGGAGAGAAGTATCTGTTGACAAGACTCTGCTGTCTTCCAGGTCAGAAAGACAATAGCCACAGTACAGCAGCATGCACCTACTACTGCACTTACACTAACAAGAACTCATCTTGTGTGCGGCACATGGGCCACCACCAAAATAGTTGGTGCAATGCCTGTCTGCAACACTCAAAGTAGGCAATATGACATGTATGACTCCGACCAGAACTCATCCCCCTGTTGCTGCTATTGGGTCCTTGACTGCCAATCAAGATCCGAACAGGTCACCACAAGTATGTGGGGCATCAGGAGGGTCAGAGTCCAATACGTGCCCCTTCTATGTTGGGAGGACTTCCCCAACTGGACCGCCATGATCTTCCGGGTCCAGCGCCACAGGTCCTCCCAAGTCTCCCTGCATTGGGCACTATGCCAGTTGAAGACCCCCAGGGTCCACACCTTCTGGGAGTTGGCTCTCTAAATGGCCTTCTTCTGCTGAGTGTTGACCTGTATGGATGCAACAGATGTAGAAACAGATTGTAAATTAAAGTTTAAGGATATCTGTATGGTTGATACACATTTTTTACACCTAGCACAAACATTCATCAAGAGTCAACAGAATACATTTGTCCATGTCACATGCTAAGCACTACTGAAGCATGGATACACACTTTTGTGGTCATCTGATGACTAACCTCAGCTCTGGTCATGACCTATATTGACTGAGGCAGCCACTAACATCCTGTAGACCAGGGCCATCCTACATGGTTGTGATGTGAGGTACCATGACACACAGCACACCATTTGGAACTTCTGAAGGGTAAACTACCGGTGCATGCTGTCCTGCCACCTTTACTGCCAGGCCTATTGCATTGATACATATGATCAATAGAGGCAAGTATCATTGAACAGACAACATCCTAAGACTGAGGTGACAAGCAGGGCCAGACTGGGAACCTGAAGCAGCCGTGGCAATTTTGATGGACCAGCCCAATAGAGGGGTGCAGGGCTTTCAAGTGTGAAGCACTGCTGCTTTTGTTACTGGTGGTCAATATTGCAGCAAATGCTTTTGTTACTGGGGGTCGATATTGCAGCAACTCTTCAATACCTGTCCCCAGTAAAAAAAACACCCCTTGCAGCTGCAAAACTGTAAGTGAGACCAGAGATCAAGGTTAAGTAGGATATAGACAGTCCTGCTACAACAGGAAGCCCTCTTTAAACTATGATGCACCCCAGGTCCAACCACATCTGGCCCTTTTATGCACATAGACCATAAGACATTGTTAAGGATGCAACTTGCTGAACTACTTTCCACCTTGGTTCACTGACAAAATATCAAAACCATAAATATCGTGGGACATAAATATCATGTCAAAAATATCAATTGCAAAAATATTGTTGTCCTATACTTATAACCTAAATAAAATAAAAAAATCGTTCTAGATTTATTTTGAAGACAAAAATATATTTTTTTAATATAAACATAGTTAAACACAGTAAACATTAAAGGCCTAATTACGATGTGGTTTAGAACGTAACCGATGACTTGCCGCTTGCGGTCTGAACCGCATCTACTGCTGCGGTCTGACTTACGCATTAGGATGCGTGCGGTCAGAGGCAGCAGTCGGAGGGTCCACCTGACACAATCCAAGGGGCTCATGGAGCCCGTCAGTCGGAAAGGCCACATTATCCCTTAGGACGGCATTTCCACCGTGAGGATTATGATGTTGATTGCCGACAGCATTTCCATGTTGGCCTTTCTGACATGGAAAGGCTGTCAAAGAGCAACATTGGGGGCCCCTAGCAGAGCCCCTTCCCCCCTGGCCCTTCGCATGTGGCCCTGGAGGCACCTAAGATGGTCCACTGAATATTGGTTCACCCCTAGTGCAGCGATGTTTGAAGACTTTCATTTTTCATTGGGAGCTTGTGCTGCAGGTGGTGTCTGCCTGCTGCACAAGCTTCCATTGAAAAATGGAAGTGTGCAACCACACCATGTGCAGTTATTTCCAAATAATGCGGTGGGAACCGCTGACGTAAGGTCAGTCAGTTTCCAATCGGCAGCGATGTCGGTCGGAGGTAACTCAAACTGACATCGCAATCAGGGCCTAAATATAATAAAATTAAACAGTAATATAATGTACATTTAATATATTTAAATCATTTAAAGGTATATATAAATTCTATATTCAGGAGGGTTAAAATTGACTATTCCCACTCCAATCTGTGCAACAGTAGGAAAGGGTTGACCTCAGGAGGGAGGGAATTTACTATTCCCACTCCAGTTGGTAAAACAGCAGGAAAAGCTTTGGACTGAGGAGGCAGTGACGTAACAAAACTTTAGGGAGGCCCCACTGCAAGGTACACAGAGGTGCCCCCCTTTGATCCTAATCAGAAGCTCTCAGGTCAGGGTACTGTGCTGAGGGGACCACTGGAGCTTGGGGTCCTAAACCGTACTGTGGGGAGTGCGGGGGCCTAAGTTACGCCACTGTGCAGAGGGGTAACATTTACTATTCCCATTCCAGTCTATGCAGCAGTAAGGAAAGTGTTGGATTGTGGAGGGGTAAGATTTACTATTCCCACTCCAGTCTGTGCTACAGTAGACACAGAGTGGTTCACTTCAAACAAAAAAAATATTTTTCCAACTACATTAAATAACAACAAATATAAATATTAAAGTCTGAAATATAAATATAGTTTTTTTAGTGAAAGAAATGCAGTTTTAATACAATGTTTAATAAGCATTTTAAATTATAAAAAAATAATACCAATATAATTAAAATACCACAGTATATTTCCACAAGTAAACCAACCAACAAATATAATGTTATTTACAAATAAAAAGCATAACACAATAAGCACATAACATAATAAATAACCATTTTTTTAAACAATAAATAACTATTTTAATGTTTATTACATAAATAACTTCCTACCCTATACCTGTACAAAGTAAACAACACATACCTAAAATATATCTTAAAATTATAATATTGACAAATTATATGTAATTAGTTATCAATTATTAGTAATTCACTAATAATAAAATAAATATATCTAATTAACATCCCAACTTTTATCCTTGCAAACCCAATAACGCACATCTAGGGGTCGATTCCGCTTCGGGAAAAATGCACTCTGAATAGCCGTACAGAGTTTTTTTCCCGTACGATTCGTACCCTGCAAGTCCCCCGTACGTACGACGTAGTACGATTCTCACCCAATGCAGCTCCCCATACGAATCGTACCAGGAACCGTACGACTCGAATTCCTGTACGAATCGCCGCCGGAACACGCAGCAAGCGACATTTGTATGGTTCGCGGTAGGTTTTCCCGACCCAGCAAGTACGATTTGTCCCGCCGACCCTCCTTACGACTCTTTTCCTACGGGAGCTGAAAACTATCAGAAAAGCAGAGTACGCCTCGTAACATGTACGGAACGGACCCCCCCGGGTACGGTGCGTACCCCCCATGATCTCAGGGGTATGGTGCGTATCCCTGCGATCATGGGGTGTACGCACCGTACCCCTGCGATCATGGGGGATAAGCACCGTATGGTGTGTATGTTTATGTGTGCTTTTCTCTACGAATCGCCCTTACCTGAAGTGGGCCGTACGAATCGCGTCCTCATAACCCGGTCCGGATCGTACTCATCGGGTCGTACGGCATGTGTACGAGTCGTACGGTTCACGGTTTCAGCCTTGCAATTCGTACGGATCGTGACGATTCAGACAGATTGACGAAACACGGATCGTACTATGTGACTCGGACGGACGGGTACGATTCATACGGCGAGGGCTCCGGATACGAATCGTACGGAGGTTTTTTTTCCCGAATCGGAATCGACCCCCTAATATGTATTTAAAAAAATCTTAATTACATCATTAATTATAAACTATACAATTAGGCACAATGAACTAATAATACATTAATTATATTTAATCAAATTCCCACCGTTTACTCCCACAAACACAACAACCTGTAGCCATTATATAACTCTAAAAAACTCTAAAAAAACTATTAGCTACACAATTTACATAATTCATTATTAATTAAATAAGTATTAATAATTAAAGTTACTTATTGATTATTACAATTAATTTCCTTCACACCCTTTACCCCTACAAAGTTCATACACCAAACATTTTAAGAAATACATTTAAATAATTACATACTTTCCAAAATTAATGATCAAATAATTAATAATAATTAAAAATTACCTAGTGAATATTTATAGTTAAATTACTCCCCACCCTAAAACCCCTACAACCCCCACAGCCTGCACCTACAACTTAAAGTAATGTTTTTTTTAAATACCCAATTAACATAATTAATTATCAATTAAACAATTAATACGGATTACGAATTAATTATTCATTATATTTAATTTCCTTCCAAATCTGTACGCCTATAAACCCCACAACCCTCTATGGCACTAAAAATATAAATACACTTTTAAATTAAATGTAAAGCCACAAGAAATGTAGAAACTATATTAAAAAACATTAACAATAATCTTACAAACAATTTATAATGTATACAATCAAAATATATACTAAAATACATAAAAATAACTGATGAATAATATTATTAACAACACAACCTGTAGCCAATATATAACTCTAAAAAATTATTAGCTACACAATTTACATATTTAATTATTAAATAAATAGGAATATAATAATTAACGTTACTTATTATTTATTACAATTAATTTCCTTCACACCCATTACCCCTACAAGATTCACAACATACACCAAACATTTTAAGAAATAAATTAAAATAATTACATACTTTACATAATTAATTATCAAATAATTAATAATAATTAAAAATTTCTTAGTGAATATTTATAGTAAAAGTACTCCCCACCCTAAAAGCCCTACAACCCCCACAGCCTGCACCTAAAACTTAAAGTGATGTTTTTTTTAAATACCCAATTAACATAATTATTTATCAATTAAACAATTGATATGGATTACGAATTAATTATTCATTATATTTAACTTCCTTCCCAATCTGTACCCCTATAAACCCCACAACCCTCTATGGCACTAAAAATACAAATACACTTTTAAATTAAATGTAAAGCCACAAGAAATGTAGAAACGATATTAAAAAACATTAACAATAATTTTACAAACAATTTATAATGTATACAATTAAAACTATATGCTAAAATACATCAAAATAACTGCTAAATAATATTATTAACAACAAAAAAATTGTAAACAATATTAGGAGCATAGATGCTTTTAGCATCGATATTAACGACATAGATATATTTAACATTGATATTACCTTAAAATAGATAGTCTTGTCAACTATATTTTTGCACACGATATTGGTGCATCACGATATTTAAAACTCAATAGTTCTGCTCCTCGAAATTTGTTTTCCATATTTTGTCTGAATGCCTTCCTCCTCTGCTTTAGAGGAGGGATTGTCAGGATTGGAATACCCCTTTCCTCATCCTCATCTTTTGTAAGACTTTCTATTACTTCTGTAGGTTAGAAAGTCACTTTTAAATCCCCAGGCAGAATTAAATTGGTGTTGCTGTCAATTTCTTCGAAAAGTTCCACAAGTGTGCATAGTAAATGCAGCTCCATCATGCTGGGTATTTGTTAGCGTGATTGCTGGAATTCGAACTTGTGTGAACACCGTGTTACTCTTCTCCACAATTAGGCTGCTTAGCAGACTCCTAATGTCACCTATTGGTAGGTTGATACCTGCAGTGTTTTTCTCAAAGCATGTAATCCATTTTCTTGCCCCATCCATCAATGACAGTAACTTTATCCTCAACCCCTCTTTATCCATATGGGCCCATGGAACGTATTCATTCCCTGCTGCGCCCTTCTGTAGTAGCGGGCACACTCTCATTTTAGTTGACTCTACGGGTTTCTTCTCAACATAGCCTTCCAATCTTGTGAGGCATTGCTCCATGTAGAGGAAGTCCCAACTGGGGACTCCTCCTTCATGCCTGATGTAATTCTCCGATACTGCCAAGTCCTCTGGCTCAAATGATCCGTCCCCCGGCCAAAACCTACCATAATGGTTGGTCTCCTCAGTCCAGTCTGCTAAGAAGTTGCAAAAGAGGTATACAAAAGTCTTGTCGTCTCTTGATCCTCAGCTTACACCTTTTTTTCAAGCGCCGTCAAGCCTGTCTTTTTGCTCTGAGCTTCACGCTGCTTTCATTTTCCTTGCTTCACCTTCAAATTCACTCCCGTTTTCACCTCAGCACCTGGGCAAACTCTGCAGTCCCAGCCTCGAAATCGGTTCCCAGGGGTCTGGAGCTCCCTTAATCTCCCAAGTTTGCTGAGTCGCTGTCAAGAACCACTACAAATTATTCTGACAGTCATTTACCCTCGCCTGAACCAGTGGGAGTGTGTATTTTACTTCCCTCTGATGTGTAACATGTTGAACCTGGTGGACAGGCAGTCGAGTTTTTGGGGACCTGTTCTAGGGACTTGGACTGCACTGGAGACGTGTGGGCTCACGTGCATTTGGATTTCTCGGGCTTAGACATAACTGTCCTTCTTTCAGTGGAGGGCTCATTGGCTTCTACTATTATTGGGATTGAATATCCTAATGCAGCGGGAGCTAGTGTGAGGACCTCGCATCCATACCTGCATATGGTTGGGGAGGGGTTATAGGTTTGAACTTCTTCAAAGATTGCCCATAATTCTAACACTGACACATATAAAGCTCTTGGCACCCCCCTACACCCACAGACCACGCTAAGAACCTCAGCATCGTACTCGACTCCTCCCTCTCCATGAATCACTGGGTCAACACCATCACCTCCAGCTGCTTCAACACTCTCTGCATTCTCTGTAAGACATTCAAGTGAATTCCCCCACGAGGCAAGGAAGACAGACACCCACGCCCTCCTCACCAGCAGACTGGACTATGGAAATGCCCTTTTGGCTGGCATCGACAAGTCTCTATTACGCAAGCTCCAGACTATACAGAACACCGCCGCCAGTCTCATCCTTGGGATCCCCCAAAACAAACACCTCAGCCAACGCCTATGCAAGCTCAACTGGCTCCCCGTCGAGAAAAGAGTCACCATCAAAATACTCTCCTACGCCTACAAATGCCTATGCAACAACGGACCCCAATACCTCAACAGCAGAGTCACCCTCCACGTACCCAAATGAAACCTCCTCTCCACCAACCTCCTCCTCGCCAAAACCCTGCGCATCTGCAGAGACAGAGCAGGGAGAAGATCCTTCTCCTACATCGCAGCCAAGACCTGGAACGAGCTCCCCACCGACATCAGATGTGCCTCCTCCGTGAACACCTTCAGGAAGGCTCTGAAGACCAGGCTCTTCTACTGACTCGGACCTGCTGACTGCTGCCCCCCCCAGCGCCTGAGACCCTCCTGGGGGAGTAGTGCGTCTATAATCCCCCTGATTGATTGATTGATTGAAAGACAAATTGAAGGCATACAAAAACACATATAAAGACTAAATATGCAGGAAAAAAGAGAGACAAAACAGACTCACTCTTCTGTTTCTCTTTTCTCCTGCATTTTAGTCTTTATATGTGTTTTAGTGTGTTCAATTATATTTGTGTCAAATGTTCCGTCCTCAGTCCAGGGCAATGTATGTGCCTTTGTTGTTTAAATGCCACTTTTGGAAAAACTTATGAATTCACTTTGTCTTTTTGGGGAACCTAGTTTCCATATGCTTCAATGGGGAATCCATGGAAATTTTTGAAATTTAGGTAATACAACTCAAATGATGTTTGTAGTTTGGCTTGTCCAATCGTAGGGGCAATCATATGTGGTCCACTCTTACATATTACGTACTAGGAGCTCAGGTCTTACAATATTTGCATCAAACAGTTTGATTGAACATTTCAACAAAAACAAGATAAAAATGCATATGTAGTGTTACAACACAGGGCAACTATGCAATATGTTAGAATAGCATCTGCACAATCTCAGTTATTCACATAATACATTTTTCAATAACCAACCAATGCAACTTCATCACATACATAATACAGTTCAATCATGGTTGACAGAACCAATTACTTTGTCAAAAAATGTGTACGTTCTCATCACTTATTACTCTCTATCGAGAGAAGACTAGTGTGGAATACATTCCTAAGTCAGCTTGATAGTCTGCCAATATGAGCTCCTAGACAAAGGTGGTAATCATAGAAACCGTATCAGATTAACTTGGGAATTACCGGCCCCTCTTGTTCACACAGAAGTTACATTCAGTTTCCTGGGTCCCATGTTTCCCTATGTCTGAACCCCGCCCTGTAACACCCAAAGATAACCGCTTGCGTGCGGCAGGAATTCCAGCCCTGTGCTGGACATTCCAATCGTGGGCGTGGTCGTGACGGAACCATTCCGTCATCAGCACAGCCCAACCGTGACTCATGACGGAATGGTTCCGTCACGAGCATGGAAGGGGTTAAGCCAGATGCAGCTCTTACACTCCTTCTAGATACTGAGGGTTTTAGGAAACCTCTTTGCACTGTGAACACATTGAACTAAAAAACTATGAGACTGAGGTGTCAACTCAGCCCAATTGGGATAGCTATATCACAAAATTCAGTGTCCTATGAGTCATCAAGGGCTATGTTCACCTTAGCTAGCTTACACAGCAATTGAACAAAGGTGATTTCCATGGGAACGCCTCCAAGACCACTTTATAACTGACTCAGTTAGGACATATAAAATAGGTAATATGCCAGACCCTTTCAGTGGCAAGGCGCCGAGGTTATCTTTTTACACTTCTCCCTAGTTTACCATATGCCGAATGCTTTAGACTATGTTTTAGATTTGGATGTAGTCTCTTACCCTTTGTGGCAGCTGCTTCAGATTGGACCTCTGCCCCATGGATTCAGCAGAACTTTCAATCAATTGCAGTTTCTGTCCACTTTTCATACGAGAAGGACTGTTGTATTGTTGTAATGAGGATACGTGTGATGTCACTTGGCAATGGTTGCTATCTGACATCAGCTAGAACGATAGCGAAGGTTCTGTATTTCGTTAGTTGAGAATGTGTCTTGCCAGGGGTTGATCGCTATATCATAGCTTAATAAAGTCATTATCAAATATCTTTCGTCACGTCGTAATTTTAGTAATTATCATCAAGGCAAACATTATTCCTAATCTGAGCAGGATGCGATGGTGACCCATCTGATATGGTTAAAGAAATTATTATATAGTCATAATTTACTTTTGATATTAAATCAAAGTCCTCGGACTGAGTGAATTTACCCAGATTATGTTCTTCTTGCATAGGTAATACACTTAAAATAGTTATATAAGCAATTCTAGAGAATATTTTTGTGTTGTGAGTTGCTTTGCAAGAAGTTTGACCAATGGGGCCAAAATATTTTAGATTGTCATTATCGTGGGTTGTATTGGAGGATCAACTATTTCAATTGAAGCACATTTATTAAACGAGCCCTGTGAGCCTACATTCATGTGAGCAGAATTGGCCTCAAATAACGATAGTTTGTGATGTAAACATTCAGAGGAAAATCCAAGAGGCCTGTTGGAGATCTTGAGGTAGAAACAAGACAGGAAGTGAAATAATAATCCCACAGTGAAGAATCTTCTGTTATACTCACGTGAGATGGTTGGTTGATGTCAATATTGTTGTTGCAATAAAACTCTCGGTTATTAGGTGACAAAGTCTTGAGAGCTTGAGAACCGGCAAAGAAGTTGAAGATATTTTTTTTCTTTTTGGACTACTCCTGATCAGATATTGATCAACTATCTTATATACAGCATTCTAATTAGATTTAGGAAAAATGTGAGCCAATAAAATAGTTTTTTTAGGGACATCTTAGGTATTCTGGGCCTCATTTATGAGTTTTTTTGGTAGGAAAGTGCAGCAGGCCTTCCTGCTGAGCCTCCCTACGGCACAAGAAAATGTCAGGAATGCGTAAAATCTATAAGATACAGCGCATTCCTGTCCTTTTCCCCCGCGCCAGCGCACAATGGGCTGCCTGCGCCAACGCAGGTACCTTTGCACAATGGTGCAAGGGTGCCTGCGTTGTGGGGATGATTATTTTTGTACAGGAAGGGAAACCTTTCTGTACAAAAATAATCACAAGAGGATGTTCCTCTTTCTATGTGAGCTGCAGAATGCAGCACACATAGAACAAGCATTTACAATGCAATGGTCTCGGCATTGTTAAAGTTAGAGCTATTGGCATTGCTCACGACATTATTTTTATTTATGTTTTTAAAACATAAATAAATGGCATTGTCATTTACAATGCCAATAGCTTAATCTCTCGCAAATGCGAGACCTACTGCATTTGCACCCACACACAGAGCCACACACACAAAGCCACCCACACACACATACAGAGCCACACATACAGAGCCACCCACAAAGATCCACCCACACAGAGCCACCCACACAGAGCCACCCACACAGAGCCACCCACACAGAGCCATTCACATAGAGCCACACACACAGAGCCACCCACACAGAGCCACCTACACACACAGAGCCACCCTCACACAGACCCACCTACACACACACACAGAGCCACCCTCACACAGACCCACCTACACACACACAGAGCCACCCTCACACAGACCCACCTACACACACACATAGACACCCTCACAGACCCGCCTACAAAAAAAGCTACACTGGGCAAACTGGTCTGATCGGCATTTGTCCGACTCCTCAAGGGGAAAGACTTCTGCGCCAAGGAGGAACGGACACAGGCTGGAAAAAAAATCATTTTTTCAATTGTGATTTGTAACTTCTATAGGGACCTCAACCACGCATTCGGGCAAGGCGTCCAACTTTAAATATTTTATGCACAGGCACAAATTAAGCACTGGAAGGACTAGAATTTTACGTCACTGGTGCTGCGCAGAATGACAACTCTTATCAGCATAGGAACACAGACGAAGCACAAAGAACAAGCGGAGTGACGGGGCAGAGAGATGTAATATGTCCGTGAGAAAGACAGCGAGGGAAAAAGTCAAAGAATCTAGAAGGCGAGAGAGTGAACTTTAGAGCAAGGTTGAGGGAAAGTGCACAGATCAAAAGAGAGGCTGCGGAACACAAGTAAGGGAGAGAGAGTAAGAGGGAGAATGAGGCATCATTGGGCAGTGACGAACAGAACAAGTACTCACCTGAGGACGACTTCTTCCAGCGGTGGTCGGCCTGAAATGGCTGCCGCAAAGCTCCGACATTTTCGCGATTCGGGGCGTGTTTTTTGCAGTTTTGAGTGACGAGTGACGTCACGCCTTAAAAACTGCAAAAAACACGCCCTCGAATTGCAAAAGGATGGGGCTTGAACAGAGTGATGCCCCTCTCCTCCAATGGCTGGCCTCCGTTTAGGAAGCCAGCCAATGGTGAAGAGGGGCGGGTTCAAGCCCCACTGTAGCCAAAACATAAAATCTCGGACTCTGCCCACTGCTTACGCAGTGCGACGCAGGCCGATACCTAAAAAGGAAAAAAAGAGGAGAATAAAGATATTTCTCCCCGTTGCGCCTCCCTTACGCCTCCCCTGGGGAGACGTAAGTTTTTAGTACTGCCTCAGATTTACGATTTCTTGTAAATCTGGGCAGTGTCAAAAGCCCATGGATGTTGCTGGGAACGCCCCCAGCAACACCCAGTGCATGCCCCTTTAACGCAGAACACTGCGTTAAAGGGACTGATATTTATCAGGCAGCATTAAGCCAAAAAAAGTGGCTTAGTGCTGCCTGATAAATATCCCGCAGGCTTCTGCGCCAAGGAGCGCCACAAAAAGTGATGTTCCGATGGCGCAAAGGGCATCATAAAAGAGGCCCTGTGCGTCTCAGACTTCTGCCTTAAGAGGGGGATAAGTCCATGTTTACAAAAATCCGGCTGTAATCAGGAGAATTTAAAAATAGAAGTAAAAAGACAGGTTCCTTAGAACTATCTACACCAGATAAAATAAACTATTGCGACTCATAGTATAGACTAAATAGATGAAGGTAGTTTTTATATAAAATCACTGCTGCCACTATATTGCTGTCTTATAAATCCAAATTATTATGTAGTTTGAGGTTCTAACTGTAGAATACACGGGGCCTCATTTATGAAAAGTGACGCATCGCTGTCTGAAAACAGCAATGCGTTACTTTTCATTGCGCCCTCCTTGCGACACCAATGATGCGTCATATTTACAGAATGACGCATCATGACGCAAGGAGTTACAGATACGTAAGTATTTCTGACGTATCTGTAAGCGCAAAAGTCACGCATTGCTGGAATGTGTCACAAAAGTGACGCCACTCCAGCAATGCGTCCTTTCACATGGGGAAAGCCCCATGTGAAAGGGCTTGCGTCAGTCTTACGCCTGCAGTGAGGCAGGCGCAAGATTTTGACGCAACAGGGTCCTAAAAGTGACGCAGTGAAATCTCATAGATTTTACTGCGTCACTATTACGAGGCTTTTTGCGGGGGAATGCCCCCTGTGCATACATTATACCTGACGCAGGTATAATGTAGCGCAGGGGTTAACAAAGTGACGCATCTGCTTAGATGCGTCACTTTGTAAATGTGGTGCAACAAGGCACATTTTTTACTCCACTGGTGCGTCACTAAAAGTGACGCACCAGCGGCGTAAAAGTGGCGCAAGGGCTCATAAATGAGGCCCACAGAACTCAAAGTGACATTCAGTGGAGTTTACTCGCCCCTCAAGCTCCACGCTTAAATCACAATGTTGTTGTTTTTGTCAAACTGCAAATCCAAAATGCAACAGGATGGTGAGCATCAAAGGAGAGCCGATCAGTATCACACAGCCGCAAGCCACACTGAGTGTCACCGCTGTCTCTGACACAGTGCACACAAAGGAGCCACTGCCCTGTTGCACACCATCCACACCGCACAGACTTGCCACAGTCTGCAATCAACTCAGCTCCCCAGGATGGACGATGCCAACACAGTGGCAATTCAGCAGCAGCATGTTATGATGAAAATAGAAATAGCAGGAGGGAAGGAGCAGATCAGCAGCAAGCAGAGCTGCAGCACAGTGAGTCAGTGCATGTGGGCACAAGTAAGCCCAGCCGCTTCCATGGAGAAAATCAGCAGAAAAATCAGCAGTCACAACACGTCTTTAGTGACATTCATTTTTTGTAAACTTGAGGTTTAGCATCTCTTCCAATTTGGAAAGCGAGATCTATTCTGCTCAATTAATAATGGGGTTGATAATTATGTATTAAACTGCTGTGTCCTCATGTTAATTCACTGCAGGCCTTACTCCATGAATCATGCGGATGCAGGTTTGAACTGCTAGTGCGGTGCGATCGGGGCCACCGCACAGGGCGCTGACTTGGGGTGGGGGCGCCATGTTCATCCTTTTAAAAGCACCTGATGCCGCGTACGTTTACAACTCCGGTGATTAATGTTCTTCCTGGAGAGAGACGGAGCTTTGTCTAGTGAAAGTTTTGACTCCTCATAGTGCAGAGGGTTAATATATCTGCTGAAAAGAACGTGTCCCATTCGCATCACAAAGTGCATTTAATATAAATAGGTCAATGGGATTGTTACTTGCAGTTTCTAAATTAAAATCCTAATATAGAGTGGTGAGCTCTTAACTGCCATCGAAGAGCTGCATGCAAACTGCAAGGAAAATATTAAAGCTACATATTTTTTGCCCAGTTTTTCGTTGTCCTAATATTGCAAAAGGGGTTCATTTGGGTAGAAATCAATTATTATAAGTAAAGAAACCCCCTAACAATGGTGTTACATTTTAAATTCTGAATTTGTGCTTTTCAGTCCATTGACTCTTAAAGTATATTTCCTACCATTATGGATAAAATGTGACTCCAACTCCTTGTAGGCCTCTGTCGTATGTAACATTTCCTATATACTGATGTACACACCGATGATTGCTTGTCTCTGTGCAGTTTGTGTGATGTAACGTGTTCTCACATCTTAAACTGGTATGAGTGGTGCTTTAAAGCTAAATGAATCTAAGAGACAGTGGTCATGGAGACATAAGGGGCACTGTCAAATGGTGGTAGTGAGGGAATCCGTGGCGGAGGTGGTTACGGGGGGAGGCGGCGCCAACAAACACTGTCACACAGTGCGCCACCAGTGCTAAAGCCGGCCCTGACTGCTGTAAATAATATCTTTTTGACTTTCTGTCTACATTAGATGTGTGTCAATTTCATGTAAGAGTTTAAGTGGTCATCCTCGACTCCACCCTCTCCATGACTAACCAGGTCAACGCCGTCTCCTCCTCCTGCTTCAACACCCTCCGTATGCTCCATAGGATCTACAAGTGGATCCCCACTGAAACGAGAAGAACAGTCACCCAGGCCCTTGTCAGCAGCAGGTTGGACTATGGAAATGCCCTCTACGCAGGAGCCTCGGCCAAACTCCTAAGACGGCTCCAACGTATCCAGAACGCCTCTGCACGCCTGATCCTCAACATCCCTCGCCGCAGCCACATCACACCCCACCTGAGAGACCTGCACTGGCTCCCGGTCAACAAGAGGATAACCTTCAAGCTTCTCACCCACGCACACAAGGCACTCCACAACACCGGACCAACGTACCTCAACAGACGACTCAGCTTCTACACCCCCACCAGCCAACTCTGCTCCGCCGGCCTCGCCCTCGCTACAGTCCCCCGCTTCTGAAGAGCGACCTCAGGGGGCAGATCGTTCTCCCACCTCGCCGCCAAGACCTGCAACACCCTCCCCATCCACCTACAGCAGACCCAAGACCTGCTGACCTTCAGAAAACTCCTCAAGACCTGGATTTTCGAGCAGTAGCAGCATTCCCCACCCTAGCGCCTTGAGACCCTCACGGGTGAGTAGTGCGCTTTACAAATGATATAATTGATTGATTGATTGATCGATTGAACCCAGCAGCGCCTGACATACGGTTATACAGTACCCTGAAACTTAGTTGAACTTTGGTTTATAAAAAAAAATTGAATTAAATATAAATTGTCCCTCAAGCTGCAATGACAGCCATGCAAGATTGCCAATTACTAACTGATTGGAAAGCATACCCAACAAGTGGTATCAGATGGTGATTGCTATCTACATAGGTTAACAAATCCCCCACAAACTGATTAGAGCTGTAAGAGGGGTAGTCCAAATGTTGAATAAAATCGAGCTTAGTAAGGTACTTTGTGCTACCCCACATTAAACAGCATGAAAGGCTAGTCTAGATTGTGGGGAGAAGGATGCCTGAGGTTATTCAGCCTGAAATTATCTGAGCCAATCATCCACAAAACTGTCTGATGCCTATGTCATACAGTCTTTTAAGGTGTGTGTGATGACAGGATCAACAGCATAGAGGGTAGTAAAAGAACCAAGGATAGTGTGCATCCATGATCCGGAATCCTAGTACGGTCCAGCACTGCTGCCAAAATGGCATCTGTGCCACAGATAGGATGGAATCCAGATTGAGCAGAGTCAAGGCAGATGAAAGATTCCAGAAAACATGGAAATTAAATATTAAGATTATTTTTAGGGTTTTAGGCCGGCAATGATGCAGACCAGAAGTTGGAAAAACGTTTAGGATCGGCTTTAGTCGTTTAAGCAGGAGAATGACAATCACCTGTTTGAGAGCTAATGTAACGACAGTAAACACAAAAGCAAGATTGAGTGTATATTAAAGAGTAGGAATAACATCAGCTACCTTGCAGATGTACGGGGGGCAAGGTGTAAGGCGGTTTCATGGCTTAGTCATCATACTACTTTCACACATTTTCCTTAAAAAGAGATAAAAACCCGAGAGAAGGTTCCTCACTATTTAAATATTGAAAGGTTTCCATCAAATGATAAAGAAAAAATGGACATTAAAAGCACTGGTATTTGTCTAAAATCCGAGGTGTACCATCACAAAGGATTTCTGGGAAGGAGACTGATTCCATGAAACAGGGTAGGCCAATTATTTGCCAACATCAAAGATGGTCTTGGTGCTGTGGGATGAAATACAGACAATTCACTCTCTCCCTATCCCTGAGGTCTTGTAATTCACTCTCTCCCTATCCCTGAGGTCTTGTAATGGGAGATTAAAATCGGATAGACCTGGCCTATCGACATTTAATAGAGAAGGGCAAAAATCGACCATTGATTATATTAAGATTGAATCTAGATCTTGGGATAGGATCCAACCGCGGAAAGATAGTGACCACAATGCTCTGGTAATGGCACTTAAGCCAGGGAGTTGGGGCCTGTCAAACTACCAAACAGAACACAACCTTGTTCAACAACCTCTCCTGTTACATAACAATAGACTGAGAGTAAAATGGCCCCATATATTGGGTTCTCCAAATAAGCTATCACACATATATCAGCAAGTTGTGCCGTACCTTAATGAAATGGCTGGGGCTGAGACACTGGGTTACCAAGTTGGGTGGGATACGAGGCCTGTTGAAACTCATAACCAGCTGACCTCTAAAATCTTGAGGTGCTTTACCCGGAAGGGAGCACCAAGGAAAAGCCGATTCTGATCCACCCATGGTACAATGCCAATTGTCGTAAAGAGAAAAGAGATTTAATCGAAGCTATTAAGGCTAAGGATAAGCCAAGGATTAAGGAACTCCGGTTGCAGTACAAGCAGGTGTTTGAACGGGAAAGAAAGACCTGGGAGGTCAACAAATGGGAAGATCTGAGAACAGCTCTACAGTATAAGGATTTGAAATCCTTCTGGGCAATAGTTAGCAAAGGTGGCAGGGAGGATAGAACTGCAGTTACCCCTAATATAGCTCCAGCAGTATGGGAAGCCCACTTTGGAACCCTGTATACATGCTCGGGCAATGACGATTTAGCTCCCACAACCCTGTGCCCCCTCCATGAGTATCGATTGGGGGGGTGCAGGAGATTACCATCAGTGAAGTGGAATCTGCTATCGCCAAGCTCCTACCCAACAAAGCGCCAGGGCTTGACAAACTTCCAGGGGACCTATTTTGGTCAGAACCGAAAATATGGGCTCCCTATCTCTGTGTCCTGTTTAATTCCATCCTGATGGGGATGGACCCGCAGATACCTGTGTAGTGTAGTTCCTATATTCCCAATAGGCTCTGCGCATTGAAATAATATAAACAGCAGTGTAGACGTATGACTGAGGTCGACTAGGTCTCTACTGACTATATTAGACTTAATTAGTTTTGCCAGCTAGCTCAGAGGTCACTAGAAACTTTCTCGAATAAACAAGGAGGAGTTTAACTTCCCTGGATAGACAAAAAGGGATTAGCTTCTGACAACCATAAAACATGACAACTTTGCTCCCTCAGAATAAGAGTGTATCTCTAGAGTCGTGTGAAAACAATAGACAGCTATTTTACTCAGTCAATCGTGCATACTTAGTTTCACCAGAGTGCAGAGAAATAGAGAGACAGGCGTTTTCAATAAAAGGTGTTATTTATTGAGCAGTCTTCTTTCTCATGCAAGAGAAATGAATTGCCACAATTGCAATACTTAACATGAAGTAAAGTGCATACAGTAAAAGGAGTATTATGAAATAATACTGTAAAAGCATTTATATGGTGTCTTAGACATATGATACTTTAAAATGGATAAAATATATACATACATAAAAACATTGACTAACATACTCAACTGGTGCTTCTAATCTACACCTACCCCGGTGTACCTGACGTAAGCCTAATACGTGGGAAGGAGTAAGTAAGTTGCAGTTTAAGTTAAGTTGGGTTTTTGCCAAGGAATCTGAATCAAGAATTCTCTCAAGGGTTTAGTCAGCTCCGTACCTGGGTAATAAAAAACAGGAGGTCTGGTATCTCTCTCTCAGGACTCGATATCCCAGCAACCCGCAAGGGCGGCTGGAAACACCGGAGCTGGATTTTCTCGGCTGGAGAAAAAGACTGCGTCTTTCTCAGTGCGTCAAAAGGGAGGGGCGGCGTCCGTGGGCTCTCGCATCAGCTGGGCTCTCGGGCAAGTAGATAGCCGCTCTGCTCCAAACCACCGTGTGTTTGCTTAAGGCAACATTGGTATATTTATAGCTGAAAGGTGCCGGGTTTGACGTAAGGTTGGACATAAGACGTCAATAAAGATGTCACTAAGAACTGGCCGTCTTTCAGTGCTCGCAGGAGTTCTAGGACAAATCAAAACAGAAGCATGGGAATTTCCCAGGTTGCTGGCGGTTTGCTTTGTTTAAAGAACGCGTTGTACTTTCTAGGAGTCTGGGGAAGTAGCCTTGCTTAATTTTGGACTGCATGGGCTATGACTAAATATGGATATGATTCTTATGCCTTTATAAGGATATTATATATTATAGCCACATAAGGGCATAAATCAGGAATATCGAATTAGGGTCCTAGATAGAAATACAACACCCACTCCACGATCTAATGTCCATCATTACTAAAACTAAGCAATAGTAAACATATAATGATGCATGTGTGTTTTCCAACCCACCCCAAAATACATAAATCGCATTTGAAATGGTATATGGTAAATACACGAAAATGAGTATTGGTACTGTACGCTTATTAAGCAGGGTCATCATTCAGTTAAATGCATATATATATCAGCTGAATGAATTGCGAAATTTACACATGAAATGGTTCTGAATACAGAAAAGAAGGTTGAGACCATTCCATTACATATTTATACAAAATGCTGTACATGTGCTAGAGGCTAAGGTAAAATATCGTCTCTAGAGTTCCTAAATTAGAAGATCTGTTCTCTTAGAATAGTTCTTCTTTAAGCAGAGTACTCTGTGCCAGAAAACTCTAAATATTTTGTAAGTGCAAAAAAAAAAAAATTCCCTTTCAGGGGAAAAAACAGTTCCAAATGTTTTCAGTAGCTTTTGTTTATCAAAGCTGAAGGCCGAATTCAGAGTTCCAGGAACGCTGCGTGCTCGTTGTTTAAAAAGTTATTCCCGTTGTTCAGGGGAGAACATCATTTCAGACAGACTCGCAAAAAATTGGTCTACGACATCAGGTGAAAGTTAGACCAAGTTTAAAAATGCTGTAACATTGCATGTGTGAGAATGATTGCTATCATCGATGTCAGGATCAGCAATGCTCACAGAAGGTTGTACCTGTGTGATGCTGCTCTCATCTCGTACTCCACTGCCACATACTCGTAGTGGTGAAGTCTCAACGAATGCCGTCATCAGAATAGGTAGCCGCTGGGGACAACACGATGCATGAGCCGTTACAGGACCTAGCAAGGTATCTGTATCCATTGGTACTGCTGATGGTAGTGTAAGACAGACGTCCAACATGCATTCTTCTCCGCATAGCATACATCGAAGCACAGGTAAGATGCAATCTTGCCAGATTGGTCTGAATGAATGAAACCAGGTCATATTCAGATCTCTTAGCCGGGCTAATCCAAGGACTTTAGTTATGCGGTCCCGGTAGCGTATTGCTAGGATCGTTTCTTCCATCATTGCTGGAGTCTTGTCTGCGGCTTGGCTTGCCATATCGGAGCAAAAGAATCAAAAATAAAATTCCTACTCTGGCAGAGCATGTCCGGGGAAGTGGAATAAAATCTGGACTAAGCGGTACGAGTATAGGGGGGACATTTGTGATCCCCTACCAGTAGACGAACAGGACTTGTCGGATGAAGAGGGGGAAGAGGTGTAGAACACATCATGGAATGAAGCGGCAGGGGGACCACGGGAACTGGGTACACCAAAACACTATAGGGTGGGTTCGAGGGTTGGTCAACAGTGGACCGGGACAACCGAGTCCGCGGAAGCCTGGGTAGTCCCACGTACAAGTTCTACTGGGGGGAGGTTGGGACCAGGTGTGGGGACTCTGGGGAGGGGCCTCTACACATTTAGTTGACACGACCATTTAGACAAACTGCATGACCATAATGTGATTCCTCGAATTGTTTTTGTTGTTGTTGTTCAAAAATAGAAAACCAAGAACATGTACTAACGGACACAATATTGTCAGTACTGTACCTTTTAATTGATGCAATTAAGTAACGATGCATTAACCGTCTTGCTGATCCTAGTCTGATATCACCGCATTTTGCTAACGAGAATGTGATAGTGGCCGGCCCGGAGGGTTGTAGGCCTACAGCTGTGTGAACTTGAAGGGGCAATAAAGGTTTTTGGATTAAAAAAAAAAATATTAATAAAATAAATAAAATTCCTGCTACGAGTCCCAAAAGTAGAGGTAGGCTGCCAAAGACAGAATGGACAAAATTGGGAAAGATGCCCAGAACTGTTTCAAAGGGTGTTAACAGTCCCGCAAAAATTGTCTTAAATACATGTGTGATGCCACTGGTATCTGACATGTTTAAGATTTGGCTTAACATTTCTACGAAATGCACGGGGCAATTTGTTGATAATAAGGAATGTATCTCTGCTGTTGTCCTTGCGACTTGCAGATCATACGTTTCTTTAGACGAGGTCAAAGGCACAGTTGTTTGTAAAAGAATGGATTTCATTCTGCTTAAAGTATCAATTCGAATAGAAGAGATATTCAAATAAGGCCATATTGCTGCCGCCATGTCTGGAGTGCTGTTTGGATACAATACTTGCATACAGCAAGTGGCCATGGAACTAACGCTCACGAGATAGGCTTTTCCTGGCACCATGCCACAAAAGCTGTGGTCATTTATTAGAACGTAGCTGCCGTTGGAAAACTGTCTGAAAAATGGCTCTATCTGTTTTTCAGGAGTGCCGTGCAGGTGACATGAAAGGTTATTTGAAGACCCTTCGCAGGCTCCATGCAAGTTAATACCTTGACACAGAAGTGTACCGCTTAGTGATTTTTTACAATTGTTACCACTAAGAAATATCTCCTTTTTCTTTTCATTATAACATTTATGTGTATAAGGTAATTTCCATGTTGACTTGATGTAGCCTTTACCCAACCTTTCATACTGGCCCGCTATTATATACTCTTGGCAATATTTAAACTGGAAAGTTGTTATCGGAATTGTAATTATTCCGTGTATTATCCATTCAATGACAGGTCTTTCTGACATTGTCAATGGTAATCTCTCAACTTTTTCAATGCTCAGAATCGTATAGTCTGCTCCTTTTCGTGCCAAACTGATTTGTTTATCAGTAAGGTTAAAGATAGAGAATAATGGCGTTACGTTGATTAAACGCCATGGCACGTAGCCCGAACGCAGATTTTGCAACGTCCAGCCAAGCTGTACAATAGAACGTAATTGGGACTGACCATGTTGTAACATTAGTAAGTCCTGCTCTATTATATCAATAGCAGATGGTACAATGCTGTCCAGTGAATATATTCTGGAGGACAGAGTCGTTAACCCGTTGTCCACAACAGAAAGTGATTTTTCCAAATTAATACGATCAATTTCTCGTATTTTTTCTGCTGTCTCAATTTGCATTACTTTCCAAGCTTCGTTGTACGCAGCGTATATACCGGCCGCTATGAAACGTTTTTGACACTGTTTGCGTGGTCCCAGTACGAAATCACGCAAGTCAGCACCGTCTTTAAGTAAAGTTAAGTGTTGCTTAATTTCAGCCAGTGTGGATTTCTGTAGCCATTCGAGGCATAGTTTCCCTACACTGTATGTTGTAACTATCCCTGGATGTTGTCTCTGGGAGTATCTAGGATCTGGCCTGTTTAGTTTTAACCCCTGTATTTTGTCCAGGAATCTATCTTGACAGTTATTTGTGTCTGTGGGCCAGATCAACCATTTTTTCCAATCAGGATTTGTTCTGTTTTGGTGTAAAATATGGGATACGTCTATCTCCACATCTGTAGTACTATTACTATCAGGTATGGGCTTCGGAATAGACGGTTTGTTTAAGTCTTTAATCGTGGCTAGGCCAAGACAGGATGTCTGTTGAATTGTGTCATTCAAGAATATCATTTGTTCTGGGATCATGCAGGCTCTAAATAATGCTTCTAAACCTTGGACCTGCCATTCTTTTGTACCCCAGATGGTTTTTGTTTCAATGTTGTTTTTCCAAAAATCAAAACCAAATGTAGTCATTTTTTCATAAAATGTTTCAGAATAAATCAATTTAGTATTTGTCAACATTGTTTTCATTCCTGTCTTATTTAATATTTTAAAATAAACTGTTTCTGCATCACGTGTGTTAAACCCTGAGAAGTATGGGAATTTCTCATAAAATGTTTTCAAGCTGCTTTTAGGCGGTGTTGCACAATGTTCCCATTGGTTATAATTATAAACATTTCTAGGCTGTGCAGATTTATGCAAATAGTGATGACCAAAATGATTATAGCAATACATTTCTTCATAATTTGATGAACCCTGTAAGTAATCATGGCCCCGATGTAGGTAAAATAGATTTACCGATTTTAAATTACCGAATCATACCGATTCGGTAATTAAAAATCGGTAAATCTAAGGGGTTGAGATGTAGGAACATCCAGATGTTCCTGCTACCGAATCGGTAAAAATCGGTATTTACCGATTCTGTAAATACCGACCGGTAATGTCCCATTCATTCCTATGGGCTTTGAAGCCCATAGGAATGAATGGGGCATTACCGGTCGGTATTTACAGAATCGGTAAATACCGATTTTGACAAGGGTGCAGGGGGTGTCACTTTGACACCCTCTAGCACCCCCAAAAAAGATTCGGGGGCCATGTGGCAGGCATACCTGCCCTAAGGGCAGGTCTGCCTGTCATATGGCACAGGTGTGCATGCACACATGTGCATGCACACCGGAATCGGTTTTTTACCATGAAGTTGGATTTCATGGTAAAATACCGATTCTGTAAGGCTTGTGGGACTCAGAAGAGTCCCACCTACATCTCATTGTTACCGAATCGGTAAAAAATACCGATTTGGTATTTTACAGATTCGGTAAATTTACCGATCGGTAAATTTTCCGAATCTGTAAAATACCTGGACCTACATACCATTTTGTGAATCTCGGTCGGTAACGGCCGAAAATACCGATTTTCGGCCGTTACCGACCGACCTACATCCGGCCCCATGTTCTGTAAATTTTACTGACATTACTAAATCTGACATCATATTGTTAATATTTTCAAAGTCCCAATCATCAGAGAAAGTACTTGGTTTTACAAAGTCACTTAATGAAACCTTAAACTGGTGTGGATATTTCAAGAGCTCAATCGGGCCAAAAATGTCCTACTCAGTTCTGTCCCATGCTACCCCACCGGGTATTGGATTGGCTGTGACGTTCACTGATGATAGTTCTCCTTTTTCGATGTGAGATGACTTGTGAGGCTTTAGGAACAAGTTGATGTTCTGACTTGCTGTGTCCATTGTACTGTATTTTCCTTCAATGAATTTTCCCAAACATAAAACCATGATGAGCCAAAGCAGGAGGAAAAGTACACCAAACACAATCCAAAATTCAATCCATGGAGAAATCAGATAGGTTTCTTTGAGTTGATGAAAGAGTTCAGTTACTTTGTCTTTGAATGTTTTTGTTGCTGGTGTTTCTTCATGTTCACTTGGATCATCAGAAAAGTAATCGAAATTGATGAAGTAGCCAGATGCAGTTCTGTCAATTGTTGGAATTGCTTCCGGATTTTCATTTGCTTTTGGATTTTTCTTTGTTTCACTAGCATAGTCTGAGGCTACATCGTTGTAGACTGGTGTTTTTTGACGAACTGTTGCAATTTGGGTTTCAAGAGGCACAAGTTCCATGGCTTTGTTGCATAGTCCTTTTTTATTCACTGCAGGTTTATCAAATGTGATTAGTCTCTCCGTTTGAACCTCTTGGTTTGTAGCAAATGTTGGTATTCTGCTATTTCTTGGGAGTCCACTGTGCCTACTACTTATTATTGGCCACATGATTGTGGTTTTACCAGGTCGATGGATACAACTCGGTTCTCCTTTTTACCAGCAAGGGGCGGTAGTACTACTGATCTTGTTCCACTGACAGCTAAGACAGGTACTGCTTTTCTGTAAGAAGGCCCAAATTCCTTCTTCACCGCGATCTTCTCTCTGACCAGATCCCCAATCTTTGGAATCCAGACAGGTCTTGCTGGGACAGGTGGTTTTTCTTCAGTGGCTGTTGGCTGTTGTTTTAACTTTATGTTATTCAGGTTTCGTCTTGTTTCATTTAAGTCCTGTAAAACAGCCAAACGGTCTTTGATATCAAAGCATTTTTCTTCTACCACTGAAGTGTGACTATCAAGATCCTGAATATACATTCTAGTACCGAACAATAGTTCGTACGGACTAAGACCTTTTGGAGAATTTCTTGGCAGATTATTAAGACTACGTTGGACACTTGTTAAATGTTTGACCCACCCATCACCCGAACCTAATACCCTCGCCGTTATAGATTGCTTTATGTCCCGCTTTTTTCTTTCCACTACCGCATTTCCCTCAGGATGGAAGGTACAAGAGTACCGCAATGCAATGCCCATGCTGGCCATGGCCTCCTTGTAAGCTCTAGAGCTAAACGCAGTACCCTGGTCAGAATGTAGCATGCCAATTGCGTATGTGCCGATAAAGACTGGCAAATCTTTTATAACAGTTCTGGCGTCAGCCAAGTGCTGGTGTCTGCATTTTAAGTGAATCTAGTCTTAAATATTATGGGACGCATTTTTCCTGCTGGATTTTTGCGTATAGATAGCCTTATGCTTTCTAATAGAAGGGTCCTGGCAATACTCCGGTCGGTTCGCGACTGCGATCTCTGTTGCAGTTTGGACAGCCAATTACAAATTTGTAATGTTGCAGTTTCAGCCGGCCACCAGTATTCTGATTGTAATTTTTTCTGAGATTCCTTGATCTCTCGGTGCCTTAGACCCAATCCCATGTGTGCGTCTGCTATTAAAAAGACTCTCCTGTTCGTGTTTGGAATTACTCTATCCCCCACTCCAGGGATTTGAGCAAAAGGAACGGAGTTTGCATCAATTATGTGTGTATAACTGAGTGGATAGTTCAGAGGTAATGCTGCATAGTCGCCTTTTAAAGACGCTTTCACTGCTAGCATAGTTTCTCCGTCTATGTGTTTTTTAGAACGCTTTTTTGTGGCTACGGAAGCTGGTAGGACCGCTTCCGCTGTGGCGCTGAGAGCCAATGAACTCCCTGCAACGTGAACGCCATCACCTTGATGACTCAGTGTATGTATCACGTGAGTCTTTTGTAGTTTTTTCTGCAAAAGAACTACATGTTCCCAAAGCTTTTTATGCTTTATTGTGGCACCTGTGTCATCTTTGTAATCGTTTTGAACCCAGTTCTGCAAGTCATTGTTGTAAGATTTTACGCAGTAATGCGAATCGCAAACTATTAGTGTGGGGAATTCGCGATCTGCATTTTCAAGCGCCATCTTTAAAGATCTTATTTCAGCTCGCTGAGCTGAACAATTTCTTAGTGATTCAGTTTTTGTCACTATTGGTCTGAATTTACCAAAGCGCCAGCGACCTTTAACAATCGCGCAAGCTGCGTTGTAGGATTTTTCCTCTACATCGTAATGCTGTGCAAATCTGTTCATGTAGATTACACATGTGTATTGTTGGAGAGGCAGAATTTCGATTGGCAGAGGATATTCTTCTTCATATTCTAGATTTTCTAGTTTTTTCATTTTCGGGTCAAATAGTACTTCACGTCTTTTGCAGCAAGAGAATTTTCCCATTGTATCCATTTTGGATCTAATGCCACAGCAGTCAAATTGCGTGGGCTTGTTAATGCCTCAAGGGCTGATTCTGCTGTTAAAACAGTTATTCTTCTGCCTTGGCCTTGGGCTCTTTCTTTTGCTACAGCAGTTTGAACCGCTATTAGAATTTTTTCATTAGAACTGAATTTCTTTTCAGCTTGTGTGTACAAGTGTCATTTGTAAGCTATTGGTACCATTTCTCCCTCATTAGAGGTCAGGTACGTGAATCCGCATCTTCCTGGGATGACTCGGATTACAAGGTTGCGTATGGTTTCGCGAGTTTGCAATTTAGTTTTAGCTAACATGTCTGTTTGCAATGATCTTAAAATTTCTGTGTGTTTCTGAGTCCAATTGATTGGTTTGAAATCAGGTTTTATTAATTCATAGAGAGTTTTAACCCTCTCCGCATAATTTAGAATGTATGTTCTTCGAAATTCAGGAAACCTAGTATTGGTTGTAAGTTCTTCAGCGTTTTAGGTGCTTGGAGTACAGCACACTTCTCTAAGAAGTTGTCTGCTAGGCTTTTGCCTTCACATGATAATTCATATCGTAAAAACAGGACAGTTAGATGGGCAATTCGTGACTTTTTAAAGTTGAATTTGTAACCCTCAGCTGCGAAACCAAGTATTATGGTGTTCACTTTTTTCAAGTGAGTCTCCAGGTCATCATCTGTGAGATAGATGTCATCGACGTAAGATAATGCTTCATTATCATATATTTGTAGTAACTCTGTTACTCTTGCTGAGAATAATCCTAGGCTATTCTTGAATCCCTGTGGGAGTCGACAGAAGTGTTTTTGCGACCCCATTATTGAGGACGCGGTCAAATACCTGCTTTCAGGTGCAATGTTTTGACAAAACAATCCATTAGAGATGTCTAATGTCGTTTTATATTTTTTGCGCATGATGTTATTCATCACTGCTGCACTGTGTGAGTTTTGTACTGCAAATGTTTTGCAGCAGGAGTTTAGGTGTCTGTAGTCCAAAACTAGACGATATGAATCGTCTGGCTTGGAGACAGGAAACAAAGGATTGTTCATTTGTGAGTTGCATGTTTCAATCACCCCCTGGTATTCAAGTTGATATAAGATCTCCCTGACTTGTTTATTAGCTTCTTGTTTAACTGGGTACTGCCTTTGTGCAGTGGGTTGATTTTTTAACTGGATTTTGTGGTGAGGAGAATCCTCATCCCATCCTACATGATTTTTGTATAATGCAGGAGCTTAGGCCACTGCCCATTTTCTTGCATATATGGATTTTTTTATGAGTTGAAATATGATTTGAGAAGGCAGGCATAATCATTTCTTCGCCATGAGGGCACTCCCTGACAAACTCTGGTGGCCAGTCTTTCTCAGCTAACAGAATGTCATAGCCTTTCGAAAGGTTATCCCAGAAGAGACCCCTTACTTTCCTAGTCTTGTCCCCCTCTATACGTAATGTTATTTCATATATTTTATGAGGTTTGCTAACTCTGGTATCTGCAGTTTCCACTTGAATGTATTCATTCGTGTCCACTGTCTCCAGAAGATTCATCAAGATCTTGCGAGCTATTGTCACTTCTGCTGCGCTGTCTAGCATTGTCTGTGCCCACTCTCCGTTGTTCAGTTGTGTCCTCAGTATCCTCGGCATGTTTAATTATTTTAATACTGGCTACCTTCTTTCTTGGAAATTGTAATTTTTTACTTTGATGAGCAGGTTCCTTGTCTTTGGACTTGACGTGCTCTTCTTTGTGTTCTGACCGTCCTCTTCTTTCCGATTTCTGTGAGGAAGTCTGAAAAGATTGAGAGGGACGTGTATCAATATCTTGATATCTATCAGGTTTTCTCAATTTTTCCCTATCTCTAAGGTTGTATCTTTTCTCAGAGGGCTCCATCTGGGGAGACTTGTTTCCTTGGTCCGGAGATCTATCCCTCCGTTGAGGAGACCTTCCTCTGGACTGATATCGTTTTTCTTTGGGAGTGGATTGTTTATTTCCATCCCAACTCTTTTTTGGAGTGTTTAGATTATTTTTAATAAATGTTTTTTCAGGATGTTCAAGTAGTTTGGGTTTTACTGGTTTCCCTCCCAAACTATCTCTACCTAGTTCTTCATAGGATTTTTCTATGATTCTGGCAAGTTCAAATGGTTGGTCTGCTATATCTGATTCTTTCAGTCTCTGGAGGTTTGTTATATCCTCCATTGCCAATTGAACGAATTCTCTATATGCCTTCGTTAATTCTTTTATTTTAATTAAAAGTTCTTCACTTGACATCTTCTCAATGTCCTGATGTTGTGTGTAACTGGCTAGAACCGGCCACGTGGCTCCTGGTCTACCTAGTGGACCGAGCCTGGTGATGTGATTTTTATGTTTTAGGGCGCCTTTAAACCAGAGCAGGTGCTCTTGGTAATTTAGTGGGATTTCAACCTCCTCGAAAGGAGTGTATTCATCCGGAGGTTCCTCTATTTTGTAATAGTGGAATTCTTTTGTTACAGCGTTTGCTGCTGGAAAGTGTATCCATGAATAGAATACCTCTGTCTGCCGATATTCATGGGCCTCTACCACAAATATGACTGTACCACCTCGTGATGTCAGTCCATTTTCTATAAGTTTAATAGTTATAGTTCTTCTTATATTTGCCGGAATGAGTATAACATTCGGGTCATTTTCTTGGAGACTTGTGTCATCCGCTTGGAGTTGAGCTGCTATTCTAGCTGTCTCCCTTTCGTCTTCACTTTCCACCATTTTACTGATAGAAAGTTTTGTTGCAGATCAAGTTTCAAGGGAAACAAAGATTAGGTGCACAATATTTTGGAAAACTGTATCCTTCAACGTTGACTAAACCAAAAACTATACATAGGAATCTCTTCCTACTAAGTTCCGGCGGATTTTAACCTTTTACCCACTCCAGACGTCTTTTGGAGTTTTTTACAGGAAAAAGGGTTCTGTGTGAAAAAGCACGACTGAGTTACTCTAGTGTCTTGCGTTAGATTATCGCCTTACCAAACGTTGGGCGCCATGTAGTGTAGTTCCTATATTCCCAATAGGCTCTGCACATTGGAATAATATAAACAGCAGTGTAGACGTAGGACTGAGGTCGACTAGGTCTCTACTGACCATATTAGACTTAATTAGTTTTGCCAGCTAGCTCAGAGGTCCCTAGAAACTTTCTCGAATAAACAAGGCGGAGTTTAACTTCCCTGGATAGACAAGAAGGGATTAGATTCTGACTACTATAAAACATGACAACTTTGCTCCCTCAGAATAAGAGTGTATCTCTAGAGTCGTGTGAAAACAATAGACAGCTATTTTACTCAGTCAATCGTGCATACTTAGTTTCACCAGAGTGCAGAAAAATAGAGAGATGCGTGTTTTCAATAAAAGGTGTTATTTATTGAGCAGTCTTCTTTCTCATGCAAGAGAAATGAATTGCCACAATTGCAATACTTAACATGAAGTAAAGTGCGTACAGTAAAAGGAGTATTATGAAATAATACTGTAAAAGCATTGATATGGTTTCTTAGCCATATGATAATTTAAAATGGATAAAATATATACATACATAAAAACATTGACTAACGTACTCAACTGGTGCTTCTAATCTACACCTACCCCAGTGTACCTGACCTAAGCCTAATACGTGGGAAGGAGTAAGTAAGTTGCAGTTTAAGTTAAGTTGGGTTTTGCCAAGGAATCTGAATCAAGAATTCTCTCACGGGTTTAGTCAGCTCTGTACCTGGGTAATAGAAAGCAAGAGGTCTGGTATCTCTCTCTCAGGACTCGATATCCCAGCAACCCGCAAGGGCGGCTGGAAACACCGGAGCTGGATTTTCTCGGCTGGAGAAAAAGACAGCGTCTTTCTCAGTGCGTCAAAAGGGAGGGGCGGCATCCGTGGGCTCTCGCATCAGCTGGGCTCTCGGGCAAGTAGATAGCCGCTCTGCTCCAAACCACCGTGTGTTTTCTTAAGGCAACATTGGTATATTTATACCTGAAAGGTGCCGGGTTTGACGTAAGGTTGGACATAAGACGTCAATAAAGATGTCACTAAGAACTGGCCGTTCTTTCAGTGCTCGCAGGAGTTCTAGGACAAATCAAAACAGAAGCATGGGGATTTCACAGGTTGCTGGAGGTTTGCTTTGTTTAAAGAACGCGTTGTACTTTCTAGGAGTCTGGGGAAGTAGCCTTGCTTAATTTTGGACTGCATGGGCTATGACTAAATATGGATATGATTCTTATGCCTTTATAAGGATATTTTTTATTATAGCCACATAAGGGCATAAATCAGGAATATCTAATTAGGGTCCTAGATAGAAATACAACACCTGGCGTGGTGCAGAGATAGTTCCCATTCATAAAAAAGGCTGCACACTGTTACCTTCAAACTATAGGCCTATCAGCCTGATAGATATCAATCAATCAATCAATCAATCAATCAATCAAAGCATTTATATAGCGCACTACTCACCCGGAGGGTCTCAAGGCGCTGGGGGGGGGGGTCCGCTACTGCTCGAACAGCCAGGTCTTGAGCTGCTTCCTGAAGGCGAGGTGGTCCTGGGTCAGGCGGAGGTGGGTCGGAAGGGAGTTCCAAGTCTTGGCGGCCAGGTAGGAGAAGGACCTTCCTCCTGTGGTGGCTCTTCGGATGCGGGGGACGGTGGCGAGGGCGTGGCCGGTCGATCGAAGCTGGCGTTTGGGAGCGTAGAAGTTGAGGCGGCTGTTGAGGTATCCTGGGCCTTGGTTGTGTAGGGCTTTGTGTGCGTGGGTGAGGAGCCGGAAGGTGATTCTTTTGTTAGCCGGGAGCCAGTGCAGGTCTCTCAGGTGTCCGGAGATATGGCTGCGGCGGGGGATGTCCAGGATGAGTCGTGCTGAGGTGTTCTGGATCCGCTGTAGTTTCTTCTGGAGCTTGGCGGTGGTTCCGGCGTAGAGGGAGTTGCCGTAGTCCAGACGGCTGGTGACGAGGGCCTGGGTGACCGTCTTCCTGGTCTCGGTGGGGATCCATCGGAAGATCTTACGTAGCATGCGCAGGATGTTGAAGCACGACGAGGAGACAGCGTTGACTTGTCTGGTCATGGAGAGGGAGGAGTCCAGGATGAAGCCCAGGTTGCGTGCGTGGTCTGTGGGTTTGGGTGCACTGCCTAGGGCGGGGGGCCACCAGGAGTCGTCCCAGGCGGAGGGTGATGATCCCAGGATGAGGACTTCCGTCTTGTCCGAGTTCAGTTTCAGGCGGCTGTTCGACATCCATTTGGCTACGTCTGTCATCCCTTCGTGCAGGTTGGCTCTGGCGGTGGCGGGGTCGTTGGTGAGGGAGAGGATCAGCTGGGTGTCGTCGGCGTAGGTGATGATGTTGAGGTTGTGCTGGCGTGCGATGGCTGCGAGGGGGCTCATGTAGACGTTGAAGAGTGTTGGGCTGAGCGAGGAGCCTTGAGGAACGCCACAGATGACTTCGGTGGCCTCTGATCTGAACGGGGTGAGGCGGACTCTCTGTGTCCTTCCGGCGAGGAAGGAGATGATCCACTCCAGTGCCTTCTCCTGGATTCCGACGTTGCTGAGGCGCTGTACTAGGGTACGGTGGCAGACCGTGTCGAAGGCCGCGGAGAGGTCCAGGAGGATGAGGGCCGCTGTTTCTCCGTTGTCGAGCAGAGTTCGGATGTCATCGGTAGCTGCGATCAGGGCGGCCTCGGTGCTGTGGTTGGCCCGGAAGCCAGACTGCGAGAGGTCGAGGGAACCGTTCGTCTCGAGGAAGGCGGCCAGTTGCTTGTTGACGGTCTTCTCGATGACTTTTGCAGGAAACGGGAGCAGCGAGATGGGGCGGTAGTTCTTGAGGTCGGTGGGGTCGGCTGATGGTTTCTTGAGTAGAGCGCTGAGTTCGGCGTGCTTCCAGCTTTCCGGGAAGGTCGCGGTGTCGAAGGAGGTGTTGATGATGTCCCGCAGGTGGGGTGCGATGACAGCGTCGGCCTTGTTGAAGACGTGGTGAGGGCAGGGGTCTGTCGGAGATCCGGAGAGGATGGAGTTCATCGTGTGGACGGTGTCTTTGGTGCTGATCGGGGTCCAGGCGTGGAGGGTGGTTGTGGGGGGCGGTGGGTCGGTCGTGGCGTGCGTCGGTTGAGTGCTGAAGCTGTTGTGTATGTCCGCGATCTTGTTGTGGAAGTAGGAGGCGAGGGAGTTGCAGAGGTCTTGCGAAGGGGTGATGTCGTTGTTTCCGGCGTTGGGGTTGGAGAGCTCTTTCACGATGTTGAAGAGTTCCTTGCTGTTGTGTGCGTTGTTGTCCAGTCGTTCCTTGAATGCGGTTTTCTTGGTGGTGTGGATCAGTTGGTGGTGTTTTCGGGTGGCGAGCTTGAGGGCAGTCATGTTGTCTGGTGTTGGGTTTCTGCGCCAGGTTTTCTCGAGTGCTCTGCAGTTCTTCTTGGAGCTCTTGAGTTCGTCGTTAAACCATGGGGCTTTCTTGCTGCCGGGTCTGCTGGGCAGGGTCTTCAGAGGGGCGAGGTCGTCTGCGCAGTCGCTGATCCATTTCGTGAGGTTGGTGGCCGCTTGGCTGGGGTTCGTTGTGCTGGTGGGAGGGTTCTTGCTCAGGGAGGTAGCGAGCTGGTCTGCAGTGATCTTGTTCCAGCTTCTGCGGGGGACCTGTTGCTGGTGATGGTGGAACGTGGTCCTTCTCAAGCTGAAGTGGACGCAGCTGTGGTCCGTCCAGTGGAGTCCCGTGGCGTGGCTGAAGGCGATGTCCTTGGTGGAAGAGAAGACCGGGTCGAGCGTGTGTCCAGCGTAGTGGGTGGGGGTGTTGACCAGCTGCTTGAGTCCGAGGTTGGCGAGATTGTCCAGCAGGGTGATGGTGTTGCGGTCGTTGTTGTTCTCCAGGTGGAAGTTGAGGTCCCCGAGGAGGATGTAGTCGGCGGAGGGGAGGGCGTGTGGGCTGATGAAGTCGGCGATGTCTTCGCCGAATTGTGTGCGTGGTCCCGGGGGTCTGTAGATGAGGGTGCCTCTGAGGGTGGTCTTGGGGTTGACGTGGATCTGGAAGTGCAGGTGTTCGGTGGGTGCGAGGGTATCGTCGGTGTCGGTCGTGATGCGGATGGTGTTCCTGTGGATGATGGCGATGCCTCCTCCTGTCTGGTTGACGCGGTCCCTCCGGATGATCTTGTAGCCGTCCGGGATGGCGATGGCGATGTCGGGCGCTGAGGAGGCGTTCATCCAGGTTTCCGTGAGGAAGGCGACGTCTGGGGCTGTGGTGTCAAGCAGGTTCCAGAGCTCGACGGCGTGTCTGTGGACGGAGCGGGTGAAATAGCTCAGAAGTTGATGGGACGAATAATCTTGGAAAGAATCCAGACCTGGGAAGAGGAAAATGAAATTTGGAGTACCCTTCAGGCCGGATTTAGAACAAGTACGTCAACCAACGACCAAATATTCCGACTTCAGGTCCTTTATTGGAGAACAGTGAGTGTGGAGGGTGGCAGCCTCTACCTCATCTCTTGTGGACCTGAGGTCGGCATTTGATCTGGTCCCTAGGGACGAATTGTGGAGAGTACTCTGGGATCTCGGTATTCCACCATACCTCCTGGATGTTTTAAGACGGCTTCATGCAGAAACCTTCGCCCAGGTGACATGCGGGAAACATGGAGAATTGTCAGCCCGCTTCCCAGTACAAAAGGGGTGCGCCAGGGGTGCGTGCTGGCTCCCACCCTCACATGTACAGTTATATCACAATAAGAACAAAATAAATTAATCCAGAGGTCTTTAATGTGTGGTATCTTGGAATGCTTCCCGCCAACACTGCGCCCCTTGCGCCACTTTTGCGTCATTTTTAACATGGGCAAAGTGACGCAAAAGTATCGCAAGGGGCAGATTTACAAGCCTCTTGCGATACTTTTGCGTCACTTTGCCCATGTTAAAAATGACGCAAAAGTGGCGCAAGGGGCGTGTAAATCTGCCCCTGAGTGCCCAGCGTGCAGACACCATTTTGAAAATGAAATTCATGTCCTCTTTTCTGTCCTGAATACAACTCGGTGTGCAATCGCTGGGTGAAACCAATCTGCAGGAATCTGGGTTTTAGAGAATGTGAAAATGCTTTCAGAGTATTTAAATACGACACGCACCCTCCTATCGTTTTTGCCGTCCTCCGTGTTTTAAACGGAATGTGGCTAAAACGTAGAAATCTTCTAATGAAATAAATTGTGATTCATATATCTCATGAATTTAATGTATTCTTCTGATAACTGTAGAGAATGATTTAATGTGATTTTTAGACGTGATGGTTTTATATTTGTAAATAGGTGTGTATATATATGATTATGCTTGTCAGTGATATGTTCTATGTTATTTATTATTGTAATGTATTGTTCTATGTATTTTATCATGCACTTTTATGGTCCACCGTGACCAAAATAAAGTTATCGAAGAAGAAATACAGACATGATTTCGAAAATAAGCACTCTCAGCAACAGTGATGTTGGCTCTCTTAATGCTCAATGGAATAAAATGTTTTTTAGTTTTGAATTTGTTGGCATAATGTTTCTATTAGGTGTCTGTCTGAAAGTTTTTAGGACATAAAGCTTTCAATTAAAATAAGGGGAGAGAGATTTTAACACAGTTGAGTGGAGAGTTTGAGCTGGTCAAGAAGATCAAAGGCCTGAGCCAACTAGCACTGAAGCTACTGAAGGTCACATGAAATAGGGGAATGGGTGGGCATAAAGGGAGGCAAGTTTGATCCATGGACGGAGCTCAAAAGATACGTGAAAGGTCTTGGGTGTGTAGGATGTAAGGTGACCTATGGCAAAGAAGAAAGCAATGAGATCTGTGCAAGGATTTAACAGTAAATCACTCAACCTGGTTGACTTCAATGTAAAGTCAGGCCGGGAATATGCCCTGTCTGAAATGTGATATTTTGCATGTAACTAAGTTAGACAGGGGCATCTAAAAGGGAGCTGACTTTGGATAATCGGATGAATCCATCATGTATATTAAAGTTGTCAGTAATCATTTTTACATTGCTTGGCAACAAAGGGGGTTAATATGTTGGCACAGGTATTCTCCAAAGGAAGCAGCAGATCAGGTGAATATAAAAAAAAAAAAAAGTACTGGGGTACAAAATGCGGTTGGATGTTTCAGGTGTTTCAGACGGAGATAAGAGAAGCAGATAGCTCTGACAGATTGAACTGGCCACAACAACCCCATAGTGGTGATGAAATAGCAAGAAGACTTGTGGTGCTAAAGGTGTTCTACGGGTGTTTTAAGATGGAGTAGAGAACATTGCAGTTTTATAAGACAAGAGATCCCTCTCAGTGTCAGATGGCTGCTCCTCTTCACTCTCAGTGTGACTGACAGATTCGGAGGCACACTGGTGGCTCTGTGCCGACTTGCCCACAGTAGTTGTGTGGTTGCACCGTGTGCAATAGTAAATGACTTCCGGCAGTAACAGCTGACGTGCATGTTGACATCTTGGCCAAAAGCCCAAGGGACAGGCTGCAGATGGATTCAGAGAGTGGAGGAAGGTTGAAAAAAGGGGATCCCAGTCATCCATGCCAGAGCCGCAACTATTGGGAAGAATGCACAGATCAAACTAAAAAGGGGGCTACAATTATGAAGTAAAACTGGCTGAAATAATGAAGCACCGTGTGCAAAATGAGAGAGGAAAGGGAAACCTACAAAAAATGACCGGGTGGCCAAATACATTGAAGGCGCCTGCTTCCGCGTAATTTTGCTACCTGAACATTGTGCACGTAAACACGTATGGTATATATTTTTCAAGAGGATTTTCATTCATACATAGGCACTGTAGGAGTAGAAGCTCAAAGAGACACTGAATATGAGCAACTTCCTATTTAATATCTAGATTAGTACTAACATAAGCATTGTACTGTCAGTATCATGGTACACGATTTACAAAGCATGTCTACCATAATTCTAATGTATAAAAATATACAAAGCTATTTTCTCCTTCCTAGATGCCATATGTCATCCCTGGGCCTGCATTCATAACTCTACTCACACTAATCTCAGCACCAGATTAATTTTGAATTGGAAATTGTACCATGAATGCATTCTTTCTCAGCCTGTTCATATGCAGGGGAGCCCTTTAACAGACAGCCTTCCTCCTGCTGGACCAGGAAGCACTATATATTGGGTTGGATAGCAGGAGCTTTTCTGGAATTCAGTATTCAATCAATCAGACATTTGTAAAGGCTCCTCAAGAGTGACCTTAATTTCATTTTCAGCTGGACAGTCATTGCAGGGAGCAAAGAGAGCCAAACTGCACTCTCATCGCCGGAGATTTTTGGATACCTTCACATAAAGGAGTCAAATTGTCAATTTGAAGTCCAAGCATCGGGAATTTTGCTTCCAAAAGAAGTATTGTCTCAATTACTTGCTGGTAATTGCATTACTCTGAGTCCTACTCCCTCACTTCCATTATTTACATAAGTGAGGCATCCCTGTCTCACCAGACACCCATACCACGTGATTCATCACGAGGGGGCTATAAGTAGCCCCCACCCCCCTCAAAACTCCTGTATTACCACAGAGACCGAAACCATACCAAAAGGTTGGCCTGGACTACCAGGGAGGGAGGGAGGGATGTAAGTAATGGAAGCGAGGGAGTAGGACTCAGAGTAATACCGGTAAGTAATTGAGACATTACCTCCTCGTCCCTCCCTCACTTCCATTCGTTACTTAAGTGAGAAGAACAAAGCCAAACAGGACAACCAAAGAAGGTCTGCAAAAAAAAAACTGCTTTATTAAAAAACACAGACAACAGGGAAAAACCACTATTCAGGAATCATAGTGGAAAGAACCCTGTACCCCAAAACATCAGCATGTTCAACCTCCTGGCCAATCCGGTAATGAAAGGCAAAGATCAACGGCGAAGCCCAGGTGGCAGCCCGACAAATTTCAGAAATGGAAGCCCCTTGGACCTCCACACATGATGCTGCCATGGACCGAGTGGAACAACCCTGAACCCCCAAAGGAGAAAGGTTCCCCCCCGCCTTGTACGCCAAAAAACTCAGAGACCGTACCCAATGACTCAAGGAAGGAATAGAAGGATGCAAACCCCAATTCACAGGCCCGAAAATAACAAAATGGGAATCAGGCAAATGGAAAGGAGCGACCCGTTCCAAATAGACTAGGAGAGCACGCCAAACATCCAAAGAGTGCAGCCGCACCTCAGACTCAGACGCCGGAGAATCAAAAAAGGAAGGAAGGACCAACACTTGAGCCCTGTGGAACTGAGAATCCACCTTATGACGAAAGGAAAGGATAGGCTGCAAAACACTCCTGGCTTCTAAAACCTGACAAAAAGGATGTTTAGAAGAGAGAGCGCCCAGCTCACCCAGGCGGCGAGCAGAGGAAATGGCCACCAAAAAGAAGGTCTTGAAGGACAAAAGGCGCAGATTCACAGAAAGCAAGGGTTCAAAAGGAGGGGACATCAAAGCGTCTAAGACCAGAGACAGATCCCAGGTGGGAAAATGCTGCAGAGGGGTAGGAAGAACATTACCCAAACCCTTAAAAAGGCGACTAACCAACCCATCAGGATCGGAGAGATTGCCCCAAGAGCTCCAAAACGCCTTAATCGCAGCCCACTGTAAACGAAGGGAAGAAGAAACTTTCAAGCCCAAGGCAGCAACCCCTGGAGAAACCGCATCACCTCAAACAAAGAAGAGGAAGCAGGGTCCAAACCCCTGTCCCGACACCACCGCTTGAAAGAACGCCAGTGTCTCAGGTAAGACTTGTTGGTTGACCTCCAAGCTGCCAAGCGCATCCAGACCAGAACATCCCGCTGCAACACCGGGAACACCAAAGGGGACAGAGACAGAGGCACTAACTACTTCACCTCTGACCTCATCTCCACCAGAAGAGGAAACCAGGAGGCACAAGGCCAAGCCGGAGCCGCCAGAATCACCGGAACCCCCAAGGAATGGACCCGCGAAGGAAGCAGAGAAGAAGGAGGAAAGGAGGAAAGTCACACAGAAGCCCGCGAGGCCAGGAGTAAGAGAGAGCATCCACCGCCCAAGCCGAACTCTCCCGACTGCGGGAGACAAACCGGGCCAACTTGGCATCACCCAGACACGCAAAGAGGTCCACCACCGGAAAACCCCAACGCACCGTCAAATCCGCAAACAACCCCTGATGGAGGCAGAAATCCAGAGGACGGGATGGCTCTGCTGAGAGCATCCGCTAGGGAATTAGAAACCCCCCAAATGTGAATAGCCGAGAGAGCCACAAGATGAGACTCCGCCCAACCGAACAACTGTGACGTCACCAGAGCCAGAGACGAGGACCTGGTCCCTCCTGTCTGTTTACATAAGCCATGGCAGTGACGTTGTCCGTCCGAATGAGAACAACTGAACCCCACAGAAACTGGGAGAAGGCCAACAGAGCCAGACGGACCACCTCCAACTCCCTCCAGTTCAAAGAACTCCTGCCTCGAGAGGGGGACCAGAAGCCCCTGGTCCGATAAACCCCCAGCCAGGCCGCCCACCCTGAGAGGCTGGCATCCATGGTGACCACCACAGGAGCCGGAGGAGAGAGAGAGACCCCCTTTATCAGATGATCCCAACCCAACCACCAACCCAGAGCCGACCTGATCAGAGGGGAGATTGGAATCGGCAAAGAGAGGGGAAGGCAATGGGGAGACCAATGCTCCAGAACATGAGCCATCAGTGTGCAAATGAAACCTGGCCCAAAGAACCAGAAAGAGCGTGGCCGCCATGTCCCCCTGCATCTGGAGCCAACGACCCGCCACCTGAACCGGACCGGACAGAAGAGACAGGATGTGTGATTGAATCTTGTCCATCTGAGCCTCAGGCAGAGTGACCACCCCCAAATTCATCTGAAAACAAGCCCAATGACGAGACGATCCTGGGAAGGAACAAGGAAGGACTTCCCCACATTGATAAGAAAGCTTTGCCCCCTCAAAACGGCCAGCACCACCTCCGTGTGACTGAGAGCCAACCAGGATGAGGGAACATGGACCAACCAATCATCCAGGTAAGGATGGAGAAATACCCCTGGGCGTGGACCAATGCGACCAAAGGAGCCAGAAGCTTGGTGAAGACCCGTGGATTGGACTTCAACCCGAATGGCAAAATCGCAAACTGGAAGTGAGAGTCGCCGATTGCAAAACATAAAAACTTCTGATGCTCCAGAGCCACCGGAACATGAAGGTAGGCATCCTGCAGATCGATAGAAGTTTTGAAGTCCCAGGCCCCCCCAAAGGAATGATGGATTGCAAGGTCACCATCTTGAAGTGAACAGTCCACCCCAACCATTCACCGTCTTGAGGTCCAGAACCGGCCGGTACCCCCCTGACACCTCCTGGATCAGAAACAAAATGGAATAACAACCCTGACCCCGTTGAGCCAGGGGGACTGGGACGATCGCCTTCTTCTCTAGAAGATCCCGAACCCCTTCCAGAAGAGCCATTCACTTCGCCGAGGACCTGGGGACAGGAGTACGGATGGTGCCCCAGCCGGGAGGAATAGCAAAAAAAGTCGATAGGATAACCTCTCCTGATAACACTCAACGCCCAGCGATCCTTCACATCCAGACTCCAAGCCTCCAGGAAAAACAACAGCCTTCCGCCCACAGGTCTCAAGGCTGCCACGCCGTCGTTGTCAGGACTTCGCTTGAAGGCATCCAACTGACCCTTGGGACCAGCCACTGGAGCCGCCTTTTTGGGCTGGAACTTACGCCGACGGTCTGAAAAGGCTTTTGAGGACTGTCGGGAAGGCTGGAAAGAAGAGGCAGAGGAAGGAGCCAGATTACAGAAGCGACAAGAGCGAGATGCAGACGGTTTGCCCTTGTAATGCAGAGCATGCTTACAGTCCTTAAAAGCTTTTGTGATCATACTGTCCAGCTGCTCACCAAAAAGCATCTTGACGTCAAAGGGGACTTCTCCAAAGAATCTGCCTTCCTGTCCCGCATCCACAGGTTCCTCCGAGCCAGGACTAAGGAACCAGAAGCCATGGCAGAAGAACGAAGCACATCCATAGTGACGTCAGCCAAGAGCTTGGCCTAGTGTTCCATGTGGACAAGCAAGCCAGAGCAGTCCGACTCGTCCTGGATAGCCTTGGCCAGTTTCCCAAAGTCAGATACCAATGACTTAGATGTTACCAGCAGAGAAGGCATTCTTCAGCACCCCATCCACCTTTTTATCAGTAGCATCAGGGGGAGAACAATCCTCAGGATTAATTGCAATACGACCAGTCAGGGTGGCCAACATGGCATGCACTTTGACAGAGTGAGGAAGAGAAACCTCCCCCTCCTCCAAGGAGTACAGTTTCTGCAAGAAATGAGGAACCGAGGAGGGCTCCGGATCACGCCATTTCCCAGAAATCAAGTCCTTGATGCGCCCATAAAATGGCATTGCGAGAACAGGGGGTTTAAAATACTGAGGAAATATGTAATCCGACCCCTCAGGCACAGAAAAGGGGGAAAACTCCAAGTTCTACCTAATGTGCTGGAGAATCGCAGGAACCTCCTCCCTACACACAAACTTCCCAGAAGAGGTAGAGGGCTTGGCAATGCCTGAAGAAGAAGAGTCTTTGGAAGGAGAGTCCACCACACCCACCGCAGAATGAGAAGACTTGCGCTTGGCAGGAACCCTGGACTCCAGAGCGCTAGCCACAGCCGCCTCAATCATGTCCTGGACCTCAGAAGCAGACAGCAGGGCCGCAGAATCCCCCGAACCAACCAACTGGCACCAAAACTAGGGGGGAAACCAAGAAAACCAATCAAAAAAGAGAGAAAAGCGGAACCACCCCTTCAAAATACAGAAATTCAATAAATAAACACATGTGAAATGATAAAAAACTGCCTCGCACGAGGCCCTTACTGTAAAGATGAGCAGAAACAGCCAACCGAGGATGCCAGGCGAAATTCCTCTGCCGCCGCTTCCCTTTCCGGCCTCCAACCCGGAAAGACAGCCCCAGCCACACAGGGCCGGCGACTCCGTCAGCCGGACCCGCCCGCTCCACCGCCAAGGGAGCACCGCAAACGCCAGACACGGCAAGGGAAGGCACAGCGCTGCCGAGGCTGGCACCACCAGGCGCGGCAGGCAGAAGAAATCATGGGAGAAGACCACCCACGAAGGAATGCAAAAAAAGAAATTCAATCGACGAAATTAGGAGAAGACCGCAGCACCGCAAACGGCCAGCGTGTGGTACGCGCGTCTCAACAGATGAGACAAAAGAAAAACACGAGGTTTCAGGTGGGTGGGGGCTACTTATAGCCCCCGCGTGATGAATCACGTGGTATGGGTGTCTGGTGAGGCAGGGATGCCTCACTTATGTAAGGAATGGAAGCGAGGGAGGGACGAGGAGGTAATGTTAAATCAACGAATCTATCAGGAAATAGGACATTGTCAAGAGTATGATGTGGATATGAAATACCTTTGTAACGGAGTAAAAATTTGAACTCCGTAATTACATCCATTGCACTCCAGTGGAGTCACATATTACCCCTCTTCAAATGAAGTTTGATACTTCGTAAGGCAGCAATGCGCAAAATTTATGTAACTACATATTAAAGAGATAAATGGGCAGTGAAGCGCGGGCTCTAAACGTCGCACGGATGGCGGATCGGCCATAGGCGGCGACAGTGCTTTATAAACACCCGGCTGGAGCTGTAGTCATGGGAGCAGCATGAGATGCATAACAGTACATGGAAGGATCAGACCTTAGTAAAGCAGAGGTTGGCGCACCTGTGACACTGCCTGCCAGTGGTGCTACAATACTCTGGGGACTGACTGCGTGAAGGCAGAAGAGGCATCCCGCAACATACCAGAGACAGCCAGACGGGCAGGGGGAGATTCACAGTGCCAAGTTATAATACCACAAGTCACCCAGATTTACTGTGAGGGGCGCACCGTCCTTGAGATAGGCTTGGAAGACGCGCCTACTCTGTAATACCGGTTGGCCGCGCTCTACTCCCATAAACGCCTTGACAGAGGAAAAAAGCTTCTCAGGGGGAATCCCAGGAAAGCCCCATTTTACTGTTGCTCTTCGCGGAGGCCTCTCCTCACCATCCTACATCATTGGGTGATCCAGGATGGGGAAGCCGGATGCGTGCCAACCACGTCTGACCTTTGACGCAAAGAAAAACACTTGCCTACAGTCCGCAGAGGTGGACAATGGTGCCGAAGGGCCGCTGCAGGTATCACAGCCCACACAAGGTGAAGACATGAAGGCGATCCTGCTCGAGGTGTGACAGGGCTTCGCGGGTATTGCTGACAAAATGGGGACGATGACCACGCGCATGGATGCGATAGTCCACAAAATAGACAGTCATGAAACACGCATAAAGGAAACTGAACAACGCATATCAGAGACTGAAGATACTACAACCCGCATCCAAAACAAAGTGACGCAAATGGACAAGCTACTTAAGATTATTGCTGCCAAGAATGAGGATATTGAAGCACGAAGCAGGAAGAACAACATTTGCGTACTGGGAATACCAGAAAGTCCCAACACGGTAAAAATGGAGGAATACATCGAGAGGTTACTGCTGGATGTAGTAGGTGCGGAAACTCTTTCCCCTCACTTCATAGTCGAAAGGGCCCATCGATCGATTAGGCCGAAGCCACCCCCTGGAAGCACGCCAAGGCACATCATTGTGCGTCTACTGAATTATAGGGATAGAGATGTAGCCCTAAAGGTGGTGAGAGAGAAGAAACAACTGCACTTTGAGGGGGTCCCCTTCACCATATACCCTGATTTCACTGCACATGTTCAAGAAGAGCGACGCCCTTCTACTTCCCGCATTTCTTCGGGTCATGTATCAAGGTAAAGAAATGTTCTATCCAAAGCCTCAACAAGTTGGAGACTTTCTAAAACACCTCAAAAGACAATAGACAGCAATCTCCATACCAGAAGATTCGCCACGGTTACATTCACTGAACATAGACAGAGAGATAACATAACGGATGGCTACCTGTTGTTAATTCGCAAAGCATCATGGACACTGCGACAGACGCTCGCGTAATATGACTCCGCACCACTTGGGCACGTGAAGTTGGGGGCGAGATCTACCTTTGTAGTGTTTTATCTAGGAAACCTGAATCGATATTCCTATTTTATGCCCTTGTCCGGTTATAATCAATAATATCCATACAACGGCATAATAATCATATCCATAATTCAGTCGTGGCACATGCTGTCACATTAAGCAAGGCTACTTCTCCGGCCCCCTAGTAAAGCACACCGAGTTCTCTAAACAAAACCAAGCCTCCAGCAACCTGGGAAATCCCCCTTGCTATTGTTTTGATTTCGTCCTAGAACTCCTGTAAAGCACTGTAAGAACGGCCAGTTCTTAGTGACATCTTTATTGACGTCTTATGTCCAACCTTACGTCAAACCCAGGCACCTTTCAGGTATAAATATACCAACGCTGCCTTAAGCAAACACACGGTGGTAATTCTGGAGCAGAGCAGCTATCTACTTCCAAGAACCCAGCTGATGAGAGAGCCCACGGACGCTGCCCCTCCTCCTTGACGCGATGAGAAAGACGCTGTATTTTCTCCTGCCGAGAAATCCAGCTCCGGCGTTTCCAGCCTACCCTCGCGGGTTGCTGGGATATCGAGTCCTGAGAGAGCGATACCAGACCTCCTGCTTTCTATTACCCAGGTACGGAACTGACTAAACCCTTACAGAGAATTCTTGAGTCAGATTCTTGGCAAAACAAACTTAACTTAAACTGCTACTTACTTACTCCTTCCCACGTATTAGGCTTAGGTCAGGTACACCGGGGTAGGTGTATTTAGAAGCACCAGTTGAGTACGATTAGTCAATGTATATATGTATGTATATATTTTATCTATTTTAAAGTATCATATGGCTAAGAAACCATATCAATGCTTTTACAGTATTATTTTATAATCCTCCTTTTACTGTACGCACTTTATTTTACCATGAGTATTACAATCGTGGCAATTCATTTCTCTTGTATGAGGAAGAAGACTGCTCAATAAATAACACCTTTTATTGAAAACGCCCGTCTCTCTTTTCTCTACATTCTGGTGAAACTAAGTACGCACATTTGGCTGAGTGAAATAGCTGTCTTTTGTTTTCACACGACTCTAGAGATACACTCTTATTCAGGGAGAGCAAAGTTGTCATGTTTTATGGTTGTCAGAAGCTAATCCCTTCTTGTCTATCCAGGGAGGTTAAACTCCTCCTCGTTTATTCGAGAAAGTTTCTAGTGACCTCTGAGCTAGCTGGCAAACCTTAAGTCTAATATAGTCAGTAGAGACCTAGATAACCTCAGTCCTACGTCTACACTGCTGAATATATTATTCCAATGCGCAGAGCCTATTGGGAAAATAGGAACTACACTACACCTTCTGATGGAACACAAAATCCAAAGGCAGCCAGACACCCTCGAAGCCCATCGGGGGACCTGCTTGACAGCCTGGAAACCCTTCAACAACGAGAGGTACCCGTGGGCCACCCAGAAGAACTTCCCCCTAAGGGAGATCCCCTTCTCAGTTTTACTCTGGTCACTGACTAGAGACGTTCAAAGTAATGGTTTGTTTACTGGGTACCAGGGAGGTGGGTGGGTTAATTGTAACTGGCATGTTTGAGATGCTTCAGTGGGGTGGTAGGGTTATGGGTTAACAAATGTTTTGACAAGCGTAATGCACACCACTTCTTTTGTAAATATGACTCTATAATTGCTCGATCATCGCTATGTATAACCTTGCAGTATAGCAGGTACAGCATTACAAGTGGACATGGTGGACCCGGTGGATAGATCCCAACTGAGAATAATGTCCTGGAACGTTAGGGGCTTAGGGGACCTGAGAAAATGCAGACAGATCCTAGCCTATCTGGATCAGCAACAGATATGCATTGCTCTGCTTCAAGAGACCCACATCAATCCACAATCTCCCGCCACGTTTGCTAGTAGGTAGGCAGAAAGTAGACTATTTTCCTCATATTCCTCTTATGCTCGTGGCACGGTTATATTAATAAAAAAACAGACACCTTTTGCACTGGCAGGCGCGATAACAGACCCCCAAGGGAGATATACAATAGCATGGGGACGCTTGGTCAGGGATTTGGTCATGATAGCAAACTGTTATGGCCCTAATGTAGACACTCCGGAGTTCTTTATGAACATCTGAGGGAAAATTGTAAACGTAGGATTTACTCACATAATATGGGGCGGGGACTTTAATGTAGCCCTTAACCCGGTTCTGCATAGGTCCAATACTGCATCACACCATCATAATAACTCTCAAGCGGTTCTACAGGGAATAATAGACGAAGAGGGTATGATAGATAGTTGGTGCTACACTCACCCGCAAGTCAAAGAAGGCATGCATTTCACAGTATATGCTGGGATATGGGCTCGATTAGACTATTGCCTGCTCTCAAGGGGACTGGGATCGGTTGTCCGAGAGGTCGTACATCCGGCCAGAACGTTTTCAGATCACTGCCCTGTGAAGCTTACACTCATACCTCCAGGATATGATAAACCCAGACCTAGCTGGAGGTTGCAACCCAACGCTCAGGTGGATGCGGTTTTTCACAGTGAACTGGGAGAGGTGGTACAGGACTTCTTCCTAAGAAACAAAGTTTCAGTGGACAGTGTGGTGATGATATGGGAGGCCTTCAAGGCCACAATCAGAGGGTTCTGTATCTCAAAAAGCTTTGATGTCCTTAGGGATATACGGGGAACACTCATGAAATTAGAAAAAAAAACCTGAAAGTGCTGGAGGTACGGATGGGGATGGGGGGAAACAGGACGGGTGCAGAATGATTTTCGGGAAACACTGTCAGAATATGAGGATGCCTCGGCACAAGAGGCAGGGTTCAGAGGACGTTATTGGATGGCCCACAGATATGGTGAGGGTGAACGGCCAGGAAGGGAGTTAGCTTAAGTAACTAGGCGCCCTCAGTTCTCGACTCACATAATGGAAATTAAAGGGCCTGGGGAAATAATACAGAGGGACACAACTGCCATACTTGACATATTTACATCACATTATAATACGCTATACACCACACAGCAAATTGGGTCAATGGATCTAGATTGCTTCTTGGGAGAATTGGCACTTGGGTGGCTAAATGATACACAGAGGGAATTCCTATGCATCCCTTTTGAGTTGGATGAAATCAGAAAGGCTATAATGCAGCTGAAAAATGGGAAAGCACCGGGTCTCAAAGGCATTTCCTCTGAATTCTATAAAATTGATATTGATATTATGGCCCCAGTTCTTAAAGAAGTATATGAGGAATCCTTAGACATAGATGTGCTTCCCCCCTCGATGAGGGAAGCGCTAGTTACATCCCTCTCGAAACCCATAAAGCCCCCTACTTTCTGTGACTCCTACAGACCGCTGTCACTTATAAACTGTGATATGAAAATATTAGCTAAGGTCCTGGCTAATCGGTTAACTCTTTTAATGGACAAACTCATCCTTCCTGATCAGTTGGGGTTTGTCCCTGGGCGACTCACCACTCATAATCTTCACGCATTGCTCCCTTTGCTCCAGAATGTAGCACCTGAATTCCCACTAGCTGCAGTCTTTCTGGAGGCCACTAAGGCGTTTGACTCTGTGGAGTGGGATTATCTCTTTGGAGTACTACAGATATGGGCTTCCCATCCCTGTTCATATCTTGGATCAGATTACTATATCACCAGCCCACTGCCAAAGTATTGATTAATGGTCCCCTTTCCCCCGCGTTCTCCATCACGAGAGGTACCCGGCAGGGATGCCCGCTATCTCCACTCTTATTTGCCATAGCAAATTGAGCCACTGGCATCCAGGCTATGTCAGCACCATCAGGACAAGGCTTTTCGCTGTTGTTTACGTCAAATTTTGATTTTTCTTTATGCAGATGACGTTACTCTATATGTTTGAGATCCCCAACAAAGCATAAACCCATTATTGCTGGAATTCATTGTCTTTGGCGGGCTGCCCGGGGTTACTATTAACTGGGGAAAATCCCAGGTTTCTCCATTGACACCGGTGGTTACTAGATTTGCTCTTGACTTACCGATGGAATGGGGCGATTCCGACCTTAGGTATCTGGGTATGCTGCTGACCAGCGACAAAGAAAATATCATATGTCTCAATTACAGCACTGCTATCACACGACTCACCAGCAATGTAACCATGTAATTTCTTTGCCTCTCTCGCTCGCAGGCCGCGCTTCCCTGATAAAAATGTTCTCCTGCAGTTCTTGTATCTCTTCATAAATATACCTTATGAACCTGGTGCATATTTTTTTTAAACTCTTCGCACTGAATTACTCAGATTGCTCTGAGGAGGTAAGCAGCCGAGGCTCAAATGGTCCATACTCACGAAACCCTATGCCCAGGGAGGCTTTGATGTTCCCGACTTTGAAGTCTATTTTTTAGGGGGGCAGGCTTATTATGCTTACTATTGGGTCAATCTCCCCAGATACATGCCGCAAGTGGCTACAGAGGATTGGCTTGCTGACCCCATCCCTCTGAATGGTATCATACATGCACCTATTAGAACTCACACAACGTCACCCACTATAGTTACGGGCACTGTTGATGCTTGTAACCTATCACAGCCCTCCTTGGTTCCCCCTTATAATATTCATTGCGGCTTTCACTTTACTATCATCCTTGCGTGCCGTTGTTGCAGGAAAAGGGATTTCGCAAATTATGCAAACGGGTTAATGTTACTAACTAGGGTGACCTTTTTCACAACGGTATGTTTCGCACTTCAGAACAGTTATTTCATGGGATTCGGCCCTCGCCTCTCGATTTTTTCCTCTATGTCAGACTCAGACAGGGTGTTCGGTCGGTTATCCCAGGCTTCCCGCGGGAGCCTACGAACCTCACCCCATTACACCAAATGCTAGGATCCACGGATGGCAAGCACCGGGTATCCGGACTTTATTATAGCATACACACTCAACAAATGGAGGCTACCAGCCCAGCCCACTCACACTGGAATGTGGACCTAGGGAGAGAGGTGACTGACGAACAATAGACGTACTGTTGTCTTCAAACCTCACAAATTTCCGCTAGCTGTAGAATGAGGGTCATACACTATAAATTACTACATCGCCTGTATTATACACCTGCCAAAAAATACAGATTTTATCTATCTGATAATGATCTCTGTGAGAGATGTAGAAGGCCGGGGGCTGGATTCATTCATTTCGCATGCGAATGTCCTACAATACGGGAGTTCTGGGAGCAAGTTTTTGGGGCGCATGAGAAGATGACAAATAACACATTGGAGAGAGATCCCTTGATGGCACTACTAGGCTACACCGCACAGATACTCAAATCATATTGCAAATTCACTGCCATGTTATTTCTACTAACCAAGCGCAGAATAGCGTGCAAATAGGGCAGGGGACGGGCTCCGTAATTTAAGGTCTGACTGCAAGATTTGATCTATTGTCAGGAGCAATTGACTACTTATGCTGAAATGCTTCCACATGGCTCTATGCCCAAGGATATATGGGTCCTCTCCAAGGCTATCTCCTCATGCAAGAATCGGATGGGTCGGAAATCCCCCCCCATTTCGGGAAAGTATGCTTAACTGATGTATGACATATATTTTCCTTTATGCCCCATGCTCCCCTCCTCTCTGCTAAGTTTTATGACATGCATTCCATTATCATTGTTCCACAATATGGGGTCTTCTACTTCATCAATGCTACTTGAAATCTTAGGACGTACAACATACGAGACACGTAAGTAATATGGGGCTGCATGCTTACTGTAGTGTATCCCTGATGTTCCAAATGCACTTCTACTGCAATATTCACATACTGTGTTGCTATGCTGTAATTGTATGTTATCCAGGATATGTTCATTTGCTTTATTGTTATTCCATGGAGATGGGAGAGATCACAAGGCCAGACAAACGCATGTCACTACTATGGTTATCAGCAGCTGTATTGTTTGTTACATATGACGGAAAATCCTAAATAAAAGTGAAAAAAAAAACTACATAATAAATTACACTACAATAGGTATCAAAAATACATGTTCAAGAACTTGTGATATAATTTTCCCATGTAAAGCCACTTCCCATATTTGCACTCTGGGAAGCTGTATGGGTGATCTTTGCAGAGGCAGCTCTCTTAAGGGGGTAACATTTATAGTAATTTGCAAAACCACATTCATATTCATTAACCATAGGCTGGGCCCAGACAGCTGGCTACAAACACAGTATTGGTAAAACATAAAAAACAGTGACTAAGATGAAAGCAGTAGAGCATTGAGCACCTAAGAGCAGAAAAAAAAGTCAGCATTTCAAAAAACAAAACCCCAAAAAACCGACGTCAAGTATTTGTGGTTTTATTATCGAAAATGTTTCGTGAGGAAATGTGTGCTGCGATTGAGAGGAAATGCTCGCTTCTAAAGCATACCATTTTTTTGGAACAATTTTATTCCAATTTCTTTTTTTACAGAAAATGCTCATGTTAATAGTGCACATTGCAAAGTTTTTTCCCCACAAAGTAAGGGCCTCATTTACAATATCCCCCCCTGCTATCTCTGATGCACAGGACGAAATGCGCAGGAAGAGTTGGGCGCCTGATGGGACTTATCAGGCCTACATGGTACAAGGGCAAGTTACATTGAGTACCAAGAGCCCTCGCCCTAGAGAAACTTGATTGTTCCAACGTCCTACCTCTCTGTAGGCGGGAAGGAATCGTGGGGCATATTATCAAGGGGGTTTATCTCCGCTTTTTTGGCTTTAAAAGCCAAGAAAGCGGAGATAAAATTATCTCCCTATTACCTAGCTGTCGCTAACACCAGTTAGCGACAGCTAGTAGGAGATAGCGACCATCTTGGGCCCCACTTTGCATGTCAGTGATATTGATCACTAATGACATGCAAAGTGGGCGTGCCAAGATGTTAGCGACTGGAAACAGTCGCTAACATCGCTATCTCCTATTACCACCTTTTGGAGATATTCGCGCTAAGCGTGAATATCTCCAAAAGCTAACACCTGCCCCTGAGCAGTTCTTAGCCATGTTATCCAATGGGTGGTGGATAACATGGCTAAGAGCATTAGCTCGGTAATGCATGAATATCGCTGACTTTTCTTATTTATGCATTGCGGCCGTTTTTGGTAATACCAAGGTTTATCTGCGGTAAAAATCGCCGCAGCTTAGCGGTAAAATTTTCTCTCTAACCAAGCAATATCGCTATTGCTTGGTAATATGCCCCCGTGTTCGCCCCTGGCAGTTCCCCCCAAAGGGTGTTCCGCCCTTAGCTCTTGTCGCAGATTGCTCTGCAGAGGTTATTTGTTAATGTTGGGATGCTGGGAGGGGGGAGGGATTGTATTTGCTGGCATGTTCGGTATCCTTCAGTTGGAGGAGGGGGGAACGGGTTGTTCATGGGGGATACTTTGGTACATAAGACATGCTACATCAGACAAACAAGGTTTAGATAGTCAATATGACGATCATTGTTTAATAACGTTCTTGAATGGCTAACGCATTATTTGCCCAAGGGCTAAAAGTCCTCACTTGGAATGATAGAGGGCTTGGCGACCCTAGAAAGCGCCAGAGGGTTTTGTCATATCTAGAGAGCCACCGGATACAAATTGTGATGCTCCAAGAAACCCATCTCAACCCTCACCACACACACACCTTTGCATCTAAATGGGCGGGTCATCAAACTTTTTCATCCTATTCATCATACTCCAGGGGTACAGCCATAAAAAGAACACCCCTTTTGTGGTTGCCGGCACGGCCAAAACAGGCAGGGATGGTATTGCATTGTGTGGGGTAGAATGGGTCCCAAATCTGTCAATTTGGCGTGCTATTACGGCCCCAACATTGATGACCCGGAGTTGAGCTGTGGGGAAAGATACTAGGAATTGGCTCCACTCACATAATATAGGGTGGAGATTTCTATGTAGCTCTTAATCCAGGTAAGGACAGGTCTAATCCCGCACCACATCACTATACTAAGACACAAAAATACTGCAATGCATAATGGATGATGGAGAGCTGTTGGATGAATGGCGTCACTCATATCCTCAAGCTGCGGAGGGCACACATCTCATGGCACAATCTGCTTCCTGGGCCCGACTAGATTACTGTCTCATATCTAGGGGCCTGGTACCTGCACTGATCTCAGTCACAGAACTGGCCCGTACCTTCTCTGATCACTCTCCTGTAAGGATGGAAATCTCTCCCCTAGAAGGCCCCTTCCACGCCCAAATTAGAGATTGTTGCCCCTTGCGCTGCTTGATGAGGTGTTCCGTGACGAGCTAGGTGAGGAAATCGCTGACTTCTTGGAGAGGAATAAGGTCCGGTGGACAGTGTTGAGTCTGTTTTGGAAGCGTTTAAAGTTACAATACGGGGCTTCTCCATATCGAAGGGTAGTGGCGTCCTATGGGACATCAGACGCACCCTACAGAAACTGGAGAGGGAGCTTAAGGACATAGAGACTAAACTTTCAAGGGGCATTGATAGCAAAACACAGAGTAAACTCCAGGATAAACTCTCAGACTATGCGGACACAGCAGACAGGGAGACAAATTACAGGGGAAAGTACTGGTTCACCGACGAACTCAAGAGCTCCAAGAAGAACTGCCGAGCCCTCGAGAAAGCCTGGCGCAGAGACCCAACTACAGACAACAAGACCACCCTCAAGCTCGCCACGCGAAAACACCACCAGCTGATCCACACCACCAAGAAAACCGCATTCAAGGAACGTCTTGACAACAACGCCCACAACAGCAAGGAATTCTTCACCATCGTCAAAGAGCTCTCGAACCCCAGCGCCGGAGACAACGACATCACCGCATCGCAAGAACTCTGCAACTCGCTCGCCTCGTTCTTCCACAACAAGATCGCAGATATACACAACAGTTTCAGCACACAGCCGACGCACCCTACGACCGCACCAACGCCCCCCACCACCACCATCCGTGCCTGGACCCCGGTCAACACCGAAGAAACCATCAGCACGATGAACTCCATCCACTCCGGATCTCCAACCGACCCCTGCCCTCACCACGTCTTCAACAAGGCCAACTCCGTCATCGCACCACACCAGCGGGACATTATCCATGCCTCCTTCGACACCGCCACCTTCCCAGAGAGCTGGAAGCACGCCGAACTCAGCGCCCTACTGAAGAAACCATCAGCGGACCCCACCGAACTCAAAAACTACCGACCCATCTCGCTTCTTCCTTTTCCTGCCAAAGTCATTGAGAAGACCGCCAACAGACAGCTTGCCGCCTTCCTCGAGATGAATGGATCCCTCGACCACTCACAGTCTGGCTTCCGGGCCAACCACAGCACCGAGACCGCCCTCATCGCAGCCACCGATGACATCAGAGCCCTGCTCGACAACGGAGAAACAGCGGCCCTCATCCTCCTGGATCTCTCCGCGGCGTTCGACACGGTCTGCCACCGCACCCTAGTACAACGCCTCAGCAACATCGGGATCCAAGAGAAGGCACTGGAGTGGATCATCTCCTTCCTCGCCGGGAGAACCCAGAGAGTCCGCCTCCCCCCGTTCAGATCCGAGGCCACCGAAGTCATCAGCGGCGTACCCCAAGGATCATCACTCAGCCCCACGCTGTTCAACATTTACATGAGCCCCCTTGCGGCCATCGCGCGCCAACACAACCTCAACATCATCTCCTACGCCGACGACACCCAGCTGATCCTCTCCCTCACCAACGACCCCGCCACCGCCAGGACCAACCTACACGAAGGGATGAAAGACGTAGCCGAGTGGATGATGAACAGCCGCCTGAAACTGAACTCAGATAATACGGAAGTCCTCATCTTGGGATCTTCGCCCTCCGCCTGGGACAACTCCTGGTGGCCCCTGTCCCTGGGCAGCGCACCCAAACCTAAAACCACGCACGCAACCTGGGCTTCATCCTGGACTCCTCCCTCTCCATGACCAGACAAGTCAACGCCGTCTCCTCGTCATGCTTCAACATCCTCCGCATGCTACGTAAGATCTTCCGGTGGATCCTCACCGAAACCAGGAAGACGGTCACCCAGGCCCTCGTCACCAGCCGTCTGGACTACGGCTACTCCCTCTACGCCGGAACCACAGCCAAACTTCAGAAGAGACTCCAACGCATCCAGAATGCCTCGGCACGCCTCATCCTGGACATCCCCCGACACAGCCACATCTCCGAACACCTGAGAAACCTGCTCTGTCTCCCCGTCAGCAAGAGAATCACGTTCCGTCTCCTCACCCACGTACACAAATCTCTCCACAACCAAGGCCCAAGATACTTCAACGACCGCCTGACCTTCTACACTCCAACCCGCCAGCTACGATCGACCAGCCACGCCCTCGCCGCCGTCCCCCAGATCAGAAGTCACAATGGGAGGAAGATCCTTCTCCTACCTGGCTGCCAAAACGTGGAACTCCCTCCCCATCCACCTCCGCCTGACCCAAGACCACCTCTCCTTCAGGAAGCAACTCAAGACCTGGCTGTTCCAGCGGTAGTGGACCCCCCTCCCCCAGCGCCTTGAGACCCTACGGGTGAGTAGCGCGCTATACAAATGCTTTGATTGATTGATTGATAGATACTATGGGGAGGGAGAGAGACCAGACAAGGCTTTGGCAGAGATCATGCGCAAAGCTAGATTCTCAAATTATGTATTGGAGGTGGAGGGGCCTGGGGAAGTGGCCTATAGGGACACAGCCAACATCCTTACCATATTTCAGGCCCACTGCTCCGGATTGTGCTCTTCAGGGAGAAAGGATGCACTTGATCTAGACACTTACTTTTCTGATGTGACATTGGAATGGTTGGGAGATTCACAGATGGACTTTTTGAGTGCACCATTTGAACTAGACGAGATCAGGGTATCTATTATGCAAATGAGATCAGGGAAGTCCCCTGGGCTGGATGGGCTGCCCATTGAATTCTACAAAGCGTACATTGACCTACTCGCTCCCATTCTCCAGGAGGCATATGAGAATGCCCTAGAACAGGGTAAGCTCCCCCCCTCCATGAGAGAAGCTCTCATCATTTAATTGCTTAAACCTGGAAAACCACCGGCCTCTTGCGACTCATACAGACCTTTGTCACTTATTAATTGTGATGCCAAAATTCTCGTTAAAGTCATTGCCAATCGCCTGAGTTTGCTTTTGGAAAAACTGGTCCTCCCTGACCAGTCGGGATTTATCTCGGGACGCGCAACCACACATAACTTGCATACACTCTATTCCATACTACATAATGTGGCTCCGGACTTGGCCATGGCGGCGGTGTTTTCAGATGCCACCAAGGCTTTCGATTTGGTCAAATGGGACTATTTAGCAGGAGTACTGCAACGTATGGGCTTCCCTCCAGTATTTCTCTCGTAGATCAGCTTGCTATACAACTCCCCTTCTGCCAGGGTAATGATCAATGGCCATGTATCCATGGCTTTCCTTCTAACAAGGGGTACCAGACAGGGATGCCCCCTTTCCCCCCTCCTTTTTGCGTTCACGATTGAGCCCCTAGCTGCAAAGCTCCGTCAACACCATCAGGACAAGGAGCTACGATGTAACTTACGTCAAATACTAACATTCCTCTATACTGATGAGGTCACCCTGTATGTTCGAGACCCCCAATCCAACTTAAACCCACTTCTGCGAGAATTTATTAAATTTGACAAGCTTTCCGGGGTACAGATCAAGTGGGGTAAAGCGGAAATTTCCCTCTCACATCCGCGGTTGAGCGATTTTCCTTGGACTACCCCCTGAAGTGGTGCGACTCGGATTTGCGATACCGGGGGATATGTATTTCTAGGGATCGCAATGAATGAATACAACTCAATTATGGCTCTGCCCTTGATCGTATAGCTGGCAAAGTGACCAGATGGATCACACTGCACCTCTCTATGATGGGGTGGGTCGGGAGATGGTGGTACTCCCGCAACTACTATATCTATTCCCAAAATATCCCATATCACCCAGGCCGACACTTTTTTAAGGAACTGAGATCGGAGATGATCAGGCTGGTATGGGTGGGCAAACAGCCACACTTACAATGGAATGTACTTATTAGGCCCTACTCAGCAGGGGGGCCTTGACATCCCAGATTTCGAATTGTATCACACTTACGCACAAGCACACTATGCTTATCTTTGGTTCCACCCCCCCTGCGTACATGCTGCAGGTTGTAGCAGAATACTGGCTGGCTGACCCTGTTCCTCTCAAGGGAATGATCTATTCTATTCCACAACCCAGAGACAAAACACCCACAACGCTCACAGGTACAGTGGTAGCCTGGCACCATGTCCTTGCGATGCACGGGGAACTGTGCTCTATTCACCCCTCCTCCCCCTGGTATATTACCCACTTCTACCATTATTACAGGAGAAGGAATTTCACCACTTACTTACAGGACTCAAAATTACAACCTCGAGAGAACCTTTACTCCAATGGGGGAGTTTAAAACACAGGAGCAAATGCTTCTGGAAAAGCAACCATCCCCCTTAGACATATTCCTTTACTTGAGGCTCAGACAAGGGGCCCGACACACTTCCCCAGATTTCCCTCAGGAAATTCCCATGCTGGCTCGGCTGCACATGATTGTACAAGCTGATTCACGGAGACATGTTGTCTCTAGACTTTACCATACCATCCAAGTTCAGCGAGACACCTTCCCTTGCCCCTCTCGCTGGAATGCAGAACTAGGATTAGAGATAACGGATGAACAGTGGGATTACTGTTGCTTACAAACGAAGCAACTCTTGGCTAGTAGTAGACTTCGTATTACACACTTCAAATTCATAAAACGACTCTATTACACCCCAGTCAAAATGTATTAATACAAACTGAAGGAATTAGACCGCTGTGACAGATGTAGATCGCAGGAGCAGATTTTCTTTATTTGGCCTGGGATTGCCCAGAGGTGTATGACTACTGGAGGCAAGTCTTTGAGGTTAAAAGAAATGTTCCATTTGGATAAACCATATGGCCAACACTTTACATTCATACAGCCGCCATCCTTATAGTTCACACATCCCACACTCATTAATGATTGAAGCACTTATAAGTCGATTACAACTACTTTTCAAAATAATATATTTTAATCTGTATAAAATGCACAAATATGTATTGCACACAAAGATTTGATCACATCAAGAAAACACATAAATTCATATACATAATAAGAACAATGATTTAAAATACACAATTAAAAAAGGAGAATATAAAAAAGATAGTTCACTATGGGCCAGATGTAGGTGGCTATTTACCGACCGGTAACGGCCGATATCAGCCGTTACCGACCGGTAAATGGGGATTGTGATGTAGGAGGCCAATTTTACCAATTCGGTAAATTTACCGAATCGGTAAAATACAGAATCGGTATTTTTACCGATTCGGTAAATTCCAGATGTAGGTGGGACTCTTCTGAGTCCCAAAGGCCTTTCAGATTCGGTATTTTACCACCCAATCGAATTGGGTGGTAAAATACCGAATCCAGGTGTGCATGCACATCTGTGCATGCACACTGTGCAATGTGACACACAGACATGCCCTAAGGGCATGTATGTGTGCCACATGTCACACATGTCTTTACTTCGGGAGCTAGAGGGTGTCAAAGTGACACCAACTGCACCCTTGCAACATTCGGTATTTACCGATTCGGTAAATACCGAATCGGTATTTCCCATTGATTCCTATGGGCTTCACAGCCCATAGGAATCAATAGGAAATACCGATTCGGTATTTACCAAATCGGTAAATACCGAATGTTACCGATTCGGTATTTCTATTTTAAAAAAATACCTACATCTCCCAGCTTCATATGTACCGATTCATAAATACCGAATCGGTAAAATTCGGTATTTATTAATCGGTAAATACGAATTACCTACATCTGGCCCATAGTCTTCTAAATGTTAATTTGGGTATCTACATAGCCAGCATAAAGCATGGGTCTAAATTCCCTATCTATAACTTGTTGCTGACTTTTCCAAATTTAACACAATATATACACTGGGCATTGACGTGTTTCGGTGGTGTATTCTTCAGGATAGTACATTTTTTCTCCTCTTATTTAAAAAAACGGGTCGTATATTGACCTATATTACAAATTAAAACAAATAAACATGTATATCACTATACAAACAGTGATCATCTTTTGTATGTACTACAATTAAGATCATTTTGATACAGACAATTCATTAACAGAATAATTTCTTTTCATTTTGTCTTAGCCCAATTCTATATACTTGTGCCTATCTCGAGATTTAAGTGCACCAACCATTCGTGCCTGGACCTCAATTTAGCAAACCATGAACTCACTTTAGAAAACCACAATCATTCATTCTCATAAGGCATCTCCACAGACACCCTGTGTCTAACAACACTCTTTTTTGTTCAATGACTCACCAGTGCAATTTCACTCAGTTTCAGATAAAGAGTTTTTTCAAATCACTACGACTGAAAAGGCGAAGTGGGTAACGAATTTCATAATATCTTTAATATTAAGAAACACTTGTTACATGTTATCCAACTCTTTTCTTGTTTATAACACTCTGACATTATTCATTTAAATGTTACCTCATTCACTGCAAATTCAATTCCCCTCTAACTAGCCCCTAAAGGTAATTTTGACAGAAGTTACCCCAAAGCTCAATTTTAGCTAAGTTTAATAAAAATTACCGGGTACTGAGTCAGTTTATTGCAGGGATATATCGCCCTCAGCCTTCAGAATACTGGGATCAAAACTTCAATCCAAATCGTAAAAAATTATTATATAGTCAGCTCGTCATCCGATCGTGTTTCATATAAAGATTACGGGTCTCAATGTTTGCCCGTTACTTTTACAGTTCCATGTTAAAATATCAATAACATAAATATCGATGTAAAAATATTGATTACAAAATTATCGAATCCCTATACCTAAACAGGTACGTACAGTATGATCGACTCAAAAATATCGAAGTCAAAAATATAGATGTAAAAAATATTGACTTTTAAAAGTAACATCAATTAAAATAAAATAATTAAATAATAATAATATTATGAACAAAATAAATTAAATGGAATATATATCTAAAATAATTATAACAAATAAACTTAATTTATTAAATATAAACACAGAAAAGTGTACATATACATATATTTACTTAAATACATTTTATTAACTATTATCTTTATTGGATTTATAAACCTTTTTAATTATATAAAAATAAAAAACCCTAATATAAATAAATTAAAATATAATATTCTATATTTTATTAACACATTAAACTATTCAAAAAAATAATACAAACATTTAATAACAAAATAAAAACCATAGTAGATAACACATTGGATAGCGAAGGGGTACATTTTACTATTCCCACTCCAGTGAGTGCAACAGTAGGGAAAGTGCTGGATAGCGGAGGGGTAAAAATTACTATTTCCACTCCGGTGAGAGCAACAGTAGGGAAAACGCTGGATAGAGTAGGGGTAAAAATTACTATTCTCACTCCGGTGAGAGCAACAGTAGGGAAAACGCTGGATAGTGTAGGGGTAAAATGTACTATTCCCACTCCAGTACAGGATTTTATAGGTACGTGAGAACAATCATATAGTGTTCGATCTCGGCATCATATAATCCATAAAGGCTCGGCTGTTCTAAACATCATTTCTGTTGTTGTTTATTGATAATTCTGACAGACTGCGGCAGCATCTGGATACAGAAAATTAGTAAGTGTTGTTTACTCGTGCATACACTCGCTTTATACACTCTGGTGATGGTAGCACGTTTTATTGGAAGCATCATGAATGTTCGTGTTTTCACTAACCTATTTGACCTACCCCTCGTTTGCATCTCTTGAATATATTTTCCTTTTTCCTATCAGAGAATACCCCTGACGAAGGGACGAAATGCATTGAGTTACAAAACGATTGTTTTGAAATCTTTGTGTACTTGTAATATTTTGCTTTTGCTTGTTTTTAGGCAACTAATCAGATGTTATGATTAGAGAACATGGATAAATAATGTAACTTATCAGCTTTTTTTTTTTGTCCTCATTTGCCTGACCCTCGTTCCAAAGAAAACGCCAACCACCTTACGTATCCTTAGCCAAAGAGAAATATCTTGATCCTCTTCCACACCCAGACACAGGTACCAGAGTGGCGGGAGACAAAAACCAGGAATACCTGGAGGGAGGAGAGATAGGGTGGAGTGTGGACTCACACATACTCCATCAAGGCATATTTCAGCCTATCGGACCAAATACGTTGTCGGGCAGAACCACCAAAGTTCCATGGAGTGTATTAGGCATAATCAAACGGAAATCCTAACGGAAATCCTAGCTCCACTGAACCAACAAATTCCAGAAGGATAGATTACGTTTGCTGCAGGAGCTGGCCAAATCCACCTTTGATGTATCATGTAATGACGTTAGCCAGCCTGCGTGCGATGGTGCCTTGGTGTCAACCCAGAATTTGCAAATCTGCCGTCTCGCAAGGAGAATTGCGTAGAACAGGAAGGTCTTTGCCGGCCCGGTGACACTCTCGTCTAACCCAAAAATTATTAACAGCAACGTAAAAGATAACGATGTATTAAGAATCGAGTCCAATGAAGCCTTTACTTCTTCCCAAAAAGAACTAATGTGGGGACATTCCATAAACATATGAACATCAGAGGCTGCGGGGAAGTTACACTTATTACAGCATTTTCCTGGCTGGGATTTGGATAGTCTTAGAGGGGAGAGGTAGGCTCGATGTAGCGTGAACAGGTGGTTTCTCCTCAACCAAGCTGGTTTGACAGTTTTATACAAGAGAGTGAAAGATCTTTTCCATAGGTCCTCGCATTAAAGGCCCATGTCACCTTCCCACTGCTCGTCGGGGAGAGTGAACTCCCCGTCCACCTCTTCCAAAATGGTCCAGTACCAAATGGCTACCTCTGTACCCCCCGGTTGCCTCTCTACCAGCTGCTGTTCCAAATTACTGATCTTCCCCAATTGGCCCATTTTCCTGATCATAGTCCCGGGACCAGCTAACAAGCTGTATATATTTGAATCTGGATAAAGCCGGACCTACCCTGTCATAAAGCTCCTCCCATTCTAACATTGACCCTCCTGCTAACAGCTCACCCCATCTTACAATCCCTGCATCCTTCACAGGGACTGCAACACTGTCCTTAAAACAAGGAGGGAGCCCAGGGGAGTCCCAAATAGGGGCAAAATTTGAAAAATAGGCCAACCCTATTCTTGTTTTTATCTGCACCCAGGCTCTTGCCAGTGATTGTAGAATCTTTAACTTCACCTTTTGGAAAAACTTCTGGTCCCCGAACTTAAATAGGAATCCATCAATTGGGAAATCCGCCCCAATTAACATGGCCTTAAACATTATCCCATTAGATGAGCTTGATGGGGTTTTCAACAACATCCTGGAATGTGACAACTTGAACACCCATGCATAATATTGTAAGTCTGGCAATGCAAGCCCTCCCTTTTCCCTCCTCCTTCTCAGTTTCTTCCAGGCCAACCTGGTTGCCTTGTAATTCCAGACAATAGAATTGATTTCCCGCTGACATTTTTCAAGTTGTTTAGAGTCAAAGGCGAGTGGGATGGTATTAAAAATGAACGTGAATTTGGGAAGGATGGACATTTTTACTAAGCTTATTCTCCCTAGTATAGTCAGTGGGAGAAAGGTCCAAGATTTTAATAGCTTCCGACATTCTTAAAACACCAGCTCTAGATTAGTCTGTGCAACATTGCCGATTTCCTGAGTGATCCGTATTCCCAGATAGCGCATAAAGGGGGTCACTGCAAGCTGTGTGTTAACGATGTTACAAGTCATTATCTCGTTTTTTCCTGTGTTGATTTCATACCCCAAAATCCGCCCAAATTCCTCCACCCTTTTGACAACTATGGGAAAAGATTGAACAGGATCAGTTGTATAAATAAGGATGTCGTCTGCATAGAGGCCTACCCGCTTTACCCATCCTCCAAACTCAAAAGAGGGGATGTTATGCTCTTCTCTCAAGATTTGCGCAAAAGGCTCAATATACAAATTAAATAGGAGGGGGAAAGCGGGCAGCCCTGCCTAGTACCCCTCGTGATTTTAAAGGGCTGTGTCAGGGTGCCATTAACCAACAGTCTAGCCCTGGGGGCCCTATACAGGAGATCAATAACTCAACAGAAGTTGACCCCAAAATTGAACCTTCTCATTACCGCGGCCAGATAGGGCCAATTAACCCTATCAAATGCTTTTGTGGCATCCAAACTGAGGGTGGCCAGGGGGAGAGAAAAGGTGGAAGCGATGTCGATAGCACCCACCAAGTCATGGGTAAGGTCTGACAACTGACGCCCCCTTATGAATCCCTTCTGGTCTTGATGGATAATTGAGCCGATCTCGCTCCCCAACCGAGCCGACAAAATAGCTGCAAAGATCTTATAATCATTGTTGAGGAGCGAAATCGGCCGATAGGACCCGCAGTCAGTCGGGTCCTTACCAGGTTGGGGGATCAGAACAATGGTTGCTTCACTCCACGACTCTGGTGGCGCCTCACCATTCAAAAAGATACCGTTAAAAAGGGCAGTCAATGTTGGAACTATAGCTGCACTTAATACACGTTACAACTCCCCTGGTAAACCATCAGGACCAGCCGCCTTCCCTCGCTTTAGTTTTCCAATAGCTTTACTAACTTCAGCTTCTGATATTTCCCTCGCCAGATGGTTACTCTGTGCTGTTGAGAGGGTTGGCAAAAGGACCTTATTTAACCAAGACTCCCTAGCCGTGGGGTCATTTATGATCTCCTCCTTGTATATGGTCTGGAAGAACTCCTGGAGTGCACTCCCGATTTCCGAGTTGGAGGTCCTAGATGTAGCTTCCCCTTCCAGTTTTATTTCCCTAATGTATTTTTTTGCTTGATCTGATTTTATTTTCCAAGCCAGTACCTTGCCTGCAGCTTCCCCATACTCGAAGTAGGTGATCTTACTTGCCTCCCATCTCTTGGCAACCCTTTCCTGTAATATGCTTTCCAGATGTTTTTTCAGCTCGCCCGCTTCTCTTGGTCTTCTACAGATCCCATAGCGGGACCACACTTCTGGTCTAAAAGATGCAATTCCTGCTCTAAATTTTTGATTGCCTCTCTATATACCTTCCCTCTGTATGAGGCTCTGTTGGTTATACATCCTCTTAGGTAGGCTTTAAATGCTTCCCACACAGTCACTGTTGTAGCCGAGTTTAAATTGATTTGCAGAAATGATGTAGATTCAGCTACCAAAAAGCTTATCTCCTCTTCTTCTAGCAGAATCGTCTGGTCAAAGGACCAAGCGATATGTCTGATCTGCTGACCCTGTTTTAAAGTAAAAAGGATGGCTGAGTGGTCGGACAGGTGAGAGGGAAGGTATACCAACTCCTTCAATGCATATTTAAGGTTATAGCTGAAGAGTGCATAATCGATTCTCGACTTATGTTTATATTTAGAATTCTGAAAGGAGACAACCAGTTTATTACCTGCCCTCTCCCTCCATAAGTCTGCTAAACCCAAGGTTGTCATTATCGATATCAGGGTTTGCCTTGATTTGGATGGTGTCATTGCTCTGGAGTTAGGTGACTTGTCAAGCTTGGGATTTACGACTATCTTGAAGTCTCCAACCCAGATAACCGGGTCTTGAGATGTAATCAGATGGTTCTGGATCCTGTTCAAGTATAATGGATCATCTTGATTTGGGCCGTAATAGCCCACTAAAATGTAAGTCCATCCATCTGCCGCAATTTTTGTCAAGAGCCATCTTCCACTTAGGTACTCCTTATGCTCCAAAATCTGAACATTGGCCTGCATTTTAAAAATAATAAGGATCCCTCTTATATTGGCGTTATGGTCAGTACATAAGAACTTACCACCCACTACTGCTTTTTCAGCATGTCATTTACTTCATTTTTGAGTAGGTGCGTCTCCTGGATGACGATGACCTACGCGGGGGAGTCTCTCAAATATTGTAGAATTCTATGTCTCCTACCCCTCACACGCAGGCCATTGACATTCCAGGATAAGACCTGCAACAAGGTCATATTGATATCCTACCCCCTCCCACCCACCCACCTAAAAGGCCAACAACCCTTGAGTGTAACTGCTGACATCTCTTAGCCTGGAAATAATCACTAGTAGGACGTTTAGGGAACTTATTGGACATAACAAACTTAACGAAAACAGACTTAGGAGGACAATTTAACTTTCCCCCCCACCCCGTGCCCCCCCCACCTCCCTCCTCCCCTACAAAACCCTCCCTCACTCACACTGGCCAGATGGATAGCCAGGTTTGCGTCTTCAGACAGACCCCCCCTCCTGCACCGCTTAACCTGTATAAGAATGCCAGCTGAACAAAACATTCAGGGCTGAGGGGCTCCTGAAAAAGCGTAGGTGTAGTGGGAAAGGAAATCCGATCTACCCCTAATGTGAAAAATGTGGTTTTGTGATGTATTTGTGTTCCACCTTCCCTTTTTCTTTCTTCCTTATTCTAACCTTTAGTTTAGTTAAGTACCCCTTTTTTTTTTACAAGATCCTTTTTATTTCATATCTCCTTTCTTTTTTTTTCCTTATTTAATTATGTGTTTGTGGAACCTTTTTCAATAAACACTAGACACCTCCAAAGAAATGGGAAAAGATATGGGGGGCGTGGAGGAGTTATAGAGGGGAAGTGTGGGATACTAAAGCTTCCTCTATGCAGTCATAAGGTTATGTATGTATTGCAGTTTGATTATACAGAATCATGATGTTCGCATTGATATGTATGTACTTATTTGTCGCCTGTATGTTCACCTGCCATCAATCGATATGTAATGTGTCGTTGTCATAAGAGCCTATGTTCTGAATAAAAAGATTTTTTTTTAAAAAGGCACAGTCCGCCTGGGAAAGAGTCGATAAAAATTTAGAACAAGAAAAGGCATACATTTGATATGCTAAGAAGTATAATAACTTCGGAACTAACAGAGTTAGTCAAAGAACCACAAAGCCGCTCAGGATAAGAGCGAAGATGATTATCATGCTCGAGTAGCCATAAACATCGTAAGGATCTACCTTGCCTTATAGAAACCCACACTGACAATGGAAGAATAATGATTCCCAGTTGAAACTCACCTTGCACATTTATATTTGGATGAAGTGTCTCTAGAACGGTCTTAGTAGTAGTGCATTCAAGTTCAAGTCACCTCTTATTTGGCAATGAATCCCAACTTGTACTCTATTTTAAAAAATGGGGTACAGATATTATAGGTAGCACAACGTGGGTTACAACATCGAAGTTAAAAGAAGATAACTAAATTAAAAAAACCTCACTATGCAGAGAGTGCACGTTCTACAATACATGAAAAAAGAGCCAGATGTCATGCCTGATTGCAACATCACGACCTATATATAATGAACCCAAAGTCAGAAGAGTACCCATTCAAAGGGGGATTCCCCAGCCGAAAGGTAGCAGTCTGAGATGGTGAATAAAAAATTCATAAATATCAGAGCCTTAGTTCAGCTCTAAAAATAACATGTTTAAAGGTGACTGACAGAGTGCCAAGGAACAGTGTTTAACTATGGTTTTAGCAATTGGCCTGTGCCCTGTTGGTTGATGTCAACTATAGTATGCATGTCTACACTTTCACAATTGCTTTATAAACCATTTTGCTTTGTCAAATTTTCTTTAAAGTGCACCATTTACGCACTTCCAGAGTCTTTCCAGGATTTAGTAATCTGCTGAAAAGCTACTGCTAGAAGTAAAACAATTATATAAAAATTGTCAGAATGAGATAACCAATACTCTAAAGCACTGCCCATAAACATATTAATGAAATTAAAAGGGGAATGAGATTAAAAAATTAAATTAATCTGCCTTCAGACTTTTAACCAGAAGTCATAAATAAGGGAGCATTCAAATAGCACATGTTTATGGTCTGCAAAAGGATTGGCACACGTCCAGCATTTGGGAGAGAGTGTTGTGTTTAATATATGAAGCTTAACAGGTGTAATAAATAATCTATTATATATGAAAAATAATGTTTGAGTTTTGTTAGCCGCCCTAGAGGACTTTCTTATTTTAGACCATAACATATTCCACAGGGAAATAGGAAAGGTAGATTGAAGATCAATTTCACAGCAAATCAGATTTGTCTCTATCTACTGTGACTAAAGTTACATGCTTATAAATTTGAGGCACAGAGGGTAAAGTGTCTAATAAATTGGGAAGAGGAGAAGGAGAAAAGTTAGAGATTTGATCAGAAGAAAGGTTGTGATAAGATTGTTGTATCGCTAGAATGAGTAAGTCATAATTATTCTCATATGAGGCAGGAAAAGAAAAGATTGATTGAGCATCTGAGAAGGAGAGAAGGGCCCCATTCTGGTATAATTGAGATATGTGTTTTAGACCCTTAGAATACCAATCTTTCCAAAAAATGACTATTTTTTATTTTAATCAGAACATTATACCAAGATGATGATAAAACATTTTCTCTAGATGATTTGAATGACATAAAAACATGAAAAAGAATCCTACATGTGTTCTTGAAAATTAGAGGGGATAAGAAAGATGGTTTAGAGAAAAAAGATAAACCTTCTAGCAAAGTGAAGGGGCTGAAAAGATATTTCTCAAAATCTGCCCATAAGGGAATAGGAGTATTTTCATCATTCTGTAATAAAAAGGCTGACAGATTAAAACAGAAGGCCTGATGGTATTTAATGAAATCTGGAAAATTAACACCTCCCAGAGACTTAATTTTTTTAAAGTTTAGATAAAGACATCCTAGAGTTTTTTCCATTCCATAAACTTATAGATAAACTTGAATACATATTTTTTAAATACTGTTTATCAAACAAACAATCAAACACAATACTGTTTAGGGATATTAATAGGCGTATTAGAAATATGAAACAGTATGATAGGAACAAGCATCATCTTAATGGAGTCAAGATGACCCCACCAGGATAGAAACAGAGGATTCCATTGAGAAGTGAGATTATGTAAGGTTGAAGACAGGGAATTCAAGTTCAGAGTCATGACATTTTTAACAGAATGAGAAAATAATAAGCCAAGGTATTTAATGTGATTTGGATTCCAATGAAAGGAAGACACCATGAAATCCGCGTGGAAACAGAACTTATTTAAAGGAAGAATTTTACATGTGTCTGTGTTCTGCTTGTACCCCGAAAACTTTGCAAAACTATCTACTTCTGACAGAAAAGCAGGTAATGAAGATTGAGCATTGGACATAAAAAGCAAAATATCATCCGCATAAGCTGGGACTTTAAGTTGAGAATTCCCGTAAGAAATCCCAGTAATTTGGGGATTAGAATGAATTCTAATTAGGAAGGGTTCTAAAGCAAGAATAAATAGTAAAGGGGCTAAAGGGCATCCCTGATGCGCACCTCTGCCTAAAGGAAAGATGGGAGATATGAGACCATTAGCGAAAATATAAGATTTGAAAGAGGAATAAAGTAAAGACACATATTAGATGAATTCAGGACCAAACCCGAACCAAGAAAGAGTAGCAAAAACAAAGGGTCAATTAACCCTATCAAATGAAGATTCATAGGATTTGGACTTGCTAAGAATATTAAAAAATAGACGAATATTGTCTGAAAGAAGTCAACCTTTAATGAACCCAGATTGTTCCCTGCCAATTAAATGTGGTAAAAATTTCTCTAATTGTAGGGCCGGAATTTTTGCTAACATTTTATAATCTAAATTAATCAGGGATATAGGACGGTAATTTTTACATAATTTAGGATTGTTTCCCTCTTTAGGAAGGAGGCAAATTAGCGCTACTTGAAAAAACCGCAGGAAGAGTTAGTTGAGATAAAGTAGAGAAAGAGTTGATGTAATTTAGGTACAAGAAGAGAAGAGAAGAAAGAATAGAATTCAATAGAAAAACCATCTGGACCAGGAGCTTTACCTTGTTTAATAGAGCGAATGGCATTAGAAATATCTTGGAGCTGAATATTTCGTTCTAATAAAGAAAAATCTAAGTCAGGATGCGAAGGCGGTGGAATGGAGGATAGATAAATAGAAGCACCATGAGTCTCCGAATGGGCTTCTGGCGAATAAAGAGTTTGGTAGAATTTGGTAACCCTCACGTTTATGAAAAGACTGATTGGAAGAAGATAGGATGGATTAAATAACAATGCGTTCTTTTTTATTTTAAGACAATTCGCAAGAAGTTTTCCTGATTTATTCTGACCACCGTAATATTTCGAGCTTGCTTTGAGGAGAAAAGAATTTGCATTTTCAGTAGAAATCCGATTGAATTCAAACTTAGCTTTTAGTAAATCATTTAAAACGTTTGAAGAATGGAAAATATATTAGAAATATTTTAGTTTCTTAATCTGTGAAGTGAGGATTTTTAACTTATTAGCAGCAGCCTTTCGCTTTTAAGAGACAAAATTAATAATAAAGTCCCTAGAGGCGGCTTTAAAAGAGTGGAAAATATAAGAGAAGGACCCCTTGGAGCTATCAAGGGAAATGAGGTACTTATAACTAAAACAGATACACAATACAGTATTATAATTTTCTGTCTCAGTAGTTATGTTTAGCTGCTTTTCTAATGAAAAGCAGCTAAACATAACTACCGAGACAGAAAATTATTGTGTCTTGATAAAGATGGTGTGAAAATACTGAAGCCATCAAAACGCGTCGACGCTAATAACAAGGCACAATTTAAGCACTGACACAAACAGGCAGAATATTGATTTGGTCAATGTATCAACTAGGTGTCTTTGAGTCTATTTGAATGTGCAACTGTAATTGACAAAAGTGGGGTCGTACATTTGTCTGTCTCAATTATGCTGGTCATTATTACAAACTGTCTAGCAGCGTGGGTGGCTTCAGTGTTTCTTGTTCCTCTTGTGGTAGCCATTCTGGACTATACCATTCTCTCGATTGGGATAACGCTGAACAGCCAATAGTAGGGGGAAGAAACCTCACTGTTGTTACTTACAGGCTGTACAGTTGTGTAGTTATTTATATACTTGTGCCTAATATATAATGGTAGGACGGAGGGCTAGGACAGGTATTGCTAAATCGGACCAAGGTGCCGCTGCACCCGTGGTCACCATGGAAGCATTTTTAACAAGAGCAGCTGCGGTTATCGATAAAGAAATAGAATTAACCCATAGGCGCCTATCCCGCTCGCCTTAATCCCGCTTGTTGAAACAGCGTAGCCTTAATCAGGGGGTGTTGAGGTGGATGTCCAGGATGATCTGTCTTCATCCTGCTATATCCGACCGGATAGTAACTCAGGAGCGTCACTGGGGATATCACCTCCTTCTCTGCTACCGCCTCCTTTAATTCCACTATCACCGGCAATCCACATTGTCAACCAAGTAGATGATGTTGGGCCTTCCTTACAGGGGGAAAAGGCGATACAAGAAACAGTAGCGCCCATATCTCAAGATGTTCTTCAAATGCCTGAACAGAAGAAGGTGGTTCATGTGGGTGAAGCCAAAACAGATAAGGGGTGTTGCATTCAGGAATCAAGAGAAAGTCCCAGGCAACAGGTGGAAATGCCAAAAAAGCAAGACCAAGCACGGGGAGCATGACTTCCAACTGCTCTGTATCTCTGCAGAGTTTGGACTTGAAGGGAATTATGGACTATTTTTAGTTAGTACTGACCTCATTGTTGGATTGTAAACTGGACCCCATAGTCAATCGTTTAACCCAGATTAAATTTAGCATTATTGCTATTGCATCCATGGCTCCTATAGATCCTTTAGCTCTGACAGTTCCCCTAATTTTACCTCCAGCATCCTTAGTACCTCCAGTCCCAGTCCCAGCAGCAGTTTCAGCAGCACCAGATGGATCGATTAATTTAGAGAAGAGAGAGCCTACTAGGGCCTCAGTTGGATTCAATAATATAGATTCTGGAAGTAGGATTGATCGTCTGTTACCCAATACAGTAGAGGGAAATCGGGCCCAGAACACCAGCAGGATCCCTAATCCTGTAGGTAGTCCAGGAGACTAGCAAGGCTCCAAGTGAGGTCCAGAGGGAGTGTCTCCCTAGGATTGACCTGCCACCAGAATCTTTACCTTATGTGACAATTTTGGCCAATGTGCCTCAATTGCCACAAGGGACAACAGAGGATTTTACACCATTATGGGCTCAAGGGTAGGAAAGTATATCATTATGGTGCGAAGAGTGGACTGGATTGGCAGCAGCAAGAAGTTGGGTGGAGGGGATTGTGTAATTGTGAATTTTAATAGGCCCCATATAGCTGAGAGGCTTCTTGCATCAAAGGATATTGGCTGAGGCAGGGGCCCTTTCTCAGTAGTTTCGGCTCTATCATTAGAATATTTTTATTCCCCTGGTCAATATGGACGCCAGCCTTTTTATCATAGCTATCCATCCCCTGCATTACAGCCTGCTCATCTCCCTACAGCCCCAGTATACTGCACTGCGGCCAGGGGAGTTTGTGGCGAGAACAGCGTAAATGCTTGTACAAATTCATTGAATCGGCGTACCCTGCCCATTGATCTAATGAATAGGTTTTCACCACTCTCAGATTTGGATCTTTGTGACTGACTGCCGGAGAGTTCTCCAGGCCCTAGGGGTGACCTAGAACCTAAGAATCATATTATCTGCCCAAGCTGCCCTGTAGACGAGGGTAGCACATTGACAGCACTTCAGTGGCAGCAAACTCCTAACATTATATCCTGGAACATTGCTGGTTTGGCAAGTAAGTTCTCAGACCCTTCATGGTTATCTTTTATTAGGCAATTGAAAATCATTTGTCTACAAGAAACTCGGCTTTTGGATCAGAGCTTACTATTGGAAGGTTATCAGGCCTTTTTTTCCCCGGCAATTCCCTCTGAAACAAGGAGACCAAAGGGAGGATTCGTTACGTACATTTCGCAGGCCCTAGAATGTTGTATTCAATCATTATCCACTATTGTAGTTTCACAGATGCTGGTTCTGAGACGAAGGACCCATGTGTTGGGCCTAGTTAATTTCTAAAACTCAGTTACTAATGAACAAGGGTGTGGCAACATCCAACAGTAGGATCTCTATTACAATTGCTGGGTAGCAAAGTTGGGAGTAACATTTTAATTATGGGAGATTTTAATATTCATCCTTGTGGAGACCCTAGGATATCTTGCTTGAGAGACTTGGGATGCTCACGGGTGGAAGGGATCCACTTTGAACATTGCACTCAAGGGGACAGTTTGAATACTATCATGCAGGAATTTAATTTGTTATCTGCCTGGTCCCCAGTAGATGAGCGTCGTCTTATGGAAGTGCCAATATTCAAGGGGAAAGGGCGGGGAACGTTTATTAATTACATTATATTTTCATCCTCCCTACATTATTTTCTTGATAGCTTTGGAGTGACGGAGAATGTTCATAGTGATCATAACCCCCTTAGTATATCATGCTCTAGCTCTGTCCTATTTGCCAAAAAAGTAGTTGCACTAAGTGGTGTTGTTAGACCCACAAGTGGAAGCAGGCGACTAAAATGGTTACAGATATCTCTGGAGGGTTTTTATGAAACTATTAAGGAGGTCTGTGAGCAGGACATATTGTCTTGCAATTCCGCTGGGGCTACCCCGGATACTATTATGAGTGCTTTTGGCAATATTTCTCGTATAATAGGGGATTTATTAATTGTTCCACAAAGTAAAAAGGTTAGCTTCAAACCAAGATGGTTTGATGCTGCATGTACACAGGCCTCTAGTAACTTACATAGGGCCCTTAAGGCAATCCCTAGGAATCGTATCCTGATAAAGGATATGCGATCTGCCTATAAAAAAACACTGGCAAATAGGAAATCAAGTCTGAAAAAGATGGCCTGGTCAGTGTTGATCGAATCCTCTACAATTAGAGACAGTGCTAGGTTCTAGGGCATAATTAGTAAACCCATAGTAGATAATGGGGAGGTAAGCGCTTTGGGATCACACATCACTGAGGTGGAATGGGTCTCTTACTTCACAGCGATGTATGAAGACCCGAATTCCGTTACCTGCTCCCAAAACAATTTTACTGGTGACTCTATTATAGTTTTTACACAGGGAGAGGTTGAAAGGGGTATTGCTGGCCTAACTTGTAAAAAGGCACTTGGGCCTTATGGAATACCCCCTGATTTATTTAAGTCAGACTCTCCTTTTTGGGCACCAATATTAACTTCTGTACTTAATGCTGTGGCCATGGTGGGATGTCCTGGGTTCTACCATAATTTCCATATTTAAGAAGGGAAGTCGGGATAGTCCCCATTGCTCCCGCCCAATCTTGTTACTTGATTCAGTGGTTAAGGTGGTGGGGTGGGTGCTCTTGGAGAGACTGACTACCTGGGCTGAGGACCATGATATTCTAACAGACATCCATATTGAGATTCTCGCCCTCACCGAGACCTGGCTGGGGGCCTCTTCCACCCCGAATGTCCTTGCGGCACTCCCTCTGGAATATGATGCATTGTGGTACAATCGCCCTAAGGAGTGCAGAGGCAGAGGGGTTGCAATACTTTATAAAAAAACTCTCAGGGCTACACAGGTCTTTGCGGAAAACTGTGACAGCGTGGAGTTATTGGGCATAAAAATCTCATTAAAATCAATATGCATCATGATGGTGGTAGTATATCGCCCACCAAAAAGCTCCCCAGATTTCAATGAAGCCTTTCTGGAGCTCTTTACTGATTTGAGCTCTAGATATAAATCTCTCTTGGTGGTAGGGGACTTTAATTATCATTGGGAGAAGTCACCCAGAGACCCTACAGAGACAGAGTTTGATACTAACCTGACCTCATTACACCTGCGCCAACTAGTGGCGGGCCCTACACATGTGAAAGGACATACGTTGGACCTGGTTTGGTCCTCCATACCCCAGGTAGAGATAATCGACATAAGCCCTTGCATATGGTCTGATCACTCCCTGATCAAGTGCTGGGTCCCGTGCGATATCTCACCGGTAACGTCTGATCCACTTTGGAGGAAAGTTCAAGCTTGGAAGAAGTTGGAAGCTGAGTCTTTGACGTCCACGCTCCTCTCAATTCCATCTCCAGAGAGGTTTGAGGGAAATCTAGACTCAGACATTACAGCCCTCATGGCCTGGATTCGTGCTGCCTTGGACACTCTTGTCCCTGAGCGAATGAAAAGAACTAGAGCTAAAGGGAAGGGCGCACCCTGGTTTGATGCCTCACTTAGAGAGAGGAAACAAGCCCTCCGGCAAGCGGAGAGAAGGTGGAGACTCAATTACAGCCAGACTGAGTCTGTAACTTATAAAGAACTTCTGTTAAAATACAAGACGGATATACTCTCAAGGAAGGCAGCCTTCTATGAGTATAGAATTAGATGTGCCGGGAATAAGCAAAGGGAGATATTTGCCATTCTCAGGGAACTAACGCAGTTGGAGAGTAAAGCCCCAACAAACGATTGTCCGGAATGTGACACCTTTCAGAGGTTTTTCCTCCAGAAAATACAAGACATCATTAGGGACATCTCAAAAATTCCTGCGGATCCTCTTCTTTCATCTACCCCCGCCATCCAGGAGCTGACCTGGAATCTGAACAGTTTCCTGTGTTTGGATGCAGGGAGTCTGTCAGCCATTGTTCGTCAAATTAAGTCAGGATCTAGTATGGACCCATGTCCCCCGAGAATATTCCAAATGGCCGTGCCCAGACTTGAAAAACAGCTATTAAGAATATTAAATAAGTCATTGGAGTCTGGTTATCTCCCAGCAAACTTGAAGGAAGCCAGGGTCATCCCCCTCCTGAAGAAAACAGGAGCGGATACTAAGGCTTTAAAGAACTATAGGCCAATCTCTCAACTGCCCTTTCTGGGAAAGATATTGGAAAAGCAGGTTCTGAATACGCTGGCCAGTTATCTGGAGGAGCATGGTCTACTCCATCCAAGGCAGGCGGGCTTCCGGCCGCAGCATTGCACAGAACTGGTCATGGCCACGGTCGCTGACGATCTAAGAATCAGGGCAGATAATAAACAGCCTTGTGCCTTGATTCTATTGGATCTGTCAGCGGCGTTTAATACGATCAGCCATTCCATTCTGCTTGATCGTATCGCGAAGCTGGGAATTACAGGGCATGCTTTTAAGTGGCTTGAATCTTTCCTTACTGGTCGGACCCAGAGAGTGCAATTTGGAGACCAAATATCTGAGGCCAATGTTGTAACCTGGGGTGTACCCCAGGGGTCCGCACTATCTCCCTTGTTATTCAACATATACCTTCAACCTCTTGTGGAGGAGCTAACGCATAGGAATTGTCAAGTCTTTAACTATGCCGATGACACCCAACTGCTTGTTCAGTTGGAGAACTCGAGAGAGGCACAGGAATCAGTAAATAACTTACTTAGATTCACTGTAAATTGGATGACCAACAACCTTCTGAAAGTAAACGCTGAGAAAACGGAGGTGTTGGTTATTACCAATCTAGAAAATCCCTGGTGTGATTTATTTTGGCCCCCAGAACTAGGGAAAACACCATCTCCAGGAAGAGTGGTTATAAGTATGGGCTTGAATGCAGTGGTAGGTTCCTGTGTTGGTTTGCTTAGGCAACTTCGGAAGTTGACCCACCTTCTGTCTATCGCTACATTGCAATTCATAGTGTCCGCTACCATCATCCCCCGATTGGACTATGGCAATGCTTTGTATTTAGGCCTTCCTCAGAAACTCCTGAGGAAACTACAGGTCGTGCAGAATGACACGGCTAGGTTAATCTACTCCCTGCGGAGGAGCTCTCATGCGACTCCCCTCCTCCTGAAGCTGCACTGGCTGCCTATTAAATTTAGGGTGCAGTTTAAATGTCTCTGTGTGGCCCATAAAGCCATTTTTGGCCGGGCTCCTTAGTACATCAAAGAGCGATTGAGGAAGTACACGCCGGGGAGAGCCCTACGGTCAAGTAAAGCCTACAAACTGAGTGTACCCAGATTTAATCTTAAATCTAAAGGGGGCAGAGCTCTGTCCGTACTTGTTCCGCAACTCTGGAATGAGCTACCGGTTTCTTTGCAGGAAGACTCGCAACTACTATCCTTTAGGAAGAACTTAAAGACCCATCTGTTTAAAAAGATAACATCTATACCCTAAGGTGGTTCTATGGCAGAGGGTGCATTTGGGGCTGTGTCAGGTTATGTACCTTTTCTTGGAAGCGCTTAGAGACCAGTGGTGATTTGCGCTATACAAAAACACTGTAACATAACATAACATAACATATGTGTTCTGCCCGGGAAGGTCCACGGTAGCCCATTGCCTTAACCTGACAATGGTCGTAAGCAAATATACACAATTGTACGGTCGGGAACCATCTACCTGGCCTTCATGGATTTGTCCTCGGCATTTGATTGTGTAAATCTGGAGAAGCTGTGGCAGTCCATGAGGGCCATGGAAGCTGACTCTAGCATTGTGAATTTTCTACAGGATTTACATCATGAAACCACTGCTCAGGTGCGGTACTCAGAGAACATGGAGGTTTCTAGGCCTTTTGCTTTGAGGAGGGGGGTGTGACAAAGATGTATTTTAGCACCCTTTCTGTTTAACCTCTATAATAATGATCTCGACAATGTTTTATCAGCTGCAGCTGTTGACTATCCATACATAGGGAGGCGTCCACTTCCAATTCTTCTATATGCGGACGATGCGGTTCTTATCTCAAGAACTGCTAGGGGACTGCAGTCAGCCACAGAGTGGAGGCGGACGCGCTCCACTCTGTGGTACGATTTAGGTGCTCTGATGAGTAATCGTTTTTAAATCTGCATTTTAAACAGAAATTATGCCTTTATTTTTTGTAGAAAAATTAAATTAACTTGATCCTTGTGTAGCGCTGCTCGCGCATTTTACCGTCCTTTTCAGCCTCAGCTCAGGGATTTCCTTCTCCACTCCCCGGTCCACCGCGAGCCTCGCTCGATTGTTGTGGAGGGAGGTCTCACTATCTCTGTGCCTTAATGCTTATCCCCTAACTTCCGGCTGATGGCGAGAGAGCGGTCTAGTTGTTCTGCCGCTCTCCCCCTACAAAACCGGATGTGCTGGTCCTCGCGCAGCGGACACGCGCAGCGGGCGCGCCGGCGGCACGCCAAAGGCAAGCCCGTCTGCACCCGTCCGCGGCAGACCGGGGCAAGGGGCTAGCCCCTATGTCCATTTTCCACGTTATTCGGCAGACGATCTAATATCCCTCTATGATAACTATGACATAGATACCGTCCTCCGAACCTCCTTACTACAACAGGGACTCTTGGCTAACAAGCATAGCCATGATTATATTGAACAAATATTATCTCGAAAATCCGATTTACACCAGACTAATACCCTTGTGGAATCTGAGTCCACTTTTTGGTCAAATAAGGACCTAAATGATTTAAAAATCTACTATTTAAACACCCGCTCTTTGGGGAAACATCAGTTGGAGATCTTCTCCATGATCGATCTACATAGGCCAGACATTTTATTCCTGACAAAAACTTGGCTGTCTCCGGACTCCTCTTCTGATATTTTAGCAGCCATCCCCGACACCTACTACATCATCCACGTAGATAGGGTCACCGGCAAAATGGGTGGGGGGGTAGCTGCTATTATCAATAAAAGGCTTCAGTGCACCTTGCTTGGCACTGATTCGGTTTCGCAGGTGGATACTTTAACAATTAAACTTGAAAGTGGCCAGTTCTCTCTGGCTTGTGTGGTAGTTTATCGCCCTCCCCAACACATGCCCCTATTTCCTTTGGAATTTGGTAAAATGATAGCACAATTAAGGATTACCACTCTAGAATCCTAATTGTAGGAGACTTCAATTACTGGCCCGGCGACCCAAATGAAAGCGCCTTATCTCGTGATTTTTCAGTTTTTTTAGGGAGCCTAAACTGCACTCAGCATGTTCAAGCATCTACACACTCCAAGGGACACATCTTAGACCAAGTATGGTCTCAAAATATAGATATCACACAGCTTAACATACTGCCATGCATATGGTCAGACCATTGTCTGATCACTTTTATGATATCGGAGGTTTTTTTGACTCCAACTCCTAGACCCAGTAATATGAAAGCAAGAAACTGGAGTAGAGTATGCACCGAGTCTTTCCAGACTATCCTACTTAATACAATTCCTTTGAGTGAAGAGAGCTCCCTCCTCACCCAATCAAATAATCTCTCGAGTTGGTTGGAGTCAGCTTGTGATATAGTTGCCCCCCTGAAAAACATCAGACTAAAAAGAGCACACGATCCTCAAAAATGGTTTTCATCCACTCTAAAAGACCTTAAACTATGTCTCAGACAAGCTGAGCGTAAATGGAGAAGCCACTATCTGCCGGAACTTAAAACTATGTACTTGTCCCTTCTGAGAGAGTATAAAACATCCATCCTATCGTGTAAAACTGAGTATATCTCAGGCAAAATTCTTAAATCTACTAATAAAACGCTAGAGATCTTCTCGATTGTGGATGAACTGATCGGCACTGAGAGAGTCTCTGTACAACCGGTTCATTCCCAACCTTTGTGTGATTCACTTAACAAATACTTTTTTGATAAAATCATTACCATAAAGGCTAGCATTCCGGAAACTAATAAATTCTTTGTACCTGTCTCATCTTGTCAAAACCCAGCAGCACTTAATCTTTTTCCTCCCATCACTATAGAATCTTTTCTCAAGTTGATGGATAAAATTAAATCTGGTTCCCCTCTTGACTGTGCACCTCCTCACATTTTGCGTTTAGCTTTTAGTGCCTGCCCTGCCCCGCCTTTATCCATCCTCAACACTTCTATCAGCCATGGCATTGTACTGGAGTCTTTCAAAAGTGCAGAGATTCTAGCCATCTTAAAAAACCTGGTGCTGATCCTCGGGTGATGAGTAATTATCGCCCAATATCCCTCCTGCCTTACCTGAGTAAGATCTTGGAGGCCCATGTGACCACTTGTCTGAGCTCCTTTGTTGAGGAGGCTTCTATTTAGACCCTCACCAGGCAGGATTTAGGCCTGCCCACTCGACCGAGACTGTCATTTTGACAGTCATGGACGAACTACGATCTGGTGCAGACCAAAATGCTCCAAAAGCCTTGATCCTCCTTGACTTATCCGCTGCATTTGACACGGTCGATCATAACATCCTGATCGACCGTGTCAGCAGGGCCGGCATAGGGGGCCGGGCAGTAAGTTGGATCCATTCCTTCTTGTCGGACAGATCTCAATCAGTTTGATTGGGATATTTCTGCTCACCTAAGGGAAAACTTCTCTGTGGAGTCCCCCAGGGCTCTTCTCTTTCACCTCTTTTATTGAATTTATTCCTGCAACCCTTGATTCATGCATTACAGGATATGGATGTTCTGGTTTTTAACTATGCAGATGACCTGCAACTCATTTTTAACATACAACCCACTACTGCCTCGGAGGTCAATCTGCAGTCTGTTATAACGTACATTAGCAACTGGATGAGCCTGAACCAGTTGAAATTGAACCCCGACAAAACGGAGCTAATTTTGACAGGCGGCGCCTCTAATCCATGGAGCTCCAACTTTTGGCCCGGTTGTTTGGGCCCCCCGCCTGTCTCTACCCCTACTGTAAAAAGTCTGGGGGTAAAAATCAGCAGCGACCTGTCTATGCAAACCCAAATCAGCTCTGTGGTGTCGGTCTGTTTCTTCCTTCTGCAGAAAATAAAAAAAATAAAAAGATTCCTCTCCTCAGAAGCGCTAACCCTAGTTATTTTAGCACTCATAATATCCCGGTTAGATTATGCCAATTCTCTCTATGTGGGCATTCCGGCATATCAAACACAGCGCCTTCAGCTCATCCAAAATCAGGTGGCCAGATTAATTTTGCACCTCCCTACCCGCCAGCATGTAACACCTTCTTTGAAGAAACTGCATTGGCTCCCCGTGAGCCAACGTTGTGCCTTTAAGCTTGGTTGTATTACTTATAAGGCACTGTCCGACGCCCGCCCAAAGTTCATTCACAACAGGCTCAAGAAATACACTCCCCGCCGTACCCTTCGATCTGCTCGCCAATCCCTATTGACCATTCCCAGGTCCAGGCGCAAGAAACACGGAGGCCTTCGTTTCTCGATACTTGCCCCTCAATTCTGGAACTCTATTCCCCTTGCAATTCGCACTGCTGGTACCCTTCTTCAGTTCAGAAGGCAACTAAAAACCTGGCTTTTTCAACAAGCCTATCCTTGATCTGAACCACTATTTTTATCAGGAGTCCGTCCCCTTCAGCGCCAAGAAACCTATCCGGTAAACGTTGCGCTTTACAAATATTTTTTAACATTAACATTAACATAACTTCTGGAACTTTTCTCCACTTTTATGGGGGATCGGGATTTGACAATTAACTCAAAATCATTTGTCATGCAGTTGGGGGCACGGAAAAAATCCAGCTTTCAGTTTAGAGCAGGCACAGCTATAATCCCACGCACAGATGTTTTTTCTTACCTGGGTGTGGTTTCGATGATAAACTTACTTGGGGCCCTTAAAACAGAGAAAAGAGGGAGACTTGACGAGATTGAATGGTGCTACATTTGTTTTTGCCTCCAAATTAGGTAATAGACCAATTGCGGGATTAATAAAAATATATCAAGCTAGAAGTGTTGCAACAGCTGCTTATGGGAGTGAAATTTGGGGCTATAGTGGCCTGGACTGACTGCAGGTGACGGAAAATAAATTTTTAAAGCGTGGGTTAGGAGTGCCTGGAGGTACAGCTAATTTGATAGTGCATGAAGAACTAGGCATGCCCTTTTTGTGTGACATTTTGGCCCTGCGTCCCATTATTTTTTGGTTAAATATGAGGATAAATAAGCATTTGCTGGTGACGCAACAAATTTTAAAAGATTGCATGAAACTTGATAACATGCTGAGAATCCCGTGGTTTCAGTATATTAAACGAATGTTGGGAAAACTGAATCGCCCAAATCTCTTCAGCAACCCTGATATAATTTGTTAAAAAGATATAGGATTAATCAAGGAAACTTTCTTTACTCTGAAATCGCAGGAAAGGGAGGAGATTGAATTGTCTAAGCCTAGTGTTCATAAATTTATTAAGTTGAAAACCACACTAGGGGCTGACCCGTATTTATTGGGGGCTCTTACGAATTATCATCGCTATCTGTTGACCAGATTTCGTTTAGATCTATTTCATCTCCTGCTTGCTGTACCAAGGGGCAGCAGGAAAGGCCAACACTTAGCACCCTGTGGTTGCGACGGGATGTCCCCACAGGATATTTTACACTTCATGTTTTTATGTAAGTTTTATGATGTCCCCGGAAATACTTTTTAATTATTGTTGTTTTTTTAAAGTCTGCAATCAAGTCTAGGGTCTGCTATGATTAACTGTTTTTATATTATGTTCTGGTTTTAAACTTGTAAATGAGAAATGCGAGTACAACCATTTGTATTATGGCTTCCCTCTTTTATTTATGATGTATTGATGACTAAATTTGTATTATGGAGTTGTGTTTTAGTATACTTATATGGTTTTTAACTGTGAAAAACTGAATAAAGTCTATTTTGATTTGATTTGATACAAACGGTCTTATCACTTCTTGGTGAAGTATATGTGATACACCTAAAAAGGCTTGATTTTATTGTGTATTATTTATATGTTTTCATTTGATTTTAAACTTGTATAATAGATTGCGAATATAAAATGCCCCTTTTTCAGTAAAAGTACTAAATATAATACTGTATTGTGTCACACTAGTCATTAGTGCACTTAGAACATTAGGATCATGGGAAAATATTTATTTTCTGTTCTGACTTTAAAAGAGTCCCAAACAATTTGAGGAGTAATTCCAGGGGTTTCATTTTCCTTGAAAAATGTAATCAAAATGTTCAAATGAGCAAGTAAAATGTGAGTCTGATAGGAGAGTGTTATTAAACCTCCATCATCGAGGACCATGAAGAGGAGGCAGGAGTTCTAAATATAAAGTTACTGGAGGGTGGTCTGAAATTAATATAGACGCTATATCAGACTTAATGACTCTTTGGCCAAGATTATTGGAAATAAAAATATAATCCAACCTAGATTGTGAAAGATGGGAAGGGCAAAAGAAAGTATACTCTTGGAGGGTGGGCTTACACAATCTCCATGCGTCAACAAGAGATCTTTGGGAAAAGGTTGATGTAATTTGAGAATGTATATGAGAGGGTATGAATTTATTTATTTATTTTATTTTTGAGATTTGTAGAGCGCAAACGAATTCCCGTGGGCATCTCGGCGCTAAAAACTCGGCTCGTGGCTGTACTGATGTGGTTTCTGAGGGTTTACTGGGTGAAAAGCCAGGTCTTTAGACCTTTGCGGAAGGAGTAAAGAGAATGACTTAGTCTGATTGTGAAAGAATCAAAAAAGGGTCTTGACTCCTAGCTCAGCAAGGCTGAGTCCAACCAATATAATATATCAAAACAAGAGCCAATGCTGAGAGCAACTTTTTTTGTCAACCAACAATTTACCAAAATAGTTGTTTTGAATAAAACAAAAACAACCTGCTTATAATATAGCACCATGCGAGATTTATTCTCTTTAGTAAACTTTTTTTACCTTTTTTCAGCACACTATTTTAGTGCATGGAAATACAAAGAATTTTATGTACAATATATACAAACATAAGCATAAATCACAAAAAACATTTACAAATTTCATACACACTTGGCCATACATTCATACCAAAAACATTCACACCAATGGAAAAAGCAAAAAAAACAATGAGACCACGTATCGGTAACAAATTAATGGAAATACAATCCTTTTGTGATTCTTCAATTTCTAAAGTCTGTGCATGTCATAGTTCAACAGAGTATCTCTTGTGACAGATGTCAAGAGCTGTTTTAAGACACTAATAGTAGACCAGACACGGGACAAGGCTGGTCGACGCGTTTCAAACCCCTGTATGTTGGTGGGGTTCTCCTCAGGACCGGAAGGGTTCTGAAAAATAACAAAGGCTTGCTTAGGATTTCTTGCTAAAAAGTGATTAAAGACAGGCTCCAGACAAACAACTGCCGCTCCCTACCTTAGGGTGACTGCTGATTAATCGCAACCAATGTTTGGAAAAGTAGGTTCCCAAAAACGGAGTGAATTTGTATTTCCCACAGAAGGAGTGCTCACAGGGACTGTGGAGAGAAAAAACACAGACACGCGCTGTATTTAATCATGCATACCGCACTCATTCTTGTGGCCCTAACTGCGAGGAATCGCGCTTACCCGCTAATGAATTAGCTTCTGACTCGCTGAAATCTCCTCGTTTTCTCCAGAGCGGCCGCTCCTTCGCTGAAAAATAAACGGGGGAGAGTCTATCATCGTTGTGCAATTCCGACGTATTCAAGGTGTGAATCAAGTTGAAATAATACACACCGATAGAAGAAAAGGGGTCCGTTCTCTTCCCAGGTACAGACGAATGATTCGACTGAGCTGGTAGTGCTACCATGACAAGTACTTCCTGGCTACGAGTGTGTTCCCGGTGGTTCTGGGAATTGTAGTCCGATATCAGAGAGCAGAAGAGATCGGTGAAGGAAACAGTGGACTGGATGGCAATCCAATCTGGCAAATGGACGAAACAATGTTGGAAATTTAAACGCTAGGTTTATATATTTCAGAAATTTCATTTAGACCCCGTATTGCTGTGTTGAATTTCATTATTAGCATCGCCTCGCGCTGGGCTAATCTGGCATCTAGATCGCCGCCTCTTGGGTCTCTTTCGATTTTAGATAACACTGTCCATTTAAAATCAGTTTTATCATGTTTACATTTTGTCCAATGGTTCACTAATGGGACATTTTCAACTCCTCTGCGGATTCGCGATTTATGTTGCGTTATCCGATTTCTTACTTCTTGTGTAGTTTTACCAATGTACACCAAAGGGCACGGACAGATGATCGCGTACACGACATTTTTAGTTTTACAATTCGTAAAAATGTCATGTTTCCAATGGATGTTTTCAAACGTGAATACAGAGTCTTCTATAGTTTCAATACAACAAGTACATGTTCCACATTTGTGGTGTCCTTTAGGTGGAGGTAATCCAAACATGCTTTGTAATGTTGGAGCTTTCACCATTGGTAGAGCAGCTCTCACGATGTGGTTGGCCACGCTCTTCTCTTTTTTGTATGCAAAAAGTGGTGGTATAGTGAAATCCTCATGGAGGTTTTTAAGGAAATGCCAATTGGACATTATGAGTTTCTTGTATTGGTTTGCCGCTGGACAGAAAGTGGTGACACACACCATCCTTTTTAAATCCTGTTTAGTTTTCTTCTCAAGTAAAGTCTCTCGTGGAGTCCACCAAGCTCGTTTTAGGGAGTTTTTCAATAATTTTTTAGGGTAACCTCTTTGAATGAGACGGTTTCTTAAATGGTCAGCGTGTTTGAAATATTCCTCTTTTTCCGAACAATTTCGACGAATCCTTAGGAATTGCCCATATGGTAGATTTTGTTTCAGACTGCGGGGATGGTTGCTGTTGAAATGCAATGCTTTATTCCTATCTGAGGGTTTACGAAATAAGGTTGTACTTAGACCTTCCTCAAAGGGTTCTACTTTCACGTCTAAAAAAGTGATAGACTCATTGGATGCTGAGACTGAGAACTTGATGTCACATGTTCTCGAATTCAACCAACCAACAAATTTGTCCAAGTCTTCCTGTCCTCCTGTCCAAATGAGGAACACGTCGTCTATGTACCGCATATAGTTGGAAATGCAATGGCCATAGGGGTTCTCGTTATAAATGAATTTCTCTTCAAATAGTCCCATGAACATTATGGCTAGCTCTGGAGCAAAGGGGCATCCCATCGCTACCCCCTTTATCTGGTAGAAAAACTCTGCGTCAAAAGTGAAAAAGTTTTTTTGTAGTGCAAAGCGAGCGAGGTCAAGAATGAAATCCGTGGGGACTCTCACTGGCCTTTCTCTATTTTCCAAAAACACAGTCAAAGTTTCCAGTGCTTGTTCTTGCGGGATTTGGGTGTATAAAGACACCACATCCAATGTAACAAGAAGCTGTCTGTTATGGTCAAAGTTGATGGTGGATATTCGGTTTAGAAAAGCAGTTGTGTCTTGAAGGTGAGCTGGAATCGTCTGAATGAAGGGTTTCAAAAAGAAATCGATATATTTTGCTATTGGTTCAAACAGTGAATCGCATCCCGAAATTATGGGACGGCCTGGAGGGTTGTTTTCATCCTTATGCAATTTGGGGAGCACATAGAACACCGGTGTTCTAGGATTCTTATTTTGTAAGAATAAAAGTTCTTTTGGTCCTACATAGCCTTGATCAAAGCCTTTTTGGATTACCTCAAACAACTGATTTCTTATTTCTGATGTAGGGTCTTTACCAATGCGTCTATAGCAATTCTGGTCATCAAGCTGGCGGTGTACTTCTTGTTTGTACTTGTTGATATCCCAAATTACCACGGCTCCGCCTTTATCGGCCTGCTTGACTACGATGGTGTTATCATTTTTCACAGTTACCAAGGCATCTTTCTCCGCTTTGGATAAGTTGTATTTAACAAATGTTTTCTTCTTTTCAATAGAGGATATTCCAGATAGAACAGTGCGTTCGAACGTTGTGACCTCCTTGGGCACTTTGGGTCCTTTTGGACAGAAGGCCGATTTTCTTTTTAAACCTGTCGTTTCCTCTTGTGGGTTAGCTATTGAATCATGGAAAAATGTTTTAAGACGAATCTTCCGGCAAAATTCTAAAGTCTCAAGTTTCATTTTGACAAAATCCGTTGGTCTAGATGGTACGAAATTGAGTCCTTTAGTCAGAACAGAGGTTTCAGCTGATGTAAGCGTCCTGTCCGATAGATTATAAATTGGTGATTTGTCTAATTCTTGTAGAATTTTTGACGTGTCCTCATTTCCCATGGTTGGGTATAGCGTACTCGGCCTCTGGTTTTTTGTTGGTCCCGTCCTAAAAAAGGTGGCTGGTTTTGTGGTTGTTGTTGATATTGGTCTGATCGGTTTCTTGTTCTATTTTGGGGTGGTCGGTTAGTGTTGTCTGATTCACTTCCTGACGATCAAGTTGTATCTGAGAAAGTCAAGAATTTACGACGTGATCGCCCCTGATTATCCTGCAAAAAACGACGTGAATCGGAATGCGTGTAAAAGTCCTTATTGAGATAAGGATAAATGGATTCTAATGAAAAGTTCTTTTTATCCAGTTCAAATTTGTTGTTTTTTTGAGTGACTGTAAAATCCTTAAATTCCAAGATTTCCTTGTCGATTTTTTCCAAAAGCGTTTTGGAATCTGTGATCAGTTGGTTGGTCTCAATTTCCCTTTGTAAAGTTGCAATCTCCTCCAATTCTTTGAGCGATGTCCTGTGTGCAGTCTCGATGGTAAGGACCATAAGGTCCCTACTGCACTTCGTTTCGATCCCACTAAAACCTTTTTTGTACACTGGATCGTCAGTGAACACGACTGGTATGTTACGGATGACGAGTCCCGCTGGGATAGTACCTGACCTGAGGTGCTGGAGTAAGAAATGACCATGCAGGTCCGTGCGGATCTGTTTCTTACGTAGACGAGTTAGTTTATCCGACTCGTTCTGAGTATTGGCAGTAAGGCTTAGAGCTGCAGAAGCAAATACTGGAGGGTCTCTAATCAAATTTTGTATGTGTTCCTCACTAAAAGCAAGTGTATCTCTTTCAGCCATAACATAAAAAATCACACGTTTAAATAAACAAAACACACAAATGACAAATGAGTGAAAGAAGTGAAACAATGATGAAAAACGACAAAAGGAGAAGAATCACCTCCTGTGAGACCATACACAATTGCCCCTACAGTGGGCGCGTCCCAGTACCTAACAAAAAAACACTAATACCCTGCGGTAGAACTTTCCCTACCTACCAGGACCTCGCGAGCATGTGCCCGCTCAAAAGTCAAAGAATCAAAAAAGGGTCTTGACTCCTAGCTCAGCAAGGCTGAGTCCAACCAATATAATATATCAAAACAAGAGCCAATGCTGAGAGCAACTTTTTTTGTCAACCAACAATTTACCAAAATAGTTGTTTTGAATAAAACAAAAACAACCTGCTTATAATATAGCACCATGCGAGATTTATTCTCTTTAGTAAACTTTTTTTACCTTTTTTCAGCACACTATTTTAGTGCATGGAAATACAAAGAATTTTATGTACAATATATACAAACATAAGCATAAATCACAAAAAACATTTACAAATTTCATACACACTTGGCCATACATTCATACCAAAAACATTCACACCAATGGAAAAAGCAAAAAAAAACAATGAGACCACGTATCGGTAACAAATTAATGGAAATACAATCCTTTCGTGATTCTTCAATTTCTAAAGTCTGTGCATGTCATAGTTCAACAGAGTATCTCTTGTGACAGATGTCAAGAGCTGTTTTAAGACACTAATAGTAGACCAGATACGGGACAAGGCTGGTCGACGCGTTTCAAACCCCTGTATGTTGGTGGGGTTCTCCTCAGGACAGGAAGGGTTCTGAAAAATAACAAAGGCTTGCTTAGGATTTCTTGCTAAAAAGTGATTAAAGACAGGCTCCAGACAAACAACTGCCGCTCCCTACCTTAGGGTGACTGCTGATTAATCGCAACCAATGTTTGGAAAAGTAGGTTCCCAAAAACGGAGTGAATTTGTATTTCCCACAGAAGGAGTGCTCACAGGGACTGTGGAGAGAAAAAACACAGACACGCGCTGTATTTAATCATGCATACCGCACTCATTCTTTTGGCCCTAACTACGAGGAATCGCGCTTACCCGCTAATGAATTAGCTTCTGACTCGCTGAAATCTCCTTGTTTTCTCCAGAGCGGCCGCTCCTTCGCTGAAAATCAAGTTGAAATAATACACACCGATAGAAGAAAAGGGGTCCGTCCTCTTCCCAGGTACAGACAAATGATTCGACTGAGCTGGTAGTGCTACCATGACAAGTACTTCCTGGCTACGAGTGTGTTCCCGGTGGTTCTGGGAATTGTAGTCCGATATCTGAGAGCAGAACAGATTGGTGAAGAAAACAGTGGACTGGATGGCAATCCAATCTGGCAAATGGACGAAACAATGTTGGAAATTTAAACGCTAGGTTTATATTTTTCAGAAATTTCATTTAGACCCCGTATTGCTGTGTTGAATTTCATTATTAGCATCGCCTCGCGCTGGTTGCAACTTTACAAAGGGAAATTGAGACCAACCAACTGATCACAGATTCCAAAACGCTTTTGGAAAAAATCGACAAGGAAATCTTGGAATTTAAGGATTTTACAGTCACTCAAAAAAACAACAAATTTGAACTGGATAAAAAGAACTTTTCATTAGAATCCATTTATCCTTATCTCAATAAGGACTTTTACACGCATTCCGATTCACGTCGTTTTTTGCAGGATAATCAGGGGCGATCACGTCGTAAATTCTTGACTTTCTCAGATACAACTTCATCGTCAGGAAGTGAATCAGACAACACTAACCGACCACCCCAAAATAGAACAGGAAACCGATCAGACCAATATCAACAACAACCACAAAACCAGCCACCTTTTTTAGGACGGGGCCAACAAAAAACCAGAGGCCGAGTATGCTATACCCAACCATGGGAAATGAGGACACGTCAAAAATTCTACAAGAATTAGACAAATCACCAATTTATAATCTATCGGACAGGACGCTTACATCAGCTGAAACCTCTGTTCTGACTAAAGGACTCAATTTCGTACCGTCTAGACCAACGGATTTTGTCAAAATGAAACTTGAGACTTTAGAATTTTGCCGGAAGATTCGTCTTAAAACATTTTTCCATGATTCAATAGCTAACCCACAAGAGGAAACGACAGGTTTAAAAAGAAAATCGGCCTTCTGTCCAAAAGGACCCAAAGTGCCCAAGGAGGTCACAGCGTTCGAACGCACTGTTCTATCTGGAATATCCTCTATTGAAAAGAAGAAAACATTTGTTAAATACAACTTATCCAAAGAGGAGAAAGATGCCTTGGTAACTGTGAAAAATGATAACACCATCGTAGTCAAGCAGGCCGATAAAGGCGGAGCCGTGGTAATTTGGGATATCAACAAGTACAAACAAGGAGTACACCGCCAGCTTGATGACCAGAATTGCTATAGACGCATTGGTAAAGACCCAACATCAGAAATAAGAAATCAGTTGTTCGAGGTAATCCAAAAAGGCTTTGATCAAGGCTATGTAGGACCAAAAGAACTTTTATTCTTACAAAATAAGAATCCTAGAACACCGGTGTTCTATGTGCTCCCCAAATTGCATAAGGATGAAAACAACCCTCCAGGCCGTCCCATAATTTCGGGATGCGATTCACTGTTTGAACCAATAGCAAAATATATCGATTTCTTTTTGAAACCCTTCATTCAGACGATTCCAGCTCACCTTCAAGACACAACTGCTTTTCTAAACCGAATATCCACCATCAACTTTGACCATAACAGACAGCTTCTTGTTACATTGGATGTGGTGTCTTTATACACCCAAATCCCGCAAGAACAAGCACTGGAAACTTTGACTGTGTTTTTGGAAAATAGAGAAAGGCCAGTGAGAGTCCCCACGGATTTCATTCTTGACCTCGCTCGCTTTGCACTACAAAAAAACTTTTTCACTTTTGACGCAGAGTTTTTCTACCAGATAAAGGGGGTAGCGATGGGATGCCCCTTTGCTCCAGAGCTAGCCATAATGTTCATGGGACTATTTGAAGAGAAATTCATTTATAACGAGAACCCCTATGGCCATTGCATTTCCAACTATATGCGGTACATAGACGACGTGTTCCTCATTTGGACAGGAGGACAGGAAGACTTGGACAAATTTGTTGGTTGGTTGAATTCGAGAACATGTGACATCAAGTTCTCAGTCTCAGCATCCAATGAGTCTATCACTTTTTTAGACGTGAAAGTAGAACCCTTTGAGGAAGGTCTAAGTACAACCTTATTTCGTAAACCCTCAGATAGGAATAAAGCATTGCATTTCAACAGCAACCATCCCCACAGTCTGAAACAAAATCTACCATATGGGCAATTCCTAAGGATTCGTCGAAATTGTTCGGAAAAAGAGGAATATTTCAAACACGCTGACCATTTAAGAAACCGTCTCATTCAAAGAGGTTACCCTAAAAAATTATTGAAAAACTCCCTAAAACGAGCTTGGTGGACTCCACGAGAGACTTTACTTGAGAAGAAAACTAAACAGGATTTAAAAAGGATGGTGTGTGTCACCACTTTCTGTCCAGCGGCAAACCAATACAAGAAACTCATAATGTCCAATTGGCATTTACTTAAAAACCTCCATGAGGATTTCACTATACCACCACTTTTTGCATACAAAAAAGAGAAGAGCGTGGCCAACCACATCGTGAGAGCTGCTCTACCAATGGTGAAAGCTCCAACATTACAAAGCATGTTTGGATTACCTCCATCTAAAGGACACCACAAATGTGGAACATGTACTTGTTGTATTGAAACTATAGAAGACTCTGTATTCACGTTTGAAAACATCCATTGGAAACATGACATTTTTACGAATTGTAAAACTAAAAATGTCGTGTACGCGATCATCTGTCCGTGCCCTTTGGTGTACATTGGTAAAACTACACAAGAAGTAAGAAATCGGATAACGCAACATAAATCGCGAATCCGCAGAGGAGTTGAAAATGCCCCATTAGTGAACCATTGGACAAAATGTAAACATGATAAAACTGATTTTAAATGGACAGTGTTATCTAAAATCGAAAGAGACCCAAGAGGCGGCGATCTAGATGCCAGATTAGCCCAGCGCGAGGCGACACTAATAATGAAATTCAACACAGCAATACGGGGTCTAAATGAAATTTCTGAAATATATAAACCTAGCGTTTAAATTTCCAACATTGTTTCGTCCATTTGCCAGATTGGATTGCCATCCAGTCCACTGTTTCCTTCACCGATCTGTTCTGCTCTCAGATATCGGACTACAATTCCCAGAACCACCGGGAACACACTCGTAGCCAGGAAGTACTTGTCATGGTAGCACTACCAGCTCAGTCGAATCATTCGTCTGTACCTGGGAAGAGGACGGACCCCTTTTCTTCTATCGGTGTGTATTATTTCAACTTGATTCACACCTTGAATACGTCGGAATTGCACAACGATGATAGACTCTCCCCCGTTTATTTTTCAGCGAAGGAGCGGCCGCTCTGGAGAAAACGAGGAGATTTCAGCGAGTCAGAAGCTAATTCATTAGCGGGTAAGCGCGATTCCTCGCAGTTAGGGCCACAAGAATGAGTGCGGTATGCATGATTAAATACAGCGCGTGTCTGTGTTTTTTCTCTCCACAGTCCCTGTGAGCACTCCTTCTGTGGGAAATACAAATTCACTCCGTTTTTGGGAACCTACTTTTCCAAACATTGGTTGCGATTAATCAGCAGTCACCCTAAGGTAGGGAGCGGCAGTTGTTTGTCTGGAGCCTGTCTTTAATCACTTTTTAGCAAGAAATCCTAAGCAAGCCTTTGTTATTTTTCAGAACCCTTCCGGTCCTGAGGAGAACCCCACCAACATACAGGGGTTTGAAACGCGTCGACCAGCCTTGTCCCGTATCTGGTCTACTATTAGTGTCTTAAAACAGCTCTTGACATCTGTCACAAGAGATACTCTGTTGAACTATGACATGCACAGACTTTAGAAATTGAAGAATCACGAAAGGATTGTATTTCCATTAATTTGTTACCGATACGTGGGCTCATTGTTTTTTTTGCTTTTTCCATTGGTGTGAATGTTTTTGGTATGAATGTATGGCCAAGTGTGTATGAAATTTGTAAATGTTTTTTGTGATTTATGCTTATGTTTGTATATATTGTACATAAAATTCTTTGTTTTTCCATGCACTAAAATAGTGTGCTGAAAAAAGGTAAAAAAAGTTTACTAAAGAGAATAAATCTCGCATGGTGCTATATTATAAGCAGGTTGTTTTTGTTTTATTCAAAACAACTATTTTGGTAAATTGTTGGTTGACAAAAAAAGTTGCTCTCAGCATTGGCTCTTGTTTTGATATATTATATTAGTCTGATTGTGAGCGGAAGTGAATTCCAGAGTCTGGCTGCCGTAACTGAAAAGCGTCTGTCACCCCAGGAGACTGTTTTAGTGTGGGGAACAGTTAGTTGGTGCAAGGTCACCGATCTCAATTGCCTTGAAGGATGATATGGTATGAACTGGTTTCTGAGAGACTGCAGACTTAAATTATGCAGTGCTTTGAATACCAGGCAGAGTGTTTTGAACTTTATTCGGTTTTTAATCGGTAACCAGTGAAAATCCCGGAGGGTTTGGGCAATAGGTTTGAATTTGGGGGTTCTGGATAACAATCTTGCCGCAGCGTTTTGTACTGATTGCATTTTGTTAACGACCCGGACTTGAGCATTGGCGAAAAGGCCATTGCAATAGTCGAGTGATGAAAGTACAAGAGTGCTGACCAGAGTTTTGCCTGCAGTGTCAGGTAAAAACGGCATGATTTTTTTGATGAGTTTTAGCTTATAAAAAGCTGTTGCCGCTATCTGATTAGCGTGAGCGGAGAAGTTGAGATGTTCATCAAAAACCACTCCCAGGTTCCTAACCTTCTAAACAGGGTTGGGCAGGGTTCCAAACGATGAAGGCCACCAGATGGATGACCAGCATGGGGAAAGTTTCCCAAAGATGACAACCTCGGTCTTCTCGGAGTTAAGTTTAAGGCAGCTGGAGGACATCCACTCTCCAATTGCTTGCTTACTCTCCTGGAAGCGCTCTGCCACCTCTTCTCCGTCGTTATTAATGGCGAGGACTAATTGGGTGTCATCCGCGTAGGAGGTAAGGCCCATCCCATATTGTTTGATGACTCTGGATAGGTCCGACACATAGATGTTAAAAAGTGTCGGACTAAGGGATGAGCCTTGGGGAACCCCACATGGTAGAGACAACTCGGCTGATTGAAATTGCCCTAGTGTGACTACCTGGGTCCTGCCGGACAAAAAAGAAGTTAGTAAGTTCTTAGCTCCCATTTGTATGCCCATCCTTCCGACACGGTCGATCAAGATGGAATGATCGACCGTGTCGAAGGCCGCTGAGAGGTCCAGCAGTACAAGTACTGCTGTTCCCCCTTGATCTCTGATGACTCTGATGTCATCGGTGGCTTTGATGAGGGCAGTTTCCGTATCGTGAAATTTACGGAACCCATACTGGGTGTTGTCCAGCAGTTGATGTTCCTCAATGTACTCTAACAGCTGCTGGTTCATAACTTTCTCTACCACCTTGGCCAAGAAAGGAAGACTAGCTATTGGTCTGAAGTTTTTTGGTTCGTCTATGGCAAGATGCTGTTTTTTAAGAGTGGCTTTAAGAGGGTGTTTTTCAAGACATTGGGGTAGATCCCTGACTTAAATATGTCATTGCATAATTGCATGATTACTGGGGTTAATAGGTCCTGATTAGGAGGAATTTTTTTTGGTGGACATGGGTTTAGGGCCGATCCTGTTTTTATAGTTTTAATAATGTCAATAGTTTGTTGGTCTGTTATTTCTTTAAATTGAGAAAATGAACTGGTAAAAGGGGTAACACAGGAAGGGTGTATCATGGGATTATCTTTGGAAGAAAAGGCTACATAAATGTCATTGACCTTAGAGTAAAAGAAGTTGGCCAACGCATGGCAGAAAGATTGAGAGGGGGGAAGAGCCAGATCGGGGGTGTTCCCTGCTAATTGCTTGACTACCTCATAGAGTTGTTTATTTGAGTTCTTTGCGATATCTATTTGGTTACTAAAATACTTTCTTTTTGCCCCAGTGATTATTTTTTTATAGTTGGCAAGAGTTTCCTTATAGCGGGATTTACTGTCTGCCTCGTAGGCTCTTTGCCAGATCCTCTCACGATTCCTGCATATTTGTTTTTGTATTCTAAGTTCTTCCGAGAACCATGGGGTGGAGGGAGCTGTCCTATTTCTGGATATGGTTTTATATGGTACCTGTTTTTTTTACGGCATTACCTAACCAGTCTGTGTATTGACTCATGGCGGTGTTAGGATCTTCTGCGATGGTAGGGCACGTGCTGTCCAGTAGTTCTCTAAAGTCTACATTATTTAGGTTGTTCCAGGCTTTAAAGGGTGTACGACAAGAGTTAGTTGGTCTCCCCAATGGGGCATCATTGATGGAAATCTCGCAGAGGACTACATGGTGGTCGGACCAGGGGAGCGGGAGGATATCTTGTAAGTGAATTCCCCCTAAAGTTAGAAAAAATGCCGTCCAGCGTGTGACCAGCCTCGTGTGTGGGGGGGTGACCAATTGGGATAGCCCTAAGATTTCCATATCCGACAGTAATGTGTGTGTTTCATTATTGTCATGTTTTTCTAAGTGGAAATTAAAATCACCTAAGACCGTGAAGCAGTCCTCTGTTGCTAATGATTCGAGCAATCGATTCGGATTGGAAAGAAATTGTGTACCAGCTCCTGGGGGTCTATACAGGAGAATTCCCTTAAAATTATGCGAGGGTGTCAACATGATGGAGAAATGAATTGCTTCACAGGATGTTGAAGGTATGGGAGACAGCGTCACCTTAAAAGTGTTACGAGCAATAATTCCCAGACCACCTCCCTTCTTTCTTTGTCTATCGTGTCGATAGATTTTATATCCAGGTGGAACAGCAACCACTAGATCGGGATCTGAGGCGTTGTCCATCCACGTTTCTGTGATGAATAGTATGTCTAATTTCCTGTCCGTAATGAGGTCTGATATGTCCTGTCTATGTCTGCCTAGCGATCGAGCATTAATAAGTGCTGTAAATATTTTTTAATTTGATTTGACATTCTGTTTACTGCTGGATAAGGTGATAAAAGGTAACGTGGTCTTGCAGTGAGGACAAAAGCTGTAATTTATTAAAGGGAAAGACTCCAGATCATGTTTAGGGCAATTGTTGGGTAGTATTGGTCGATATTGCAATAACATAGTTTTGGAATAAGGGATTCGTGTCGGAGTTCGACCAGGGTTCATGGCACTGGGCCCGGTCCCGGCGCGGACGGGGGCAGACGGGATTGCCTTTGGCGCGTCGCCGGCGTGCCCGCTGCGCCCGCCAGCTGCGCAGACGGGAGGACATGTCCTTATATCCGGTTATGAGGAGGGTAGGAGGCGGCCAGCAACTGGACTGCAACCCTTTCCTCCGCTCAAGTTGACGGTTCCAACCCTTTCTCCCCGAGCGTCACTACCTAATCGTGTGCGCCGGGAATCGGGGTTCGAGGAGGCTCAGAAATGTGCAGGTAGTTTTTAAAAAGCAAAATAATATGCAGTGCGCAAAATGGCAATAATAATTATAATTTTAAAAACAGTGATGGCAGACAAGGCCCCCGGCTTCCGCCTCAGGGGAGAGACACGAGAAGAGTCAGCGCGCTGCGCTGTTGGGCTGTTTAAGTATCCTGGGAGGGCGGGAGGCGGCCAGCAACCGGACCGCAACCCTTTCCTCCACTCAAGATGGCGGCTCCAACCCTTTCTCCCCGAGCGTCACTACGTAATCGTGTGCGCCGGGAATCGGGGTTCGAGGAGGCTCAGAAATGTGCAGGTAGTTTTTAAAAAGCAAAATAATATGCAGTGCGCAAAATGACAATAATAATTATAATTTTAAAAACAGTGATGGCAGACAAGGCCCCCGGCTTCCGCCTCAGGGGAGAGACACGAGTAGAGTCAGCGCGCTGCGCGGTTGGGCTGTTTAAGTATCCTGGGAGGGCGGGAGGCGGCCGGCAACTAGACCGCAACCCTTTCCTCTGCTCAAGATGGCGGCTCCAACCCTTTCTCCCCGAGCGTCACTACCTAATCGTGTGCGCCGGGAATCGGGGTTCGAGGAGGCTCAGAAATGTGCAGGTAGTTTTTAAAAAGCAAAATAATATGCAGTGCGCAAAATGACAATAATAAATATAATTTTAAAAACAGTGATGGCAGACAAGGCCCCCGGCTTCTGCCTCAGGGTAGAGACACGAGTAGAGTCAGCGCGCTGCGCTGTTGAGCTGTTTAAGTATCCTGGGAGGGCGAGAGTCGGTGAGCAACTGGACCGCAACCCTTTCCTCCGCTCAAGATGGCGGCTCCAACACTTTCTCCCCGAGCGTCACTACCTAATCGTGTGCTCCGGGAATCGGGGTTGGAGGAGGCTCAGAAATGTGCAGGTAGTTTTTAATAAGCAAAATAATATGCAGTGCGCAAAATGACAATAATAATTATAATTTTAAAAACAGTGATGGCAGACAAGGCCCCCGGCTTCCGCCTAAGGGGAGAGACACGAGTAGAGTCTTAGATTGCCTATCTAGGATAGGGTCAAAAACCATATCGCAATCCCCACCCACAATTAAATAATCATCAGAGTAGGTCTTCAATTTAGATAAAACTTCAGGCCAAAATAACTTATCAGGTGTGGTAGAAGCATATCAATTAACAATAGTTATAGGGATTTTATCAACAGATAAAGAAACAGAAATTCTTCTGTCATCACAGTCCACATCTTGAGTAAGTAATAGTAGATTAAGACATTTATGACATAAAATAGGTACCCCATTACATTTTCCTGACACTAGGGAAGCAACAATCTGACCAACCCACTGATGATTTAATTTAGCAATTTTGTTATCAACAATATGTATTTCTTGTAACAGGACTATATCCCCTTTTAAAGAGGAGAGATGAGATAAAACCCTTTAGCGTTTTATCTGAGAACCTAAACCTTTAATATTCCATGAAACGATTCTTGAAGTCATTTATCAAAAAAAGAAAATATAATAACATTACCATATACCAGAAAAGCAATAACTGGTGTAATATGTGAACAATAGATGTAGTAGAATAAGGTATAACTTTGAAACCATGAGAAGATAATAGGAAAATTTGCACATAGGGAAAAAAGAAGATAGAAAGAGTAAAAGATAGAAAAAAGATGAGAAAAAGGAAAGTATGAACAACAAGACTTAAAAAACATCGAATTGAGAGTGTGATAGGAAGAATTGAAAAATAGAATGTGAATGAAAAATAGAAGATAAGAGAAAGCTAGAAAATAAGAAATAAAGTAGTATACAAAATTAGTGGTGAAAAACAAAACCCAAGAGAAAAGAAAGAGAAGAAATGGGTATACATTTAGTGAAAATCGTTAAGAGAGATGAGAAGAGAGAAAGAGAGAAGGAAAGAACACAAGAGAGAGAATCATGTAAAATGAAAAATGCCAAAACCACGGATAAGATTCAAAAAATGACATTCCAAGAAAAACACACAAAGGGATGAAGGGTGGTGGAGCCACAAAAGGGAGATGGAACATCTTCCGGTACACTCGCGACGGGCACGGGAGGGAGTCAAAATGTCATCAGAGGAATGGGCAATCACATAAACGGGTATTAGAGGGATGAACCTAAAGAGACAAGAAAATAGAACAAGTTATGGACATAATAATGAGAACTATATACCATCAAACAAGTAATCGAAGCATTCCAATAAAACATGAACATAAATGATCAATAAAGTTCAAATATTGGATCGTGACACATCCATGTCTTCCATGTCTTCCTGTCTGCAGCTGTCCAGAAATTCTTGAAGTAGACGGGATCTTCATAAGCTGTAGTTTTATTTTTGTATGTGACTTTAAAAAGGCATGAGTGGATGAGACCGAATCTGGCATTGCTATTCCGTAATGCAGGCCTCATGTCCAAAAATTGTTTCCTTATATCAGCTGTTGCTTTGGCATAATCCTGTGAAAAGAAAAGAGTAGAGCCCTGCCAAGAGATTTTGCCTTTGACTCTAGAAGCCTGTTAAACTTTCAAAAAATCTGTGTATTCTAGAAAATACAATATCACTCCTCTTGGTTTAGATGATGAAGATGCCGAATTTGCGATATTTCCCAGGCGATGAGCTCGTTGAATGTTCAAAGGTGGAGAGAGCAGGATGTCCAAAATCTTCATAAGAAAAGATTGAAAGAAGACGGGAGGATTGGTTCCCTCAAGTCCCTCTATTAAACCATAAATATGTAGGTTATAGCTCCTGTTACAATTTTCAAGATTTTCAACTTGTTTCTGAAGACTTGAAATTTGAGACTGCAGAGAGGGAACTTGCACCAAGCAGTATGAAAGGTTTCCACTTTACTCTCCAACAGAACCACCTTACTCTCCGTGTGTGACCATTTGTCATCCAATTGTTGAAGACGGATATTAGTTTCTTCCATATAGGGTTTAAGAGCTTGAATTTCCTCCAAAATTAACTCCACTGAGATTGGGGGAGGAGACGTTGGAGATGGAGGATCTTGTTTGACCCTTTTCACAGAAGGTTGAGCTGACGTATCACATTGCTTTGACAAAGGCTTAGAAGGAGGTAAAGCAACATTAGATAAGGGAGCTTTTAATGAGACCTGTTCTGGATCAGTCATATTATCCTGAAGAACACTGAAAGAATTATAATCCACTACAGAAGTAGAAGACATTGCCTAAGAACGTTGAGCTGATTTTGTTTTCCCCATATACAAAAGTCACAGAATATCAGGAATAAAAATGTCGAGAAGAGGAAAAGCAGAATAATATAAATGTTCGTCATAAAATGCCAAAAAATGTCAAAAAATAGGTGAGCACACCTCAAAAATCATTCAAAATGAGTGAATTAAGCTCTCCAAAAGAAACCAGCATTAAAAGATTGAAAATCCATGCCTCACATCACTAAAAGCGTGTTTTTGATGAAACACAGAAGGATGAGGAGAGGTACAGCAGGGCAATATACACTCTTTGACAGAAAAGGTCAAAAGACTGCATAGAGTAAATCAGCCCGCTCAAAAATCATGTAGATAACGTCAATTAGGTATTTCAAAGGAGAGTAACTATTGTACTTCCTGTATTGTTAGGCGCTGTGTGAGTTGTATATGCAGTACATTTTCTATCTCCATGATCTGACATCACTATGACAGATCATGGAATGTTCACATGTTATTTATATGACGTCAGCATAACTGTCAACCATATGACAGCTGGCGTCCGTTATCATCTGTTGTTACCTGTCCTGCTTCCTGCGGGTCCTTTGTATTTATCTCATTAAATACTTGTGACATATACTCTGTTTTGCTCCATTTGTCACACTACAATTGGCGACGAGGACGGGAGATCGAGTAAAGGACCTGCGGGCATTTAATTTGAAGTTTCCATTGCAACAGGTTTGATTGAAGAGACCTGTCATCTAGGAAGTGATGAAAAAGCGGATAGGTGGAAAACTTCACGATGTGAGTACATGGTCACGTGTAAAACGGTGTCATGATTGAGAAGCGCAGCAGTAATTGAGTAATTTAAAGGATGGACAGCGTGAATCGAATTGAAATGGAGCGCGACTAAGATTTTAACTTAAGCCGCAAGTGGATGTGTACGCGACTGAGGATTAGCCAGTCCGAGTCAATATGCGCTTGTAATTGAAATTGACTTTGCTATTAACTGATACAAGGATAAGCGCTGAGGAAGTTTGTCGGCTGAAAGCGGCAGATGCGTGGACTTACTGGTTGGCGCGAAATCCTGTCAGGTGCGAGCGTTCGCTGGAGGCTGTCATTCTCTTCAGCTGAGACGCGTGAAGCACTCTGGGAGTTTCCTTCCCAACGTTGATTGGACCGCAAATATACCACGTCATCTTACGTGGCAGCGTGCGGCCATTTTGAATATTTTTTTTTTCTTCACATAAGTAAACACAGAGAGTTGCTGGAGATTCACGTCGAGCACTGTGTTTTAAAGGAAGTTTTGCTACACTGGGAAGAAAGTTTATTTCTGAAATAGAAAAGCGGTAATGTAAACTGTTTGCTTATGTTACATGATATGAACAATTTTAATATCTGGAACAAATATTGTTGAGTACTATAAGGAAATATAGGAAATAAGATACTTTCTCTAAGCAATAATTACCAAAGGAAAATATGGCTGAGAGCAACAATATTTGTGCACCACCCCGTTTCTTGGAAGAGCCTGGTAAACCCACTATGAAGTGGAAGAAATGGAAAAGGGCTTTTGAAAATTATATAGTATCCATTGATGGGAAAGCATTTGATGCAGAAAGAAAGTGTTCTTTATTGTTTGGCCTATTGGGAAAGGCTGGGCAGGACGTTTTTGACAGTCTACCTGAATTTGAAAACCCACCTGGAACTTTTATACCCATGAATGAATATGATGAAGCTTTAAAAAGGCTTGAAAAACAATTCGATGAGGAAAATAACATAATGGTCGCTAGGCATAGGTTTGCTTTAAGGAAGCAACAGGAAGGGGAAACCGTTGATGAATACATTGCTTGCCTAAGGATTCTTGCTGTTGAATGTGAATATGATGAAATGACTGATATTTACATAAGAGATCAAATCGTTTTCTATTGCTTCTCTAAGAAAGTTCAGGAAAGGTTGCTGGCTTGCAAAAGGCCAACTTTGCAGGAAGTCTTAGACATTGCTAGGGGTATAGAAAGATCACTTGTGTCTACCAAAGAATTATCACATGTTGGGAATAACACTAATGTATTTTACTTGCAGGACAAAAAGAAAAGTGATGGTAAGACATTTGGAAAAAATGTGTGGGAAAGGAAGGTAGGAGGTAAGCAAATGAGTTGTTTTAGATGTGGATCTAATGATCACCTAGCGGATTATAAAAATTGTCCCGCTATTGGTAAGAAGTGCATAAAATGCAAGAAATATGGCCATTATTCCACTTTATGTAAGACAAAGACGTCAAGTAATAACATGAGTATTAACACAGTGGGAAACTTTGATGAGGAAATGTGTTCGAATATTATTCTTTATGTTGAAATGGAAGATGGTAAGATTGTAGGCCCGATTGGGGATGTGAAAATTGGGAATGTTGAGCTTAAGTTCACTGCAGATTCTGGTGCACCCATAACGACTATTTCTGATGTACTATTTGAAGAGAAATGGCAAAATGTACCACTCAATGAATCAGATATAAACCCTAAAGCATTTGGTGAGAAGGAAATAAACATGTTAGGCTATTTTAATGATACGGTAACTTTCAGGGGAAGGTCCATTGAAACCAAAATATATGTAGCAGAAAAAGGGAGGATATTGGTGGGATGGAGAGACCTAGCCCAATTGGGAGTTATATTGGTACCTGGTGCAAAAGATCCTGTTATTTTGAGAGAAGATTGGGTTAACAATATTAATGTTGAGGAAGATAATTCAAATTTGAACAGCACTCTGGGAAAACATAAAGAGGTTTTCAGAAACAGTATTGGTTGTGTCAAAGGTTTTAGTCATGATATAAAGTTGAAAGAGGGGGCCATGCCATGCAAACATAAGGTAAGAACTGTACCTTTGTCAATAAAAAAGGAGCTCAAGGAGGTACTAGAGAAACTGACCAAGGAAGGTGTAATTGAAGAAGCGGAAGAATCCGAATGGATTTCTGCGATCGTTGTTTCTAAGAAGAGAAAAACAGGGGACATCAGGTTGTGTGTGGACCTGAGGTCTTTAAATAGAAACATATTAGTGAATTGCCATCCACTACCTAAAATTCAGGACATACTTCAATCGGTGTCTGGTTCCAAGTTTTTTTCATTAATTGACTTAAGAGCAGCTTACCATCAGGTTTGTCTTTCAGATAGGTCAAAGAAGCTAACAACATTTATAACACCTTACGGTGCTTTCAGGTATGTGAGGTTACCTTTTGGGTTAGCATCCTCTTCAGGAGTGTTTCAAAAACTTATGGACATACTGTTTGGAGAAATGAAAGGCGTTGAAGCCTTTCAGGACGATATTCTTTTACATTCTGAGACAGAACAAGACCACTTGCAACTTATTGATAAGGTTTTGGGTGTCATTGAAAAGAGAGGCATGACTGTGTCAAAGGAAAATGCAAATTCATGACAAATGAAATTGAATATTTGGGGCATGTGTTATCTGCGGATGGAATTCTTCCTAAGGATGACCTTGTTCAAGCCATAAGGGATGCTCCGGAACCTAGAAATAAAGATGCACTTAAAAGTTTTCTGGGACTCAGTGAATATTATGCTAAGTTCTTGCAGAAATATGCTGAAAAAGTAGAACCACTCAGGATGGTTTTAAGAAAAAACGCAGTATTCAAATGGTCGACCGAGCAGGAAGTAGCTTTCAAAAAAGTGAAGGAAGAAATAGCTAATGCACCTGCATTGAAACCATATGATCCACAATTAGAAAACATAGTGACTGTAGATGCTAGCAATGAAGGGATCGGCGCTGTGTTTTGTCAAAAAATAGGAAACGAGGAGAATACTATTGCTTTTATATCAAGAAGACTGAATGAAACTGAAAAAAACTATAGTACCATTGAGCGTGAAACTTTAGCATGCGTGTGGGCTGTGCACAAGCTCAAAGATTATCTATGGGGTAAATGTTTCACTCTTGTGACGGATCATAAACCTCTGGTATATATGTTGAATGGTATGGGACGTGGCAACGGAAATGCTATCTCAAGACTGCTGAGGCTGATGTCAAAGTTACAGGAGTTCAATTACGTGATAGAGCACATCAAAGGTGGAAAAAATTGCAGAGCTGACTGTTTGTCGCGTTTGCCAATACAAAATCTAAAGGAGGAGTCAATGGATGACACAGAATGTGTAGTAGCTCTTATTGATGCAACAGTCATGTGTGAAGGATCCATAACGGAGAAGGAATGGCAAGACAAACTAGCAAAAGATACGGTTTTAGCCACAGTGCAAATGTATGTGCGAAGTTCATGGCCACCTATAAGGAACCTACCTAGTGAACTAAGAAGTTATCAGCAAGTGAGTGATGAGTTGACGATGGAAAGTGGCTATTTGAAAAGAGGCGAAGTCTTTGTGCCGTCTTATGAACTCCGACAAAAAATTGTAAATCTTGCTCACAAAGGGCATCCAGGCGTCACTGCTACTAGAAACATTCTTAGGATGCATTACTGGTGGCCTGGTGTGGACAACGAGGTAAGGAGCTATGTGGACAAATGTGAACAGTGTTTAAAATCTGATAAGCACTGGAAAGTTGAGAAGAATGTGTTGCAGAGTGTTGAAATTCCGGATGGTCCGTGGGCAAAAATCGCAATCGATTTCGCCGGACCGTTCAATATACTGCCAAATGTCAATAAGTACCTGATTGTATTAACGGACTACTATTCTAAATGGGTTTGTTACAAATTCGTGCATGCTGTCACGACTGAAGTAGTCATAGACTTTTTGAAAAAGGTTTTTGATAGAGAAGGGCAACCAAAGATCTTGGTGTCAGACAACGGCTCACAATTAATTTCAAGCAATAAGATCGAATTTCTAAAGAAGTCAGGCATTACTCAAGAGAAAACTCCTTTGTACAGCCCCAAGAGCAATGGCCTGGTGGAGAGACTGAACAGGTTCTTTAAAGAAGGAATTCAAATGGCTATTGCTAACAAAATGGATGTGAAAGATTTCATAAGGGTGAAAGTCAATACTTACAACAATACACCGAAAGATGCCACCAAACACACTCCATTTTTTTTGATGAGAGGGAGATCTTGTAACAACATCATAACTCCTAAGATCGGCGGATGGAGTAGTGTTGCAACTGAATCAAAAGTGATAAATGATGAGGAGCTTAGAGTGAAAGAAAACATTGAAAAGAAACAAAAGACAGCCAAAGCATACTCTGACATGGTCAACAGGGCAAAAGTCAAATGTATAACGCCTGGAGATTGGGTTTTAGTGAAAAAGCCAGGTATGGTGAGTAAGGGAGAGTCCAAATATGGTAAACCCATGAGAGTTGGTAGAGCTACCAATGGTGCGGTATTAGTGGAAGGTGAAGGATGGCGAAGTAAAGACCATGTGGTGAAACTAAAACCAGGACAAGAGAGTATAATAATGAGCAATGAGGTAAACCAAGAAGATAGCTTTGATGACAGTGTACTTGAATGGGATGACATGCCTAATACTTCATTTGTAGAGCATAACAATGACAATCACAGGGATTCTTCGGAGTTTATAGTAAACTCAAGGAGTACCTCTGTGGGTGAAAATGACTCTGTTATAATGCAAGGTGGCACAAACTTGAGTTCTAGAAATGTTGACACTAGTGCATATAATGAAACTGCTCATGATATTGTTCCTAGAAATGTAGAAGGAATATCTTCTAGAGGTGGAAGAGCCATAATTCTGCCTGAAAGATTCAAAGAATATATAATGGAGTGATGATGACTACATATGGTTTGTTATTCATATGGGATAAAGGGAGATGTTGTACTTCCTGTATTGTTAGGCGCTGTGTGAGTTGTATATGCAGTACATTTTCTATCTCCATGATCTGACATCACTATGACAGATCATGGAATGTTCACATGTTATTTATATGACGTCAGCATAACTGTCAACCATATGACAGCTGGCGTCCGTTATCATCTGTTGTTACCTGTCCTGCTTCCTGCGGGTCCTTTGTATTTATCTCATTAAATACTTGTGACATATACTCTGTTTTGCTCCATTTGTCACACTACAGTAACATGAAAAATTCCAAATTGGAGTAATGAAAATCTGTGTCCCATGTCCCTCAAGAAATGTTGCATCGTTCTGAAGTAAAAAACAGCATTCGCAGGAAAATAAAATGACAGACTCGAGTATCCAATCACTCGCATCTGCACATAAAGGAGAAATAAAGTCTGTCTGCTTACCGTTGGGACCACATAGAATATGTCCAGTTGTTGACACAAAGTTCACACACGTTGCAGCTGCATTTCACGCCGTTCGACGCGGCTCCAAGTGCCGAAAAAATTATAGAAAGCTCCAGCGCTGTGCCAGAGTTCACGGAAGCGCGTACATTCCCCACGGCGCCTAAGCCGCGGCCCTCCAGGAGTTACCTTTTAAATCTGTATGTACATTCAGCAACACGAAATTAGACAGTAGAACTGTTCGTTGAAGGTATAGTTTCTCAGGAAAGTTATGTGGATCCTAATATAGCATGAACTCTAAAACATAAAAATATCTGTATAAACTTAGTGTTATACTTTCAACACACTGAGCATGTTTTTGGTAATTGGTTAACTAGTGCTTTTGTCATGTTCTCACCTTTACATATAATCTTTTCTGTGAGAAACCTAAATCACGAAATAAGCAAAAATCCTTTAGTTAATAGAATCAGGCAATTACAAATTGAGAGCCAAACAGGAAAAGTTAATAGAATCAGGCATTTGCACATTAAAAAAGAAAGGAAAATATCTCCCAAGTTTTAAATTGCCTGTTTCAAATAGCCAAGAGAGGTATTTCCGACCCTTTTTAAAAAACCTAGTGTCACACAAAAGTAAAGGTCAAAGTCAACCAGTACTTTTGAATTCCAAAACAAAGAATGCTAAGTGTTTTCCAAAGGCTGTGTTCACTTAGCTTAAGCAGCTGTTCACACAAAAGTAAAGGTCAAAGTCATCCAAAGTACATGTTCACTTAGCTTAAGCAGCAGTCAAGTTCTCAGGAAGAATTCAGCTTTCACAGGCAACAGCACCCTTCCTTGATGTGTTGTCATTGAAGCAGCATGATGTGATGAACAGGTGGGCAAAGAGCCTCGAGGACGAAGCCGGAGCAGCTGCACGCCGTGGAGACAAAAAGTCAAACGGGAACAGCTGCTGAGTTTGGCTATTTATAGCCAACGAGACAGGCGTTACCGGAAATGTTGTGACAATGTGCTGAACAAGGTTGCAACTTCATGTTGTGCAATTCTAGAAGACTCCGTTTACTTGGCAATGACAACATCTATATTTAAATGGAAATGGCCCCGATCCGATGCATGAATTAAGTCCTGCTTTTATACTTTCCATATCAATATCAACAGGAAACAAATAATGATAAATAATAAATGATAAAGAAATAAAGACATAGCAGATGATAAATAAATAAAGCTATAACAGAAATGATAATGCCATACCTATGGTAATGCCATACCTAGGCCTAGCATAAGCAACTAGCTTAAACAGGATAGATGAGTAACGTAGTTCACAGGCATGTTAACACATGATTTATTCTGATCCCACAATGATGTCTGTAAACAACACAGGCCTGACATGAATTCCTGACAATCCTCCCCCTTAAAACTCCTGACACTAGTTTTGGCTTGGAGGGGTTTATTTGGAGAAACCGCCAAACTAGTCTAGGGGCGTGAACCACTGAACAGGATCCCATGAATTTTCCTCAGGTCCATACCCTTTCCTCATAAACAAACAATGTAAAATGCCTCGTATCCTTTGGAATCCACTACTTTGGCCACTTTAAATTCCCATTCTCCATTAACTTTGATGGGAGGAGGGGGGCTTGGCCAAGCCAGCTATGTGGGCAGACGTGCTTGGCTGAGGCTCCATGGTCTGGCCAGCATATCGCTCGTTTCTCAGCGCCGCTCTGCTTCGCTGATACGCCGGACAAGCATCGGAGGGAGAATTGCACCCGCTGGTTTGCCTCAGACCCAACAACAGTGGGTTCTACTGGGGGAAAATCGAAGGAAAACGGGACCCGGGCTGACGGTGACAAGATGGCGGCCGTCCACTTTGAACTGCAGACTCGGACCAACGCAGACGAAAGCTGACTTGACCGATAGTAACGGGACTTGGTGAGCCGCTGCAACCGCTCCCATTGCCGTATCACTGCACTGCAGACTCGCGCCGCAAACTCCGGGTCGCGGTGGGTGAGACCCGACAGCGACCGGGGGAGCCCTTCATTCCTGATGACGCCTGGACCCAAGATGGTGTCGGAGTACCGGGAGAAACTGGACCGTTAAGAACTACTCCACTGCGTCGGCAGTGGGAGACCGGTATCCCAGCAACAGGTGGAGGGCAGATTGCTAACCCCCTCCACCTACCCCCTATTCTGCTGCACAAACCACACCAGCTGAGGGACTGCTCTTTCCCGGAGGCCGCCTGGCCCTAAGATGGCGCCTGGGACCCACAGCAAGTAGAGCTGTTGAGACCACGACTTGGGAGCCTCGCTGCTCATCCCACACAAGCGGACCTACGGTGAGCCTTTGGATCCCTCACCACGGACGGAGCCGCTGCGAAGACGAGCTCCCCCTCCTTTCCTCCTCAAGCTTGTGAGCCCCAGACATGCCTAAAATGGACGCTGCCTGACCCTGACATGGCGGTGCCATAACCCCTACTACTCCCCCGCCCAGCCTACATACCCCACTGAGGGTGCGCAAAATGAACAGACTGTTGCCCTGTCGGGACCCCTGCAGCACCCTGCTCAATGGCACCGACACACGCAGTACCACACTACCCCCCTAGACCTCTAGGGAGTCGAATTTGGGTACAGTGATGCACGGAACATGCGTTCCCCTTCATCACGAAGATCCACTGACCCAGAATAATCCAGCATCCTACTAGCCAGGCACCAACCGTCCACCACACCTGCACCTGCCTTCCTCCACGACGTCTACGACACAAAAGACCCTCATAATTGTTACAATGGGGAAACCAAGGGCATCCCAACACACCACGGTACCTGAGACCGCTCCCGAAAACATGCCCAGCACCAGGATGGTGGCTGATTCCACAGCGCCTCAGATTGACCCATCGATCTCAGACAAGCTGGATCAAGTACTGACGCCCATCGAACACTCTAGGATCTCTATAGTAAAGTGCTTGGGCACCCTCGAGACGGAAATCAGCCTTATACAGGACGATCACCGCAAACTTGCAGACATAGTGAAGGAGGGGGAGAAGGAACTGGCTGCCCGGCAACCCACTATCAAGCCACACCAAACAATACTGCAAGGTGTCCTACGCCGCCTGTCCACTATTGAGGAATGTACGGACGACTTGGAAGGGCGTTCGCGACGCTGCAACATCCGCGTGCTGGGCCTTCCGGAAGGAATCAAAGGCACGGACCAGCTGGGATACATGGAAACTTGGGTGAAATCATTCACCCCGCAGCAGATAGAATGGCATTCTTCTCTATCGAGCGTGCCCACAGAGTACCAGCCTGCAGGCCTCCACCAGGAACACCCCCCGGACCGATGCTGGCGAAATTCTTATATTTCCGAGACCGGGATGCGGTGCTCCGAGCAGCCAGACAAACAGCCCCGCTTCACGTGGAAAACAGGCAGATAATGATATTCCCGGACTACACACGAGCGGTTCAACAGCAAAGATCTTCGTTCCTGGAAGTAAAGCGTCGGCTGCGTGCAAACAAAATACAGTACTCTCTCCTTTTCCCTGCCCACCTTAAAATACTCTACAACGTCTCAGCCACCTTCTTCACGAGTAAAGAAGAGGCACACATGGGCGGACCAGTACTGCATGCAACAATCTATAACAGACAACACGCAAGACCCGACCTCTAAACCACCGCGACCCAGGAGACGCACCCCAAAGCAGCAACATAGCGGGGCAAAGACAACGACCCAGACCGGCACCCAAGACTCCCCAGACCTAGAGCAAATCATGAAAGAAAGATGTGGGGTCCTACAAGCAGTGAGTGACCTACAGGCCTCCTCCCAGGCGGAGGATATCGATCGAGTTCCACACCTCTTCTCTTCAGAAGGGGAGGACGACTGAGATGGAACAGCTTCCGGAGTGGACTCAGTTACACCCCCACAGTCACCCCCCAGACAGCTGATACCATGATGGATGGACAAATGAACTCCTCCCCAGCATGAACGGACCTCACTACCAACCCCAAACGACTCACATGATTTGCACTCCCCTCTTGAACACCTGTGACATGGACATGATTTGATTAGCTCCAGATGACATTCCAGGATCCTATGAAGGCCAGATCGGCGAGACGTCTTGCCTAGCACGTACTGCCACCCCCATTGTTTATTGTTGTACTCTCCTGTTAGAGAGAGTAGGTTTGGACGTATTACTGACAGTAATGGGTCTTCAGCATTGGGAACGTTTCCTGACCCCAGTTTTTTACAGTTTCCTACCCTTGCTCCGCATCACTTTACCCCCTCATAGAAACACACGTAATAGGGTACCCGGGACATGTTTATGGGAAGCAAGTGGTAGTGCATGTGTTCTTCACACCAGAGGGGGTTCACTGGCCACTAGGTCCCGACAGGCACAGCCTATGCAAATGAGCACCGACGACATAATAATCTACATTTGTAAAACGCGAACAATCACCCCTAAGGGTCTCCAGGCGCTGGGGGCCGTCAGGAAGATTAAGCATGCTATTGCCTAGAGTCACATGGTGTTGGGCTAATCTGCCGCCGGCGCCGGGGATCGAACCGTGATCCCAAGATTCCAGCGCCAGTCGCCCTGGCCACGATGCCACACCTCTCCATCACATGGCTGCAAAGGGACAGAAGGCTGACATCAGCATCCTAACTCTTAACACTCCGTGGTCTTCACACGCCATGCAAGCAATACGCCTTATACTCATACACGAAGTGCCAAAATGCCCAAATCGCGTTCCTACAAGAGACGCACCTCACTAACACTGAGCTGCACAAATACAATCCAAATGGCGAGGCACTATATGTGCCATGTCATACTCCGCTTATGCATGGGGAGCACTGATCTGGATCCAACCAGGGACCCCCTTTCAGGAACTTAGACGGATGGTAGACAAGGAAGGCAGATACGCCCTATTAGAGGGCCTCCTCAATGGCCACTCAGTACTGTTCTGAAGTATATACGCCCCGAATATAGAACAGGCAAGTATTGGGAACATCTCACTGGGGTACTCGCTCAATTTGCCTCCTTACCATGGATTTTAGGGGGCGACTACAATTTCACACTAGACCTCACATTAGACCGCTCCCACCCCCCACCCACACACTCAACCACCCAGAAACAAACAGAACGCTTCAAAGCCTGGGTCACACAATGGGCACTCAAAGACGTATGGAGAATGCAACACCCGCAGACAAAGCTATATTTGTTCCACTCTGTCCCACATAACCTTAGAGTACGTCTAGACAGATTCTTATGCTCCGCAGCGGTTCTACCCAAAGTGCACCATACAGACTATATGGGGAGGGTCATTTCTGACCATAATGCTCACATTCTGCAATTAAACTGGAGACCCCGGCACCCGCCAGTCCCTACATGGCGCCTCCCACGAGACTGCCTAGCAGACTCAGTCTTCCAACATGACCAGGGGCAAAGTATACAGGACTACTTCACACACAACGTAGCGCCAGCATCCTCCACATTGATAGAATGGGACCCATTCAAAGTGGTAGCCCAGGGAGAAAGTATTAAACAAACAGTGGGAGTAAAACGGACCCTAAAGCAAGCACTCGCCAAACCAAAAAACACCTCGCCACCGTTACTAAATGGGACGACATGTCGGAGGAAGTAGCGATGCAGATCGCCAAGGCCAGGACAGAATAATTGACGGCTTGCGTCGACCTCCAGCGCTACAACTTCAGGTCATATGCAAACCGAATGCTCAAGGAACGCAATAAAACGGGTACCTTGCTAGCATGGTAAGCCAAACAAGACAGCGGCTTGAAACCCATCACTGAGGCAATAGACCCGCATGGTAACCTAGTACGATCCCAAGACCAGATCCTCTCAGCATTCCATGAGTACTACTTAGAGGTTTACCGGTACCCAACCCATATCGAGCAGGACATAATAGACCACTTTCTCAATCCTCTAACAATGCCCGAGATTACAAGAGAGGATAAAACATCCTTAGAGGCGAAGATACAACCAACAGACATTACTCATGCCTTACGCACCTTAGCTCACATCAAAGCACGGGGGATAGATGGATTCCCCTTAGAATAGTACAATACCTTCTCCTCGCTAATGGTCCCCCGATTGACGGCGATGTATGCCTCAGCATTAGACACTGGTGAGCTACCAAAATCCCTCCGGGAATCGGTTATCGTGATATTTCTGAAACCCAACTGTAGCCCACAATTGATGGCATCCTACCGCCCCATCACGCTGCTCTCCACTGATTGCAAGATCCTAGGAAAGAAATTAGTGGATAGATACACACAAATCATACGGCCCCTAGTACACCCCGATCAATGTGGTTTTATCCCGGGCAGAAACACATCCCAGAGTATATGCTGACTATTCCATGTCCAAGATCAAGTGAGCAGCACTTACCCCTGAGCAGCATGCCTAATACTAGACCTCGAAAAGGCTTTTGACACCCTCACCTGGCAGTACCTCTTCTCTGTTCTACCACGAATAGGGCTTGGCCCCACTCTCTTGGCATACACTTGTCTTATACATCAGACTCACCTCGAGCATTCGCTTAGGGCACTATATCTCACCAGAATTCAAGGAGCAGCGAGGCACGAGGCAGGGCTGCCCACTCTCGCCTCTGATTTTCACCATCACTGTGGAACAATATGGCAATACGGCTACAACGGGAGGGGGAACAGTGGGGCATCCCAATAGCAAATACCATGCCCAGTGTATCTATGTATGCCGATGACCTTTTAATATATATTAGAAACATCACCGAGGATTTAACACCTATCTGGGCCACACAGGTAGAATTCGCAGAAGTCTCCGGGTTAAAGGTAAATTGGGAGAAGTCTATGGTGTACCCGCTGCACCTGAACCTTCCCATCCGGGTCGTCCGACTAGGAGATAAGACCATCGCTTGGAGCGCAGAGACTCCCCGATATCTCGGGGTCCGTCTCTATCATACCCTGCCGACAGTTACGAAGGTAACCACTGTAGGGCTCTGGCTGGCATCAGATCCTCGATAGGATTCTGGAAAAACCTCCGTTAGCTCCGATTGGCCAAGTGACCATTGCCAAAAATGGTAATGGTTCCACGACAACTATACTACTTCACGAACTAGCTAATAATCCCGCCCAGAACCTTCTTTCGGGACTTAGACACACTCCTCAGCTCACTGATATGGGGGACAAGCAGAAATTGGATAATACTAGCGAAGTTACAACTACCCACAACACAAGGAGGACTGGCCGCCCCATACATCGAATCCTATTTCCTAGCTGCACAGTTGCAGTGGCTTTAATACTGGACGCCAGGCAGACACATAGGGGAGACATATACCAGGAACGGTCCCGTGCTCATTCCAGAACTCCGGCGACTACTCCTACCGGGCACCAAACCAAAATGTACATATCACGGGCAGGTAACAGTGGCACGCAAGTGCATGCAACGGATACATCGTATGTCATCAGGGAGGCCTCCATTTACCCCCTTCTTCCGCTACTCCGATGGCTCAAGCATGAACACTACTATAAACCTAACATGCTACTTACATGGACAACTGCGGCATCACTGAGGGGGAGTCACTATTTGAAGAGGGCCAGCTTAGGCCCTTCAGGCGACTGATGGAGGAACATTATCACCCTGCCGGCCAGTTCTTACTCCACCATCAACTCCTCGCAAACTATCGTCAATACCATGACCTCTCAACAGTTGAACCAACCACGCACCCAGTCGTACACACAATCTTACACATGGGAGTGGATGACACCTGGTCACATGGATCTATAAAGCCATCAGGGAACTCAGGACCAAACCAATAGAGACCCTACAGGCCACCTGGGAAAAAGAATGTGGTCGCTCTCTACACGAGAAAGAATGGGAAAGAGCTTTTGAATACCCTAAGAAGGTGTCTCGAAACGTGCGTTTAAAAAATATACACTTCTATATCCTACACAGAGCGTACTTGACACCAGCGCGTCTCCAACGCTTTTACCACAACACCCAGTTCTTCTGCCCCAGATGTCAATTGCAAGCGGCGGATTTCCAACACATATTCTGGAATTGTCCCACATTACAATCATACTGGCAACACATTCATAAGACACTCAGGAACCTCACGGGGCTCACATATCTGAGTACATGGGAAGCCTGTGCATTGGGTATTTATCAGAGGAAGAAACAACACAAAGTGCCCCTCAGATTTGTCTCACTGGCCATTTTATTAGCCAAACGGAACATAGCCATGCACTGGCGGTCCCCTACAGGCCCTCCGATTGCTACATGGGCGGTAAACAAATGGGCAATGGTGGAGGAAGAAACATTACGAGAAGAAGAGGTGAAAGGGACACACAAACACCCTTTATCACTGGACTGGGCTATCCGACTGAATTATTTCACACAATCACTAACCCATGATGACCCAGAGAGAGTCCCTCACACACCACAAGACACACAGTCACAGTTTCAGGCCGCGAACATGGATGCCAGATCTCCCGCAGCGCACAGCTGAAGTCACCAGGTATTAGTGCCGGGCAATATGCCTTAAGTGTAAACCGAACCCCCAGAGATTGCTTGACCGCGGGTCCCCCCTTCGCCCCTGGTAACTTGCGGAACCACCGTTCACAGGGACCCATGCTGCCCTAAGAACTCATCCGACACCTGTATCCAGAATTCCATGAACACCCCCCATTTTCTGCCCCCAGTTAAATTTAGCAATTTGCCGCAGAAAGATCTCAATAGTGACAAGAAACTCAACTATTCACCGAACGGATAACAAAACATTATGATATCAATACAAATAAATGTGTTCTGAAGAATCAAGATATGATGCAAAATGTCACTGTAAGTGTAAAATGTCAATAAAAATATGTTTGAAAAAAAAAACTTTGATGGGAGGAGGTGGTGGGCTTAAACGAGTCGTAGGTACAAAAGGTCGTATCAAAGAAACATGAAAAACTGGGTGTATCCGGTAATCAGCAGGGAGAGCCAGCTCCACAGTGATGGGATTAATCAGCTTAGAGATTTTGAAGGGACCTATATATCTTGGGTGCAATTTACGGGACCCTGCAAGATGTAGGTTCTTGGTACATAGCCTTTCTTGGTCTCCTATGGCGTATTGAGGAGCTGATAGACTGTGTTTGTCTGCCTGACTCTTTATTTGTAGTTGATACCTTGCTAGGTGTTGTTTGACTTGTGTTTGAATATGTGTTAGTTATTTATGATGATCATTCGCTGCAGGGACTAGCTTGGAATCGTCCATTGGTACTATGGGGAGCATGCGAGGATGGTAACCATATAGACAGTAGAAAGGAGAATCTCATGTAGCTGAATGAACAGTGTTATTGTACACAAACTCCACCATGGGTAATGCCCTATCCCATTCTGTTGTCCAGGTAGCCATGAAACAGCGTAAAAGTTGTTCCATTGTTCGGTTAAGTCTTTCTGTCTGTCCGTCAGTTTGGGGGTGATATGCTGAAGATAGACGGACATAAACATTTATGGATGAACAAAAACTACACCAAAACCTAAAAACAAACTGTGGGTCTCTATGAGAGATAATAGTTGTAGGCAATCCATGTGATATGATAATATGTTGTATAAACAAGTCTGCTAACTCTTTGGCAGATAGCAAATGTTTCAAGGGAATAAAATGGACCATTTTTGTTAAGAAATCAACTACCACTCAAATTATAGAATAACCACTGCATACAGGGAGGTTAGAAATGAATTCCATACTTAACGCATGCCAAGGTGCAGGTGGTATGGCCATAAGTTGAAAAAAAACAGTTGGTGCCATATGTGAGTCTTTAGACTGTGTACAGGTCTGACAAGTGTGAAAGTAATTGTTTACATTAGAGACCAATTTTGGGCACCAGAAATCTCGTTGGCATAATTCCAGCGTCTTTTCAGGACCTGGGTGGATGCCCTGCTAGAACGGTATCATGTATCCAGTGAAACACAGTATCATGTAATTCCTGAGTAGGGACATATAAGCGATTTTTAAAATAGAAAAGACCTTCTCTTTTACTGATTTCTGGAGGTGGAGGTTCTTTTTCTTGGGGTTTTTGTACTTTTGTGATGAACTCCTGAGGGGCAGAAAGAGCAACTACCTTGTGTTCCAGAATAATGGGTTTAGATACAGCTGTGTTTTTTTCAGGGATAGGATAACTTAGCCTGGATAATGTATGTGATTTCTGTTGCTCTTTACGTGGTCTATAAGTTATTATAAAAACAAATTTGTTAAAAAAATGAAAGCCACCGTAATTGATGTGGTGTTAAGGCTTTCACGTTTTGGTAGAATTGTACATTTTGGTGGACAGAATAAATAGTCACAGTATGACGGGGTCCTAGTAAATAATGCTGCCACTCTTGAAATGCAAGCTTATTAGCTAATAGTTCATGTTCGGCAACTGTATAGTGTTGTTCTGCCAGCAAGAGTTTTTTAGAAAATTAAGCTACGGGATGTAACTGACCGGTATCTAGATCTCTTGGAGAGAGGATCCCTCCGATGGCTGTATGGGAGGCATCAGCTTCCACAAAAATGGCTGTGTAGGATCAGGAGGGTGCAAGATAGGTGCTTTAGTAAAGGCTGTTTTCAGTGTCTGGAACGCTTGTTCGGCTACTGGAGACCATTCAAACTGAACCCCCTTTTTGAGTAAGTGGGTAGGTGGAGATACTACCAAAGAAAACTGGGAAATAAAACGTCTGTAGAAATTTGCAAAGCCCAGGAATCATTGGATGTCTATCACTCATTCTGGGGTTTCCCATCGTAAGACAGCTTGTATCTTTGATTGATCCATAGCTATACCATCAGGGGATATGACATATCCAAGGAATTCTATGTTCATAGCGTGTAAGACACACTTGTCTAATTCAGCGAACAGATAGTGTTCCATCATTCGCTGTAACACTGCCCGAACATGTTCAATGTGCTCTTCAGTTGAGGATGAATAGATCAAAATATCATCAATGTAACAAATTACAAAGCAATGCAAAAAATCATGCGGCACCTCATTAATAAAAAAATGAAATGCTGCGGGGGCATTGCACAAACTGAAGGGCATCACTGTATATTCGTAAAGTCCAAATTTAGTTCGGAAGGCGGTTTTCCATTCGTCCCCGTCCTACACTCTAGTAAGGTGGTATGCCCCCATAAATCTAATTTGGTTAAAATGGGAGAATTTCCTACTTGATCCAGTAAAACCAGTATCAAGGGCAGAGTGTATCTGTTCTTTATCATGACCTTGTTAATGATGTGATAATCGATACAAAGGCGAAGTTCATGGTTCTTTTTTGGGACAAAAAAGAGTGGAGAACTAACAGGAGATGTGGAATGCCTTTACAGCCCTTTTAATAGAAAATCATCCAGTTATTCTTCTAAATATTGAGTCTCTGGTTCTAATAAAGCATAAACCCAACAACACTGTAACAAGGCTCCAGGGACCAAGTCGATTCAGCAATTGTAGGACTGCTGCAGCAGCAATTGTATCGCTTGTTTTTCTGAAAACACATCGTGAAAGTCCTCATATATGGTAGGTAAGGTCTCTGAGCCTTTTTTCTACAGGTATGGGTTCAGGAATTTTGAGTGCTGAGATGCAATGTAGTGGTGTACTTGGCTGTTGTCTGTCAGTATAACATTTATGGTGACAATATGGTTAATCTAGTGTCACCATGCATTTCACCCAATCAATCTTTGGATTGTGGAGTTGAAGCCATGGGATGCCCAATCTGGCATCAAAGACTGGCGTATCTATAAGGTCAAACTGAATTAGCTCAGAATGTCCATCGGCACAAATCATCGTTATGGGTGTTGTCTGATGAAGGATCACTCGGACCCGTCCACCACCCTAACTGGTTCAGGGGTTTCTTTACCTTTTATGGGAATATTCAAAGTTTTTGCCAATCCAATGTCTACAAAATTCCCGGTTGCTCCAGAATCCAACAAAATTGTAATGATATTCCGTATTTGAGTAGCAAAGAGCAAGGTCACAATTAAGATACGGTGACCTGGTGTAGACGTCATAGTTTTTGACAGGTGCTGACATGAGGCCTGTTTGTGAGAACTGCTCGATAAGGGGACCTCTGTGCTTATCGGGCCTGTGCAATTTCCAACAGTGTTGTTTATGGCACATCAGTTAAAACTAAGGTCTTTCGTGGAGTTGGTTTTACTGTACAATCCCGTGCAAAATGCCCAGGACGACCGCAATATAAACATAAATTTAAACAACGTCTATGATCCTTCTCATCCATTGAAAGCGGACCTTTAACACCATCGATCTGCATCGGTTCAGAAGAATCAGAGGAAGAACTAATGCTTGGGGATTCCTTTTTCTCATGCTTTACCACAACCACCCATGAAATATCCCCACAAAATTTTTCACACTCTTGTTCCCCCAGACGGTGGTCCAACCATACAACCAAATCGATAAATTTCATGCAATTGTAAGGAGGATCTACAATTTGAGCCAGGACATCCTTTAGCTCACCCCGGAGACCACAATAAAAAAGTGAGGTTCTATTTTCTTTGGGCCATTCAGTCTTGACAATGAACCTATTGAAGGAAGTTATGTATGTTACTAAATCTGTATTCCCCTGACGTAAATTCAGTAACTCATTGTCACTGGCCTGATAATGTCCACATTAATTGAACCAAATATTAGATCATGTTTTAGATTTGACTGTTAGGCCACATTTACATGTTGGTTTTAGGAATGATAAATGTTTACATTGAACGAACAAGAAATTAGACCATGTTTTAGATTGGCCTGCTAAGCCACAATCATATGTTGGCTACAGAATATTTGATAAAAAAAATTTTTTATGTACAATGACCAAGGTGCAAAAAAGTTTGTGTAATCAGAGTGATTTATGTAGTGCACTGTTTTAACGATTAGTCTGTTTGTTACATTATAACTTCAGTATTTCTTGGAGTTACAGGAGAAATGAATTGTTCTGTAGGATGAAATATTGATATATGTTTTTATTCTTTTTAGTTCTTTATTTTGTATAAGAGACAACATTACTTTCGTCTTGAAAAAGGTGGTACCCATCAAGTGATAACACCGAAACGCGTCGACGCCCATTAATTTGATTTAAATCCGAGTAACTATTATAGTGCCTTCATTTGACACTAATGGAACACTGTTTTCATATTCTAATAGGATTAATAATTCTTGATGTTTTCACATATGATGCACTTTTTTGTCTCTGATGAACAACAATTTATTTTATTGATTTATTAGTTTATGTAAGCATAGGTTTTTAACAGTGTTTTTAATTATTTGTATCAATACATTTGTACCGGAACTTCAGTTTCTCCTGTAAATTCTTTTTATATTTTATATTTGTATATGTATCAGGGGTATTTTGCTCTCATTGACACCAGTATGTATGGAGTGTGTTTGAATTGCTGTCATTAATAGCAAGCTTCACCAAGGGTCTCTCTCTTTTTGTGATTTTCATTTGTACCCAGTCCCTTGGTTGGTGGGTCACTCCCAATACTTTTTTGGTAACCAAAAGATAAAGAAAGCCCTTACTTACTCAGGAGGGAATAAGGATTAGGATTTTTACATTTTTTTCTGCTATTTCATGATTCATTCTGTACAGAATGTAAGTTTATTAGAATACATATGCAGTTGTAGGTAGCTGATTGGAAGGAGCACTTAGATTACAATTAGGCCCATAGTACCAAATTGATGTGTGAGGTTCTGATTCACAAAGGGAAATGTAAGTTCATAAATATATAGAACCTTAGTTGTACATCTACTAGTGCGCATATATTTCCAAAACATATAGTATTCATAAAGAATATGTTTGATTCATCTCTGTGCGTATAAGTATATTGATCATCCCCATATGCACATGTGCATCAGTGTGAGGATAGATTTTCGCCTGAAATTGCAAAAGTAATGTTAGGACAAAGAACTTCACTTCCTCTGTGTACATCTCCTTGGTGGAATTGTAAACAGCCTACTCATATGCTGTGCAAACATTCTGAATGGGGGAATAGGAATAAAACATCACCTGACCATAGAGACTAAAGAGAGAGAGGCAGTTGACTGACCAAGAGGCAGACATTGTGAATAACTTTGTGGCTGAGCACTACGAGTAACTACTTTGTCTGCGTCCCCATACCCTCAGTGGAGCAGTGTATCAGGTTTTGTGGCAGGAAGTCACAGATAGGATGCAGTTCGCAATGTGGCGCATTACAAAATCATGTGCCAGTGTGAGAGGAGTGTTATAAAGTTCTAAGTTTGACTTGGAGCATGCTTCCAACTCTTCGCATGGAACAGTGTATGCTTGAAAAATGAACACCGACAAGTTGGATAGTTTGCCAGTTCCTGAGACCACTATTGTCAGGCCAGTGCATACATAAACACAGGAGCAACATATAAAGGTTCCCGTAAAATGTCACCATTGCCACACACATGCTTGTAATTCACACACTAAGGGGAAATTTACAAACATGCAGCACATACCCAGAACTGAAACAACATTGTCATCACATATGACTATGAAGTCAAATCTTCATACTTAGCAGGGTCGGACTGGCAAATAGGGCAGTCAAGAAGTGCCTGATGGGCTAGTCTGACAGTTTTATGGCCCGGTGGACAGTTTTACTGTTGCTTTCCCTGATGTCACGACAAACACTGTCTGTAGCATACATACATGCATACATGCATGCAGTCTCCCATACCTCGTAAAATACTCATACAGCGTGCCTTAACAAGCTCAAAATTGTCCTGGTTTGAAAATGTGGACCCTTTTCTAACTATCTGGTTCACTAATTAGGGGCCATTTGTATTGTGTTGCTCGGGCCTATTCTTTGCCCCAGTCCAACCCTTACACTTAGGGCCAAATGTACAAAGCCATTTAGCATTTCTTAACCAGTCAAATCATAATTTTGTCCCATTAGGAAATGCTAAATGGCCTTTTCATAAGTACCAAGGGCCACATGTATCAAGCTATTTTGCATTTGCAAACGGTGCAATTCCAAAATCGGCAGTTAGTGAATGCAAAATGGCTGTCCGCAATGTATGAAAAGTATTTGCAGCATTTCTCTGAAATTCGCAAACGTTGTTATTACCTATTTTGCGATTACCAAATAGCAAATTTGTATGTATGATCCATTCGCAACTTGCTACTGAGCCAAAATGTTCTATCTTGCACATACAATTTGCCACAAATTCCGATCAGGTGATAACTAGGTGCAAACTATTTAAACAGCCCCTGAAGCCCTCAGAATGTTTCACAATGGCTGCACTGTATTTCATGGCGAGAAGGCTGAAGATACAAGCAGCAGCAGCACAGAGAAGAAGGACGAGACAGGAATGCATTTTTAGAGTGCGCATCACATTATTGGGGCAGAAAGAGGAAGAGATCTTTGATAAATATAGGTTGGATACAGACATGATCTATAATCTGATAGCTGAACTAGATCCACTACTGCAGCGTTAGAGTCAACCGACACAAGCCATTCCCACAAATATGCAAGTCATATATTCATTGCACCTCCTAGATTCAGGTAGATTCCAGGGAGTAATAGTTGCAGCAGGAGGGGATGCCAAAGTGTACTATTGCTCTTTTTCAATGAATTCCTGGCGACTATGTTGCAGAGGATACACCACTACGTAAGATTTCCTGCAACACCACTGGAATTGCAGCAAACATAATTATACTTTAAACAGCTAGTCCATTTTCCCATTGTAAATGGGTGCATTGATGGGACGCATGCAGCTATTTGTCCTCCCTCAGTGAATGAGGAACAGGAAGTCATATCATTCACTGAATATACAAGTCATATGCAATGCCAAAAATATAAGCACAGACATAGTGGCAAGGTTCCCAGGTAGTACGCATGATTCGTACATCTTCAGACACAGTGGCATACATACACATCTCCTTGGGGGTGAATTTGGCAAAGGATACCTGCCCGATAAATGCATTTAACACTGTGTTGCTAACCCTCTCGTCATGGTGAAAATGTCAGGGTGTAATATAGTGTCTTCTACTCTGTAGGTGACAGCGCATATGCTGTGCGCTCATTCATACTAACACCATACCTAAATCTGACTACACCAAGTGAACAGCGATACAATGTAGCACACATATCAACACTCAACGTGATAGAGATGCCCTTTGGTTTACTGAAGAAAATGTTTAGCTGCCTACATGAAAGTGGGGGTACACTGCAGTATGGGCAGATACATGCTGCAAAATGATGGCCTCTTGTGCCATATTACACAACATTGCAAACTCAACATGCAAGCTCCTGGACCTTATGAATAGTGAATCTGATGAAGAAAATGAGCCAGGTCAAAATCAACAAGCAGCAAAATGTTCCAGAGCAGCAGAAGGCAGACAGAGACGTGCAGAAATAACGCCAAAATATATTTGGGTGGGTAATGATGAGACAATGCACTACATGGTTTCATTGCTATTGTGATTTATTTTAAACAAAACTCAGGTAGTGTAAATGCACTCATAACAAGTAAAATATGTGCAGTGTGAAAGTAATAATGCAATTAGATAACATTGCCATGGTATTTGAACGTCAGCCCTGACAACTGAATGCTACTGGTTACCTCACCTAATGGCATTCCTGGACTCAATGCCACACTATTAGCTGCGGCAATGCACTCCTGTGGCCCGCTCTGTGTGCTCTGTCACATCCCTTGTTGAGGCTTCTGAGGCAGAATTATTTCGGGAACTATGTCTTATGCTTTCAGTTATTGGTGCTATGATGCTACTGAAGCTCGCAGCCTCCTCACTATCAGCGACACCCAGTACATTACTACCACCAACTGTAGCAGTTTGCAAATGCTCAACAGCATTGGTGACCTGCATCAAACCTCTGTCTACATCACCACAACAATGGGCCATTTCTACTTGCATGTCCACAGTGTGTCGAGACAGGCGATCTGTTGTGTTACTTAGCCGGTTGATGGCCCTATTGTAGCCACCCAAGCGGCTAAGTAATTGGTGGTACTTTTTGCGGTGGGACACATAGTCTTCCTGCATTACATTACATAGTTCTTTGATGGCCTGGGTCATGTGACTCAAGTTTTCTGATGTTTCCCTCTGTCCTTCCAACACTGCTGTAGTGAGCTGTGTAATGTTGTCATTTTATCAACTCTATTTTCCTTATTGAAATAAGCTGTGCCTGCATTTAATGCATGTGTTTGCAATGCAGGTGCTGCACCTTCAACATTGCGGTCTCCAGCCCACCACAGACAGATGACCCATTGCTTTCCTCAGCTTGTCATTGTGAATAGAAAATGACTGCAGCTACCACAGACACCATTCAAGCACATGGCTAATCACACGTCATCTTTATATGGCACTTTTCTGGGTTGCCAGCCTCAAATGCATGGACTAAGGTAACAAATGCTTGTTCTTGTTTATGCAGATCTCACGTACTCCCTACACCCAGCTTAAAGGTAACCCACTCCCAACAAGATGAAGTATCAGTGTTTCGTTTTGGATTACAGACAAATGACTTCCCAGGTGATGGTTGGCATATGCCCATCCACCACTAGCAATGATATACCTCATCAAGTCATAAGCACTGGTGAGTGAATCACATTGCACAGCAAGATTCAGTATGGTGTGGTCTCCCTAACAGAGTAGTACATGAGGTCTACGACTATAAATGAGGGTACCTTGAACAAGATTTGAAGGTCACCTGATGAAAAACAAACCAAACTCCTGAAGGAGAACAGGTGGCATAATGTGAATCTGCTGCTATTCCCGGCTTTTGGCAATAGACCACTAGTGATAACTTCATGTCTGACCCATGCTCCTGAGACAGGTAAAGGCCAACGACAATCTGCAGGGCCCCTACGATCCTACCCACCAACCTTATTCTGGTGACGAACCATATCACAAACCTAGTCCAGGACCTTTAAAATGTACATAAGAGTCCTTGTTATGAGTTGATGTAACGATACCACGGGGCACATTATTTATCAGGTGCAATATATAACACAAATTATGAGTTTATGGGGAATAACATGTAGAGTTTGTTGTTTAATGCACCAAAATCCACATGAAACGCTAATTACTGTATGTTTCCCCTTTTTAAGTTCAACAGGTTTGTCTTGGTTAATTAATGCATCCGATAATTGTCAAATGTGTTAAAAAAAGCCAGACTCGTAAATCCATCCCATGCGTAATAGGGGTTTACTCACAGGATGGAATTTAAAGAGCCCCTCATTTTTAGGCCCAGGGATGTAGACATCCCACCCTCCTGGATGTGGATGGCACCCTAACTTCCTTAATTGCACTTCACTAATCAATGGATAGCACTATCCTCACTCATGTCTCACACTTAGGAAAAAATGTACTCAGGGAAACCATAAATTGGGCACTATAACCTTCGATACTGTTCCCCATGTAGCTCTACTGGCCAGTCTCAAAGATATTGGAATTGGAGGTATAGCCTTAGACTTCATTCCTTGAAGCACGTGGGCAAAAGCTCTGGATCCCTTCTTTCTCGCCTGAACCATGTGGATTGCAAGCCAGAGTACCACAGGGCTCGGCTCTATGCCCTATTTTATTCAACATCTACCTTACTCCTTTTGTTCTACTTGCGGAGGCCTTGGGAGGAAACATTATTGTATATGCTGATAAAATCAAACTATTGTTTTCCTGGGACTGTAAGGCATGGTTTCCTGGTGAAAATATTAGAGCCTGCTTGACTAATGCAGAAAAAACAGACGTGTTATTTTTTGGAGTGAAGGCCCAGGAATCTTGGCAATCTTTTTGACCAACCTTTTCCATGGCATCAAGGGAACTCTGTACGAATTTAGGTAATACATTTGATGATGGCCTTTCGTTCTTACCGCAGGTGAACACAATAATGGGGTCCTGTTTCAGATTACTCTGTATCTTAAGAATGTTTTTACATTTTTTGTTGTCCTTCTCTGCCAGGAAACAGGTGAACTAGGCGCTGGTGTAATCTAGGCTGGACTATGATAATGCCTTGTATCTTGGCATGACTACTTTATTAACAAATTACAGGTGGTCCAAAAGGCGGCAGCAGAGGCCTGAGCATGCTTTTGAGACTACACGTCCCCACACCTGAGGGAACTGCATTGACTCCCTATTAAAAAGAGAATCTTATTTAAAACTCTCATTCTGGTTCTTAAAGCCCTTTATCAGATGGGTGCTGAGGACTTTAGAGCACAGATTAGTTTTTATGCTCCCTCTAGATGACGTCGTCAGCCAAAGCTTTCTTAGCCAACACTCCTAAGGTTAGACGCAATAGGAATGGTGGCAGATCCTACTCACTTTTAGGTCCATCAGCTTGGAACAAACTTCCCTCTGGCAGATATTTCTCACTTCAGGAAAAGATTGAAGACATTAGGGCGTCTATGTGTGCGCGGGCAGAGGTGCAGCGTGCCAGGACACTCCTTGGAGTAACAGAACGCTTTATAAATGCCCGTTCATAGTGTGGCAGAGGGAAGGGATGGAGTCACGAGGGGCAGATCTTGAAAAACAGAGTAAGACAGTCAATTTTGCATTATTTTCTATTTATCTGCTGTATAGAATTGCCAATAGAGACATATGTGGCAGTAAATCTGTTTTAGCCTACTTAATTGGTCACAAAAACCTGCATTTTAAAATATCTTAAATGGTGAAGACACCTGCTGCATAGATCTTTGTGGGCTCAGTAATTTTGCGGGGATTATAATAGTGGTAAAATAAACTCTAAAGTAGCATAGAGGGTGAATGTGCCTGCTCCTAAGCACATCATGCAACATGCAGACCACAGATTTTTATTTTATATAGAAAGGTTACTGGACTACTGCTTTTGACACTGAGAGCATTTTGTTACTTCCAGCTCATGAATTTTAATTCTTCTAAGAAAGCACAGTGATCTATTTACTGGCATATAGGAGCTGCATGCAAACTGTAAGTCATGGTTTTAGATTCTTATTGTTTGTTTGCTCAATATGTTTTCATTCTAAGATTGCAAATAAGATTTCCTTTGGGAAGTAATAAAGTATTGTTAGTACAGACAGCCACGATCACTGTGTTACATTTTTATATCCTGACTTTTTGTGGTTCTCTCAACCATTCACTCTTAACATATATTGTCTACAAGTGTGGACGATATGCGATACCTACACCTTATAACCCTTGTTGCCTTATGTAACATTTCTTGTACATTGATATACACACTTGTATGATGTTTTGTGCCTGTTTGTGGTGTACACATAGATAAGTGGAGCTATAAATGAAATAAATACAAAAAATTGAAAGTGCCATTTAAATCATTATTTGTGTAATTACTGATGCACAGAAATATATTGTGCATTCTTACAGTGCATGCACATCTCTTACATAGGGGATTGAACAAATTAATAATCCTGCCTCCGAAACATAGTTTCTATAAAATACTTGTGAAGTGACATGCTGTGTGTCATTGGTTCCTTTGGCATCTAGGTATTAGGCTTCATATAGCTCCTAGAGGAGATGACACTTGAACAAAAGAAGAGATGATGGTCCTTTAATTCAGGCCTTGGTTTTAGGATCAGGCTGAAAGTAAAGATGAGAAAACCTCTGACCTACCTGCTCCAAATCGTTAGCAGAAAACGTGCAGGTGCTGCTGAAAATAACACCAGGACAAATTCAGTATATTTTCCTGGGTATGCAGGATTCCAGATCCAGCCCAGAAATAGCTGCCGGAACTGGGATCCAGTGGAATTCCCCTACTTGCCAGCATTGCACATTGTAAAAGTTCATACATAAGGACACTTATTCACCCTTACTTTATGTTATAATGAAATTAAATGAAATGTTTGACACAAAGAAACATGTATTTTCTTTGTATATGGAGTACTTGTGTTACATAATATATTAATTTTTAGTAAGTGTTATAATGTTTGCTCAATGTTCGGGTTACAAAAACTTTGATACATCAACAGGAATTCTAAAGCATGACACCCTCAATAATAACTGGAGCAAAGTTTTGTAAAATTTAAATATACAGAAAGAAAGAGTTGTAGATCTTTCAGGGCTAAAAAAAAGTACTGCCAAGAGGGGATAGAGAATTTGGAGCTGGAGGTGTAAATCAAACAGTCCAATTAATAAAATGATCTAAAATGCAAATCTCAATCTCAAAACAAATGTAAAACATAACAGTCCAGAAATGTACACACAGATGTCCACAACGTAATCCCAAAGCAAAAATAAAATGTCAGTCATCTAAATTAAATGTCTACACAAAATGTGAAAGGGAAATAAATTATCCAAACAAAAAAAGTCCCTATGTCAGAGAAGGTGCTGTCATGGGTTGATGAAATCAATTTCTGGTAATGTTGTTTGTTTGAGGCCATTGAGAGCACAACAAATGCTACCAGTGTCTCCTCCACCACAAATGTATTTCCAGAGATGACAACACCCAACACCACATGAGGAGGATCACACTCAGGGGAAGGATCAAAAGAGGAGAAATGGCCGGAGCTGACAAAGACAGCATGTGAAGAGGTGTGGGACATGGAGGCATTATAGTAGATGAGAAGAACAGTGATCTCCCTCTACTATGTGGGCTACACTTCTTGCAGGGCAGACGCATTGCCCACAGCCTTCTGGAGATGCCCTAAAGCTCACAAGTTTTCAGTCTGCCCTGCTCTTGAACAGACCCCAGGAAGATGTTTTGTTAGGCAGGAGTATGTGAAAAACATGTGGGAGCAAAAGTGTCATGAAAAAAGCACACCATTGGCTGATGTTGTTTAGATGATTGGCCACTGCTTGCATTAGGAGTGAGGAGAGATGTGGACTTAGTATGAGGTGGCCTGGTGGCCGCATTCCCAAACACCAATGGCTTGTCCTGTGAAGAAGGACAGCCATTCTCACTGCCCTTTCAAGAAGGATAACCATTCTCACTGTCCTATTGGCTCATGGTGGTGTTCAGGCCTGCCACCTAATCCGGAGTGGCAGCCACCCAATATCATTTGAAGAAGATCTGGTGTGGCACTTTCACAGCTCTAGAGGAGGACATCTCACTCTGTCCTCACACTGATTTCACACAAATATATTCTTATGTGTCTCCAAGCTTGTTTCATCAGTGCAACCTTATATCAATTTGTCTTATCTATGACTAGAAGTTGCATCCTTGTGAGCAAACAATAATGTCTTCAGATGATATATGTGGATGGAAAAGAGTCCACATTTTAGCACTGGCTGAATGCAAGTTTCAGTATTTTTTTTAATTTAAGTGTTTAGTCTTTTAAAACCATCACACTAAAATACATTCATTAAATATTTTAGAGAAAAAAACAATTATTTTACAGAGATTTGAATATAGAAATGTAAACGTAGACAATTGTGCAAGATACGGTCTTTTTAAAATACTTTGTATGTCAGACTTGAATACAGTCTGATCAGTCTCTACAGTATAGTATAATACTAGCTGTATGGCTCATATGAAATGTAGGGCCACAGTTTGGTTGCATACAATCAGATCCCGGGGCTTAGGACTCAGCTCAGCAGACCAAATTGGATCAGAATGTTGGGTGTTGACCCATGTGTATGCCCTGTCAAATGACAATATTGTGCAAGATGAACCGCTTAAAGAATGCTACAACCCAATGCATTAATTGTCCTCAAATCACACCCCTCCCTTATCTCTCATTGATGTTGTGCTTGTCTGTGACCCTTTACAGTGCTGTGCTACCTTCTGGCTATGTTTGTGCTGTGAAAATACCACATCATACATGCATGCACACAAAACACAACAGGCATGAGATGATTTGGTATTCCACTTCAGATGTGTCCAATAGGTCCCTTGTACACATCTAGACATTTGAGAAGTCACTTCAGAATAACAAAATAAGCAATATATGTGTTCTGTTATGCTCCTTTTGAGGCACAGTAGTTGTACCTCTGAAGTGGTGAATGGTTGTGGAGAAAAGTCACACATGCTACCACTTGCAGCAAATTATGACAAAATGGACTTGATGATATGTTCATTCACATTCCACTCATGAATGCATTCACAGCTTCAATCACAGGTCATACAGAGAAGAGTACAGGAATATGTACTAGCTATTGTGAAATTACCCCACAAGTATAATGGCATGCTCTGTGTGTTTGCTGCACACACCAAGTAATCAAAGCCCATATTTATGGCCTGGTTTGCGTCGTTCTTACACCACTTAACGTGGGGGAAGACGAATACAAACCTTAAGTCAGATTTTTGAAGCCACGCACTTTGTGTGGCTTTGAGTGGCTCGAAAAATCTGGAGTAAAGTAATTCAGTGCAAATCACTGTGTTGCGTTACTCTGACCTGGATATGCATTCCATGGGCATTGTGTGGGTGTTTCCACGCACTTCCTATAGTTTTTGACTAATTTCCAGAATTTACAAGACCTTGTGAACCTTGGAATGCGCCAAAAAGCTGTCCTTCCCATGAAGAGGTGTAATCAGGAGACATATCTTTATCACTCCTCGTTACTTCCTCTTTCTCCAGCACACATATAAAGAGGAAAATGCCTCTTAGGATTGTTTTCATGCAGAAAGGTGCACCTTCCTGCACAAAAATGATTGTGCATGCAACACAAGCACCCTTGCACTACGGTGCAAAGGTGCCTGCATTGGCACTTGGCATCCCATTGTGCTCTACCACAGGGGAAAAGTCAGGAATGCTCTGCATGCCTTAAATATGGTGCATTCATGCCCTTTACCAGTGACGCAGTGCAGCGCAGCAAGGTGACGATGCACCACTATTTCATAAATATGCCTCCAAATAGACAGCTTTCGATTTTTGTTGACAGGCTGACTGATGGAAGACGAGGGCCTTATGAGTTGCACCAGGAAAGGTGTACATGTGTAAAGGGACCTCTGCCATCATAGACAGCGTGTACTTTTATGGAGTGCCAACATTAATGATTGCAATTATGGTGTGTGGTTTGCTAAGAGGGCCTAAAGAGAAATCTATGTGAAATTAATATTTCCGAGAAGGCACGGAGAATGGACTATAGAATCGAACTGCTGCCCACCCACTGCCTCTCCTACATCATCAGTAGCTTGGTTATGTACAACTACACTCAACTGGTGATAAATCTCAGTTCCTGGTTCAATCATCTGGATTGGTCTGACAAATGCATGCTAAATGTACCCATGCTGGTCATTTTGAATACGCCAGTCACCAGAAATTGGAGAACCCTTGAAATGGGCAGGCATTGCCTAAAAGTTGGCTGCTGGTGAAGTTAGCTTTTGTTCCGATTCTGAACAATATCCAGACCCACTCATTAAGAAAATTAGTATTGTCCCCAATCACAATTCATCATACAACGAAAGAGAGCAGTCCTCTATTTGTACATCTTTTATCTCTTCCTCAAGTAGTTGTTTGTCATGACTAGTGGAAGTGCAAAAACACTAATAAAGCCATTGTGAAAAACTTGTCCTGGGGCTGGGTTACTTGTGGTGTTGATCTCTATTGCTTGGTTGCTGGGCTGATGGTGTATAGCTGGGATGGAAGTGGTGCAGGTGTTCCTATTAACCCTCACTCTACCGGGATTGATGAGTTTATGTATTTTAAATGTGTTTTTTCTGCAACTTTTTAGTTTTTTCTATGTAATTCAATATTCAAATCAACATTTTATTTTAGAATACAAATTCCTTAAAAACAACACATCATATATCTACTCAATCATCTTGCATTAATAAATAAATACCTGATGATCCACTCATCTTACATAAACTTAGAATATTTTCATAAAAACAGCATGAAGATTTTAAAGATCATACACCATTGGTACGTTTAGATATCATAAGTTAGTCTATATGTAGACTGGCAAAAAGATCTCTAAACTTTGATAATGGAGGTTCAGAGGACTTTCCGATCCTGAAAGAGTGGGGAGGCCCTTTTGAATAACAAAGGATGGAGGGATACCTACTCCCTAAGATCTGCACAATAAAAATAAAGATATCCCTCTACTAAAAGACAAAAACTAATGGAGGGTTATTCATATTTGTCACACCTATACACCACCTTAGTAGGAGGCGAATAAAGAAAAAATCATCTTTTTTTTATGCAACCCTCATCCACTCTAATAGTAGCATGCTTCATCATCGGGTTTACCCTGACCCCTAATGCCACAAGAAACATTCTGATGACAAATAATACGTCGCTGGAGGAGTACTACAAAAACAAACCTGCCTTGACCAATATACAGGATCTTGAACAGCCAGTAGTGTAGGGCACAAACATATTGGCACTATATGTGTCATAAGACCATAGTATCATTAGTGTCCCTTTCTTGGTTAATTTTTTTATCTTTCCCATCCACCCCACGAATAAAGGGATACCATGGGAGTGGATGAGGATTATTTATTTACAAGGTACGTCCCCGATACATTAGTATACAACGAGCTCCCTAGAACACGGTTGAGCCCACCCTGACTTTCAGGGATCAGAGTGGGTGAGGGTTACATATAAAAAAGGACAGGCTGACAGACAGATCACTTTTCTTTTTTCCTGCCTCCTTATGAGGTGGTGTATTGGCATGGCATGTACAAATAACCTTCTGTTAGTTTTTCTCTTTTAGAAGAGGAATATCTTATTGTGACTGACTAAAAGAGCCTAGAAATACCAAGGCTAATCACTCTGAGTATTACAAGATAGACCCACCCCGGACAGTATATCAGCTTAATAAAAGGTTGAAGCAAAACCCCATCTATTATAAATCCTGGCACCACTTTTTCACAGAAGACCAACTGCAAACAAGTATCTGCTTAGGCTGGACACTACCAAAGAGAAGGCATCACTCAGAACAATCCTTGGGCTATTTGGTAGTGTCTTATGCCCAAACAGAGGCAGAAGGGCAAATCCACTTTTTCCTTGGCCTCCTATAAGCGGGACAACAACACAAGGCATGCAACACATTTTCTTTGGCCTTTAAATTGCACACGGTACAGTAACACTCTCAAGGTTCACCAATATAATTTTTACAGTTCATTTTATATGCTTGAATATCAAGGATGCCATAACGGAATTTTAAATAGATTGTTTTGGCTAGCTGTGAACATAATACATCCACTTTACTCCTATCTCTTATTTTCACACCATAACACACATCTTTGGGTTTATCGAATCTCCCTTTGCTGTTTTACTCTTATTTAGCATCTGTTTCCTGGATTTTGCTTTGTAATTGCAGACCTTCAGGTCTCGATCAATCATCCAGGACTCTATGCATTTGATCTGTATATTTTAAAATGAACCCTTGTATTCTCTGATTGTTCCTTTCTCTCTGTTCATTTGTTTACAAAAGATCAGCTTAATAAAATTCACCTGAAATAAAAACAATACATCCAGAACAATTTAGAATGTGGACTTGATTGAATATCCATTAATTGTGCGGATAATCTTCAAAATCTTGGATTTGTTGAAAAGTAGTCAGAATATATCCCCAGTAGATTTGCTTCAGTTGCTTCTTAGATTACATAGGTAACGACTCAGGGCTACTCTAGATGGATCTCAAACCTAGATTGGCTAGCTATGCCTCCACAAACAGAAATCATGGGAAATCAAGATTGGTATAAATTCGCAGAAGTTCCTTTAATCCCCCTTTATAGGGTGTAAACACCAGACCAGTCAAAATCCTCAAACAGTAGAGAAGAGATCTTAGGGTCGCTAAATGCTCGATTCGTTTAAGGGCTACATCCTGAAATACTGGTAAAGTTGTGTGTTCTTTTAGGGAGAAGTAAAAGAGCCCTTAATAAAATATTCTTTCCTTATGTCATATTGTCAACGTTGTCTGTTCCTTAAAGCTCAGATCCATCTAGGGCTCCTACCTATACTTTGTACCTGTATATCTCAATAGCAGGAGAAATGGCTCTGGATGTTGTGGTCTGCTGTTTTTTTAAGTATGACCGCTGCACTATGTTGAAGCACAATTCTGCGCTTCTGTATATGTGGAGTCCAGGAGACCCTGCTATCGAGCATAATGCCTAGATATTCAAAGTAGAAAACTCGATGGAGGTTTCTTCCACTGCAAACATAAATTCCCCTGGTAGGATTTGTGGGGTCTGATCACCATACATTTGTTTTTTTTAAATTCTTTTCAAAGGCTTTTTCTTCACAGTAAGCATTACATTTATTAAGAAGTGTCTGCAAACCCCTCAAAGTTTGGGAAATCAGGAAAGTTTCATCTGTGAATTGCAAGGCAGGTACAGATGTCCCAGTTAACTTAGAGGAATTATTGGTGAATTCAAAAAGGGCCGCTATGGCATCATTCATATACAATGTAAAAAGTGTGGGCGCAAGCACACATCCATTTCTGACTCCTCTGCTTATTCTTATGCGATCAGTTAGTTCCCCATGAGAACACCCATTGTACTTGAGCATAATTGTCGATGTGGAGACCTATCAGTTGATTTAGATAATCTGGGAGGACACCTTTCTTTCTATGAGACTCCCATAGCTGCCCCCTAAGCACCAAATTAAAGGCCGACCGCAAGTCGACAAAAGCTATGTAAAGATGACCATCACTCAGGTGTGTATATTTCCAAATTACAGGGGTTAGTCTAAACACCTGGTCTACTATGCTTACCTTTGTCCTGAAGCCTCCCTGAAAGGGTGTCATAATCTTGTTATCCATCACAAATTTTAAAGAACTATTTAGAATTTGCCTAGCATAAATCTTCTGTATATTTTCAAAAAGGCTTATAGGCCTGTAGTTAACAGCACCATGTCTATTAGCTTTTTTTAGGTTTCGTAACCTGGCGAGGGGCGAAGCCACTCCCAGATCGAAATCTGTTGTTTCTAATAGTGAGGTTAGGACAGCCTCTGTTTCCAATTGGCTAGCTCCATAAATGGAGGCTAGCCATTGGGAGACAGAGGCTGTCAATCGCGCTTTCTCTCGAAAACGCGATTCGGGGGCGTTTCTGGTGCTTTTTTTAAGCCCCGCCCCTTTGTCCCGGGCCGCGCTGCGATTGGCTGCCGGCCCGGGACACCCCCGTGACGTCATTCCCGGGCCGCGCTGTGATTGGCTGCCGGCCCGGGACACCCCCGTGACGTCAGCCAATCACAGCGCGGCCCGGGACCTGACTTGTTCCTGGTTGTTTCCTACAAACGAATTGCCGTGAAAGAGTGTTATAAGGAGTCTCTGAAGCTGCCATTCAATAAGATACTGCCGGGGGATAGACATTCGTTGAAAAATCATGTTTAAATGGGAAAGGCTGCTTGTCCGTGTATGCCAGGCCTTCGTTCAGAAAAGAGAAAAAACGTGAACACAATTAGAGGGGGATGTTATAGCGCCAGAAGCATTAGAACGAAAGTACTTCGCTTTTACTTATTCTACGCATTTTCAGGTGCGGTGGGGGATTGCTGGACTTCTTTTGATGGGCGTGTGCTTGCTTCTCACTTATTTACAATGGCGGTGGGGCTTGTTCTGGTTTTCAGATCCGGCCACACACTGCCGGTGTTCAGCTGAGCAGGCGCGGCGCTCTCTCCTCCTCCTCCCGGGCCGCCGCGAGACACCGGCAGCCGCCTCCCTGCAGCTCCAGGCGGCACGACCCGGGGTGAGTGACCACGCAGGGCAGAGGGTGGGAAACACGGGGTTTGTGTGGCAGCGCCGTGGGTGAGGGACGGGCACCCCCGGTAAAACGCATGGCAAAGAAAGATGCGCACTTGTCGCTACTTGTTATGTGTCCTGCGGCCTTTGAAGCGGCCGGGAGCGCGGGCGCGGCGGCGTTAAGGACCGGCTAAACGCAGACACGGCCCGGCACCGCGGGCGCACCGAGGATTAGTCATGAAAGAGGCCACAAGGCATGTTTGCTTTGAAAAATTAGCCACTTGAGCAGGGCTGAACGTTTCCTAGATGTTGCGGTTACATGAAAGCACAGCCAGGCATTCTCTGCCGGCTGCATAATGCCCCGGCAGCTGCTCGGAGAATTACTGCGTAATGCTGCACCGAGCCGATGACCCTGGGGTCAAGGTGTGCTGTGCACAGGGCTTCTGCGGAGTCCGACAGCCTGTGGGTTAAGGGAATGTACCGGCAGCCTGTGGGTTAAAGGAAGGTACCGGCAGCCTGTGGGTTAAAGGAAGGTACCGGCAGCCTGTGGGTTAAAGGAAGGTACCGGCAGCCTGAGATTAAAGGAAGGTACTTAGGCAGCCTGTGGGTTAAAGGTGTTCACGGCACCTGCAGAGTCCGGCAACACAGGGGTTAAGAAGCGCAGGGGAATCCTGGACAGTCCGACATCCCCAGGGTGAACGGTGGAATCCAGTGGCCTAGGGCTTAATGTTGCGTACACGGCCAGTGGGCTCAAGGTATGCACAGGCAGCACAGCACCGACACATCCTATAGACTATAGAAAGAAGATGATGATGGTGGTAGACTCCAGCAGCCTAAGCATGAGAGGTGGACACGTCCCTGCAGAGTCTGGTAACCTACAGGTGGACACCTGTGGAATCCGGCTACCGAGGGTTAATGGCAGGTTGACGTTGTGCACCGGGACCTGCAGATTCCGGCTATCCTGGACTGACTATGCTCGGGCAGGGCCCGGCAAACCGTGTGTTAAAGTTGTGTTTGTACAGTGCCCCGCAGAGTCGTGCAACCCGTATGGTAAAAGTGTGCATCGCCCCGGTGCATTTCGGCTACCCTAGGGGTAACCGTGTGCACCGGGCCCTGTAGAGCCTGGCAGCCCAGTGGATAAATGTGCCACATACAGCAATGCTGAGTAGTAAGACGGCTCTAAAACTAGTGATGAATACACCCCAGGGCAGGCTCTAGCCAGGTTTGTCCAGCACACGCCCCTTTCAGGCTCGTCACTCGTGCTTCAGGCTTCCAGACCATCTCTCGCCATGTTTAGATTGCGACTGTGTCTTTCTGCCCAGCCAGCTCTCTGCCCCTCCCGGACACTGCGCCACCACACACATGGTCTGTTCAGTACTGCTCCGAACCCCTGCCTCACTCCATGTCAAGATCTTTTTAAAGTACATTCCTCGTGTTTGCTTTCAAACAGAGAGGATGTAGGCGATGTAATGGTAGATAACAATAATTAGCAGATACTAAGGAAAAAACTTTGAAAAGTGGTGAATGGGAGTCCTCTGGAAGAGTCTCCCAGTCAAAGCAGTAGCCTAATGGAAAACACGCCCCCCCCCAATCTGATAAGCCGCAGCTGAGTCTCTCATATCTCAAAAATATTCTTTAGCCTTGGGCTGAATGGGAGCCCCTGAAGGGTTGCCCCTGACCGAAAGGCGTGATGAGTCCAGGCTCTGGAAGGCAAAGAGGTCATACGTGTTAGGCCTGTGGGACAGTGAGATATCTTGGAGGCTAGACTTGGGATTGTGTTAACGCTGGTGATTCAAGGTGGGCCAGCCCTGCTCGGTGACCGCAGAGGCAGGGCTGCACCTGGCCATAGGGGGCACAAGGAGAAAACCAGGGGGCTGAAGACCAGGGGAGGGTGGATTGAGGCATCATCAGTTATCTGGCCCTGAGAAAACACACCCAGTTTTGTTCTAGACATGTATATCATTTTCACCCTCCTACCAAATCCTCTTGGAGACAGTTGGACCAATTTTCTACACTCAGTTGGTTCAATAAGGTGCTGATGGGCATTCATTCTCCGGTGCTGATTTTAGCTCTACCAGTCTGTTGCTCATAGGTTAAGTATGAGTGTATCATGAAAAGTTGAGGAGGACACTTGAGTGGAAATGTATGATTTTGGTGGCTAAGGTGTATGTATGTTGAATTTCTGCAGCTTGAACCTAGCCAAAAAGCAGGAGCACTCGATCAGGGTAAAAAGGCAAAGATAGAGTCAGCCTGTGATTGGCAGGGCAGCTGGTTTCTAAGGGTGAAAGCGGACTGCTGTTGCATCCTGATATAGTGGTCTTTAAAGAGGTGTGTCCTCCACTCCTGGATTGGAGCAGGGTTGGTGCAGACCTCATGGATACAGGGATGCCGTGGCAGATCCGGTGAACACAGACAGAGAAAGCCTCTTACACTTACTCCCCTTTTTTGCACTTCTTTGCCTACAGTCTGATGGTGCCAAGAGACACCACCGATAGTGAGCATGTCAGCCACATAGGTAAAGTAGAGATGCACGTCGAGGTGACTTTGTAGAGGATGCAGCTGGTTTTGAAGATGGCGTGGGCAAGTGATGGGAGCCAGTGGAGTTCCACCAGTATCTGAATGATGTGGTCACAGGACCACATGAAGTCATGTCACTTAGGAGACAAAGTTCAGGGTATTCCCCTTTTGAAGCAGACTTTGGTTAATTTTAACATTCTGAGTGTAAAATGATCACTGATTTAATTAAGCCCCTGTCTTGTCTATCCTGATGGTTCTCTCGATGTAGAATTTTCATTACCCTCTTGTCAGCTAGGCCCAGCCTAACTTGACTTTATGCACTGCCTCCTGTTTCCTTTTATATTGTATTTTCATGGAAGTATTTTAAAGTGTTTTAAATGTACATGTAATGGTTTTAATTAATATGCTTGATAAAATAAATTTGAAACAGGTTGGTGCCCTCAAAAGCCTTTGTGAATGGGTCTACAACAGGTTGTGTTTTCTATCAGTCTCCGGGGCACATATGTCAGAGATGATGCCACACTGTATCAGGTTTGGAACTGCACTGCCATCAGCAAAGCTTCCCAGCAGCCTCAACCAAGTCCAGATGAGGCTAAAGCCAACTTTCACAACTCATACCCGTTCCTGCTGCCCTGTGATACTTTTTAGGCTGAGCCTGGGCAGCGCAGGCGCTGGTCTGCGAGCCATGCTGTATTGAAGTATGTACTTGAGCCCCGCCCACTCTCCACTCATATTTGTCATTGGCTTGTGTCATTGTCCTTTGTAAATGCTGGCTTCTGATCCTTGAATAGGCTTGTCAGTCCCTCCTTAGTACCGCCTTATCTTCATTTGTAACCTCCCATGAGGACTGACCCTTTTACTTCGGTTGTAACACGGTGCGTCTTCTTTAGTCTGTGAGCACTATTTTCTTTAATGAGTTTCTCTTACTGCAGGAGGGCAGGGGGCTCTCTCATGCGCAGTTGTGACCACCGGCTTGTTTATTTAACTTGTTGCAAATGGGGAGCTCTTCAGGTGCCATGGAAGGCAGAAAGGGGCAGCTTTGCGATGCCTTCAAGCATTTGGAATGCAATACTGGCATGGTAAATGACAATGCCTTTTATTTATGCTTTAAAAACCAAAACATAACTAAAAGGCAAAATGCCAATTGCTCAAACTTGGGTGCATGCGAAACCTATTGCATTGCAGATGCTTGTTTATGAATGGGAATAATTTCTTCTCCCTTCCATGAACCAGTGACGGGGCACCAGCAGCTATAGAGTTGAAAATCAGGTTCACATAAAGGCCCCAAACAGATAAATCATGCCGAAAAAGATCTACCTGGGTCTTGTCTAGGCCTGAAGCTTTGCCCAATTTAAGAGACAATATGGCCATTATTGTCTCATCCATAGTGTATGGAACTAGAGTTGGCTCAACTTCATCCAGGGAATCATTCTGCATTGAGGGTGGTAGCAAAAGGAACAAATCTTCAACTTCATCTAACCCAAGTAAGTAGAGTTTGGAGAAATTATCAACTCAGTCACAGGGACAGAGAAAACATTCTTGCTCAATTTCATGACTTTTGCTGCCCAAGGCGATTATTTTTCAAAATATGGTGTTGTTCCTACACTTAGCAGCCTCAGTCAGATCCTGCTAATTGCTATCATCCCAATTTCTCTTAGCTGTAGTCAGTCCTTCTTATACTGAGTCTGTGCCACGCAGAATTCCAGGGGTAATTTTGATTTTAGGACCGCGACCAAAGTATTCTTGGCTAGCTGACACTTCTTTAAGTACCAGGGATTCTTTGAACAAGTGTTACTTGTCACTTTAGTCGAGATCTTAGGGGCTGCTCTAGTTAAATGCGGCCTTATTCTCTCAACAAGCGAATTATGTATGCCAAATATAGGGGTCACAGAAAGATGAGGGTCAAGACAATAACTCAAAGCCTCGAAATAACCGTTCTAAATTTCCATCAATAACTATAACTTGTGCACTATCTGGCCACTTTAAATATCTTTTATCATTAGTTACCAATGAGGTAAAGATCTGTGAGCCTGCATTCTAAACCAGGAATGCAGGGGCATATTACCAACAAGTAGCGATAATTATCGCTAAATAGGCTTAGCGACGATTTTTTATCACTGCCTATCGCTGGATATGTTAGCGGAGAAAACATGCTATTAGCAACGTTTTTCTCCATTGTGCTAAAATATCCAGCGATAGTGGTGAAATGCGTGAATATAGCTGAGAATACAGAGATATTCACGTATTAGCGACGAAATGCTCTTAGCCATGTTATCCACCTCCCATTGGATAACATGGATAAGAACTGGTATGGGCAGGTGTTAGTATTTGGAGATATGCGCGCTTAGCGCGAAAATTTCCATCGCTACGCCTACCTTGCTAATAGGCGATAGCGACGTTAGCGACTGCTTTCAGTCGCTAACTGGTTGGGTACACCCACTTGGCATGTCATTAGCTATAAACATCGCTGACTTGCAAAGCGGGCTCCAAAGCGCTCGCTATCGCCTAAAAGCTGTCGCTAACATCAGTTAGCGACAGCTTGCTAATAGGGCAATAGAATTATCGCCGCTTAGTGGCCGAAAACGGCCGCTAAAGCGGCGATAATTTCCTATCACCCTGCTTGATAATATGACCCCCAGTCTTTATTAAGTGTAAAGGATATAGGTTACTTTCCTCCCTGCAGTCTGTCTTGAAGTCTACCATTTTATCCCACAGAGTAACCCCTAGCAGGATACAATGCATTTTTTGATCTGGTAAAACCTCTTTTGACAGTATGGAGGCTTGGGTTGTCTGATTTGGACCTGCCATTGCAGGCCCACAATCCATGCTCAGCAGAATAAAGAGTCCTCTGAATAGCAGCCACTCTACACGGGACAGTGTGCATTGAGTCAATCAATGGTATGCCCTACAATGTATCCTCCTTCTCTGTGACCAATTCAAGCCCAGAAAAGGGCTCATATGTGATGTTAAAGTCCCCCTCTATTATTACCATGCCCATTGTATTTACAGATTTCATAAAGTTGTCAAAAGTGGCAAGAATAGTAGACTTCCAGTTCTTTCTCTTTGGTCCAATGTATAGATTAAAGAGGTACAATGTATTACCTTTGGATGTATGTACTCTTAACCCTAAAATATCAGAAGAGTCAGTATTCAAGATTTCGATCTGCACCTTCTGAGTTAATTTAGCCTGTATAACGAGTTCCCCTGATGCCCAGCCACATGGAGAGGGCACTGTATTTACATAAAAGGTATTGTAACCTGGTTTATGGGAAGGCTCTAGAGCCCACATTTCCTGAAAAAGGCAACATTGAAATTCATCAATATAGTCCTGTCATTTTGGATCGATACATTTTTGCTGTAGGCCTGCAGCATCCTGCTACGTTTATCATTTCACTGGATAAATTGTTCTCTACAACAGGGGACATGATGCAAACAGCAGCATCAGTATTAGAATGAAGTGAATTTGTAATATGCAAAGCTACTGCCCAAGTGGATCCCATGTCAAACCTTTAGATTAGGGACAGTCCCCAAAAGAAGGGGGGAGTTTGTAGTAAGAGGAAATATGTGCTGTGCATGCATGACTCTGTCCCTCACCACCCCTTGTTGTAAATATTTTTGTCCACCCTAAGCGTGGAAGGGTATACTCAGACATGAGTCCCTTGCTCATTGCACCATCATGATTCAAGCAAGCCGGGCCGAAGACGGCTGTAATGCCAGAAACCGGTCCCCGGAAGCTTGTTTCCTTCCCAGTGTAAGAATTGGCTGTTGTAGTCTGGTCTGCCCTGTTCCCATGATGCACTGGGCCAGGGACAGACTAATTTACATACAGCCAGGTTCTGAAACTGGGATGGTGCAATGAGCTAAAAAACGGTGTTGGATCTAGCCCAGATCTCTTGACTGGGTGAGAGTATTCTGCTTAATTCAGAGACTCTGTCCCTCACCACCCCTTGTTGTAAATATTTTTGTCCACCCTAAGCGTGGAAGGGTATACTCAGACATGAGTCCCTTGCTCATTGCACCATCAGGATTCAAGCAAGCCGGGCCGAAGACGGCTGTAATGCCAGAAACCGGTCCCCGGAAGCTTGTTTCCTTCCCAGTGTAAGAATTGGCTGTTGTAGTCTGGTCTGCCCTGTTCCCATGATGCACTGGGCCAGGGACAGACTAATTTACATACAGCCAGGTTCTGAAACTGGGATGGTGCAATGAGCTAAAAAACGGTGTTGGATCTAGCCCAGATCTCTTGACTGGGTGAGAGTATTCTGCTTAATTCAGAGACTCTGTCCCTCACCACCCCTTGTTGTAAATATGTGCATGCATGGCTGGCATTAGCAGTCAATCAGTGGACTCCAAAGTTGGTGCTGCCTCACCTTCATTTAATGTTAGACCTAGAGCCTCATCGGGGACTGCACAATTTATGTTAGATCGCGCATTTACATGTATCGAATCTAATGTTCACATTTGGGACAGGTATTAGCCTTTTATCCCATGATAGGACTGGCAGCAGAAGTTCAGTTCACATTGTAGGGATGTATGCTTCTGTGGTGCTGACCTTAGCTCAATGAAAATAGCGCAATCCACTATTTCCTGAGTTCTCCAAAATTATCTGATTTTATCCTTTCCATCACTGTTACACTGTATGTTCTCAGCACTTAATATATCAGCCCTCACTAATGACAAACACTGGCGCTCATACCTTATCCTAAGTATGATTTTAATCATTAGTGAGTCACTGCCTTCCCGTGTGTTCTGATGTAGTTTTGGGAGATTAGTTATATAAACTACATGTTCTGTTTTCCTCTGGGAGCTGAAATAATTAGCTCAAGCACTTGATCTGTGGAGTGGATCCATATAGCAAAGTGATCTGTTGGTAAAGAATTCAGGGTGTGAGTAGTCTGATAATCCCTTAAAGGAGGAGCTGTATCAGGCTCGATGATGATGATGATGATATGGGATTTGTAAAGTGCACTGATACTACCAAGAGTGTTCCGGCGCTGGCTTCAATGCTACCTGTAGATCATAGGCCGACTGATTATTCTTGTTTGAAAAAATATGTTTTTAACTTTTTCTTAAAGATCTATGGTTTGGTTGTGGTGCATAACTATAGAGGAAGTTTATTCCAGGCAACCAGTGCTAGACAGGACAAGGACCTGCCACCACAGTGGATTTTGGGAATTCTGGCCAACCGGCCATGAGTGGACCGGAGATTTCTGGAGGGGAAATAGGGCCAGATGTAGGTAGCCAAATACCGGTTGGTACCGGCCAAAAATACCGAATTTCGGCCGTTACCGACCAGTATTTGCATTTCGACATGTAGAGGCTCCAAAAACTACAGAATCGGGGAATTTACCTATTCGGTAAAGTTACCGACTCTGTAAATATACCGAATCTGTACATTTACCGAATCGGTAAATTTACCGAATCGGAACATTTTCAGAGTCGGAAACTTTACCGAATCGGTAAATTTACCGATTCGGTAAATAAGAAATGGTAAAAATGCATTTTGAGATGTAGGTAACTTCTAAAATACCAATTTTGCATGAAAATCGGTATTTAAGAGTCTGTATTTACCATGGATTGAAAGCAGGTGGTAACCAGATGCAGGCTATAAAAAAGGGCCCAAAATGCAACAGTTTGACCAGAAAGGCGGCATTCTATGTGATTGCGAGGCGGCTACGGCTACAGGCAGAAGGAGAGAGGGTGTGGAGAAGGGAGGGGCAGTTCTACAGACAGAGGATTACCCTGTTCCTACTCACTGATGCTGAGATACAACAAAGATACAGGCTACATCCCCAAACCATCCTGGACTTGATCAGGGACCTGCACCCACTTTTGGAGCATCCAACCCCAAGGGCACACGCCATCCCACCCCATGTGCAGGTGCTGTGTAGCCTACACCTGCTTGCCTCTGGCAGTTACCAGAGTGTCATTGCTGCGGTAGGTGGGGTGTCCCAGAGCTGCCTGTCCCGCTTCTTTAGGAAGTTCCTAGAGGCCATGATTCAGCGAATTCATCACTACATCACCTTTCCTGAAACGCACGCTGACCTGCTCAGGACAAAGACTGGGTTCTATCAAATAGCGCACTTCCCTAACGTCATCGATTGCATTGATGGCACCCACATTCCAATTTGCCCACCTGCTGACACAGAGTACATCTACAGAAACCGAAAATCAACCCACACCATAAATGTGCAAGTCATCTGCGATGCCATATACATCATCACGGATATAGTGGCCAAGTTTCCAGGCAGTACCCACGACTCCTACATTTTCCAGAATAGTAGGATCTACGCACGCCTGACTGCGGGGGAATTTGGCAAAGGCTACTTGCTAGGTAAAACAGTGTGTGACACTACCTTGATACATGTTTCAGATGTATGTGAATGTGTGCATGTGTGTAACGTTTTTATCATTTTTAAATAGGGGATAGTGCATATGCCGTCCGGTCCTTCATCCTGACACCCTACCTCAACCCTTCAACCCTCAGCCAGAAGCGATACAACAGGGCACACAAATCCACCAGGACCATTGTGGAGCGAACATTTGGCCTGTGGAAAAGCAGGTTCCGCTGCCTCCACAAAAGTGGAGGGGCACACCAGTACGCATCAGTGACCTGCTGCAAGATAATTGCAACCTGTGCAATGTTGCACAACCTTGCCATGAAGAAGGGCACCGAAGTGGAATTATCAGATTATGAGGACCATGATGACGAACAAGCACTGCCTGAACCCAACACTGCAGGAGTTGCAATACCAACAGATGGCAGACACAGACGGGAAGAGATCACACGCTACTACTTTTAAGTAAGTAAAGAGACACAGACAGGTGGAGTATGCACCCAACGTAGTTTAATTTTGTCACTACGCAGGTTCCAAAAGCACAATTGTGCCACTCAAACAGTATACATTCAAAGATGTTAGTCCTGGGTCACTTCCCCATTAACTGATTTTCTTATTTTCGTCCACGCCTACCAGTGCCAGATGTTTGTGGCTGGCTGTCTTCACTTGGCGTTTGGGCTGCTACCTCACCCTGGCGCCTGCTGCACCTCCGTGTCTCTACGACTAGGGGGCTTGCCATGCTGCTCCTACTTGTGCTCCCTTCACTCTCTGGCACATCCAGAGCAGCAGTTTGTGCTGCTTGTGCATTTATCAGCACCTCAACGGCACTGGTCAGACTAGCAAAGCCCCTAGTTACCTCATTGCTATTTTGCGTGAGCCCCTCCTGCATGTTAATGCACCTCCTGCATAGCAGGGAAGTGGCTGTGGCCAGGCGGTTGATGGCTTTATTTTGTTGCTGCGCACGCTGCTTCTCCTTGCGCCTTAATGCATATTCCCTATCTAGTTTGGTGCACAGAAGCTGCACCGATTGTGACATATCATGCATCCCTGCTGCAATATCCTTGTTGACATCAACTATTTCTCTGATGCCCTTCCCTATGTCTTCCATATTGTTGTTTAGGGTCCTCATTTGGCGTTGGACAGACATGATGGCCTTTCCCAGCATCCTTTGGATCTTCACCATGCTCCCCTCCAGGCCACGGAACACACTGGGACCCTCCACACGTTCAGCTACACTGCTTTCTCGGAGCCTGCGGTGTCTGGAAACATTACGGGACACCTCTGCACTGGACTGCAGTGCGGCAGTGCTACCTTCACCAGGCAAGGTGTGTGTGTCTTCCCCCTCCATGCCACCTGCTGATGACTCCATTTCCAATAGTGGGGAAACAACATGCCTCCTGCTCTGTTTTGCGGCAGGTGTTGTCACAAGCAGTGATGCTGGCATTTCTCAGGATGACAGTAACAGAGGGGATTGTGTACGTTCTGGGGACGCCTGCAACTCTGGAACAATTTCTGTGTCTTGGGATGGTGGCTGTGTACTTGGTGCACCTGTGTCCTCTGATACATTCTGTGTACTTGGACCGGACTCCTGACTCCCATCCCTCTCTGGTGCCGTGCTTTCAGTCTCCGGGAACGCCTGCGAGATGTCTCACCTGTGGACATATGAGCATACATTAGCTAAGTGCTACTGCCTCACAGCCACTACAATTAAATAATTTTCACTTGAACAATGTACATGTTGCCTGTGCTTCTTTCTGTCTGGAATCATTTCCCTCACTTGCTTGTTGCTATGCTGTATGACATTGACTTTCATTTCCTACATACATGTCCCATAATGCATTGCTCCTGTGTAGTGCTAGCTGTACTGGACTGGAGTTCACTTAGCCACGTAGGGTAAAGGGAAGGATGATGATGTGGGGGGATTGCTGTGCATGCGTCTTACCTTTTCTGCTGGCTGCTCTGGCTGAGCTGTCTACTTCTCCCAGTCCGCAGACGCTTTCAGGTTCTATGGTTGTGCTCACCATCTCCTCCAGGTCAGTTAAGGGGGGTACTGGGTTCTTCCCTCCATCAGTTTTGCTTGCCTCCTTGTGGTGTTCAGAGATTTTCTTTTTTGTCAGGCTCCTAAAGTCGTACCACCTCTTTTAAAGGTCCTCTATGTCTCTAGGAGTCACTCCAACTGCATTAACTTTCTCTTGAATGTGCAGCCAAATGTTCCTTTTTGCAGACTCAGCCACAGTGAGGGACTGCCTGCCAAAAAGTTTATGTACTCCTTCACCACCTCCTCAACAAGGACCTGCAGCTCCATGCTGCTGAATTTCAGTTTTCTCTTCCTCTCTGGCTAAACTTTGTTTGTGCTGCATACCATTTTTCTAATTTAAAACTGCAGAAAACTCTTTCTGCTGCTCAGGGTCTCAGCTCAGCTCCAACTGCCTCTCCAGAAGCTTCTAATTAGTTGCAGCTGCCTGGGTAGCCACTTCCTGGTAGGGAGGGGGAGGGTGGTGGCACCTGATTGACTGCCTGAATCAGTTTCACTTTTCTTTGGTTTCGGATTCGGTATTTACCGAATCGGTATTTACCGAATCGGTATTTCCCATTCATTCCAATGGGCCAAAAGGCCCATTGGATTGAATGGGAAACACCGATTTGGTATATTCCGATTCGGTAAATACCGAATGACCGATTCTGATTTTTACCGAATCGGTAAAAAATACCGATTTTTTACCTACATTGCATTTACAGACTCATAAATACCGAATCAGTAAAATTCGGTATTTAAGAATCGGTAAAATGCAATTACCTACATCTGGCCCATAATCTTTAATCCTCTTTAATCTTGTGTGACAAAAGTAGAGTGTTGTTTTAATTCATTATGGCATCTTGTTCCCTCTTTACCACTAGCCTCTAGTCTATTCCCCCTGCTAAGCCCAGGAATGCCTCATCCCCTGCACACTGCTATAGTAGTTTGCCATTTGTCCCATAGCTGTGAACCTAGGCATATGTCTTAGGTCCCTAATTGGGGTTCTCTGGTGCTGGACCATATCAATGACTTTCTTTTATTGTTTAACAGTCGTACTGTGGCTAGGGAGGGGATAGACACTAGGCCCTACTCTCTGGGGTTGCAAACTCTGCATCAGTGTTCTCACCAGACCTTTCAATTCTCTAATCTCTTCTGACATATTCTCGATCCTGGTAGGGATTCACTCACCGATCGGTCTGTCTGAATGTTATTAGTCAAATTATCTACCAAAGGCTCTGGCTCTACATGTTCCATAGAGGCCAGGTGAGAAAATCTATTAGGACAAGGGAAAGAGAGATCTACTTCCACTACTTCAGTTAGTATTTGACTATTTGATGTCAATGTTTCACTTAAAGGTGCAACAGTCATTTGAGTGATATAGGGAACTATGTGCCTCTGAATGTCATTTGATGGTCCTGCCAATTGCCCCATAGACAACGGATTAGGGGCGGACATATGACTTGGAATAGATTGCTGCTTTGGAGTACGTTTCTTATAAAATGTTGTGATTTTGGGAAGTTGATCAATCATGATTTTGCTTTTACCCCCCAGCATAGTCTCTACTTCCACAATTATCCCCTGCACTGGAAGTTTTTCCTATGAAGAGGTGCTTCTGATGCCTTGCGCTTAACCGGCTATGAAAGAGGCTAGCAACAAAGGTTTGCCTTCTTACACAGATCCTGTTTGATAATCACAATAATATCAATACCCCCAGAACCAAAGATCACCTTACTCAGCTTGGTATTAATCGAATCCAGCATTCAAAATAAAAGAAAATTGTAGTCTCAGCAAATGTAGGGCCACCAGTGCTCAAGTATAATATAGTCTTTAACCCCTTAATTGCTGCCGTCGGCCAACGGTCGTCACGGCCACTACCTCCCCAGTGCTGCGCACGACCGTTGGACGTCCAGTTCAGCACTGGATAATGGACAGCGCAGCACTGGGGAGGTTTGTTTACAAGCTCTAAAGGGGTTAAAAGGAAAAAAAAAAACAACCCGAAAATAAACACAGTTTTTAGCCACTAGTGCCAAATAATACATTAACATAAAATCATGCAGAAGTCAATATTTTATACAGTAGTTTGGCTTTACGCATGTCGACTCAGCTCGAAGTGGTCAGATATCTATGATGACTATATGAGGGAAAATGCCCTTACAATTGAGTGGAACAAGCGCATAGTCTAAAGAGTCCTTATAGAGACCACTGACTAAAACATAGTTAAAACCAAGTTGTCATCTTTGTAATCACATGCAAAATACACTGTTGATGCTCCAATCGCTATGTAGCATGACTGGGGCACTTGCTCCTCCTTCCCCCTTCTGCTAGGCGGGTCATCTCATTTAAATATTTTGCCCTATAGGCATACTTCAGGATGGCTTGCGATGACTTCCCCAGAATTTACAGGAATAACCCTGCTGAAGTCTTCAGATGACACCAGAATGACTCCAGGATGATTTTCCTTTTTGACTCGGGACTGGGCCTGGCGTGGTGCAGTCTGGAGTAAAAAGTCCCCATAAAGAGCACAGTGTTTTTTCATGTATGCATGGTGCAGTGTCATTACTTCTTCTGAGCCTTTGCTTGATCTTCCCCTTTCACACCCATCAAAACGGAACCATTTGATGTTTTTCATGTCCATCCTACTCTAGAGGTCCACATTTACACCCTGATAGTATGTTTGCTACCTGTGTACTATTGCATTCACATGGGGGCCAAATACACAGTGTCAGGCAATGCATGAAAATACATTTCTGAGTGAGAAGAGTGTGTATGGGAAGAAATGTTGATCGATGTCCAGAGTTGCTGAGTTTGGATCTGGGAAACCAGGTTCTAGTCCCGGAATCGGGCCAAAATCTTGTCCTTTTGGGCAAATATGCTGATCTTCCTGTGCCTGAAAAAAAATATTTTACCTTGTGTAAGTGTTTTAAGGCCTGTGGGCTAAGTTTGTGCCATGTAAAACTGGAAAATCAAAAATACCCTCTATAGTGAGGGGGGTTGTGGCCAGCCAAGATGGCCGAACGGACGTGTTCCATGTGTGCTCAGTTGCAGTCACAGCGGAAAGGTGATGCATCCATACACATCGGGCCCGAAAGGCCCAGCAGCGAATAGTCAACAAATCCTAGGACTGGGGGACACTGCTTGCATGGTTTGGCCCCCAAAGCACAAAGATAGGAAGAGAGAGGAGGCCACTCTGCAGGCAATAGGGCAGAGGAGTAGTGGATCGCTGGTGAGTTGGGGTCCTTTGACTAGCGACGAGTGGCCGGGAAGTAGGCAATGATGCCAGCATACCCCATGGCAAACAGATGTCACAACAAGAAAAGGACGACTGCCTGCTGAGGAGTTAAGGAGCAGAATACAGCAGGAGAACTGGCAGGCATAGAGGCTGTGCCGTGCTGGGCTGAGATTGGTGTGGAGCGAAAGGGGCCAAGTCTGGAGGCGTGAGGCAAACATCACAGGACAGGAATCAGACCTAGTTGGGTGTTCTCTGTATGGTCCGAGGTAGGAGATGAGCTGCTGGGTGCCTGAGGATTCTGGAGGGACTGGATAGGTGAGCTGAAAGACCTGCCTGACTTCAAGATGGCAGACCCGCATGGTGCGGCCTGCGGTCCTGCCAGTTAGCGAAGTTGATCTGTTCAAGAAGCCACGTTTGCCCTACCAAATGGGGAGGGTTCAACCGAGGATCGGAGGCTCTTCTGAGTGATAGCTCCCCCCGGCCTATCTATCTGGAATTGTTGGTCGCTACCTGGACTTGCCTGGCCCTGGCATGACACAGTGAGCAAAACGTTGTGATTCATATCATCCAATAGCATTAATCAATCTAGATGCTAAGTTATACTCACAAATGTTAGCCACAATGTTGGAAGCCCTTATGCCTGAACTGATTCCCCCAAATAGTTTGGCTTTATTAGTGGCAGACAAACCCATGACAATGTCTGAAGGGTAGTCCACCTGGTCGAAAAGGAAGTTAAAAAATCGGTTCCATCAGTTCTGCTTGCATTGGACAAAGAAAAGCATTCAACCGGGTGGACTGGGACTTCCTATTCCACTCTACAATTCTACAACATTTTGGGTTTTGCACTCAATTCATAGCTATGATTGAAGCTATCTACTTACACAGCCATGGGCCCGGGTCTTGGTGACTGGAGTGGGCTTGAAATCCAGCAGCATGGAGGGGCATGAGACAGGGCTGCCCCCTCTCATCCATACTGTTTGCCCTTAGTATAGAACCCTTTGCCTGGAAATGTATGTACCTCCCCATCGATCCAGGGCATTCTCTTTGGCACAGACGAACATAAGACCTCCCAGTTTGCAGATGATGTGCTCATGATGTTGACCTCCCCTACCTCGTCTCTAGTGGCGGTACAGTCGGAGCTTTGGACCTTCAAGGAGGTATCAGGCTTCCTAGTCAATCTATCCAAATCCTACCTCCTTAATCTCGCTCTGTGGAGCGGGAAGATGGATGCGCTAGTGGAGTCTGCACCATTCTGCAAAACCAAGAAGGAAATACCCCATCTTGGTGTTAAGATTACACCTCAGATTTCAGATCTCGTTACAGCTAAATACCCATCGCTCCTCCAAGGACTCGAGGAGGATTTACGCAGGTGGTCCCCATGTACGTTGCATGGCTAGGGCGTATACAGGTCATTAAAATAAACGTCTTACCCAGACTATTATATATTTTTCAAGGCCTACCCATTGATTTGGACTTGGTATTCCCTCCAGCTCTGAGATCACTGATTATACGCTTCATCTGGCAGGGGAAGAGAGCTAGGTTTCTTTGCAGACAAGTTTGACTCCCGAGAAGCACTGGAGGGCTGACCATGCTGGACCTGGAGCTTCACTATAGCGGGGCGGTCAGCACGGGAGTCTGAGAAACACTGGCTCCATAAGGACAGATCAGTGACAGGCAGATACTTCAGCGGCCTTCTGTTGAAGCCCAAAGCAGACCGGCCACTAAATGCATATCTCAGTACTCATGCCAGGACAACTGTACAGGCTTGGGATACAGTTACTAGAGGGGCGTAGTGGATAACCTTTCCTTCCCCTTTCCTTCCCCTTTCATGCCGATTCATTTTATCCTGGTGTTCCCGCTAGCTTAACAATCAGGTTCCTTCAACTCATAGAGGGAGGGGGGATGCCTCAAGTTCTATGACCTCTTTCATAATTGGGACATCTTAACCTTCGAGAATTGCCAGATAGGCTTCCTCCTACCAGAGTTGGAGCACTTTTATTACATCCAGCTCAGACCCTGGGTACTCCACCCAGATTAAAGATATTCTGGGATATTACATACCTGACACTATTGGATTTGTGCTCCTGGACCTTCGAAATGACACCCTCAAATTTTAAACTGTGGCAGACCGCTCCATACTCTGGCTATGTCTGGGAGCTGCCAAGATGGCGATAGCATACACATGGAAGAAGAAGAAAGCCCCTTCCCTAACATAATGGCATGCTAGGTTGTGGCAGGCCCCCAAGACAGAGTGCACAGCAGATAATTTTTAGCGACTGCTTTAAGAATTTTGAATATATCTGTGGCCCATCGGTAACATGCCTCTCCAGGTTGCTCCCGCTGCTGGCATGCCAAATGCGTCCACGAGCGCTCCACCCTTTTCAGTTTTAAGGGATCCTTTCTATCTGGGGCCCAAGAGATGAGGGTTCCCATTTACCTACATAGCCCCCACTGTCTTCCGCTACATATCATCTGATACCATTCCTATTATGCACTAGAAGTTGTACCCATGCACCATCTGTTTGTTTATCCGAGGGGGAGGGGAATACTGAGGGTATAGATCAGTTTAGGCTATACATATTTACAGAACAATGCACATGCTTGAGGGATGCATAGTGAGAGTTCTGAGTGACGTAGCAACTGAAACTATTAATAGAGACTATGTATTGTGACACAGGAACTGTAAATGGATGTGCTGTAATGATATACTTTTGAAAAACCAATAAAGAAAGTTTAGACAAAAAAATAAATTCCCTGGTGGTGTGTAGTACTATAAGACTAGATCAACAGAGTTAACTAGAATGGATGCTGCTTTCTACTTTATTGGCAAAATATATATTTTTGAATAGCCACATATCGCTGTTTTCCAGATGCTGAAACAACCTAATGCACATTTTTGCTTAGATTATAGCCACCTGGTGGTAACTTGCAGGAAACCATTACATGTATGGACGCATTGATGTAGTCACCTTTCACTGTTCATGGAATTGTATAACTGAAATGTTTGAAAATGTATACTAATGAAAAAGGGCTTTGGTATGTCTCGGTGCTTGGTGGGTCTTAATTAAAAAGAAATGAAATTCAAGCACCTTTTTCATCAACAAGCCAGGCTTCATGTTACTTAATCAATGCTGACAGCAGATGCGAGAACTATCAAGAGCTAATTAACAGCAATCAAGTTCGGAGTCGCTGAACATGACTTGTAAAGTAAGTCAAGGTCAATTATACTAATAATATTGCAGTTGTCAAAAAATTCGCAGTAGGCAGTGGCAGCATTGCACACTATAGCTACTCCAGTATCTTCATTTCATGCTTTCACTGTTGAAAAGAAGCAGAATAGAAAGTCTGACAATTCACACGCAATAAATGCTCCTGCTCCTTCATTCTTTGGTGCATGCCTCATGCCTGTCAAAGGGGAGATGTTAATCTTACACCACTGCATCTGTAACCTCATGCACGCAAATCATATAATGCAGAACGGTGAGTAGCAGAATGTGCAGCAAGCTGTGCTTATATTGTGGAGGTGGTTGCAGGTGGTGGTCATCATTTTTGGGGACTCTGAAATATTTTTCAACATCAGACTTTGGCCTAGGACAACAGGGAGAAAAGCAGAAAAGGGAGAAGAGGGAGGGACAGAAAGAAGGAAAACAGTGACAAAGGGACATATTTACGAGGGGAAGTGCCACTAGAATATTACTTTTAGCGACCTTCTGGTGGCAAAATGCCCTTCTCCATATTTACAATGCACTGTTAAGCCACTTTTTGTGGCTTAATGCCACCTTGAAAATAATGCCGCTTTACACACATCACTTTCAAAACATGTCCTCACAATTTGCTCAAATATTCACAATTCATGGACAATATAAAGGCTATGATAATAATAGGGATTACATATAGCTACAAGAGAAAAGGGGCTGATTACACTAAATGTGCCCTCATTTGGTGATAAATATACTTAATTTATTTTTGGAAACATTGGGCCATATTATCAAGGGGGTTTATCTCCGCTTTTTTGGCTTTAAAAGCCAAGAAAGCGGAGATAAAATTATCTCCCTATTACCTAGCTGTCGCTAACACCAGTTAGCGACAGCTAGTAGGAGATAGCGACCATCTTGGGCCCCACTTTGCATGTCAGTGATATTTATCACTAATGATATGCAAAGTGGGCGTGCCAAGATGTTAGCGACTGGAAACAGTCGCTAACATCGCTATCTCCTATTACCAACTTTTGGAGATATTCGCGCTAAGCGCGAATATCTCCAAAAGCTAACACCTGCCTTGAGCAGTTCTTAGCCATGTTATCCAATGGGAGGTGGATAACATGGCTAAGAGCATTAGCTTGGTAATGCATGAATATCGCTGACTTTTCAGCGATATTCATGCATTGCGGCCGTTTTTTATCGCATTTGCGATAAACCTTGGTAATACCAAGGTTTATCTGCGATAAAAATCGCCGCAGCTTAGCGGTAAAATTTTGTCTCTAACCAAGCAATAGCGATAATTATCGCTATTGCTTGGTAATATGCCCCATTGCATCTTATGTCAGTGATTCCAGTTTTAGTTTTTATCCATCTGGTTGATAGAGGGTACTTGTAGGATTTTGTCCTAAATTAGGATTTTGTCTTAAATTAGGATTGTGTCTTGAAATAAACTTAAATTTAACTTATGTTTGTCTTAAATTTAACTTAAGATAAAATCCTAATTTATGACAAAGTCCTAATTTAAGACAAAATCCTAATTTAGGACAAAATCTTACATTAAGACAAATACTAATTTAAGACAAAATCTTAATTTAGGACAAAATCCTAATTTAAGACACAATTCTAATTTAGGACAAAATCCTAACTTAAGAATACTAAATGCCTTCTGTGAATACCAAAAGTAGTAACTTTAGGATTTTGCCGTAAATTAGTTCTGTGAATCGGCCCCTATGTTTGGTTATATTCTAGCACTAAGAGGTGTTCATGTGGCTGTGGCATTCAGCATGTATTATTTAATAGGCTTACAATTATGCCTGCAAGCACGCGGAAATGTGACTGTTGAAGTTGAAACTCAGGGGCATATTACCAAGGGCATTATCGCCGCTTTAGCGGGAATTTTTCCCGCTAAAGCGGCGATAAATTAATCGCCCTATTACCTAGCTGTCGCTAACACCAGTTAGCGACAGCTAATAGGCGATAGCGGGCATTTAGGGGCCCACTATGCATGTCAGAGATGAATATCGCTAATGACATGCAAAGTGGGCGTGCCAAGATGTTAGCGACTGGAAACAGTCCTGGTCGGACCACATGGCCGTACCCTTCGATCTTGCTCTCCCCCTTTCCACAGTGCCTCAGCCGGATAACAACAAGTGGGAATTGAGGAGGAACTTTAGGGAGTTAAATAACGATACTCTTACCCCCTTCATGTCTAGCATTAAGCCTCTGTCAGGAATTGGGGCCAATGCTGCGGCCCTTGAACTGTCAAACACCCTGGCAGGTGCAGTAGAATCACTAGCACCGGCTAAGCAACACTACTCCGTCAGGAAACGGCCCTCCGCCCCCTGGTTTTCAGACTCTCTTAGGGTCCTCAGACAGTGATGTAGGAAACAAGAAAGACTTTGGATGCTACATCTTGACCCCATAGAGAAGAATAAACACAAAAGATTCCTCAAGGGCTATAAAGCAGCAGTTCTGGCAGAAAAGAAGGCACACTTTGCTAAACTGACTGGGTCACTCAACTCCCCTAGGGACTTGTTTAAAATAGTTGACACTCTGTCCCTCCTCCAGTCACCTGACCCTATAGTCGCTTCCCAAGACCTGTGTGACCAGATCTCCACCTTCTTCCATACTAAGATCATGGACATCTACACAGAGTTGGAAGATCTTAACTTTAGCCCAGGGAGTCCTGTTTCGCTCATCGCATCTCCTCTGGAAAGCCCGATGTCTCAACCCCGCCGCCTCCTCACTCACTTTCCTCTCCTTACCCCTGAACTTCTTAGCACGCTTCTAGACAAACTTAACTCTGGATCCCGCTTGACCCTTGCCCTCTGAAAATCATCAAAGACAGCAGGGAGGTAATATTACCCCCTCTTACCGAGGTCATGAACCTGGCAATCTCGGAAGGCATCTATCCCCTTCCTTGGAAATTGGCCATTGTCAAGCCCCTATTAAAGAAACCCACTCTGGACCCGGGGACATTGAAAAATTACCGCCCCATTTCTCTCCTCACTGCCCCTGCTAAGCTATTAGAGACACACCTTAACCAGCATCTGAGTGCCTTCCTGGACAGCTCTAACTCTCTGGATCCATCTCAGCACGGCTTTCGGAAGGCTCACAGCACTGAGTCGGCGCTTACAGTGGTTGTTGATAGTATCCGCACCAAGGTCGACAGTGGCCAGATTGCCCTTCTGGTGCTGTTAGAGCAGTGGCTTTCGACACCCTGTCTCCTTCCATCTTAGTCAGCCGCCTCAGCAAGCTGGGAGTGGCCGGCCCTGCCCTCAGCCTCCTAACATCCTTCTTTGACCAACGGAAGCAAAGAGTGAAGCTGGGTGATTTTCTCTCGCCAGTCAAGCCTGTAAAGTGTGGGGTCCCTCAGGGCTCCTCCCTGAGCCCCACGCTTTTTAACATCTACGTGGCCCCACTTGCCAGGCTTGTAAGATCCTTTGGGCTGGAAGTTCTTTCCTACGCCGACGATACTCCGATTGTGGTCTCTATATCACAATCTGTAAATATAGCGGCCATAAATTTTAAAAACTGTATGGAGGCAGTTGCAGGCTGGATGGTTCAGAATTTTCTCAAATTGAATGGAGGAGAAAACAGAGGTTCTCATTTTTGGAGGCAAATATGAGACCTGGTCAACGGACTGGTGGCCCTCTGCCCTTGGCACCTGTCCCACGCCCTCCACCTCGGCCCGAAATCTGGGTGTTATTTTGGACACTACTCTCACCCTTGATAAACAAGTCAGCAGGACAGTCTCTACCTGCTGTGGTGCTTTAAGAATCTTTAAAAACATTACCCATTACCTCTCCCTAGAAGCACGCAAACAGGTCGTGGTGGCTCTTATAGCCTCGCCGGCTGGACTACTGCAATGCACTATATCTAGGCATTAACAACGGCCTGATCCAACGCCTTCAGATTGTGCAAAACGCAGCGGCCCGCTTTGTCGTAGATGCCCCGAAGCGTGTGTCAGGCACTGCCATCAGGAAAGACCTGCACTGGCTCCCCATTCAGGCAGGATTAATTTTAAGACCTTCTGTTTAATGCACCACGCTCTAAATGGGAATGGGCCAGAAGACATTCGTTCCCTTGTGTCCCTCTATGTCCCCGGCAGGGCTTTTCGCTCTGCCAATAAAAATCTCCTGACTGTTCTCCGAGTCTTCAAAGCTAGATGGGGTGGAAGGGCCTTTCGTTCCCTCGCACCCAAAATGTGGAACAAGCTCCCTGATAACCTCAAGGGGCTCTCCTCTCACGCCCTTTTCCGTAAAGCACTCAAGACCTGGTTGTTCCAAGAGGCCTACCTGTAATCTGCTCACCTCTCTTTTAAACAGTTGTACCATCCTTTAGCGCCTTGACGCCTACGGGCTTAGTTGCGCTTTACAAATTCTAAATCATTCATTCATTCATTCAGATCACTATCCCCTATTACCAAATTTTGGAAATAATCGCGCTAAGCGCGATTATCTCCAAAAGCTAACGCCTGCCCAGAGCAGTTCTTAGCCATGTTATCCGATGGGTGGTGGATAACATGGCTAAGAGCATTGTCACGATAATGCATGAATATCGCTGATTTTACAACGATATTCATGCATTTCCCACGATTTTTACCGCTTTTGAGATAAACCTTGATAATATCAAGTATCTCAGCGGTAAAAATCGTCGGAGCGCGGCGATATTGTAATACCCGCTAACCAAGCTTAGCGATAATTATCGCTATAGATTAATATGCCCCTCAGTTTCTAGTTTTGGATCTCTGATCACACAGCATCGTTTTACCCCATTCCTCGCTGTTTGATTATTGTTAGCTGACCTTATGACTGTCAGGCTGACACAGTTAACACTTTTAAACACACCTTACTCTTTGCCCTAATTGCCCAGTTTAGCCTGACGACTACATTTTGCTGAAGCAAGTGCAAGACCATCAAGAATTCCAGATTTTTACCCCATAATTTTCAAACTCAAATTTGTCCCACAGATTTGACCTCATAAGATCTTTGGTACACCTATCTTTCAAATGCCCTCCATAACACAGTTCTGAACAATGACACTTGGCCATGAATAAACTGTACCACCTACTTTGCCCTCCACATATGGCATCAGGTCAATTGTAATCTCATTGTTGAATTATAAATGCATTACCCACTTTATCAAACATGAGAAAATATTATGTACTTGAATACAAAGAAATTCAAGACCCACCTTTGAGAGGCCAAATAAATGAAGCTGACATTGATTAATGGGAACAGTAATGAGCGGTAGCCATAGAATAGACACCCAAAACCCAACCATCAGCACTACCAGTACATGGTCCCTGTATCTTGACTGAGCTGGACCAGTGCCAAGAGACCTCTGGGTGAACGTGCACTTTACAAATACACATGTTATGTTATAATCCAGTCGGCTAACCAGGAGCGACTGAATTAGAGTTTTTCTAGCCATGAGAGGAATCCAAAGTGAGATCTGTCTAAGCATCCGCATTGATCCGAAGCAGGTGCCTGACAGCGTCTTCACCTGTTCCTCCATTGACAATTTATTATCAATTCTGATGCCTAGATTCTTAGCCCAGCTTGTAGTGTAGTTCCTATATTCCCAATAGGCTCTGCGCATTGGAATAACATAAACGATAGTTTAGACGTAGGACTTAGGTCGACTAGGTCTCTATTGAATATGTTAGACTTAATTATGAATGCCAGCTAGCTCAGAGGTCACTAGAAACTTTCTCGAATTGACAAGAAGGGATTAGTTTCTGACAACTGCATAAACATGACAACTTTGCTCCCTCCAGAATAAAGAGTATACCTCCAGAGTCACGGAAACAATAGATAACTATTTTACTCAGTCAATCGTGCATGCTTAGTTTCACCAGAAGTGCAGAGAAACAGAGAGACGGGCGTTTTCAATAAAAGAGGTTATTTATTGAACAGTCTTCTTTCTCATGCAAGAGAAGTGAGTTGCTACATTTGCAATACTTGTCATAAAGTAAAGTGCGTACAGTAAAATGAGTATTATGAAATAATACTGTAAAAGCATGGTATGGTTTGTAAGCCATACGGTGTTTATAATAGATAAAATATATACATTGATAAAATCATGACTAAACGTACTCAACTGGTGCTTCTAAGATAAGCCTACCCCGGTGTACCTAACCTAAGCCTAGTACGTGGGAAGGAGTAAGTGAGCTGCAGTTTGAGTTTAAGATAGTTTCTGCCAAGAATCTGAATCAAGAATTCTCTAAGGGTCTAATCAGCTCTGTACCTTGTTTATAGAATGAAGGAGGTCTTGCATCTCTCTCTCAGGACTCGATCTCCCAGCAACCCGCAAGGGTGACAGGGAAACACTGGAGCTGGATTTCCCGGCAGGAGAAAAGACAGCGTCTCTCTCAGTGCGTCAATGGGAGGGTCGGCTTCCTTCGGCACTCGCTACAGCAGGGCGTCGGGCAAGTAGATAGCCGATCTGCTCCAAACCACTGTGTGTTTTGCTAGGGCAGATGCTGGTATATTTATACCTGGAAGGTGCCAAGTTTGACGTAAAGTTGGACATAAGACGTCACTAAGAACTCGCAGTTCTTTCAGGACTCCAGGAGTTCTAGGACAAATCAATACAGAAGCAGGGTCAATTCGAATAGAAGAGATATTCAGAGAAGGCCATATCGTTGCCTCCTTGTCTGGTTTGCTGTTTGAATACAATACTTGCATACAGCAAGTGACCCTGGAAGTTACACTGACGAGATAGGCCGTTCCTGGCACCATGCCACAACAGCTGCGGTCACTTATTATAACGTAACTGCCGTTGGAAAGTTGTCTGAAAAAAGGCTCTATTTGTGTAGCAGGGGTGCCGTGCAGGTGGCAAGTTAATTCCTTGACACAGAAGTGTACCGCTCAGTGAGTTTTAACAGTTGTTACCACTAAGAAATACCTCTTTCTTCCCCCCACTGTAACATCTATGTGTGTAAGGTAGATTCCAGGTTGACTAGATGTAACCTTTACCCAACCTTTCATACAGGCCTGCTGGTATGTGCTTTTGGCAATATTGAAACTGAAAAGTTGTTATCGGAATTGTAATGGTGCCATGTATTATCCATTCAATGACAGGTCTTTCGGAGACTGTCAACGGCAATCTTTCTAGTTTTTCAATGCTCAGCACCCTATAGTCTGCTCCTTTTTGTGCCAAAGAGATTTGTTTATCTGTAAGGTTAAAGATAGAAAATAATGACGTTGTGTTGATTAGACGCCATGGCACGTGGCCTGAACGGAGATTTTGTAACGTCCAGCCTAACTGTACAATAGAACGTAATTGGGACTGGCCATGTTGTAACATTAGCATATCCTGTTCTATTCTATCAATAGCAGATGATACAATACTGTCCAGTGAATAAATTCTGGAGGACAGAGTGGTTAACCCATTGTCCACTACAGACAGTGTTTTTTCCAAATTGAAACGATCAATTTCTCGTATTTTTTCAAAAGTTTCAATTTGCGTTACTTTCCAAGCTTCATTGTAAGCAGCGTATATACCGGCGTATATGAAACGTTTTTTACGCTGTTTGCGAGGTCCCAATAAGAAATCTCGCAAGTCAGCACCTTCTTTAAGTAAAGTCAAGTGTTGCTTAATTTCAGGTAGTGTGGATTTCTGTAGCCATTCGAGGCATAGTTTTCCTACACTGTATGTTGTAATTATCCCTGGATGTTGTCTCTGGGAATATCTTGGGTCTGGCCTGTTCTGTTTGATCCTCTGTGTTTTATTCAGGAATCTATCTTGACAGTTATTAGTGTCTGTGGGCCAGATCAACCATTTTCTCCAATCAGGATTAGTTCTGTTTTGGTGTAAAATATGGGATACGTCTATCTCCACTCAACAAGCTAGAAACTGGTCTTCCTCGGTCAGCCCTGGCTCAGAAAGTGAAACTGGTCTCAAAACATAACAACAAAAAAAGGACTACAATACTTCTCTCTACCTGCTCCAACTTGGTGGCCATCTTAGACTAGTCAATCTTCTTTACCTTTCCATGCCTAAGGAAGCGGCCATTTTAGACTAGTCACTTCTTCCGCTACTTCATGCCCACTTATTAGCCTTACCACCCTCACCTTACTCGCACCTACCATAGCCCCTAACTACACCTACCTACACAACCTCCGTCACCTACCTACACCTCTACGCCCAACATGGAACCCATAGGCAAGCACACATATAAAATTAATTACCCCCCGAGCTCTCCCAAAAAAACGCCAAACGTTTTAAACACAACTTCCTGAAGTCCCACCCTGAAACCCCCTTTGTAGACACCTACTTCTCACTAAACAATGGAGCCAAGAACACCAATATCATCTTATACACTATACGTAGAGCACAATGGAGAAAAGCGTTCCTCGCCTTACTTACTATCTCCTCCACCAGGAAATCCGCCTATGGCTTAACACTGTCCACCACACCTTCCCAACTCTTCCCAGCTAGAGCAACCATCACTATCTATAACAATGGCATTATCTTAATTCAATCCACAGACAGGAACCTTGACCTATTCGACAACTTGTTCCCCACTTTCAAAAAATATATCTCCAACCCTCAGACTCCAATCCATCTGGCCCCCAATCCTAACAACCTTGACTCCACAGCGCCTCCTACCACTAACGCACATCTCCCCCCTCCTCCCATTACTCTATTCCATCACCCACCCGCTACAGTCACCACACATCCCTCTATCACAGTCTTAGATCTTTCCTCTTCCCACATCCTCCCCACCCCACCCCATCTACCCCCAACAGAACCCTGCCCTCCCACTTCCTACTAGACTCTCAGAACACCCTACCTCCTTCAACTGCACTCCCCCTCCCCACAATAGGTCCTCCTCCCATCCCATCTCCCCCCCATTCCAAGTCCCCACTACCTCACCTGCACCCCAGCCGCCCCTAGCCCTCTCCCAGCCAGCAACTCCCCCCCATTCTCAGTCCCCACTACCTCACTGGCATCCTAGTCTCCCCTAGCCCTCACTCATCCCTCAACTTCTCCCCCCCACTCTCAGTCCCCACTATTTCACCTGCACCCCCGCAACACCCAGCCTACACACACTCCTCAACATCCCTCCCCCTCCTAACTCAACCACACCCCTCACACCCAACCTACCTACCCTTCCAAACACTAACCCACTCACTAATACCACCAACCCCTGCAGTAGCACCACATCCCCTCCCCCACACTCCTGTAACATAGACACCTATACACTTTCAGTACCCAGTCCCAACTCCACTCCCAATCCCACGCTAGACATGATTATGTCCACCCTCCTCTAAGTCAATGAAGATCTCCACACCCTCAAAGAGTTACTCTTCAAAGAACCCAGACACCCCCTACCTACCACCACTTCCCCCCCTAACAAATCCCCCACCCATCCTACTCATCCTATCACACAAAACTTCCGACACTGGACCTCAATCCACGCTCGCAATCCCATCAACCGCTCCCGACGCACCGTCAATCCACTTTCGGACCACGACATGCGCAGCCTCCTCCGCTCATATGACCCAGTTCCCCAAAACAACCTAGCCACCACACACCTTACCTTCCCCACGATTCACCCTAACGCCCTTAGGCACCCCACTCAAAACAACAGAGGCTCCATCCCAAATAACCTTAAAAAAGTCCCCCTCACTCTAGAACCCTCTACCACCCCCTGCACCCCAAGGCACAAATGCATACTTCTCAACTGCAGGTCGGCTCCTAGACACTCCTCCGACATCGCTGATCTCATCAAAACGCTGGACCTTGATCTAACCATTCTGACTGAAACTTTGTTAACTGAATCTTCTACACCTATCATGGATATTCTAGTTCCCCCCAACTACCACATCATTAGACTTGACAGGTCTAGCAAGACAGGCGGTGGAATCGCATTTATTTTTAGGAGCAACCTCTCAGTTACTAGAGCCACCTCCTCCTCTCTCACCTCCTGTGAATACATCTGCCTAGATGTCATCAGCGAGAGCAAACCTGTATGCTCTCTACACGTCATCTACCACCCACCTGTGGACAACCTCATCTTTACCCAACAACTCATGGACACAATCTCATCCAATTCCGGTCTGCAAAACACTCAAATTTTCCTTGGTGACTTCAATCTCCACTGGAACGATCACAATGACGCGGTGGTAAATAGCCTAAAAAATTACCTCAACGCTCTTGACCTCACCCAAATCTGCAACAGCCCGACCCACGATAAAGGCTCTATCCTCGACCTTATCATCTCTAAAGAGAACTCTACCCAACTTGGATCGATCCAACCCTGTGACTGGTCAGACCACCACATTATCACATTCTTCATCAATGAAAAAGTTAAATTTAACCCAGTTCAACCCACCAAATCCAAGGTCTGGAAAAGGGACCTGAAGAAACTCAATCCAAACTCTTTACCTTCCCACAGCTGCAATCTCCTCCTTCCCCCTACCGGTGCTCCAGACGTTCAATCTTTGACCGACCACTACCTCAACTCTATGACTTCTATAATCAATGAGGCCGCCCCCTTGCAACTGAAAAGAGTCTCCACTAAGAAAACCAACCCATGGTAAGATGGTAGACGGCCATGCGAATGGCAGAGCTCACCTGGAGATCAGCCCCTTCGGCACTGCACCTTAAAACTCTGAAGGAAAAGAGAAACGCCTACTTCAGGAAAATCAAGCGCACAAAATCAGATTTCTTCAGCCTCCAGCTCGACCAAGCAAAAAACCGACCAAGAAAACTGTTTGAACTAATCAATACACATCCAAGGAACAACCCCAACTATCGCATAGCACAATAGGCGATATTCCATCCTGTGAAGACTTCTCTGCTTTCTTCAATCTAAAGACTGATAACATAAGGAAAGATCTCCTCAATGACGTAAACCTTTACTCCAACCCCCACAGCATAACACCCACTGAACCAAAGAACAATGCTGCATGCATCCTTTGACACCTACTCGGAAGAAACAATTAACAAACTGCTCACCACATTGAAACCTTCCAATCACTTCTCAGACCCCCTTCCTGCTAACGCTGTAAAGGACTTCATCCCACTACTCCTCCCACTATAGACCAAAATTATTAACAGCTCACTTCAACAAGGACGCATCCCCGACTCCCTCAAAGTTGGACAAGTCACACCTATACTCAAGAAACCAACAGCTGACCCTACTGACCCAAACAATTACCGTCCTATTACCAACATTCCCACCCTTGCCAAACTGTTGGAAAAATGCGTACAACTCCAACTAACGAAACACATTGATCGGTTTGACCTCCTCAACCCTCATAAATCAGGCTTCCGAGCAGGGCACAGTACTGAAACTGCTATTTCACACATAATTGATGACGCCCTCCAAATCCTAGATCAAAACGATACCTGCCTCCTCATCCTTCTTGATCTGTCCTCAGCATTTGACACAGTCAAACACGAGAACTTACTCGAGTTGTTAAACACCAGAATGGGTCTATCTGGGACTGTTCTCAAGTGGTTCACTTCCTTTCTACATAACCGGTCTCAGAAATTCAAGAGCAACAACTTGATGTCCCCACCAGTGCCTGTAACATTAGGCGTCCCACAAGGATCTTCCCTATCTCCAACATTGTTCAACCTGGTCATGGAACCTCTCACCACATTGTTACAAACATCTAATGTACACTTTCACATGTACGCAGACGACACCCAACTATACCTGAAATTACAATCCCCCAATGACATCAAACTACTGAACTCAACGCTCAGAAACAAACAATCATGGCTTGCCGATAATCACCTCAAACTCAATGCTCTGAAAACTGAGTTCCTTCTGATCTCACCTCCCGCGAAAAGCTCCACCTCTCAAACCTGGCTTAAGCACCTAACTGCACTCAATGTCCAACCTACCATCGTGGATTCAGCGAAATCTTTAGGCATAACACTTGACGCCAATCTCAACATGCAACGGCATATCAGCAAGGCAACTAAGGGAGCTAATTTCCAAATCAATACCTTGTGGAAACTTAAACCCTTCCTCCCAGCCAAGGACTTCCAAATTATAGTAAAAACCCTAGTCATGCAGCGCTTAGACTACGGTAGCGTCGCCCTCTGTGGACTCCCCCTATCTACAACTGCCCCCCTGAGAGCCTCTTTGAAAGCTGCAGCGAGACTTATCACTGGATCAAAAAAACACTCGCATATTTCCCCTGACCTAAAATCCTTGAACTGGCTGCCTTTTGAGGCCAGAATACATCTGAAAATTGCATGCATGACTCAAAGAGCTATACACCACAGCTCACCTGGCTACCTCACTCAGAAGCTGACAATTTCTGGTGGCTCAAGAACCACTAGAAGTACAAAGAATCTTCTTCTGAAACCTCGTACATTCCGGAAGGAAAAAACATATAAGCGCTCCTTCTCAGGAATGGCACCCAGGATCTGGAATTCTCTCCCTCCAGAAACCAGACTTATCACCTCCACTACATTCTTTAAGAAAGAAGTGAAAGCTATCCTCATGGCTAAATTCACGTGAACTTGTACCTTACTTTGGAACTATTTGAGACTCCTCACTATTTGTAATATTCGTTTTTCAGACTGTCTATTTGTATTATTGGTTTAACCGATTGTTTATGCTCCCTCTTGTATCTACCCTATTTTGCTACTCATTTACATTTAGCTTCAACTATCCTTCGCTCAAAAGCTTGTTAATTGCTCTCTTGTTTCTCCTACCCCTTGTTGTAAAGCGCTCTATCTGCAAAGATCTTGTTCGCGCTATATAAAACTCTCAAAATAAATAAATAAAAATTAATATTACTTTCAGGTATGGGCTTTGGTATAGACAGTTTGTTTAAGTCCTTTATCATGGCTAGGCCAAGACAGGTTATTTGTTGAATGGTGTCATTCAGGAACATTATTTGTTCTGGGATCATGCAGGCTCTGAATAATTATTCTAAACCTTGTACCTGCCAGTCTTTTGTACCCCAGATTGTTTTTGTCTCAATGTTGTTTTTCCAAAATTCAAAACCAAATGTAGACATTTTTTCATAAAATTTTGTAGAACATATCAATTTAGTATTTGTCAACATGTTTTTCATTCCTGTCTTATTTAAAATCTTAAAATAAAACGTTTTTGGATCAGTGTTATTAAATCCTGAGAAGTATGGGAATTTCTCATTAAATGTTTTCGAGCTGCCTTTTGGCGGTGTTGGACAATGTTCCCATTGATTATAAGTAAAAACATTTCTAGGATTAGCAGATTTATGCAAATAGTGATGCCCATAATGATTAAAGCAATACATTTCTTCATAATCTGATTAACCGTCTAAATAATCATGTTCTGTAAATTTTGCTGACATTTCTAAATCTGACATCATATTATTAATATTTTCAAAGTCCCAATCATCAGAGAAAGTTCTAGGTGATACAAACTCACTTCAAGAAACCTTGAACTGATGTAGATATTTTAAGAGTTCAACCGGGCCATAGATGTCGTAATCAGTAGCGTCCCATGCTACACCACCAGGTATAGGAATGGCTGTGATGTTTACTGATGATAGTTCTCTTTTTTCAATGTGAGAAGATCTGTGAGGCTTTAGAAGCAAGTTGATGTTCTGACTTGCTGTGTCCATTGTACTCTATTTTCCATCAATCATTCTTCCCAAGCTTAAAACCAAAATGAGCCAGAGTAGGAGGAAAAGTACACCTAACACAATCCACAATTCAATCCATGATGAAATCAGATATGTTTCTCCAAGTTGATGAAAGAGTTCAGTTATTTTTTCTTTGAAAGTTTTATTTGCTAGCTTTTCTTCATGTTCACTTGGATCTTCAGAAAAGTCATTGAAATTGATGAAGTAGCCAGATGCAGTTCTGTAAATTTTTGGAATTGATTCCGGATTTTCATTAATCTTTGGATTTGTATGGTCAGAGGCTACATCATTGTAGATTGGTGTTTCTTGACGAGCTGTTGCAATTTGGGTTTCAAGAGGCACAAATTCCATGGCTTTGTTGCATAGTCCTTTTTTATTCACTGCAGGTTTATCAAAAGTGATTAGTCTCTCAGTTTGAACCTCTTGAATTGTAGCAAAGTTTGGTCTTCTACTACATCTTGGGAGTCCACTGGGCCTACTACTTAATATTGGCCACATGATTGTGGTTTTACCAGGTCGATTGATACAACTCTGTTCTCCTTTTTACCAGCAAGGGGCGGTAGTACTACTGATCTTGTTCCGCTGATAGCTAAGACAGGTACTGCTTTTCAGTAAGAAGGCCCAAATTCCTTCTTCACAGCGATCTTTTCTCTGACCAGATCCCCAATCTTTGGAATCCAGACAGGTCTTGCTGGGACAGGTGGTTTTTCTTCAGTGGCCGTTGGATTTAGCTTTGTATTGCTTAGACTTCTTCTTGTTTCATTTAAGTCCTGTAAAACAGCCAAACGATCTTTGATATCAAAGTTTTTTTGTTCCACCACTGAAGTCTGACTATTGAGGTCTTCGATTATCATTCTAGTACCAAACAAAAGTTCATACGGAGTGATTCCACCCAGAGAATGTCTTGGCAGATTATTAAAACTACGTTGGACACTTATTAGATGTTTGACCCACCCATCACCCGAACCTAACACCCTCGCTGTTATAGATTGCTTTATGTCACGTTTTTTTCTCTCCACTACCGCATTTCCCTCAGGATGGAATGGACTAGAGTACCCCAATGCAATGCCCAAGCTGGCCATGGCCTCCTTGTAAGCTCGAGAGCTAAACGCAGGACCCTGGTCAGAATGTAGCATGCCAATTGCGTATGTGCCGATAAAGACTCGCAAATCTTTTATAACAGTTCTGGCGTCAGCCGAGCACTGGGGCCACATCCAAATGAATCTCGTCTTAATATTTATGGGATCGCATTTTTCCGTGTGGACGTCTGCGTGTAGATAGCCTAATGCTGTCTAATAGAGGTGTCTGGGCTGGTATCAGGTCCGGTTCAAAACTGCGATCTCTATTGCAGTCATGACAATCCATTGCAAAGTTATAAATTTGCACGCTCATCCCCGCTCACCAGTATTGTGATTGCAATTCTTTTAGAGATATCAAGATCTCTTGGTGCCTCAGACCCATTCCCATGTGTGCTTCTTGAATCAAGAAAGCCCTCCGGTTCGTGTTTAGAATTACTCTGTCCCCCACTCCAGGGATTCGAGTAAAAGGAACGGAATTCGCATCAATTATGTATGTATTATTGAGTGGATAATTTAGAGGTAATGCCGCATAGTCGCCTTTTAATGAGGCTTTTACTGCCAGCATGGTTTCTCCATCTATGTGATTTTTAGAACGCTTTTTTGTAGCTACGGAAGCCGGTTGAACAGCTGCCGTTGTGGCTTTGTTAGCCAATGAATTCCCTGTAACGTGAATGCCATCACGTCGATGACTCAGTGTATGTATCACGTGAGTCTTTTGTAGTTCTTTCTGTAAAAGAACTACTTGTTTCCATAGTTTTTTATGCTTTATTGTGACACCTGTCTCATCTTTGTAACCGTTTTCAATCCAGGTCTGCATGAAATTATTGTAAGACTGGACGCAATAATACGAATCGCCCACTATTAGTGTGGGGAATTCGCAATCGGTATTCTCAAGCGCCATCTTGAAAGCCTGTAGTTCAGCTCGCTGAGCTGTACAATCTCCGAGTGATTGAGTTTTAGTGACCATTGGTCTGAATTTACCCATGCCCCAGCGATCTTTAACAATCGCCAATGCTGCATTGTAAACTTGTTTATCCACAACGTAGTGTTGTGCAAATCTGTCCATGTAGATTACACAGGCGTACTGTTCGAGAGGCAGAATTTCGATCGACAGAGGACATTCATGTTCGTATTCTAGATGTTCTAGCTTTTTCATTTTGGGATCAAATGCGTGTATCACGTCTGTTGCAGCAAGAGAATTAACCCATTGTATCCATTTTGGATCTAATGCCATAGCATTCGGAATGCTCGGTCTTGTTACTGCCTTAAGGGCTGATACTGCTGTTAAAACAGATATGCTCTTCCCTTGGGCTAGGGCTCTTTCTTTTGCTACAGCAGTTTGGACCGCAGTCAGAATTTTCTCAGTAGAACTGAATTTCATTTCAGCTTGTGTGTACAAGTGTGATTTATAAGCTATTGGTACCGTTTCTCCCTCATTAGAGGTCAGGTACGTAAATCCGCATCTTCCTGGGATGACTCGGATTACAAGGTTGCGTTCGTTTGTGCGTGTTTGCAGTTTTGTTTTAGTTAACATGCTGTTTGTATTGATAGTAAAAATTTTGTGTGTTTCTGGGTCCAATTAATTGGTTTGAAATCAGGTTTTATTAATTCGTAGAGGGGTTTAACCCTCTCTACGTAGTTTAGAATGTAAGTTCTTCCGAAATTCAGGAAACCTAGAATTGATTGTAAGTTTTGCAGCCTTTTTGGAGCTTGGAGTACTGCACACTTCTCTAAGAAGTTGTCTGCTAGACTTTTGCCTTCACTTGATAACCCATATCCTAAAAATAGGACAGTGAGGTGGGCAATTTGTGACTTTTTAAAGTTAAATTTGTACCCTTCAGATGCGAACCCAAGTATTTGGTGTTCACTCTTTTGAAGTGTGTCTCCAGTTCATCGTCTGTAAGATAGATGTCATCGACATAAAATAATGCCTCATCATCATACATTTGTAGTAATTCTGTTACCCTGGCTGAAAATAATCCTGGGCTGTTCTTGAATCCCTTGTGGAGACGACAAAATTGCCTTTGGGCCCCCATACTGGAGAAAGCGGCCAAATACCTGCTTTCTGGTGCAATGTTTTGACAAAAGAAACCATTTGAAATATCTAATGTCGTTTTATATTTTTTGCGCTCGATGTTATTCATTAGTGCTGCACTGTGTGAGTTTTGTACTGCAAATGTTTTGCAACAAGAGTTTAAGTGCCTGTAATCCAAAACTAGACAATATGAATCGTCTGGTTTGGAGACAGGAAACAAAGGATTGTTCATTTGTGAGGGGCATGTTTCAATCACCCCCTGGTATTCAAGTTGATCTAAGATCTCCCTGACTTGTTTTTTAGCTTCTTGCTTAACAGGATACTGCCTCTGTGCAGTAGGTTGATTTTTTAACTGCATTTTATGGTGAGGAGAATCCTCATACCATCCTAAATGATTTTTATATAATGCAGGTGCTTGGCCCACTGCCCATTTTCTAGCATATGTGTGTTTTTTATGAATTGGAATGTGATTTGAGAAGGCAGGCATAATCTTTTCTTCGCCATGTGGTCACTCCCTGACAAACTCTGGTGGCCAGTGTTTCCCTGCTAGCAGGATATCATAGCCTTTAGATAGATTCTCCAAAAAGAGACCTCTTATTTTCCTAGTTTTGTCCCCTTCTACACGTAATGTTATTTCATATAATTTATGGGGTACACTAACTCTGGTATCTGCAGTTTCCACCTGAATGTATTCATTCGTGTCCACTATCTCCAGAAGATTCATCAGGATCTTGCGAGCTATGGTCACTTCTGCTGCGCTGTCTAGCATTGTCTGGGCCCATTCTCCGTTCTTGAGTTGTGTCCTCAGAATCCTCTGCATGTTTTATTTTAATACTAGCTACCTTCTTTTTGGGAAATTGTAACTTTTTACTTTGATGAGCAGCTTCCTTGTCTTTGGACTTGGCGCGCTCTTCTTTATGTTCTGACCGTCCTCTTCTTTCCGATTTCTGTGAGGAAGTCTGAAAAGATCGAGAGGGACGTGTATCAATATCTTGATATCTGTCAGGTTTTCTTAAATTATCCCTATTTCTAAGGTTGTATCTTTTTTCAGAGGGCTCCCGTTGTGGAGACCTGTCCCCTCTCGTCCTTGAGATCTATTTCTCCATTGGGGAGACCTTCCTCTGGACTGAAACAGTTTTTCTCTGGGAGTGGTTAGTTTATTACCCTCCCACTTCTTTTTTGGAGTAATGAGATTATTCTTTAATAAAGCTTTTTTCAGGATTTTCAGTTAGTTGTGGTTTTAGTGGTTTCCCACCCAAACTATCTCTACCTAATTCTCCATAGCAATTTTCAATTATTCTGGCAAGTTCAAAAGGTTGTTCTGTTATTTCTGTTTCTTTCAATTTTTGGTGGATCGCCACAGATGCTGCTTCTCCTTTTATGTTGGCTAGTAGTATAGCCCAGACTTGCTCAAAGTCTTTTAGTAATTTCATACCTAGATTTAAAGCAGGCTCTGGACCGTATTCATTTTGAATCTGTCTTAGAACGTCTGGTATTACCGCCATAAACGGAACACCATGTGTTTTTGTGTATAATGAAGCAAAGACTGTTCCCCAAGTGTCACAGTCCTCCACATGTGGTGCGATCCCCTTTGGTAGACAGATTGTCAGAATTATGTATTTTACATTAGGTGTAGTATCAGGAAATGCAGCCTCTATCTGAGTAATTTTTTGAGCTAACCAGAACGGAATTTGTTCCCATTTTGCGAGTAATTTGCCAATGACTGATTGTATAGTCTGTGGTGTAATTTTATTTGTGTTCCCCTGGTAAGGGGTGTGCTGTGGAATTTTTATTGCTGGTTGGACTGTTAAAGTCTGCATGACATATTGGACCAATTGTCTATGTAGTTTAATTAATTGTTTTAGCTGAACTAAAAGTTCTCCGCTTGACATTCCTTCAATGTCAGGATGTGGTGTATAGCTGGCTAGAACCGGCCATGTGGCTCCTAGTCTACCTAGTGGACCGAGCCTGGTAATGTGATTTTTATGTTTTAGGGCTCCATTAAACCAGAGCTGATGCTCTTGGTAGGTTGGTGGAATTTCAACGTCCTCGAAAGGGACGTATTCCTCTGGAAGTTCCTCTGTTTTGTAGTAGTGGAACTCGTGTGTCACAGCATTTGCTTCTGGAAAATTTATTCATGAATAGAATACCTCTGTCTGCCGATATTCATGGGCCTCTACCACAAATATGATTGTACCACCTCTTGATGATACTCCATTTTCTATAAGTTTTACAGTTATTGTTTTCCTTATATTTTCCGGGATGATTATAGCATCCGGGTCATTTTGCTGGAGACTTGTGTCCTCCGCTAAAAGTTGAGTTGCCAAAGCATCTCTTCCGTCTTCACTTCCCGTCATTTTTCTGACAGAAAGTTTTTGCAGAGCAAGTTTCAAGGAAACAAAGAATAGGTGCACAATATTTTGGAACACTGTATCCTTCAACGTTGACTAAACCAAAAACTAATTAATAGGATTTTCCTCCTACTAAGTTTTGGCGGATATTAACCTTTTACCCACTCCAGACGTCTATTGGAGTTTTTACGGGAAAAAGGGGTCTTTGTGAAAAGCACGACTGAGTTACTCTAGTATCTAGCGTTAATTTATCACCTTACCAAACGTTGGGCGCCATGTAGTGTAGTTGCTATATTCCCAATAGGCTCTGCGCATTGGAATAACATAAACGATAGTTTAGACGTAGGACTTAGGTCGACTTAGGTCGACTAGGTCTCTAATGAATATGTTAGACTTAATTATGAATGCCAGCTAGCTCAGAGGTCACTAGAAACTTTCTCGAATTCACAAGAAGGGATTAGTTTCTGACAACCGCATAAACATGACAACTTTGCTCCCTCCAGAATAAGGAGTATACCTCCAGAGTCGCGGAAACAATAGATAACTCTTTTACTCAGTCAATCGTGCATGCTTAGTTTCACCAGAAGTGCAGAGAAACAGAGAGACGGGCGTTTTCAATAAAATAGGTTATTTATTGAACAGTCTTCTTTCTCATGCAAGAGAAGTCAGTTGCTACAATTGCAATACTTGTCATAAAGTAAAGTGCGTACAGTAAAATGAGTATTATGAAATAATACTGTAAAAGCATGGTATGGTTTGTAAGCCATACGGTGTTTAAAATAGATAAAATATATACATTGATAAAATCATGACTAAACGTACTCAACTGGTGCTTCTAAGATAAGCCTATCCCGGTGTACCTAACCTAAGCCTAGTATGTGGGAAGGAGTAAGTGAGCTGCAGTTTGAGTTTAAGATAGTTTCTGCCAAGAATCTGAATCAAGAATTCTCTAAGGGTCTAATCAGCTCCGTACCTTGTTTATAGAATGAAGGAGGTCTTGTATCTCTCTCTCAGGACTCGATCTCCCAGCAACCCGCAAGGGTGACAGGGAAACACTGGAGCTGGATTTCTCGCCAGGAGAAAAGACAGCGTCTCTCTCAGTGCGTCAATGGGAGGGTCGGCTTCCTTCGGCACTCGCTACAACAGGGCGTCGGGCAAGTAGATAGCCGATCTGCTCCAAACCACCGTGTGTTTTGCTAGGGCAGATGCTGGTATATTTATACCTGGAAGGTGCCAAGTTTGACGTAAGGTTGGACATAAGACGTCACTAAGAACTCGCAGTTCTTTCAGGACTCCAGGAGTTCTAGGACAAATCAATACAGAAGCAGGGTGAATTCACGGGCTGCTGGAGGCTTGGTTTGTTTAAGAACGCGTTGTGCTTTCTAGGAGTCTATGGGAGTAGCCTTGCCGTATTTGGACTGCATTGGCTATGACTTAATATGGGTATGATTCTTATGCCTTTATAAGGATATGATTTGATATAACCACATAAGGGCATAAATTGGGAATATTTAAATAGGGTCCTTGATACGTTTACAACAATCTTTTTGGGGAGGGCGCCTCTCATAGTTCTGGTGGCCACTAATCTGGGGTCCACAACTCCTCCGCTTTAACAAACAGCGGTATCTCTGTTTTGATTAAATTAAGCTGAAGGAAGTTCTTCCTCATCCATCTCACTATATTAGACATACTGTTTTTAAATGTATTTTGTTGCTCCAGGGTCCTCCTCTACAGGGACTATCACCTGTGTGTCATCTGCATACAATATAGTCTCAAACCCACAGCTTCAAATAATTGAGGCCAAGGGGGCCATATATACATTAAACAAGGTGGGACTTAAGATGGATCTTTGTGGGACTCCCTTATCCACCAAAGTGGTTTGTGACACAAAGAAATCCAACTGGACACATTGTTTTCTGTCTGACAGATAGCTTTGAATCCATTTAAAGGCCATGCCTCCGACAGCAATCTCTCGAAGTCTTACCAAAAGGATTCGATGGGAGATGGTGTCAATGGGTGCTGACAGATCGAGAACTAACATCGCTGGGGTCCCATTGTCCAATGACATCCTTATAGTGTCAGTGGCTGCCAACAATGCGGCCTCAGTGCTATATGAAGCACGGAAGCTCGACTGAGATGGGTCCAGTAAGTTATTCAGTTCCAAATAGCAAGAGAGATACCGATTAATTAATGTCTCCATGATCTTTGAACAGCAAGGAAGGAGAGAGATTGGCCTATAGATTTGTAGCTCGGTAGGATCAGCTGACGCCTTTTTTAGCAGTGGTTTAATGCATGCATTTTTCCACTTACGAGGAAACTTAGCTGTGGCTAAATGTTCCCACCCTTATAATTGTTGAAGAGGTAATGAAATTCTCCTAGATTCATTTGTAGATAAAATAGGTCCAATCAACAAATTTAATGGCAATGAGAGTTACAGTTACTTCACAAATATTTTCAATGTACATGGTAAAACATCAGACTGAAACTACTTTGTCACACAAGCCTTGGTATTACCACTTATTTCCCACTTTAATATACTTAACGAAAGTCTCGCAGACTGCTCAAGCAGAGGTTCTTAACCTTTTGATGTCTGCAGGCCACCACTGAATCACTACTGTAATCTGGGGATCCCCACAGAGTCAATATTTGAAGCCAGACTCCGCCAACCAAAGCAATTTGTATGATTTGAACCTCAAAACAATACACACAAATACAAAACCGAGTGTACACCAAACAAGTGGTAACTAATTGAAATATGTTGTAAGGTACAATCAAATAAAAAAAAAGTTTTCAATTTTCAATTTGCTTCTGTTTTTGTATACCATGAATTCATGATAATTTATAAATTTGTATATTTTTTAGTTTTGTAAAACAATTGTGGACCAACTATGGACCCCATGAGTAGGCCTTGCAGACTCAGAGGAGTCCTTGGACCACAGCTTAAGAACCACTGCGCTAGAGGATGCAGATAGGGCTTAATCTTGGACGTGAATTCCACTCTCCTTTCTGCAGAAAATGCAAACCACAAAATACAGACCCCCACCACCACAATATCTTAAGGCACATGTCGGTATTTATCCGTCAATAAAAGGAGGAAAATAAAGTATCAACGTCCTCAGCACAACTGTCATGCATGGCTAGTAGGAGGTCTTGAAGGGGTTCTATGATAAAAGACTTTGCACAAGCAAAACAACAAAACTGGAAAGGTCTACAAGAAACCTTAGCACACATGTTGCCTACTTGACACCTCTGCTACGACGCTGATAAGATTCCTCTTAACACATTCTTCACCTCCTAGGAACAAGAAGCACTAGTGAAGCTGAGGTGGTGACATTATAATTATGGAGCGAAAGCTAGAATACTATTAGACTTACAACTATGACAAAGAGAAGTGCAAACAGCTTAGTAGCCAAACGGGAGCATAGAAAATACTAAAGCCTTAACTTGATGCTAAGAAAAGTTGAATAACCCAGACTTATATAAGAGGAATTTCGCTAAAGAAGCTTTATGGAAATCTTTAGACTTCCCATCCTATCCCCAGAATGCAGACACCTATTAGAGGGAGAAATAATTATGGATGAAATATCGGAGGTACTCAATGCCCTACCCAAATGAAAATCCCTGGAGAAGATGGATTCTGAGGGGAATTCTATAAAAATAGCACATAGTTGGCATGCCATATGCAGCTTTTCAAGAAACAAAACCATACTCACATTCATAGCTAACAAAGGCATAAAATGAATGCAGCAGTTTCTGCCCCATAATATCAATAAATATAGATATCATATTGTTGGCCAAAATAAAAGCCACAAGACACTTCAAAGTAATAAAGATCCTTAAAACATGACTCATAAGTGGATTTTGTAGCAGATTGTTCCTTTAGAAATCCTCCACGAACTCCTGCTCACCTCTTATTGCAGACACAAGACCAACCCGTAGATGCCCCGGCTGTGTCCCTTGATGCGAAGAAAGCCTTTGATCAGGTTGAGTGGGGCTTATGTTTCGAATTATATAAGGGCCAGGCTCAAGGCAATATTTAATCTCTAAGGTCAAATGTCTTTACATGTAACCAACGGCCCAAGTAAACTATTGTGAATTCAGGTCAATACTATTCCTTTTCAAACAGGGCACACATCAATGATGCCCGCTGTCATCTTTGCTTATACCACCAAGCACTAGAGCCTATTTCAGCAGAGATTTGTTTATACAAAGACATGAAAAGACATATCCACATGATTTAGACCACTAAAATCTTCTCTATTCGCACATATAAGGACACTCCCTTGTTATAAGACATCACTTACCTCACTGATTATAGTAATAGATTAATTCCCTGTCTTCTCAGGTAAGAAAATCAACTGGAACAATTGAGTTGTGGTATCGTCACCAGCCAAGATGGCGTCGCCATGCTGAGCTCCGTCAGACACAGGAGCCTTGAGCTTCTCCAGGACTGCTCTGATACTCATCTAAAGGAAGAGACAACCATAAGTCTTCTCTGGAAGACTTGACCCTGGGCCCATTGACTTATTTTTTTATGGGAGTCGTGTTCTTCTCACAAGAAGTTTAATTGACATTGTCCCAACTTATTGCACATTCCTGCCTAATTTAAGTTGCTGTGTTTATTTCTCAAAACATTTCAATTTACTATTTCAACCTCCGTTTTTCTCTGGTTCTTTTTTCATATATGGGGAAAATAAGAAACCTGAAACTTTCTGGTGCTTCTACCAACGTTATTCAATCTGATTCAGACTCTGTTCATAACAATATGGATGACACCATCTCACGCAAAACTGAAGCTTATTCAGGTGCAAAACTTTCTTCATTCAATAAAATGTCAACATGACCAAATAAAAGACCTAAAAAGGATCCTTCATTTCCAGTGAAATTACTCTGGCCTCTATGGAGATCATTCTTGAAGAAATTTGTTCTTTGAAACCCTTCATGCAAGAAACTACCAAGACGCTGCAACACTTAGAAAAGAGATGGTCATCAATTGAGACACATGTTTCCATGGTAGAACAAAAAACTGAGAGTCTGCAGCTTGCAACTTCGCGTATCTCCCATCTAGAATCAGAATATGTTTTTACTTAAAAAACACAAAAAAGACCTTGATAATCAAAATCGCAGGAATAATGTATGCATTATGGACCTCTAGAAAACATTGAAGCTTCTAATCCGACAAAATATTTTCAAACTTTCTTACCAAAACTTCTTGATATGATTGCAAACACTTCTCTTAATATACCAAGGGTGCACAGGCTTGGTCCTACAGTTTCTACAAAACCACAAGGTGTTATTTTGTTTTTCTTATTATCTGGACTGGTCACAGACTGTATTTTCTCAGGATGTAGCAAACGTTATTGCAGATCGCCAGAAACAATTCTTGGCTATGTGCCCCAATAAATGCTAGATTTGGCTTATCCATCCCTGCTTGTTTAAGATGACATATAAGGATAAAATACCTACTTATGAGGATCCTGCTGCACCTAAAAGATGTCTTCAATTGCATGGAGGAGATGATATGGACACTTGAAAAATTACTTGAATGTTATTTTGTTTCTTTTTACTCTTTTCTGGTTAATATTAATCGAGTTTTATTTTATTTTAGGACTAATTTATTGCAATATCTCTTGTATTCTTCTCCGGATTTTGTCCTCTTCACGGTACAGAGAGTGCTCTTCTGGTTGTGTTTGAGGAATCCAAAAGACTACTTGATCAGGGAGGTGCAGCCGGCATCATCTTGCTCAACCTCAGCTCAGCATTCGACACAGTAAACCATGACATTCTTGCACAAAGGCTGACAAATGCTGGAATACCTGAAAATTTTCTCTCCTGGGCTCAGTCTTTCCTTAAAGACACAACTTCCAGGGTTTTGACGAAGGTTACACATCTGATATTTTACCTTTAAATTGCGGAGTACCTCAGGTTTGTCCCTGAGCCCTACTCTATTTAATGTATATATGAGGCCACTCGCAAATATCGTACTTTCTTACGGAATCTCAATAGTTACATACGCTGATGATATGCAACTGGTTTTCTCTTTGGCCCAGAACCAATATTCCCCTCTGCTTCTCTTGGCCCTTGCTTAGAGAAAGTGGCTGATTGGATGGAAAGGTCTTGTCTTAAGCTCAACGGGGACAAAACTGAACTCATGTTATTGGGTAATACCATGTACCAGTTAGAAAGGAAGGATTTGGACAGCGCTCCTTTTCATTCATCATGGCCAAGCTATGGAATGCCCTCCCTCTTTCTCTCAGGAAACCAGCTACTCCCCTTCTGGAAAATGCATAAAACATGCCTATTCCACAACATCTCCTTTTAATAGTGTATAATTCAAATCTCTTGGTGCTCTTGTGCTGCACTATTAGCGATGGGATGCCTACGAGTAGCTATGGGCTCTATAAGTGCTTCTAGAATAGAATAGGTATGTTATTCAGTCATCATTTGTATGTCTTGTATTTTCTTTTTGTTCTCCGTTTTACTAGATTTTAACTGATATTTCTTGCTATGTTTTTATATTGTTCTTTCCTCTCCTCTATCTCCTGTCCTACCTTTCCTCTCCTTTTCCCTCTCCTCACTAAGCTAAATTCTTATTCATTTCAATATTGGTCTAATTTCTTTGCTAATTTTAATTCTTTAGACATTTTCACTGTGCATACTTTTCTTATTGTATTTCTTTCTGTGTAACTACTTGGAATATCAAAGGGTTAAGAAACACTATTAAACAACAGAGGGTGTTATTTCTTCTAGCCCAACCCAAACTAGATCTAGCCTTGTTTCAAGAATCTCATCTTTCTGAAATAAAGTTTGCTAATTTGAAAAAGATGCTTATTAGGTAAGGCTTTTTCCTCCCCTGCTTTGGAGGAAAAGAATGGAGTACTGCTTCTTTGCCATAAAACGTTACATGTTACAGTTATTAATCAAGAGTCTGACTCCGAAGGTCGATGTGTTGTTGTTAAACTTACAGTTGATAATATACCTTTAGCTATTTTTAATGTATGTGGTCTTGTTAATTTTTTGTACAACAATTTATGAAAAATAGTTTTTATGTGATAATGATTATATTATACTTGTCTATAAACAAAGAGATTCTATCAATGTGTGGTGGTTTTTTTAAAATTCTTAATTTTTCTTTTTACATGTGAATAGTGAGGATAATAAACTCTCTCTTAGGGTGGTAAAGATGAGAGCACAATGTGCTTGTTAAAATACCCCTCACACACTAAAAAAATCCTTTAGTGTCATGCTTCATCATGGGGGTCTACCCATCCCTCTACGGGGCGGGGCGTGCTACGACCTGACGAACTACGCGGGAGCACTTAAATGTGACAGAGGCTATGTGACAGTGCAGGGTGAGTGATGTCAGTGAAGTGTAGAGACCTATTTATGTGTGGGTGTTAAAAAAACTAAACTAAAAATTCCCTGGCTAGTGGAAAAAAATGATTTATTCACTTCCCTAGCTGGGAACGTTAAGAAGGGGGTTTTGAGGTAGAGCGATTAGCTTACTACCTGGTCTACATGTTTCGTAAGCAGTCCCCTACTGCTTACTCATCAGGACCTTCTAGTGGCCCCTACTAGAAAATGCTCGGTTTCTAAAAAGCTCTAATGTTGTTTACCTAATTACCTGCCCCTGCAACCTTGAATACGTCGGCATGACGAGCAGGGCCGTAAAGACAAGAATAGGTGAGCATAAGAGCACAATCAAATGCAGGAAGTCAAGTACAAAATTAACCAACCACTTCCTTGAAAGTGGACACAAACCTGAGGACATTACCTGGACTGTGATAGAGCAGATTGACAATGAGAGACACCTACTGGAAAAAGAACAAAGGTGGGTTTTTCGTGTCCAATCTAATAAGCATGGGCTGAACGATGAAATACCTTGGGGCCAGCTGTAGATCATGCACACCTATCCCCCACTGACAGGCACCCTTTTTTACTACTAACCTCGGCCCTGTAACCATCAGGCCACCAGGGGCGATATCTGTTTTTGAACCAACTTACAGATTGTAGACAAGTATCAAAGGTAGTTCTTTTGTTTCAGTTATTGAGCACAGCTCCTCATGTAGCATGGGAGATGCCCATTTCCCTTTTTTTAAGCTACATCATCATGGAAATGACACACATTGTTTATGAATACCTCTCATTAATGAAATCTTTCTCGTGGCAGTATTGTTACAGTTAGAAATAGCTACTGATAATAATATATAATTTCTGAGCATTTGGGTAAAAGCCTCTTCATTTTCATCATTGCCACTCAGGCCCTAAAACAGTCCGCTATGTGTATCGATTCCACACTAATATCAGCAACCTCAGACACGGATAGAATTATTTACCATACTAATTCGATAACCAGATAAAATCTAGTATAAGTTATATTAATAATCATGGAGTCACAGTAATTACAAATTAAACATTCTGGGGCATACGATCTATTTCAACTAGTAAACACGGAAGAAAGACTTCCGTTAATGCACCATCCGATGTTCCACAAACGGCGGCCATCTTAGGTCAGCGTGCTAGTCTTTTGATCACACACCGAATGAGATGACAGTGCAGCGCGGTGGTTATATTACTGCCGAGCACAAGAGCCCATTATTCTTCGGAGCGGCAGCACGGGTAGGAGTAAGGCAGTGAACTTATACGGAAATTGTGAGTAATAGACTTTGACCACGAGTCTTTAAAAACATGGTCAATGAGATAAAAAACGAACTACTTTGGTTTGTATACTTTACGCAAAGGGCGCGGCTTTCTCTTGCAGATTACCGTGGGGAACATCTACCGTCTGTCAGCTCATGGGGCATATAACGTGTGCCAAAGTAGTATGTATCAAAACTTTTTTGTGTCCCATAGTGATTTTAAAATGACTGTTCAGAATAATATTTTTCGAATTGAACATTCTTCTCGAAGGAATCGGGTCCCTCTCTTTTTAACCCTGTGTGATGCTGATGTGTGCATTGAGTTATGACTGTGTGTGTGTTGATAGAAGCCAGCTCTTATTGTATGGGGCTACACGATGTTCGGTCACCAAGTGCAAACGAACAATCAGGGGATGGTAGAATGCACCACTTCTCTGTTCATAAAGTTCTAAGTATATTCTTTATGAGACGGGCTAATAAGGACGTACAGTGAGACCAGTGGCACTGTCAGCAATTTGTGCTGAATAACAGATTATCTATACAAATGTATAAATCTGGTGTTTTTCTCTCTCTTTTTTCCCCATTTTCTTTACAGAGACCGCAATAGGTCCCCTTTTTTGATTAATTGCATCTCGCTTCCCCTGGGCCAGCTCATGCCCGGAAGCTAAAACTACCAGCTGATTTTTGCTGCTAGTTTTTAGGACTGTAGGCATACTAAATTTAGAAACCGAGCATTTTCTAGTAGGGGCCACTAGAAGGTCCTGATGAGTAAGCAGTAGGGGACTGCTTACGAAACATGTAGACCAGGTAGTAAGCTAATCGCTCTACCTCAAAACCCCCTTCTTAACGTTCCCAGCTAGGGAAGTGAATAAATCATTTTTTTCTACTAGCCAGGGAATTTTTAGTTTTTTTAACACCCATACATAAATAGGTCCCTACACTTCACTGACATCACTCACCCTGCACTGTCACATAGCCTCTGTCACATTTAAGTGCTCCCGCGTAGTTCGTCAGGTCGTAGCACGCCCCGCCCCGTAGAGGGACGGGAAGACCCCCATGATGAAGCATGACACTAAAGGATTTTTTTAGTGTGTGAGGGGTATTTTAACAAGCACATTGTGCTCTCATCTTTACCACCCTAAGAGAGAGTTTATTATCCTCACTATTCACATGTAAAAAGAAAAATTACATTTTTTTTAAAAAAAACCACCACACATTGATAGAATCTCTTTGTTTATAGATATCTAATTGGAGGGTGATTCTGTCAACACCTCTATACTTCCTCTATTGTTTTATATTATACTTGTGTCAGGTTGTCAGTAGCACAAGAAGAAGGAATATACACCACTAACCTTTTCGCAGCAGCCAGCAGGAACGATGACGTAAATGTAAATTGATATTTATATATATATATATATATATAAATATCAATTTACATTTACGTGAAGAATAGCCTCCTTCTTACCCTGAGCACTATCCCCCACAATGTATTTCTACCACACTATGGAAGGGAGCACACCGGGGAATAGGAAAGGGGATAAAATAATACATCGCTGTGAATTTCTCTGGTCTCACAGGTCTGGTCAAGGGCTAGAACGCCTCTCTCCCTCTATCTGCGCTGTATAATTACAAAGAGAGAAAAGGTGTAAGAGGCAGCACAGATGGAACCACATATACAGTATTACTAAGATGTCTGTATAAGCATGTTCACTTACAGAGGACTCCGCAGCACTGGGCATAAGCTGTGGATCATGCCCAATACCTTTAGAAAACACATAGTCCTGTAATCTGATCCATAAACACTTGGTTTGTACACAGGTAACCAATAAGGATAAAGCAAAGTAATTGTCACTGCTGTTAAATACTTCACAGCGCGAGTAGCATGAATATGAAAGCCCCTAAATGATGGGCTAAGTCTTATTCTGCCTCCAAAATGAATATACAATGAATCATTTCCCTAACCGGGAACAAAATCAAGGGTTGTAATCCAAAAACGCTAGTACAGTATCTGCTGTAGTTCCAGCGGCTGAATCCGAGGAGAGAGCTCTGATGCGCAGTCTTCCACTCTCAACACAGTACCTGTAAATACCGGGCCGGGAGTTAATTAATTAATTAACACGCAGTCCTTGCTATCCAATATGAGCGCAGGAGCGCTCCTACTGTCACGATTCCCTCCCTGTGTTCTCGTGTCCACCACCAGGGGGCTGAACTGTGGGACTCTCCAGTGTTCTAATATGCTTCCTGACACTCCCCTGCATGCATATCTTGACTTACCGGACCCTTGCTGCCTGCCACATCTCAAGCTTGCTCGGTCCTGCTGGGGGGCTTCGTTTGTTGAGGCCGCTTTTTGCCTTTCTTCTTGCTGGCCCCGCTGCCCTGTGTTGTAGCGTCTGGTGTCCCCCTGCCGCTGCAGCTCGTGTCCAGCAGAGCACAGCCGCTGAGGGGGGGGGGGGCGTGGGCGAGGAGGACGAGAACTTCCATAACCAGCTGCCCTAGCGGCCGGAAGCCACCTATGGTTAAACCGTGCCAGGAGGCCCATATATTTCAGCGTTCCCCCCCCCGCGTCGCGGGAACGCGCCGGAGCTCCGCAGGAGAAGCCCGGGCAAAGGGCGGGCCGTCTGTGGCCGTCAGGGGCCAAAGGAGGCCAGGCCGGGCCAGCCCCCTAACTCGTTTCCATGCACATTTGAGTAAGATATCAGAATTGCCTTTTTAAACTGCTGTTGGACGCTTATTCTAGTGCAGTGTTCCCCTAACTGATAAAGGTGTTTCGTATTCATAAGTGGGCAACTGGTTAAGGAATAACGTGATCTGAGATGAATTCAAAACTGGGTAAAAGAAGGAAGTCCCTGGTGGGAGGTGCAATTACAGGGACACTTGACCAGTTCATAACGAGGGCGGCTTCAGTGTTGGAAAAGGAGATTGTAATCACGGAGCAACGCCTATCCTTAGAACTAGTTAATAAACGTTCTTCTTTGGGTCCAATTCAGTTAGCCACTACTCCGCCAAGTTTTCCTTTAGGCTTGGGTATGGATAAGGATTTAAATATCGTAGATAGCGACTCGCATCACTCTCCTTCCTCGGTTGTTTCCAGAGCAGCGAGCAGGGAATCTTCCCAAGAAAACTTAAGCATGGAGCCTAGGCTAGAAATTATATCTGAGGAGAATGTTTTATCCCCTATCCTGAATACAATAACTAATGATAGCTTGAAACCGAGCTTGCATGGCCAAAGGCCTACACCTAAACGAAAGCGGGGGGGGGGGGTAATCATAAGGGTAGATTGGCAAAAACGCCAGAAATACATACAAGTCCACCCAAGGAACCCAGGTTAGCTCCCAGGAAAACAGTGGTAAATCCGTCTGCCTTATTGTCTTCCAACTCTCAAGATTTATTTGACAAGACAGAACAGCTTTTGAAATCATTGATAATACCACTGGTTGAAAGAATAAAGAGAATAGGGGAGAAGTTGGATTCCATAGAGGAAGCGGTAACGTGTAACAGCGTACTTATAAAGAAAGTTGTTGACCCCACACATAATCAGATTTCGAATCAGGCTAAGCAAATCATAACATCTGGTCAGGAGAAAAGAAATGACCCGAGTGGGGTGGCCCGGATATCACCACCCCTACCTAACACTGCGACACCAATGAATAACGCTAATGGTGTTTCAGTGCAGAGTCAGGAAGGTACTGTGGGACAGGCCAAGGAAGCCACTAATAGAGAAAAGAAACATAGTAATGATGGAAAGAAAAAACAGATCCTTACCCCGCATTGACTTGCCACCTGAGGCAGCTCCATATGTAGCCATCCTTGTGGGGGTCCCTGAACTAGCCACTGTAAAAATAGAGGGTACTATGAGTTGAAAAACAAAGTAGTCCATTGGCTAAGCAAGAATAGACCACTACCACCAAGTATAGATGGGGAAATTCTTCATGTAAGGAGAGTGGGGTGGTTGGGACACAGGCCAAAAAATTCAGCAGGTTGACTTGGTCATAGTTAACTTTAGGGTAGGGGTGTTACTTCTTACATCAAAGGCTGGCGCTCCCAGGGAGGGGAAGGTGGCATTGTCCCACGGGACTGTGGCTACTTTTACCCTAGATTACAAGACACGTTAGTGCCAAGATTTTACCCAGGAAACTATCATACAGTCAGACCAGTTGATCCCTACCTTAATGGTTTTAATATCCCAACCTCGAATCAATTTGCCCTGTTATCAGACTTAGAGGCGGTTGATTGACTTACGAAAGACATACCCAGCCACGGTGAAAACCTAACTACACTAGAAAGATCAGGGACTTGTGTCCTGACAACGGAGAAGGTGCGCAGGGAGGGGTCTGCGGAGACTCAGTGGGATGTGCATGACTCTCTTGAGAATTGTGCTATGGTTAGAGGTGGATATAGGGATATTACACATAAGGATGGACTTTCTAATTCTCCCACTGCAATAGGCACTTATATTCCTGGCATAACTGACGCATCCAGGAACTTATTTCCATGGGGAGACATATTGGGGGAGCCCCTAGTAACGAAAGATTTAGATAATCCAACTACTGCTATAGACACTGGGGAACCATGTTGTATAATGTTCTGGAACGTGGCAGGCCTTAGAGCTAAAATAACCAATCCTATTTGGCAAAACACTGTAAATGGTTATGATATCCTGTGTCTCCAGGAGACATGGATAACAGAGCCACTCCATCTCTGTGGATATTACACCTTGTTTACACTGGCCATGGACGTGGCACACGGCAGGGCTAAAGGGGGGTCTGGTTAAATACCTATCGAACCAGTTGAAATATCAGGAAGTTAAACAACTTGTGCATAATAGTTACTACCAACTGGTGAAGATAGGTATTAATAAAGTGGCGTCGGTCATAATTATTAATTTTTATAATAACATCCCCACAGGTGAAATCGAAGTAACCCTAAAAAATATGGGTACCGATATAAAAAAGGTAATTGATACAAATTCCACAGAAGTAACTGTCATCTGGGGGGGTGATTTTAATTGTACAATTTGCAAAAGGGGACGACAAGGAGTTTGTGGTATAATGTTAGATCAGGATACCAACCTAACACATTTTGAGCACAATTTGTGCAGGGATCTGTTAAATGATATTCTCTTCTCTGGCGACCTGGGGTTCGCAAATGAAATCGGCCAAAGAGAGTCTCCCTTTAATCCGACATTTAATGGTCGGGGTGCGTCCACCACAATTGATTTTATTCTGTTTCCTGTGAAGTATGGACCCTGGATCATAACTTGTCGGACCTTTAATGGTGCATTAAGTGATCATTATCCACTAATTATGGAGATCTTAAACCCATTTTGGGAAGTAGGTGGTGGCCAAACTTGCAGGCAGATAGTCCCGGACGTAACCATGAGAAGACAGAACGGTTATTCCCTTAAATGGTGTAGGCCTGGTCCCTGATGATTTTATGGCCAACTTAAAGGTCGATTAGGATGGCGGACGGAAACGGGTACTGTCTGCCATGGTCGCGGAAAATTTACTCCCGCCCGCCCCGCGGAGAATCCACGGTTGCGATTAGGATATTCATGTCAAGAAACTCCGACCACGGCGGACGGATCACATCAAACACCATCCGCGGTGGACGGAACACATCTAACACCGTCTGCGGCGGACATAACCAAATGAACACCCACCGCCGCGGACGGACATGACCGCGGAAACAGCTACATCTACCGCCATATTTGCGAAGACTCCGTGTCCGCGATTAGGATAACGCCGCCTGTACCACGGTACGCACAGCCATCCACGTCCGCGGCGGAAAGAATGCAACGATAAACAGTGCATCACTGCGGAAGGCCAACACGAACAACATCCCTAACGTCAAACCAATGTCAAAAAGTGTGCCGAAAGTAAATTGCAAACACACCAAAAAGGACAACACCCCCACCTGAAACACCAACACCAATCACAAGCCACAATGACACCCCCCAAGTACCCAATAATGCACACTAGTCAACACACCCACCTACCACCTGACTGGCAACAACCATTGAGACACGACTATAAAATGACACCCACCCACTACCACAATCCTTTGCATCACAGCATAGCTGCTAGCAAGAGGCCCAATACGACCGACAGCATACTCCAATTGAAGACACACAACCACCACCCTACCACACCCACCACACAAACACTCACCACACCATTCCTACACACCACACAACACACACCTGCACCCCCCAACTCACTCAACCCACACACTGAGCACAACACACCATGGCACCCAAAACGATGAAATTCTCCGTGTTGAGCCCCACATATTCGGGGCCAAAGTTCAGCAGACCACTGTGGCGCAAAAAAATCACATGTGGGACAGAATCGTCAGTCGTGTGAATGCGTCAGGGACCGTGCCAAGGACAAAGCACGAAATACAGAGGCGGTGGCATGACCTGAAAACCAGGGTGAAAGGCATCCGTGCCAAAAACCATGCGAGAGCCATTCACACTGGCGGTGGCACACCCCCGGAGCACATACCCTACACCGATTGGGAGGAGAAGGTGCTGGTTATACTTCACCCAGAGAGCCTAGATGGACTTGAGGAAGGAGAAGAGGCTGGTAAGTACAAACCAAGCACCACGAACAGAACGACATGGTCAGCCTCACACAACTGAGAAGACACATCTCCCAGGCCCCAACCCATGCACGTCGGACACATACTCACCAAAATGTAAATGGCTACCAACAGGCCCCCATGTCCACAGGGAGGGCGGTGGTGGTGGGTGGGGTGTGTGAGAGAGCACCACTACAACTCCCAACACGCCCCCATGTCCACAGGGAGGGCGGTGGTGGTGGGTGGGGTGTGTGAGAGAGCACCACTACAACTCCCAACAGGCCCCCATGTCCACAGGGAGGGCGGTGGTGGTGGGTGGGGTGTGTGAGAGGTCACCACTACAACTCCCAACAGGCCCCCATGTCCACAGGGAGGGCGGTGGTGGTGGGTGGGGTGTGTGAGAGGTCACCACTACAACTCCCAACAGGCCCCCATGTCCACAGGGAGGGCGGTGGTGGTGGGTGGGGTGTGTGAGAGAGCACCACTACAACTCCCAACAGGCCCCCATGTCCACAGGGAGGGCGGTGGTGGTGGGTGGGGTGTGTGAGAGGTCACCACTACAACTCCCAACAGGCCCCCATGTCCACAGGGAGGGCGGTGGTGGAGGGTGGGGTGTGTGAGAGAGCACCACTACAACTTCCAACAGGCCCCCATTTCCACAGGGAGGGCGGTGGTGGTGGGTGGGGTGTGTGAGAGAGCACCACTACAACTCCCAACAGGCCCCCATGTCCACAGGGAGGGCGGTGGTGGTGGGTGGGGTGTGTGAGAGGTCACCACTACAGATCACAACAGGCCCCCATGTCCACAGGGAAGGCGGTGGTGGTGGGTGGGGTGTGTGAGAGAGCACCACTACAACTCCCAGCAGGCCCCCATGTCCACAGGGAGGGCGGTGGTGGTGGGTGGGGTGCGTGAGAGAGCACCACTACAACTCCCAACAGGCCCCCATGTCCACAGGGAGGGCGGTGGTGGTGGGTGGGGTGTGTGAGAGAGCACCACTACAACTCCCAACAGGCCCCCATGTCCACAGGGAGGGCGGTGGTGGTGGGTGGGGTGTGTGAGAGAGCACCACTACAACTCCCAACAGGCCCCCATGTCCACAGGGAGGGCGATGGTGGTGGGTGGGGTGTGTGAGAGAGCACCACTACAACTCCCAACAGGCCCCCATGTCCACAGGGAGGGCGGTGGTGGTGGGTGGGGTGTGTGAGAGAGCACCACTACAACTCCCAACAGGCCCCCATGTCCACAGGGAGGGCGGTGGTGGTGGGTGGGGTGTGTGAGAGAGCACCACTACAAGTCCCAACAGGCCCCCATGTCCACAGGGAGTGAAGGACTGGACTATCTAAGGCCCAGCGGTGCCAGGGGACAACACCTGAAACCTTCGTGGGTTACCTGTTCTGGCGTACAAAATGACAGAGACACGGGACACTTCCTTCGGCGTCAAAGATCAGCGTTTATTACTGCAGGGATACAGAAGTCGCTAGAAGTACAACAACGTGTAGGTTCTGAGAGTCTGCTTCAAATTGCATATGTGAATCGTTCCTTTTATACACATTTTCGTCATTGCACAACATACGAACAAAAGGTTACAACTCAGTTCCCACAATAAACTTCAAAAGGGCTTCTTGAAACCCGGAACATAATTACAGTAACATTGCCGGTTCCCAATCGTAAAAGCACATCTTCTCACCGTTACGCACATTCCACGCTAGTTGTAAACGAACGGAAGAAAGAGACAAGAACAGCTGCAAGGAAGACAGACAACAGTAGGGAAAAGAGTGTGAGGGTAATATCGGAAACATGATCACAGGATCAAAGGATTCGATCCCAGCACGTGTAAGGCTGAAACAATAGACCGGCACGGCAAGATTACCCTCGAGCGGAGCCATCTGCCTTTGCAGTGTCATTCCCCTCGTCATAAAAGACCCACAAAAGGAATATGCGTCTTCCGTAAGGCTTGGGAACTAAGGGTCATGACGCGGACAGTTGCCTGCTAGCTGACTACGTGAGGGCAAGAAACAAAATGGATGCGGTGTCTAAAATGGAACCCGAGGGTTCAGATGGAAAAACGCGTAAATAAGGCGAACCCTTCCAAGTAGTGTAGCGAAAACGCGTACACTTACTAAACTCGTCATTTACGGTTCATAGATACCAAACTTGCCCATATTCGATCATGTCAAAAACATCATAACGATTCTCACGGAACCTCAGACGCTCCTTTTGCCCTTATGTAGGCAAGCACTAGTCGAAATCAGAATCGATTTCAATATTCATCAGATCATTTAGGTGTAGCTGGAACATTATCCTATCCATCAATGCCTCTTTGGTAACAGATGGCCTTCTTATACACGTAGTAGCACAAAGGCCACATAAGGCAGGACCACACTGCACGCAAAGACAACACGTGAACAGAAACGTCACAACAATCCCTACAATCATCAGAATCTTCCAACCCCAGGTCGACATCAGGCCCCAAAACCATCCTAGAAGCGTCCAATCTCCCTCGTCCACGTGTATGGACTCTGAGATTTTATGCAACTTTGAGATGGCTTGATAGACAGTTGGAGCATTATCAGGTATAAAAATGCAGCAACTCGAATGGATGACCTTACACACACCACCTCTATCTGCTAGTACAATGTCTAGAACCATACGGTTCTGTAGCGTCATAAGTCTATCCGCCTGAAGCTCTGCTGTCAGATTACCAAGGGCGCTTGCAGTGATATTAGCAGTCGATTCAACCACACGAGTCAGCTGTCTCAAGTTCCTACTATTAACCATAGGACCCCAAAACGGTAGAAAACCCTTAAAGAAGTCTCCTGCCTCTTGACCAGCATTATCCTCTCTACTAATAACGCCTCTCACAACTCTAGTCTTGTGATAGTCTGAGGCAACGGTGAAAGTCGGTGGTAGAAGATTCGCGATATAACAGGTGCCTGAGAAATCACGAGGCAACCATGTATAAGCACGATCGTAACACACAAAATAAGTACCTTTGGCAGTCAGAAAGACAGGGGAAGAGAGCATCGGTAAGACATACGTCTCAGTACAAGCACTCTTCCCAAACTGAGCTCTCGGATTCTGACCAAGCCCTTGCAGACAGAAGTGACCAAGGTAAGGTACGATCCAAATCGGAGACGAGCTCTTAAGCTGTCTATCACCCACTGATATACTATACTCAGTCTCACTCAGATCCTTATATGCTCGCACCTCCTCCTCTGGGATAAGCGATGCATCAAAAATGTCTCTATCTAAATCAGCAATAGCTATCGCCAAAGACTTGTGATACGGGCCAGGACCAAGGTTTACTGAGCGTGGTTCTCGATGGGGGTAGGAATCTAGTGCACTGCGAAACATAGTTTGGAATGCTCGAGCTGACCCTTGGGAACTATAAGGAAGAACCAAATACGGACTACCCTTATCCATGGTATGTGGCATTAACCCACACACCCAACAGTTGGTAGTATTCATCACCAACTGATGCTGATGCAGGAGTTGAACAAAGGAATTGTTCATAAATTCCGCACGTCTGACTTGTTCATGTTGAGGCAGAAGATGAAAGGAATGTGGAGAAATAGTGGAGGCAGAATTCAAATCATGTGAAGGAGGAGTAGGCGAAATGGAAGGCAATAATAATTGAACCCCAAAATATACTCCACCCACTAGCAACATGGAAACAGTTAGGAATAACATAAAAATCTGCAACAAAAAACATTTTGTGCGAAACACCTTATGCAATTTAGATCTTTGCGCCGACATTTTCTCTCTTTTCGACAGCATAGTAAATTCCATCCTCTAAAAAACCGTCCGTGACGTTCTTGACGCACTTCGTTCTGAGTAGCGATTATCAATTCCCAGGAGTTCCCAGAAATCGACAAAAGAAATCGACCTAGTGTCAATAACCTGCTAAACAGAAGGAAGTACCCGCACGGCCCTATGGCCAACCCAGATGATAGGTTTTAAATGAATTGAGCATTCAATTTAATATAAGTCTCTTAGCTGCACGAAAAGAAAAGGGTACACACAATATAAAATGTCCACAATATTCAAGGCAAATGTAAGGGGGTAATGTAAAATCAAAAATAATAAAAGAAATTTATTAGTTCTTATTGCGTGGTCGAAGAAAATATCGACATCTCCCGGGTCGAGTCTGTTCTTCAAACAACGGTTCAGATGGCAAAGCAGTGTTCGATTGCTCAGGTAATAATTCAGGACTTGAACTCTCCACTGGTGATGACGTAGGTAAAGTTTTGGTTGATTCAACAGGGATGTCTGATTGCACTAAATCGGTCTTTACAAGCTGAGCATCACTGAATGGTACATAGGACAAAGGGGTTTCGGTCTCAGTCGCGGCGACTCCTTTCTTTATCCACGTATCTGCCGGCAAAGGAAGCGGAACCTTCTTTGTGTGGCTCGCATGTACCCAATGCTTCCTGCCTACCAGCCGAACTGCAGTCCTCGTCGCCAATAACACCTGGTGGGGTCCCACGAACCTTGGCTCAAGATTGCGTTTTCGTCCAAAGTTGCGGGTAACGACCCAATCACCAGGTTGTAGCCGATGACCAGGACCCTCTGTTTGTGCCGGTAGAGCCTCAAAGACCTGTTGATGAATCAAACTCAATTTAGCAGTCAGATCATAGAGATAGTCAATCAACATTGGATATTCAAGTCTGTCAAACTCCTTAGGCCGCGGAACTCCCCAAATGTTCGCAGGACGGCCAAACACAATCTCATATGGGCTAAGCCCTACCCGAGAGTGTACAGTCGCTCTGGTCGATAAGAGAGCTAGGGGCAAAGCATCAGGCCACGATAAACCAGTCGTTGCCTGAATTTTGGCAAGTTTCAGTTTCAGAGTGCCATTGAATCCTTCCACCAAACCTGCTGACTGAGGATGATTAGCACTGTGGAACTTTTGACTGATACCAAGGCCACTACATACACTCTTCATCACACTTCCCACAAACTCACTTCCGTTATCTGACCATACAATCCGAGGCATGCCATACCTGGGGAAATATTCTTTGAGCAAAACCTTTGCTGTGGACAGGGCAGTATTATCCTTAAGAGGGTAGGCCTCAATCCATCTGGAGAACGCACAAACCACAACCAAGACATACTTCAGGTTATTGCATCTCTCCATGTGGATGTAGTCCAATTGGATAACTTCGAAGGGACATGTAGGCGGAGCAAAGTGCCCAGGTGGTGTGGGGGTACCCTTACCAGGATTATACATCAAACATACCATACAGTTCTTAACCACTCTCTCCGCACACTTAGTAATCCCATCATTTTTCCATACCGGAGACAACAACTTACATATTCCTTTCGCGCTAATATGTGATATGCCATGAGCCATAGTAACAACGGCAAGCACATATGCATCCGGTAACATCCATCTCTGCTTTTCTGACAAATCAACCCAACATCCAGTCTCGTCTAACTTCCCAGTACTTTCTTTCCACTGAGTCTTTTCCATCTCAGTAGCCTCATTCTGTATCTCTTTCACACTCTCAACTGTATCCTCACACATACCAGTCTCCGTTGGCCATCTTACTGAACTCGTAACATACATTCGATTTGTCAGATCTCTGGCTGTTTCTTTAGCAGTCTCATCCGCAAACGCATTACCACGACCAACATCATCTGTCACTTTCCGATGCGCACTGCATTTAATTATTGCCACCTGTTTAGGCAATGTGAGTGCATCTAAAAGGTCATTCACAAGCTGTCCATGCTGAATCTTCGTGCCATGCGACGTAAAGAATCCTCTTTCTCTCCACAATCGACCAAAACTATGCGCTACACCAAATGCATACTGACTATCGGTAAACACATTCACCCGCTTTCCTCTAGACAACACACACGCTCTCATCAAAGCAATCAATTCAGCCGCTTGAGCTGAATTCTGACTCAATCTCGCAGTTTCCACAACCGTACTCAACGTCACTACAGCATACGCAGTCGTTACATCACCATTCGGCAACTTAAAGCATGAACCATCAACATACAAAGTACCATCGGGATCTACCAATGGAGTGTTTTTCAGGTCAATACGACCCTTCGTCTCCTCTTCGGTTCTTAAATAGCAATCATGTGGTGCTACATCACCTGATTCCATGCTGATCGGCAACAACGTTGCTGGGTTCAACACATTGCAACGTTTTATCCTAATATGACTTGCCAAAAGTGTCAACTCACAGCCAGACAACCTTGCACTCGTCAGGTGCTGAGTTTTTGTCCGGTTCAAAAGAGTGTCGACTGCATGTGGGACCATCACCGTAAGCATATTATCCATGACTAAACCTGCGGACTGTCGAATGGACACCGCAGCTGCCGCCGTTGCTCTTAGACAACTCGGCAATGCTCTAGCCACTGGATCTAAGGTCGAAGAGAAATATGCACATGGACGTTGTTTGTCGCCAAATTGTTGCGTCAAGACACTCAACGCACAACCATCCCTCTCGTGAACGTATAGTGTAAACGGCTTACTGTAATCAGGTGTGCCTAACACAGGAGCCGAACACAACGCATCACGTAATTCAGAAAAACCTTTCTGACACTCTTCAGTCCAAGGCAAAGGAGTCGGAACATCCTTGCACGTGAGAGCTAACAATGGTTTCGCCAACAATGAAAAATTCGGAATCCATTGTCTGCAGTATGATGTAATACCTAAAAAGGCACGTACATCTCTCTGGGTTTTTGGCACAGTCATTCGAGCAATCGCTGCGATTCTTTCTGGGGTCAACCTTCTCCCTTCTTTTGACAATAAATGACCTAAATATGTTACTTCTTGACAACAATATTGCAGCTTAGAAGGTAACACTTTGTGATGTAAGTCACATAAATGTTGCAACAACAATACTGTAGCAGTTCTGCAAATAATCTCAGTATCAGCAGCTACCAACAGGTCGTCAACATACTGAATCAAAGCCGCACCCGTCGGTAACACGAATGCGTCAAGTTGACTTTTAAGGGCTTGACTGTAGATCGATGGACTCTCACAATAGCCCTGTGGTGCGCATTTAAATCTAAAACTGCGACCACCTAATGAGAATCCGAATAGGTCTCTGCTTTCCTCAGCGATCGGAATACTAAAGAAAGCATTCTTTAGGTCGATCACCGTGAACCAGGAGGCAGAAGCTGGAATCAGGGTCAGCAAGGCCGTGATATCAGGTACCACAGGAAACTGTGGGATCACGATTTTATTCACTTCTCTCAAATCAATTATAAAACGGTACACAGGAGGCTTAGATGCATCAGTTCGTGTCAAAATGGGTAACACAGGACTATTACACACATTTCCCCGAGTTTCTTCAATGACATCCTTTTTAATCAGGTCATAAACGATCGCTAATAGCGCTCGCTCACCATCAAGGGAGATACGATACTGAGGTATACGTGGTAATCGCACATTTGGCTTCAAGTGGACCACATAAGGTGGGATGTCCAATAGGCCCACATCATTGGGACCTGTGGCCCATAAAGACACAGGAAGGGAACTCAATTCCGGTGGGAACTTATCGATCGACAAGTACATAGGAGAGATCACTCTCTGTCCTAATGTAAGCTCCACTCCCGCAGGAGAGCAGTACAAAGTCGCATATAACCGTTTTAACAAATCCAAACCTAAAAGATTCTCACCACAACCAGTAGATAGAATCAATGGAGCCTCTAGCTCACGAGGACCAATCGTAAGGGGCAAAGGGCTAGAGACAGGATTGCTAACCGGGGCGCCAGAGAATCCAATGGAAACATTCGTTAAGCCGGACAAAGGTGCGCCAGGGAGTTTTGAATGCATGATGGAACTGTTTGCTGCACCAGTGTCCAACAGAAAAGGCTCAACTACGCCAGATGTGACAACTGCGACGTAAGGCCCTCTCTGATCAACCGGAACTGACACTACTCCCTCTCTTTGTCGGTGGCTGTCCTAGTAACGGTCGCCTGCCAAAATCTCATGTTCAGTGTAATAATCGTCCACATGTTACTGTGCTGATCTATCGGACTTCGCATTTGGCTGGTCAAAACAATTATTCGCGCCCCACGAAATAGGAGAGCGCTCATTCTGATTTTGAGGGGTGCCACGACCTCTACCTCGTGATGGCTGCTGGGGACCACCACGTCCCCCTTGAGCCGAAACAACATTACAGCGATCACGTAAAGCAGGACAATTGAATTTTATATGGCCCTCAGCCCTACAATATGCACACTGATTGTACCCAAGCATAGATCTAAATGAAGAGGAGTCAGAGCGTGACTGCATCCGAGAAGACTGTGATCGTGGCCGATACTGCTGTTGCGAATCATTTTGATGCGAACGCGGAGGATACGCTTGTTGCAACAAAACCTTTGTTTTAAGCTCCTTCGTTTTCCTATCCGAACGATCACTTTCTTCTTTTTCCCTATTCTCGTAGTATTGAGCCGTCGCTAATATTTGAGCAGTGGTTGAAACAGCCCATGCACTTTCCGAATTCTTCAATTTGTTGCATAGCTCAGGCAACAAATTTAACACAAACTTATCAACAAATAACCACTGACCTCCCTCAGTGCTCATATCCTGACCACTATGATCGACAAATGCTTCCTCAAATCTAGTAAAGAAATCCGAGACACTCTCATCTTTCTTTTGCTTACAAGCCGACAGTTTGTCCCAATTTACCCTCATCGCTGGCATGAGAGTTTTCATGAGCGTAATGATTTTTTGAGGTAAATCCGCAATTAACTGCTCGGGCTTAGCCCCACCAATTTGTCGTCCATCAGCCGCTACTAGTGTAGCCCAGTCACCACCTAACTCAACTAAATGATTCTCTTGGCGAATTTTTGCCCAAATCGGTTGTGGTACGACATTTCCAAACAGCATGTCGATGTCAGCAAGGTTCATAATAGAAGCATCCACCAGTTGGGATAACTCCTTGCGTGGATCAGGCAAGGATTGTTTCACCTGCAAAACTTCTGATCGCTTCCATTGGAGGTGTATCCAAACTCTTTGGAAGTATGGAAGAATCACAGGATTAGCATTAGCATCACCTGGCATCCATACTGGCGGAACCTCTCTCATAGGATACTGACCAGAGTTCGCTTTCCGACTATTGGAATCGTCATCAAACGACATTCGAGAAGGCACTGTGGATCTAAAGGATAACAATCGCTCTAATGCACGTCGTACATCTCCACCTGCAATCTTACCGTTCGAAAATTGACTCTGAAGTTCAGTCATATCGGGCGGTACATTATCTAAATCATCATTATACCATTCTTCTCTCAAAAAGTTACACATTTCTTCGAACACGAATCTCTGCGTAGGCTCATTAAACTGAGAAAACGTGTCGAAAACCATGCGCGGAGTGTAGTTAGCAGGGTGTCTTATCCACCTATGTGCCATAGTCACTAACGTCTCACTCTCCCTTCCACTAGGGATTTGACTCCGTCTCTGGGGAGTTTCAGAAACATCAGATGGAAATAATCGTCCGGAAAGTGGTGAATAGAGGGTAGCAACAGTGTTAGGGATACGATTACGAACAGAAGGGGAAGAAGAAAGAAGAACAGGAGCAACAATGGTAGAAGTGAATGTAGGCACAGCAGAGGCAGCCAAGATAGTCGAGGTAGCAGGAACAAGAGGCTGAGGAGGTACAGGCAAAGGGGCAGTTGAAGGGACAATTACAGGACCAACAACAGGCTGACCAGCAGCCGCTGGAACGACAGGAGGGAGAGCGGGAGGAACTACAGGAGGAACTACAGGGGCTGTAGCACCCTGTGCATAAGGAGGTGGTGATTTCATCAAATACGCTAACAGAGGATCCTCCTTCGAGTCCTCTTCTTTCTTATCAAGACTGGTTGATAAAACCGGGTAACATTTGTCTGTCCTCATGTGATGCAGTCTGTTAGAAACTTCTATTTCTTTTTCTGCTTTATCTCGCTGGTACTGTTCCGCACCTTGCATCATCGTAATGATACCTTCTTTTTTATTTTTCTTAAGTTGTTTGATTTCCTTCTGCTTGGCCTCTTTGCGCCATAACCGAAAAGAATCGAACATAGCTGGTCTAGCTTTCTTTTTAAACAATTTAGCTTCAAGATTATCTAAAATCGTAATTTCAAAACTTCCATGTGGTGGCCAACTAAGGACACCATCCTTTTTCGTATAACGGATCCAATGTTCATTATATATAATAGGGCCCACACAATGTCGACAATACAGCTCATATTTTGGAGTTCCAACTGGAGGTATCGGACACGAGTCCTCCAACCGGGAATCCATATTGTAGCATTTAAAGAAACCAAAGAAACCACTATGGCTAGGCATCGTGCACACTAACCTAGTATCAAACTTCAAGGGTTACCGAAGTACAAAATCTTCGAAAAAATATAAAACCCTCGGTTTTTGGCAATTGCAACTGTCAAATAACAACTAAGAACCAACAACTAAGAACCAAAAATGCAATGGAACCATGCAAACAACTAAGTTTCAACAACAACCAAGGACACTGGGAGCGACCCACATATACTTAACTGAGAGCACAATGGCGTCACCAGGAAGGCCCGTCTATCGTCTCACCATACGAAAGGACTACGCCAGGGGCCGAAAACAGGTCGACAGTCAGGGCATCGGTTCGTCACAGCCGTCAGGAGGCGGGAAGCTTCGCAGGAAAAAATCTTCGGGCCACTTATTTCGACAACAAGATCGATGAAGCGGGGTGCACCTTCCCTCTGAGATTTCACACGAAGTTCCTCACAATCGTCAGGCTTTGGACCGGTACCGCTGATGTCGCCCCACGTTGGGCGCCAACTGAAGGACTGGACTATCTAAGGCCCAGCGGTGCCAGGGGACAACACCTGAAACCTTCGTGGGTTACCTGTTCTGGCGTACAAAATGACAGAGACACGGGACACTTCCTTCGGCGTCAAAGATCAGCGTTTATTACTGCAGGGATACAGAAGTCGCTAGAAGTACAACAACGTGTAGGTTCTGAGAGTCTGCTTCAAATTGCATATGTGAATCGTTCCTTTTATACACATTTTCGTCATTGCACAACATACGAACAAAAGGTTACAACTCAGTTCCCACAATAAACTTCAAAAGGGCTTCTTGAAACCCGGAACATAATTACAGTAACATTGCCGGTTCCCAATCGTAAAAGCACATCTTCTCACCGTTATGCACATTCCACGCTAGTTGTAAACGAACTGAAGAAAAAGACAAGAACAGCTGCAAGGAAGACAGACAACAGTAGGGAAAAGAGTGTGAGGGTAATATCGGAAACATGATCACAGGATCAAAGGATTCGATCCCAGCACGTGTAAGGCTGAAACAATAGACCGGCACGGCAAGATTACCCTCGAGCGGAGCCATCTGCCTTTGCAGTGTCATTCCCCTCGTCATAAAAGACGCACAAAAGGAATATGCGTCTTCCGTAAGGCTTGGGAACTAAGGGTCATGACGCGGACAGTTGCCTGCTAGCTGACTACGTGAGGGCAAGAAACAAAATGGATGCCGTGTCTAAAATGGAACCCGAGGGTTCAGATGGAAAAACGCGTAAATAAGGCGAACCCTTCCAAGTAGTGTAGCGAAAACGCGTACACTTACTAAACTCGTCATTTACGGTTCATAGATACCAAACTTGCCCATATTCGATCATGTCAAAAACATCATAACGATTCTCACGGAACCTCAGGAGGGCGGTGGTGGTGGGTGGGGTGTGTGCAACAGGACACTGAAATGTAATCAAATGGATATGAACATGTAATGTCCACAGTACTGATCTGCACAATCTTGTCCCTCAGGTGATCGTAATCTGACTGGTGAAACCAGCACCCGGCCGCAAGACTCGCCTCACACCCATACCGGACTCTCTGGGGACGATGACACAGGCAGCTCCGGTGCGGAGGATGGTGCGGGCCCAAGCAGACAGCCAGGGCCATCTGGCTCACAGGAAATCCCGGCCCCGACAACCGTTGCCCGTGTAACTCCAGCAACACCGGCCACAGTGATCTGCAGAGTCCCCACCACCACCACCACCACCAGTACCACCACTCCTGCTTGTGCCACCCTGCCTAACCCACCGCACGACGCTGGGCCATCGGCCTCCCACCCAAGCAGGGAGAGTGGGCCACAAAGGAGCAAGGCGAGGCCACATCAGCCAATCAGGAGATCCACACTCCGCCGCGCTGAGAAAGGACACCCACCCCATCCTGTGGCAGAGTCACTTGAAGCCCTAGCCAGTTGCCAGGCTTCCTACGACCGTAGCCAGGAACAGGCAGATCGTGCCCACCAGGACTCGGTGGACAACACTAACATGTTGCGGGAAATTTCGGGCTACCTTGGCCAGATAGTGGACATCATGGGCCAGCAGAAAACAATGTGGAGGGAATGGATAGCCCGCAACAACCCCACCCCCCTCAACCAAGTGTCCAGCCCCCACGGCCAGCAACACCACCGCCACCGCCACCACCACCACCACCTGTGCCCCTGGCGACGGATGTGGCCCCTGAACAACCTGCCCCCTCAGCTGACTCCGTTCCACCTCAAAGACGGAGGGGCCGTCCGAGGCTGGAAGTGGGTGAGAGCAGTGTGGGTGCTCCATCCACGCGCTCCAAGAGGGGCCGACAATGACTCTGACACTGCCTGAGCCAGCCATTCACCCTGCTAACTATCCTGTCTCACATAGACAATCATTGCCACAGGTCTGCTGGACTAGCCTGACACCACCCAATGTGGTGTCAGCACGGACATTTCATCTGCCATTACCTTCAACTCCCACTCCCCCACCCCACACTTACTTGTAAATATTCACCAGCACCAATGCACAACCTGTAAATAAATGCCACTTACACACTCAATGATGTGTTGCCTCCATGTTTAATCACATGATTGCCTCAGAAACAGACGTAACCAGGTGCAGGGATCCAAGTCGTACCTAATCATGCCGCTGCGGGAGTGACCTAGGGAAAATCAGAGACAGCAAACACACGTCAGGAAACATATTCACACCCATCACAACACACTGCACAGCAACATTCCACAAACCACACTCATCACTAAAGCATTGGATGAGAGGACACACATCATGGACACTTGAATGTCCAAATAAATGAACACACACATATGCAAACATCACACAGCAGAACACCCAGCTGATGCACACCACATCCACACAACACCAGCATACATACATAAGGCATTGTCAACCGGCACAAGAGGTAGTTACTCGCATTCAAGGGAAGTAGCGATCAATGAGCTGCCGCCTCTGGTCCAGACCTTCCTCCTCACCACTATCCTGATCAGTCGACATGGGTGGGATGGGAGGCCGAGGAACTTCTTGGTCTTCAGGGTCCAAGATCAGTTCAATGTCATTGCGCACGGCCAGGTTGTGGAGCATGCAGCAGGCAATCACGATCCTGCATACTTTGCCTGGTGAGTAAGGCAGGGCCCCTCCGGTCTTATCCAGGCACCGAAACCTAGACTTTAGCAGTCCAAAAGTACGTTCAACCACTCTACGTGTCCTTCCATGTGCATCATTGTAGCGCATTTCACCCGGTGTAGTAGGATTACGTATGGGACTGAGGAGCCAGGGCCGGTTTGGGTACGCCGAGTCGCCTGTGTAGGGGGATGACAGACACAAATATCACAACCAGATTTGGTGGGTACCCCATGCCACACAGAAATCGTAATAGTCCCCACAGCATACTCACCAACAAGCCACGCATGACCGGGACGCAGATTTGCCATCAGTTGGGGGACAATGCTGCTCCGCATGATGTGGGCGTCATGTGCGGAGCCTGGAAATCTTGCACACACATGGGAGATGATGTTGTTGGCCAGGCACACCACCTGCACGTTCAGCGAATGGAAGTGCTTCCGATTCCTATAAACCTGCTCACGTACCCGTGGTGGAATGAGAGCGATATGTGTGCCATCAATGGAACCCACTACGTGTGGTATCTGGCCCAGTGCATAGAAGTCTGCTTTGACTGCTGGCAACTCTTCCGGCCGTGGAAAATGGATGTAGTCATCCTTGTACAGCTTCATAGCTTTTAGAACATCCCGAAGTACCGTGCTGAACATGGACTGTGACATCCCCCCGGCATGTCCAACTGTGTACTGAAAGGTGCCAGTAGCAAAAAAGTGTAGTGCCGCCATCACCTTTGCTGTGGGTGTAATGGAACCAGGATACGTCCTTCGTGGCTGCAGATGAGGAGACAATTGGGCAACAAGCTCCATCAATCGACGTCGATCTTGCCGGAATTTCCTGATCACCTCCTCGTCAACCATATCCTCCAGCACAGTGTATGGCCGATGCACATTTGGAGCCCTCCTGTGTGGGAGAGAGATGTAACTTGAGTCAACTTACAAACAACGCATAGGTGTGCAACTCCATCACATGTAAGCCAACATTAGCAAGAAGAAATTTTTTGGGGACAATGGTCATATGTGTGACATCTCTGATAGTTACTACAATACGGAGTGGCCCATTAACAATGTGCAGCCACTTGCAACAGGAAGTGTGTCAACACGTACAACGCAATTTAGTCACATGTCAACATTACTGACAAGACGTGTGTCATGACCCCAATGTGTAGAAGCCACATCACAGACACACATGCAAGTGCATGCACACAAACGATAATGATACACACACACCATGTCATCATGCACCAATGCCAACAGCAATAATGGTGAGCATAAGGTCATTACATGCATGGTGACACAACAGGCAACCCACATACACTGAATGCATGTGTACCCCCACCATTGTAGTGACCTCGCATGAACCACACACTGACAACAGATTCAGAATGTGGCGATACAGCCGTGATATACTGTGTAGATGTGAAGATGTATAAACGTCTGTAGGGTCATACCCGACGTCAACACGTCGACATGCACATCTGTTGCACATTGTGGGCCCACCGATGGGCATAGTATGGACACACCTGGAATAGTGCATGACATATGAAGTTTCCCTATCACGCTCACAACCCTCATGACGCAACTGCAGACAACACACCACCACGGTGCAGCATCTGACAATATACAATCATTGGCGCCGCCATGGCGGTGCACTGCTTCCGCTATTTTCGAACGGGCATACGCGGCCCACGGCCCTCTCCCCATCGGCTGCATGTGCACGGACCGTCACGGTCACACATCGGCAACCTCATGTGCAAGCTTCCGGGACGGATGCTTCTGTTGCAACAATGTTCTATCACTGGCGCCACCATGGCGGTGCACGTATTCTGCGGGGGAGGTGCAGGCCTACACACCCTTTAGATGTAGTCAATGGACATGGCAGTTCATGACCCCCCTTACAGTCACATTGCATCATCCACCGTACACCGGCCGGACCAGCCCGGCCTAGGACCGGCGTGCCGGCCATGTCAGCCACCGCCGTGCCAGGCCCGGCCTGGGACCGCCGTGCCGGCCATGTCCACAACCGCCGTGCCAGCCATGTCCACAACCGCCGTGCAGGCCATGTCCACAACCGCCGTGCCGGCCATGTCCACAACCGCCGTGCCAGGCCAGGCCTGGGAGCGCCGTGCCGGCCATGTCAGCCACCGCAGTGCCAGGCCCGGCCTGGGACCGCCGTGCCGGCCATGTCCACAACCGCCGTGCCGGCCATGTCCACAACCGGCGTGCCGGCCATGTCCACAACCGCCGTGCCGGCCATGTCCACAACGGCCGTGCCAGGCCCGGCCTGGGACCGCCGTGCCGGCCATGTCAGCCACCGCCCCGACAGGCCCGGCCTGGGACCGCCGTGCCGGCCATGACAGCCACCGACGGGTGTTCACTCGCCTGGTACGGCGATGGCTGACATAGCCGGCACGCCGGTCCCAGGCCGGGCCTGGCATGGCGGTAGTGGACATGGCCGGCACCGCGGTTGTGGACATGGCCGGCACGGCGGTCCCAGGCCGGGCCTGGCACGGCGGTAGTGGACATGGCCGGCACGGCGGTTGTGGACATGGCCGGCATGGCGGTCCCAGGCCGGGCCTGGCACGGCGGTTGTTGGCATGGCCGGCACGGCGGTCCCAGGCCGGGCCTGGCACGGCGGTGGCTGACATGGCCGGCACGCCGGTCCTAGGCCGGGCTGGTCCGGCCGGTGTACGGTGGATGATGCAATGTGACTGTAAGGGGGGGTCATGAACTGCCATGTCCATTGATTACATCTAAAGGGTGTGTAGGCCTGCACCTCACCCGCAGAATACATGCACCGCCATGGTGGCGCCAGTGATAGAACATTGTTGCAACTGAAGCATCCGTGCCGGAAGCTTGCACATGCGGTTGCCGATGTGTGACCGTGACGGTCCGTGCACATGCAGCCAATGGTAAGAGGGAACGCTGGCCGCGTATGGCCAATCGAAAGTAGCGGAAGCAGTGCATCGCAACACCAGGGCCAGTCATTGGCCCTTTTACGAACACGCATCCAGGGCTGACCAATTGCTGGCGACGTATGCCACTGACACGTGCTGAAGGCCCTATATATGTGTGATGTCAAAAAGCACACATCCTACCCTGGGTACCAGTGCTGCCTGTTCACCTCGACCTGCTGCTGCTGAGCTGACCGCCGACTGCTGCCTGTGACCATCACCTCGACCTGCTGCTGCTGAGCTGACCGCCGACTGCTGCCTGTGACCATCACCTCGACCTGCTGCTGCTGAGCTGACCGCCGACTGCTGCCTGTCACCATCACCTCGACCTGCTGCTGCTGAGCTGACCGCCGACTGCTGCCTGTGACCATCACCTCGACCTGCTGCTGCTGAGCTGACCGCCGACTGCTGCCTGTCACCATCACCTCAACCTGCTGCTGCTGAGCTGACCGCGGACTGCTGCCTGTGACCATCACCTCGACCTGCTGCTGCTGAGCTGACCGCCGACTGCTGCCTGTCACCATCACCTCGACCTGCTGCTGCTGAGCTGACCGCCGACTGCTGCCTGTGACCATCACCTCGACCTGCTGCTGCTGAGCTGACCGCCGACTGCTGCCTGTCACCATCACCTCGACCTGCTGCTGCTGAGCTGACTGTCGACTGCTGCCTGTCACCATCACCTCGACCTGCTGCTGCTGAGCTGACTGCCGACTGCTGCCTGTGACCATCACCTCGACCTGCTGCTGCTGAGCTGACCGCCGACTGCTGCCTGTGACCATCATCTCGACCTGCTGCTGCTGAGCTGACCGCCGACTGCTGCTCTAGTGCCATACTCCGTGATCTTGCCATGTCGAGAGTCAAAGGGATCCGGTCTCATCCCTTCACCGCCGCGGTGCTTGATGTCCTCGTTGACGGTGTGCTCCGCAACTTTGGACGGCTCTACGTCGCACCCGGACAGGTGGTAAGTGCAGTGTGGGACATGTTGGTGTGCATGAGGTGGTGAATGACTCCTGGCTTCTGCAATCTTAGCTGTGTACTGTGGGCTCGACATATTTTTCGGATTGTGCATGGCTGCTGACAGATACGTGTTGCCCCTATCTGTGTGACAGGCCAACTGTCCACTGACTTGCACCCTTTTGTCTCCCATCATGGTAGGTCAAGCTGCACCTTCGCAAGGACGTGTGGAGGAGCATAGCACGTGATGTACGGGCATTGGGGGTGTGCAACAGATGACATACACACTGCCACAAACGCTGGGACGACATTTCCAGGCTGAGCAAGAATGTAGCGGAAGTGGCACTGGGGATGATTCCAAGGACGCCACGTCTGGCCCGACGTTCCATGACCCCTCTCATGCACCGTATCATTGCTGTGACGCATCCTGACCTGTCCGAACGGCTGAGTGTAGATCAACAGCAAACTAGCAGTGAGCAGACTGTCTGTGTATGTTACTTGGGAGTGCAATGCATGTATTGGTGCCCAGACACAGTATTGACTTCCGTGGTGCGTATGTATCGCTGCGATGCCATGTTGGTGCCATTGGGTGAGTGTAATTTGACATAGATGTCCGGCATGTTGACACGCCACTTGCTTAGTAGTTGAGTATTTAAGCACATGCCGTAGTGGTCCGTGGCCCCATGGCAAGACATGTGTGCAGATGTACGTGCTCCTGCCCTGTCTGCATGCTGTAAATGTGTCACGGCCACCAACGCTTATGTAATGTGAGGATGACTGGTATAGGTGGGCCGTGTGCAGGATGGGGGCTAGGAGAACTTTGTCAGCTATTGAATTAGGTATTCCTTGGCCTTCTGTACGTGAGTGTGCCCATGACTTACACCTCTTTTCTGTGCATTTCAGCTTTGGCAGAGGGCACTCAGCCACAGACGGCGGAGATGAGTGGAGGCAATGCATCCGGATCAGACTTCGCGCACACGCAGACTGACACAGGGGAGGGCAGCGCCGGAGAGGGGGACAGGACCATCCCTGAGGACTCGCAGGTGGAGACACCATCGTCCTCATCTTCCGACAGTCATGGTGAGCCAGCACTGTTGTCACAGAGTGGGAGTGGGCAATCAACACCTTCGGTCGAGACACAGCACACAGGGCCCACACTGCCGCCAACTGCACCATGTACTGTTCGTGCACGCAGGAGTAGGGGGAGCAGAGTGGCGTTCGGTGCAGGCATCGCTGCCCCTGCCACGGTGACCCAAAATGCACTTTGTGCTGAGGCTGTTGATCTGCTGCGACAGCTGTGTGTGGGGCAGACCAATATGACAAATGCTTTCCAAGACCATGATAGGAAGTTGGGGCAGGTGGTGGCATTCATGGAAGGGATGCATGGCGATCTTGCTGGTCTACACAGGACAGTTCAATCATTGGCAAGCAGTGTGTCGTCTGCCATTGTACAGTCGCATGGACAGGGTGCTACTTCTGTTTCCCCATCTACCCCACTGGATGTCTCAGGGGGGAGTGAATATTCTGACCAGGACTGTAATACAGGTTATTGCACTAGAAGCAGCGTCAGACAGCACGTCAGGGCACGGAGGGCACAGACACCATCCCCTAGGTCTGCAAAATCTGTTAACAAAGACAACGTCAGATACACTGGAGTACACACACAGGATCCACAAGTGGTGTTGGGGGACATGCCTTCACATGCTACACAGGCATTCCACACAAAAGGTACTCCCAAGGCAAGGGATACTCCCAAGTCCATGGACACTCCCTTGGACAAGGACAGTCAGAGGACAAAGACACCTCAAAGGAGCAGGGACACTCCCAAGGACAAGGTCAATACTAAGGAAGGGGACACTCCCAAGGACAGGGACAAGGACAGTCAAAAGACAAAGGCACCTCCTAAGAGCATGGAGAGTCCCAAGGGCAGGCCCACAACAGAGGAAGGGGCCACTCCCAAGGACAGGGACAAGGACAGTCAAAAGACAAAGGCACCTCCTAAGAGCAGGGAGAGTCCCAAGGGCAGGCCCACAACAGAGGAAGGGGCCACTCCCAAGGACAGGGACAAGGACAGTCAAAAGACAAACGCACCTCCTAAGAGCAGGGGGAGTCCCAAGGGCAGGCACATAACAGAGCAAGGGCCCTCACCCAAGGGCAGAGACACACACAGAGAGAAGGTGTCTTCTGGAGACAGCTACACCACAGACGACAAGTCTGCTGCCAGGAACAGGGCACCGTCCAGGGCTCAGGGAAAGTCCAGAGTCAACACTCCTCCTACGGATAAGGCACATCCTAGGGACAAGGCGTTTCCCATGGACACTGGCGCAATCAAGGACAGGCATACATCACCCCTGGCTGCACTGAGGCAGATGTTGTTGAAGGAACAGAAAACAGATGTCACCGCGGCGAAGTCCGCCCATACCTCCACTCACATCCAGGCCAGTCAGAAGCAGAGGAGGGAGTCCCCTGTTGTTGCATCCCCCATTACACATGATTCTGAGTCCAGGCGGCAGGCACACAGCAAACGACAAGCAGGCTCCAGCACGTCCCCAGAAAGCCGATCCCCGGAAGCAGATGCTCCACCTATGGTGGGTGATAATTCATTTGAGTCCCCACCACTTGCCAGTCCTGTCCTGTCCAGGGTGCACTCACATATCCCTAAGAAACGCAGACACACACCATTCGCACCTGCCCACCCCGATGTCGCTCAAGTACAGCTATCCCGAGCTCCCAGGGCCACCATGCCTCCTGGCCTATACAGCCCTGTGGGTCATCATTTCAGTGGGTCCAGTGGCGCAGGTGCAGTTGACTCTCATGTATCAGATAGTGGCACTGTGTCTGTTGTTTGCTGTCAGGCATCATGTAGTAGCACTGTCTCAGTTGTGCCCTCTCCTGTTTCAGGTGCTGGCAGTGTATCTGGGTCTATGGCTCATGTGTCAGTCAGTAGATCTGTGGCTGTGTCTCACACTCCTGTTTCTGGTGCTGGCAGTGTGTCTGGGTCTGTGGCTCGCGTGTCAGTCACTACATCTGTGGCTGTGTCTCACATTCCTGTTTCAGGTGCTGGCAGTGTATCTGGGTCTATGGCTCATGTGTCAGTCAGTAGATCTGTGGCTGTGTCTCACATTCCTGTTTCTGGTGCCGGCAGTGTGTCTGGGTCTGTGGCCCATGTGTCTGTCACTCGGGCTGTGGCTGTGTCTCACATTCCTGTTTCTGGTGCTGGCAGTGTGTCTGGGTCTGTGGCCCATGTGTCTGTCACTCGGGCTGTGGCTGTGTCTCACATTCCTGTTTCTGGTGCTGGCAGTGTGTCTGGGTATGTGGCCCATGTGTCTGTCACTCGGGCTGTGGCTGTGTCTCACATTCCTGTATCTGGTGCTGGCAGTGTGTCTGGGTCTGTGGCCCATGTGTCAGTCACTCGGGCTGTGGCTCTGTCTCACACTCCTGGTTCTGGTGGTGGCAGTGTGTCCGAGGCAGGTAGTTCACGCAGTCCACCTGATTCTGTGAAGTGAGGTGCTGTTCACTTCACTCACATGTTATTGCACATGGTGTGTCCATTGTCCATTGAGAACAGCCTTGCACTGTTGTGGTCCTTGGGACGGGTTGCTTGGAACACGTACTTGTGCTGCCTCTGATATACCTGCTCTGTTGTTCACAATGCCCTGTTGATGCTCTGATACTGCATTCTGCCCTCTGATGTGCTGCCTCTGATGTACCTGCTCTGTTGGGCACAATGCCCTGTTGATGCTCTGATACTGCATTCTGCACTCTCACGTGCTGCCTCTGATGTACCTGCTCTGTTGTCCACCATGCCCTGTTGATGCTCTGAAAATGCATTCTGCCCTCTGATGTGCTGCCTCTGATGTACCTGCTCTGTTGGGCACAATGCCCTGTTGATGCTCTGATACTGCATTCTGCACTCTCACATGCTGCCTCTGATGTACCTGCTCTGTTGTCCACAATGCCCTGTTGATGCTCTGATAATGCATTCTGCCCTCTGATGTGCTGCCTCTGATGTACCTGCTCTGTTGGGCACAATGCCCTGTTGATGCTCTGATACTGCATTCTGCACTCTCACGTGCTGCCTCTGATGTACCTGCTCTGTTGTCCACAATGCCCTGTTGATGCTCTGATAATGCATTCTGCCCTCTGATGTGATGCCTCTGATGTACCTGCTCTGTTGGGCACAATGCCCTGTTGATGCTCTGATACTGCATTCTGCACTCTCACGTGCTGCCTCTGATGTACCTGCTCTGTTGTCCACAATGCCCTGTTGATGCTCTGATAATGCATTCTGCCCTCTGATGTGCTGCCTCTGATGTACCTGCTCTGTTGGGCACAATGCCCTGTTGATGTTCTGATACTGCATTCTGCCCTCTCACGTGCTGCCTCTGATGTACCTGCTCTGTTGTCCACAATGCCCTGGTGCTGTTCTGATACTGCATTCTGCCCTCTGATGTGCTGCCTCTGATGTACCTGCTCTGTTGGGCACAACGCCCTGTTGATGCTCTGATACTGCATTCTGCACTCTCACGTGCTGCCTCTGATGTACCTGCTCTGTTGTCCACAATGCCCTGTTGATGCTCTGATAATGCATTCTGCACTCTCACGTGCTGCCTCTGATGTACCTGCTCTGTTGTCCACAATGCCCTGTTGATGCTCTGATAATGCATTCTGCCCTCTGATGTGCTGCCTCTGATGTACCTGCTCTGTTGGGCACAATGCCCCGTTGATGCTCTGATACTGCATTCTGCCCTCTCACGTGCTGCCTCTGATGTACCTGCTCTGTTGTCCACAATGCCCTGGTGCTGATACTGCATTCTGCCCTCTGATGTGCTGCCTCTGATGTACCTGCTCTGTTGGGCACAATGCCCTGTTGATGCTCTGATACTGCATTCTGTACTCTCACGTGCTGCCTCTGATCTACCTGCTCTGTTGTCCACAATGCCCTGTTGATGCTCTGATAATGCATTCTGCCCTCTGATGTGCTGCCTCTGATGTACCTGCTCTGTTGAGCACAATGCCCTGTTGATGCTCTGATACTGCATTCTGCACTCTCACGTGCTGCCTCTGATGTACCTGCTCTGTTGTCCACAATGCCCTGTTGCTGTTCTGATACTGCATTCTGCCCTCTGATGTGCTGCCTCTGATGTTCATGCTCTGGTGCCCACTTTGCCCATGCTGACGCATACACTGTGATTCTACCCCTATTATGTGTAATAAAGGTAGTCAATCATGTGTCGTGGTTTGTCGTAGTCATTCCTGCTTGCGTACTACAAATGTGTTTTTCTATTTGCTTCTACTCAGTGGTTTCAATAACATGACACTCCCCCTCCCAACGTCACGACCCTTGCAGGTATTCCCCTCCAGACAGCCAATGGTGTGTGCCTTTCCTGCATTGTCGTTGATAGTGGGCCAAGACTAGGACGTGGTGGATCGCGAAGAGCATCGGGAAAGCGTGTAGGGCTGGGTCCATGGTGGCGAGCAGCTTGCGGTGCGTATCTCTGCTATGTATGTTATCCTCGCTGTGGGGAATCCGTTTTCAGACAGGTTGTTTTTCCGCAGCGGTTTTATGTGTATTTTCCGCCATCTTGATTTGGGGGACGGTCGTAGACGTCAGTACGTATGGCGGAGTCTTTGGATTCGTTCCGTCCACCGCGTGGTCGGGTGTAGTTGGGCGGCGGTGCGTGCTCTTCCGTCGCGGACGGAATTTTGACACTCTTTCCTATCCTGATATGGCGGACGGAGTGTCCTCGGCAGGCGGACACGGAAAAGGCATTTTCCGCGTACTCCAGGGCTGCGGTCGCTCTTCCGTCCGCCATCCTAATGAGCCCCTTAATGTCTAGGTGTTTGCAAAGTTTTTTGACTTGTTTGGATGAGAATGCTGACAGTAATGGCATCCTGAAACACTTCGACATTATTGCTTCTCATATCAGGGATATTTTATGGGTGGAATCAAAAAATCGTAAGGAGGTAACTAGAAGTTGGTTTGATTTCGCATGTACAAAGGCCCACAAGAAACTTAAACATGTTCTCCACATGGTCTCTCGTGTTTTCCTATTGGTTAAGGAGGCGAGGAAAATCTATAATTTGGCACTGAAAAAAAGGAAAGCGGCGATTAAATGGGGTGCATGGGAGTCACTATGTGAGGCCTCAGAGAGTAGTGACATAACTGCTTTTTGGAAAGCAGTAAATGCCCCATTCTTCTCTGACGATACTAAAGCACGTATTGAAATCGCGATCTCTGAGGAGGAATGGGTAAAGCATTTTGCTCAACTGTACAGCACGCCGAATATGGTGCAACAATCTCCACCCTTAAATATGGGGGAATTGAGGGCTAAGGACATGAAACTGGACATCACCTTGGAAGAGGTAACTACGAGCATTAAAGCAACACGGGGAGGCAAAGCTCCGTGCCCAGAGGGAATACCACCTGATCTGTTTAAAAGTAACATCGAGCTGTGGGGCCCTATTCTAGTTCAACTATTTAATGCCTCCACCGAGATGGGTCTAATTCCCTCGTGGTTCACTTCTGTTATTCTGCCCATATTTAAAAAGGGAGACAGGCAACAATGTACGTGCTAATGACCAATCTCCTTAGTGGATTCTTCCATGAAAATCCTTGGGAGAATTATTTTAACTAGATTACAAAGTTGGGCAGAAGATAACGCCGTTATCAATGATCTACAGTACGGGTTCCAAAAAGGGGTGGGAACAATAGATCAAGGGCTAAATTTATACATCCTGCAAATTTGGGTGTGGAAGAAATTTATTTTTATTTCCTCAGAGAATTATATTTAGGTGCCACTGCAACTGTACGATATGGTAGAAATGGAGAATGTACAAGATCGCTTGACATAGGGCGCGGGGTACGTCAGGGGTGCGTCCTTGCTCCTTTTTTATTCCTACTTTATATAAATGACCTTGGACAAAATTTACTGCAAGCGTCCAGGGACACACCGATGGTAGCTAAAAGACCGATCCCTGCGCTCCTCTACGCAGACGATGCGGTGATCATGGCCCGAACGCCCCATGCCATTCAACGTTTGATAACATCTTCTAATATTTTTATGTCAAATTTAGATCTGAAGATTAATTGTTCTTAAACGTTTTCCATGAATTGCGGTTTAGGCATCAGCAAAAGGAAAAGGACTATGTATATCATTGCTAGTTCCTTAGATTCCACCCCCACTTTCCCATACCTAGGCATTTTGTTCCACGAAGCAGGCACATGAGCTTGTGCCATTAAGGCAAGAAGATTTCTGTTTGTAAAGCTATCATGGCTTTAAAAAAATTCGCAAAAAAGATGGGGAAAAAACCTACTGTTGAACGTTTAAGAATTTTTAATGCCACATGTATTTCAATTGTTGTCTATGGTGCTGGTTTATGGGGTTATGACAATGTAAAATCAATCCAGTGCACTGTGAACATGTTCTTGAGATTTATCTTAGCTGTACCAGGGAGTGTCTCAAGTTACATTTGTCACATGGAACTCGGCCAACCGTATATTGAAGACACAATTAGGGCCCAGCCAATATTATTAGGGTCTGGACTAATGAGGATGGTGTATTAAACCGTGCCATCATAAAGGATGTATTAAGTTCCGCACACGTGAGTAGGATAAAATGGTTTGCCTATGTGAAGGATTTCTTAGTGAAAATGGGAAACCAGACTTATTTTGACGACCCACTTTCAATGTGCAATATTTCCAGGAAATCTTTGAAAAATCAATGTATGAGATACCTAGAAGAGAAAAGAGCAACCGAGGAAATTAAGAAAAGGACTGTTTTAGCTCATCAAATGATTTTGGCACAGGGTAAAATACAACCATACCTAACTCTTCGCATGAGCGAACAGGAGCGGTTCCATCGAACACGTTTTAGGCTAACTATTGTTTTCAGAGTTTTTAGTCTCCCCGTCATGAATACCTGGTCGCGTGATTTGATTAAATGCCCATGTGATGATTTATCACAACAATCAGACATTCATATTTTATGCTTTTGTAAGTTTTACTCCTTACCCCGAAAAAGACTGATTGTTCCGATACTGAAGGAGATGGAGGCTAACTGTTTTCGCCCAGCTTTTTTAGTACTACAGAAATTGGATGTCGTACTGATTGTCGCAACTATCTCAGAATTTTTTAACAATGTTTTAGACTGCGTAAATCTATTCGTATTTGAGAATTTGATATTTTACTTGATTACCATATGACTGTCCCCTATTGTAATGCAATTTGCTCTTTTATTATGAAAATTATGTGTACTTCTATGGTTACTTGTTTTCAATCGAATAAAGTTTTGAAATGAAACGACTTCCAGCCATTTGGACACTATTTGGGAATTGACATCCATTCCCAATCCATGCCGGGTTTTGTGAAAGCCAGCCTGCTTAGACTTAAAGCCAGCCTACTCCTGCCTGAAACTCCATTACCCAGAATTCCCTGCTCACTGCTTTGTCTCCACCCCTGCAGGCCAAGGATGGGTGGAGGAATTCAGCTCACCTGTGGCTGGCTGCTGCTAGCCTGCTCACACCAGCTGCATGTGATGACTGAGAGCTCTTTTAAGCCCCAACTCCCTTCAGGCAAAGGTTGGTCATTGTAGCTATTTACTGGTGAGACCAATCCTTGTTTCCAGAGTTCCCTGAGCTTTTGCTATTCTTGTTTCCAGTGTTTCCTGAGCTTTAATTATGATTTGTTCCTGACCTGCTGCTGCTTTCCCTGTTCCTGAATTAGCACTGCCTGCAGTGCTACCCTGAACCCATAGCCTTAGTATTCCTTGTTCCTGAACTGCAGCAGTTTCCCTTCTCCTGAATTAGCACTGCTTGCAGTGCTACCTTGTTTCCTGAGTTCCTGAGCTATAGCTATTCCCTGTACCTGAATTAGCTCTGCCTGCAGTGCTGCCTTGTTTCCTGAGTTCCTGAGCTATAGTTATTCTTTGTTCCTGGGCTTAGCTATTTCTTGTTCCTGATTTGCACTGCTTGCAGTGCTCTCTTGACTCCTTGTTTCCTGAGCTGTAGCTATGTCCTGTTTCCTTGAACCAGTACTGCCTGCAGTGCTACCTTGACCACTGAGCTCTAGTAATTTCCCTGTTCCTGAACTATCCCTGCCTGCAGTGCTACCTTGACTCCTTGAAACTTTAGTAATTCCCTGTTCCTGAACCAGTACTGCCTGCAGTGCTACCTTGACTCTTGAGCCTTAACTTAATTCTTGATCCTGCCCCAGCACTGCCTTCTATGCTACTTTGTTTTCTTGATTCCTTAACCTGCACTATTCTAGAATACCCTTGTAGCCTCCCCTTCTGTATATCCATTTCCAGTCCCTGCCTTGCTTCCCATTTCCTTGGTTCCAGTTCTAGTTTGCTGCCTTTCAATTCTGCTGTCTTACTTCTGTTACCTAGTATGTTTGTTACCTGCTTTATGCCAAGTGTGCCCTGTCATTTCCTTCCTTTACTGTTAAGCACTCCTCCTTGCTAGCTCCTTGTCTATTGTGCTTGTGTTTAGTTCTACCCCTTTGCTGTTACTGCCTTGCGCATTCCTGTTTGATCGCCAAGATCCATGGGCTCAGCTGACTATCTAGGTGGTGTTTCTTGTTCACTGTGAGTTTTGTCTTTGAGTTACATTTATAACATCACTATAGGTATAAGCTCCACAGACCCTGCCTTTGCATGCATATCCTACATGTGGGTATTTGCAGTCAGTATCTGTAACAGCAATTGCGGGTAAGAATCTTACTGAGCTTCAGTCTTACCATGTGGAGCTCCTGAGTGCTTTACCCCACACCCCGCTTTATTGTTAATGTTATATTATATATATGTCTTGCACGTCCGTCCTGGGTGTAGTTAGTCTGAATGCTAAATTGCCTTGTGAGTGCCCTTCCTTTCTGAGTCTTACCCATCTTGTTCACTTGTACAGGCTTCCCCTTTGGATCCCTTTTTCTCCTCTGACTCCCTGTATGATCCTGGGCAGCACTGTACTCTTCCTTTCTGTGTACGTCTTCTACCCAGTTCCCAGTCCTTGTCCAAGTCCCTGACTGTGTTACCCACATAGTCCCGGACAGTCCCTGACACCTGGGGTCTCAATCAATTCCTCGGAAAAGAGGCAGCGTCTCTGCGACATTGCTGACGAAGGTCCTCCAGCGGGGAATACCTTCCGCTATACAATCTAGAAAGATTGTCAAGCGCCGGCTTTTGGCATAGGCGGTGCTTATATGGAAATGGGCTGAGTTACGTTACCCTGGTTCTGTTTCCTGTTATTGCGCCCCATGGCCTTCTGGGAATTGTAATGTTTGGAGTTTTACTTCAGAAAAAACGGCATTTGCACATGCAAGGAAAGGATGTGTGATGCGCATATACTAAATCCGCCTCCCTTTCCTGTCTTGTACCTGTGATCGTGAATCTGTAATCAAATTCAAGATTCTATATTGGCTAGAAATTCAACAGTGAAGTTTGTTCATACTAAAATGCATTCACATTTCAAATCAGCCCTCAAGCGTCTTTAGTTGATAGTTGAAGATTATGCCACCAGTACCTCTGATAATACGCATTCGATTTGGCCCCTCACCATTCATATGTTTGCATAGATTATCACTTTATAAGTAAGCCACTGGCCCAGCATGTTCTTCAAACTGATATAGGTTCCAAATTAATATCTGACCATGCACCAGTGTACACCGGCCGTGACCTTCTCCCCTTTCCACCTCAAGCAGGTAGATGGTGCTAGATGAAAAATTCACATCCCAGTTTAATGTCCTTGCTTCTGAATTTTTTCTGATTACCAACACACGTGATTCCCCCTTTCCAATTGTTTGAGATTCCTTCAAGGCTGCAGCCAGAGGGTTTCTAATAAATTGTGTTTCACAAAAGACAAATCTATGGAAACTCAATCAAACCAACTGCTTGGTAAAATTGAAAAATTGGAGTATACCTAATATCACTCAAAAAATGAGTCCTCCTTACAAAGTCTTAAAGATGCTAAGTTTACCTTTGACAGATTAACTACAAATGCTGCTTCCTCTGGCCTATTGAAGAGCAGTGCACATTATTATGAAGGTTACAATCAAAACGGGGAAATTGCTTGCAAATTATTTAAAAAATCAGGAAAAGATTGAACGGTAATTGAATCCTTATAAAACAATAAAGGAACACTTCTAAACTACTCTACTTTATCTAGGGAAAAAGATATTTTGCAGGAATTTGTTAACTTCTATACAAATCTCTCTTCTCCAGGAATACAACCACTACAATCAGACTTGACTAAATATTTCCAATATGTTCATTCCTTTCTCACCATACTGATGTTGTTTCATTAGAGGTAGATATTTCACTTACAGAGATCACCCATGCATGCTCAATATTACATAGGAGTAAAACTCCTGGACCCAATGGTTTTACTATTGAATTTTATGGCCACTTCGCAAGTCTTCTCCTTCCCAACCTTTTACATTTATTTAACTGCTTCATAACCAAAGGTGCTTCTCAAGGCTCCTTCCAGGATGCTATGATGGCCTAATACCCAAAGACAATGTGACCTTTCACAATGTAAGAATTATTGTTCCATTTCTTTGGTAAATACCGATTACAAAACATTTGCACAGATTTTGGCATTGTGCATGGCCCTATCCTACCTAACTGAATAGGCCCTGAGCAATCTGGTTTTGTTAAAGGTCATTTCACCTCTGATAAGTCTTTTTCACTGTCTTAAGGAAAGCCTCCACACTGGATCATCCTCTATCTGCCATTGCTCTGGACGCTGAGAAAGCTTTTGATAGTATTGGTTGGGACTTTATGTTTCAGGCATTAAATTGGATTGGCTCTCCCTCAAACTAGTTACTTTAACCTCTTTGTTATACATAGGCCCTAAGGTTACAATTTCCGTTAATGGTTTGCTCTCAGATTATTTTCATTGGTTCTGAGGAATACGCCAAGGTTGTCCATTATCACCTCTTTTAGGTATTATTGCACTTGAACACTTTCTAACTAAAATCTGCCAAGATACAGACATCTCAGGTTATCAAATTTGGTCTCAACAAATTAAGATGTCAGGTTATGCTGATGATATTCTTCTATATTTTTCCAATCCCACTATTCCCCTTCCTCACTATCTTCAACAAGTTACCACTTTCTCTCAGGTGTCCGAGCTTTGACTCACACTACTAAATGTGAAGTTCTACCTTTAAATGTCCTCTGTAATTAGAAGCTATTTGAAAACACAGGGTTTGCCTGGCATCCCTCCAAAACAAAATATTTGAGATTATGGTTCTCACAAAAAAATCGAAGAAACGTTGAAATTGAATTTTGATGCATAACTAAGATACTAACGGTCAGATGTATGACCGTTCTGTTCTGCAGGTGATTTTTTTGCTACTTGCAATTTGCAACTCACAAAATAGAATGTACTAATGTGTCTCAGACACATTTAGCGATTTCCAATGGGGTCGCAAATATCTGTCTCATCAATATTAATGGGGAAAGATTGCAATTTGCAATCCATTGGGGATGGGCTACAATCAAAGGGATGCTGGCCTGCTGGGAACAGCAGACCACCATGTATTTATTTGCATTTCTAAATAAAACAATGTTTTTTTCCAAATGCAGCCCATGTTCCTTAAAGGAAAAAGAGATACGTTTAAAAGAAGAAAAATGCGGTTTTTATTAATTTTTTAAGGGCAGGCAGTAGTCTGTGGGACCACTGCCTGCTCTTAAAAAATATTTTAGCTGGCAAGCACAAAGAGGAAGGGGTCTCTGAGGACCCCTTCCCGTTTGCGACTTGCTTACAACCAATTTGAAATTGGTGGTAACTAAGATTGTTTTGCGACTTAATTTATGGTTGCAAAACAATCATACATCCCCCGGCAACTCACTATTAGGGAAGGACTCCTTTGGCATGCCCCTTCATAATAGCAACTTGCATACCCGTTTTTGTGAGTCAGTAATAGGTTACCAACTCGCAAATAGGTTTTGTACAATCTATAACCCCTTTTAGCAAACGCAAACTGCCGGATTTTCTGTTGGCGACTGCTAAAAACGATCCTACATCTGGCATCTGCTTTTTCTTTCATGGTGGGGTAGGAATTATGCTTAGTCCTCTAATATTATATGCTCTTGCTAGGATTCCTGTTCACATTCCTAGTTATTATTAAAAAAAAGACTCTCTTTTATCTAAATTTCTTTGAATAAACAAATAACCCAGTACAGCTTTGTCCTTGTTAAAAAAAAAGAGGAATCAGATGGAGGCCTTAAATTCCCAGATTAATACGAATTTAATTACGCCTTTTCTTTAAAACAAGGTGCCTGTTGGCTCTCTTCAGAAGTATCCACACGCAACCCTTGTAGTTGCAATTAGAGAAATCTTTTATTGCCCTGTTTGACTTTAAAGAAATCCTCACTTTCACAAAAACGGTTTCTCAATCAGTCTCTCCTGTTATCTCCCATACTTGTAGAATATTAACACCTCTTTTATCATTCAATTACCAATCGGCTGCTACATATCAACAACAGCCCATTAGGCTTAATACATTTTTAAGAATTAGGAATTGGTCTATCTATTGGAAATCCTGGTGTGCCAGAGGTTTGTGTTGGATATCCCAACTTCTTGCTAATGACCAAATACTGCCCTTTTCTGTCCTTCAAACAAAGTTCTCTCTCTCACCTAATTTCAGGTCACAATATGACCTTTAATGCACCTTCCTCAATCAGTACACATCCGCTCTGCCTTCTACATCTTTTCCCCCTCCCTATCTATCCCTCTATTTTCATTACTTAAAAATACCCGTACAGCTTCTGCTATTTATAAAACTGTTTGACTGATTTCAGATAGAGTCAAAACAAAGACTGGACTAAATTGGGAAAATAATTTAATGGAAAGTTGGCCCACTACTTTATTGGATACTAGCAGCCCATCCCGACGGTGTCCGGGGTTGAAATAGAATGTGTGCAATGGTTGTAATAGGCAAGGTAAATTTATTTTAAGATTTCACGGTATACAACATTTTTTGTTTCATTAGAATCTAGACAGAGAATAGATTGGTTTTCGATATTGCCGGACCTAGAGAGTTCAACATATAACTGTCCATGAGTGAAGCAGTCTTCTCGCAAGTCTACGCCTATGACTTTGTATGTTTGACCTTGAGATTTGTTAATGGTAGAAGCAAAGGCAATGGTAATAGGGAACTGCAAGCGTTTAAATTGAAATGGTAGATCAGTAGGGATCATGGGTATGCGGGGAATGTGAGCTAACTGACCTGCAGCTGGTCCAGAGAGAATAGTTGCTTTAATGACATATGGCAAAAGACTTGTAACTTGTAGGTGTGTACCATTGCATAGATTGGGCGGATGTAGGTTCCGTAATAACATGATAGGAATTCCAACTTTAATTTGGAGTATATGAGGTGGAAGTCCGGACGGGTAAAGTGAGGAATTCTTGAGGATAATGCACGGCGTCTTCAGTATCTAATACTGTATCAATGGATTTATAGACTTTGGCGTGACCCGGGATTTGTAGTAGTATGTGTTCATTGATATGGTTGACACTGGAGTTTTCTGGCGCCACTATAGCTCTTTCGCAAATCCATCGGTAGTCTTTTGTCAGAATATGCTCAATGTCTGGGCATACATGCTGTATGAGTTCATGTAAGCTACAGACAGGCGTACCTAAATTGTGTATATTAATATTCCCATTACAGTTATCTACTTCTCCATTACCTACTTGTAGTAGAAGATCTGCAAATTGAGTATCTCCACCTCCCAAATGTGTCCTCATGTTAGTGCGTAAGGTGAGAGGTTCGACAGAGTCCCAGAGGTGTGATGCTTTTAAGCATGCTTTAAGTATAGCAGCACGTGTTCCTCTTGGAACAACAGGAAGAGTTTGTCTAAAGTCACCAGCAAACACAAAAGTGACCCCACCTATTATTTGAGTGGAACTTCTAATGTCTTTTAGAGTTCTATCGACGGCGTCTATATGTGTGCGGTGTGTCATAGTACATTTGTCCCACATGATAAGAGACACCTTTTGAAGCATCATGCCTAAAGGTCAGTTTTTTCGTATAGAGCAGGAAGAATCCTTTTCAAGGGAAACAGTAAAAGGACGTTTAAAAGTTGGATGTGCGGTTTTTCCTCCAGTTAGCAAAGATGCAGCTATTCCAGAAGAGGCAACAGCAAGAGCCAATAGTTCTAAACAGCGTATTTTGGCTAGTATGAGGTTGATTAAGTAAGTTTTGCCAGTCCCTCCAGGGGCGTCTAAGAAGAATAATTTGCCTTGTTTGTTCTCCATACTATGAACTATGGTGTTGTAGGCGAGTTTCTGATCAGGAACTAAGTTTTGCAAATGTTGTGCAAGGTATTCACGTAGTTTGTGTATACAATCTCCGTTTTCTGTATGGCTGTACGGTGTATGGATTGTTCTGGCCGTTGCTGGCAGTTTGACATCTGTTAATGATTTCTCGCTTAGTAGATACAGTGAGTCTTCTATTTGTATGAGTCCCCGGTTAAATATGTCATTATTGATTGCCATTGAGTTATCATGTGTTTGCTGACGCATATTGTGTAGTATATCTTCACATAAATGATCTTTATATTTCTCCCATAAAGCCATAGGATCTGATGGGTTACAAAACAAAAGAATAGTAACAAATAACTGACGTAGCTTTGAGGCAGAATTAAAAAGTGCAGCATCACCTAATGTATGTTTCAAATGTTGGTCATCTTCAATTAGCCCAAGTTTTTTACACGCCGCCTGATAGGTAGGCATTAATTGGTCATTAACGGTCAAAAGACTATGAAACGCTTTAGGGCCACAAACATGTTGTAAAAGAATGCATAAGTGGAAGCACTCCAATTGGTTTGGGTGAATACTGTACATCCTACCAAGAGCAGAGTCTTTCCTTACCCCAGGGTGGCCTAATACCTCCTGGCCACGTTTCCTACGTGTAAAGGTTGAATTAGCCCAAGTATAGTATTGTGGAACTTCTTGGTATAACAATGTTTGAGCAAAAGTGTCGGACTCACACAATTTGAATAACACAGTATGGGTTCTGTGCTACGTCTTTCACGTTTTTGTCATGAAAATATACTCTTTGGCAATTCGGTAGATGTACAGCTAGATGTGTAACAGTCGGATGCCTTTCATGAATGTGAAACTCTAGAATGCGCCACACTGCCTCTGAAGTGCTAATATAACGGCCATTGACATATGTTTCTATCTCATTGTGTTTGTTTTTGATAGTAGCAGTTGCCTGAATAGAGCCTTTGTTAATATATTTGCAAATATATTTGATAGCTTTAACTGATTGGCAGTATTCAATATTAAAGTGAGCATTAAAGCTGCGACACAGTACAGGGGAATATGGAACTATCCACTGGTTATTGACAGTGACCTCCTGTCCTCTGACAGTTATTGTGAATGTATATCCACCATGTTCTGGGCTCCTCCTACGGTAAATGGGATAACCATTAACACCAGTTTCGGTTTCATTAGTGAGAGGCCGTGGGTATTTCTTAGTACAAATGCCGTTTTTCAAACATGGTGAAAGAACGTTGTGTTCACCACATGGCCCATGTAACATTTTTTTTTGACAATCAGAAATAGTTGTTGATCGTTTACAGGATCTGGCAGCTCAGCGGATATATTGTGATCAACTTCGTCTGGCTGTATTTTCGGGTCAAGCCACAAGAGGATGTGTACGTGAGGCAGTCCTCTCTTTTGCTATTCAATAGTAAATATGTAAGCTTTAGAAGCCCCAAATATAGCTTTTGTGTTAGCACTTTTATGAGTGCTTTAACCTTTAAATTGAATACACGTGCGACGATGTCATGTCTATCGCATGATCTTTGTTTTGGAAACAATTGAGCTTTAGTTTCTGACCACTCTGGATTGCATGTGAATGTGATGAACAAATCGGGTCTCCCATACTGGCTGACGTATGTCATAGCATCCTGTGTCTTTTCGTGCATGTACCTTGGTTATCCAGTGAAGGTAGCTGGTAATATAACGTGTTGTCCAATATCGAGAGCATTAACGTTTTGATCTTGATTATGGGCATCTTTTAAATTGATGCAGTTGTCCGCGCGTAGTTGGGTTTGATTACGCCTGATGAAGTCCAGTCTTTCCGTGATTATCTTTGCCATCATATCCACAAAGTATTGATTGAAGAGATTGCAGAACAAATGCAAGGTAGTGAAAGTGTTGAATCTAACCATAAGAGTATAGGCATAGTACTGCATGCATGTTACCGTTTTGTAAGTAAGCAAATTTGCTTGGGGTATATTCAGACAATAACCATCTTCACCTCCAGGGAATAGAATGGGGTATTGTAAAGGATCATATGATTTATGCAATTCTGAAACTTTACATAGTAGCCCGTCCCGGGTATGTAAGACAATGTCCCGTGGGCCCTTGTTTTCGTTTACTAAAAGAACAGCAACCTCATTCATTGTTGGTGCATTATATCTTCCAGGAAGGGCATTTTGAGGATGTTGATCAGCGTAGATAATACTTTGCAAATTATCAATATTGAAATTAATCTCATAGTTGTACTTCAGGGACTGAATGTAGGTGTTAAGAGTGTGCAATGTGTCTTGTAGTTGTTGAATAAGCTGTATGTTTAAATTTGGCAGCATGTGTGACCATGCATCTACTTGTTGCTGTTGAGATAGGAAATATATTTGTAGAAACTGTGGAGGCTTGCCTTCTTGTGGAAGCAGACTGCCAATTAAGTGGTATAACTGGCCATGTATTTTAAATGTAGGCATGAAATTCCCTTCCCTTACTTCATTTGCCCCAAAGGATGTCATTTGGAAGAGAGTATTGTAACGGCGTGTGTTTGTTAAGAAATGATTTGAAAGTGAGTGAGTGCCATCAAGTAGTTGTCTAATGAGTAGAGGAGGCTCTTGAATGTTGTTGATAAGTACCGTTCCTGAGGAGCAGGAAAGCCCTTGAGGTTCAGCCTTCCATTTAAGTGTGTAGCACTTGTTACAGACATTGTCCGTGTTGCCAATGTTTACAGGTGGATTGTTGATGTAGTCAGTAAGTGTGTTGTAGTAGAAGGCAGGTCTGATAGTGTGTATAGTGTGCGGCTGTTGTAGTAAATGGAGTTGTGGTAGTTGTGTATCAGATTGCATTGGTGTCCGTAATAAAGTTGTGGTTTGAGGTATGTTGTGTGTGTTGTGCTGCTGACCATGAATAAAAGTGTGACTTATGTGTGTTTGAATGTTGTTATTCTCTGTCGTACTGGATGTTGTGGCCTGTGCAGTCCTGTGAGCAAGACCTTCTGAACGGCGCATAGTTAGTTCATTGCAAAGAGCAGATGTTGATGTAGCAGACATGTTTGTTAACATTTGCTCATGTGCCTCTTGGCTTTCCCGTATGCACTTATTCCTTTGTGCCCGTGTTTTATAGGTTGTCTTTCCAAGTTGTGTCTTCCTCTTCCCCATTCTTGCTTGCCCTTGGAGTACACTTTACACAAAAACTACTAATGATTGGTCATCTGACCTTGAGTGTTCTCCAATGTTTCTAGTTGCGATAATGTGTGCAGCAGGCAGTGTTTGAAAGTGGGTAATGCTGACGTGTAAATCCATAAAGTGCGACAATACTTAGGCATGTATGTGCACAGACTGTGTGCACCTTGGAGTACTATGTATTTGAAGATGTATATTGTGTTGATGTGCTCTCTGTATATTTGGATAATGCACATCCATAAGGCACATCATTTGCAATACACTCCCTGTCCCATACATGATTTTTAATAATTTTGTGTGAGCAACTCTGTGCATGAAAGCCTGTTGTTTGTAGTGATTAGAGAAATGTAAACCGTGACATATGCAGCATTAGGTATGTATCACAAAAGGTAAGATGAATTTGATGCGTTGTTTATTATTGAGCTTACACGTCGCCTTTCACCTGTCTTGTGAAGTTGATCATACACGGTAACGTTACTTGGTTATTTGTGTGCAATATGGTTGTCCGCTTGTGCATGCACTGTTAGGAAGAGCCCTCGTGATCTGTGCTTCCTCAGCGCTAACGTTTGCAGGTTGTGGGTGGTGTGGAGTCCGTTGGTTATAGAATCCTGAACAGCGTTGTGTCCGACGTTTTGTGGCTGTTGTAAATCCATGTACGCTGCGAGTGCAGTGCATGAGAGCGTACGAAATATAAGTTTGTGAAAATTTTGTAATGGGCGGTGGTACGATGATTCGCCTTAAGCACCGCCTGAGCCTCGGAGGAATTTGTGAAAGCGTGTGGCGTCTCTATCTGCAAGCGTCTTTTTCCGCTGTACTTGAGGGCAGTGTTAAATGCGGTGTATGTTATCCCAGCTGTTAGGCTGAGTGGCTTGAGCCCCCGCCTGAGCAGCGGAGGAAGAAGTCTGCTGGTAGACTGAGTGGCTTGAGCCCCCGCATGAGCAGCGGAGGAAGAAGTTAATCCGTGAGCGTGTGTTTCCGCTGTAGTTCTGGGCCGTTAAATTGGTAAGTGGTGAGGCTGCCTCGCTTCGGTAAGTGGTGAGGCTGCCTCGCTTTAACCCCCGCCTTGCTTTCTTGGACGTATTTCCGCGCAACATTCAACAGTAATGCCGCGTGAATGCCGCGCTTAGCAGTAATGCCGCGTGAATGTTTGTTATTTTCTCCTGTAACCCTAAAATCCTTTTCTTCAGATCCAACCTCATCCTACTAGTCCTGTGCATGCTCCTCAGCTGATTTAAAACATGCTATTTGAATGACCTACTATTCAACATTTTTGGAAACTGGTTTGGAATCACAATAATAGGAGTTTCAAAATTCATACCCCTTTTTCCTTAGTTAATATTTTTTTAGGTACTTTATCTCCACAATGGCCTCATTTAAACCCAGGTTATAAGTTAATAGTTTTACTGTTGGCTATTGCATTTAATTTAATTACGTCAACATGGAAACAAGCCCAAAATTTTACCTTTAAGGCTTAGTGGAATGCCATCTGCTTTCACCTTAGACTAGACACTAACTATGTCTCACCTATATCCTTAGCTATAAAAATACTTTTGATGGCTTCCATTAACTACATACTTATTATATTGTGCTGCATATATTAAAAAAAGTATTGTCTTCTCTGATGAAGGGAAGAAACCAGCTTGCATTGCACTTAATTTACCTTTATAGTTTTTAGGAAATCTTTACATTATTGCAGATGATGTTTTCTTCTCTTTTTCTTTTTGTAAAGGTCTGAAGTTTTTTTCAGCATTTTTTTACAGTTTCCCCATTATGGCAAGTTGGTTATTGTTTTTTCCTTTTCCCTGCTCAGCTCCCTTTTTTCCTTATTTCATTATACAATTACTTACAGTGTTGAATTTAAATCTTACTGTATTTTGTATTTAGTTTTCTACTGTCACTTTGTCTTATATATAGTGTGTTTTTATTCTTATTATTTCATATTGTGAATTATGTTAATTATTGGTAACTAGTTTTTATCTTGCTGTTTTCAATAAACTCAAACTTTAAAACAGAAAACTAACTGGAACAATGTGAGGCCCTGCCCAGGTTCTGTGTTGCCATGATCATATGATCATAGCAACATTTTCAATTGTGTGCTTGGAATGCTCTCCCTACAGATACACAAATTGAAGGCAAAACATTTTGAAGTGCCCATCAAGCCATTCATAGGGGTCAGCATAATTCTCAGGATTAAACCCCTTAAAATAGAGACTCAAACTACTGCAGGTAGTTTAGGAATGACACAGAAGAACACATATTATCTAGCTCACTACCTTTGGCAGTTAGCATGTCTGTTTGTTACCCTGACCCCACACTCCCCCACTATGGGTACATCTGGAACAGATGGCATTATACAACTTACAGGGCCTTGCCTCCATATAAGCTTCTCAAACCAGGCACTCAGATTTGCCTAACCCCATTACCCCATTATCAAGACCTCTTTAAATAACTGGAAAAAATAGAAACAAAAATTGTGACTAGACTGTACCCTGTTTCCACATTGACAAATAATGAGGTGGAAGTTACAGCCTGATTCACACATTTGTCTAAGATTTACATAAAATAATACTCCTGTAATACTACTTCTCTTATTCATTAATGAGTTGGGAATTACCAACAAATATCCACAATATTATTTTATAAAATGCGGTGTGCCGATGATGAGAGCTTTATCAAATTCATGTTTAATTTTTCTTCCAGTTTTAGTGGCTTATTTGGTTAATTAAATGTGTAGAGGAGTGTATTTTAGTGAGATGAGGGGGGGTAAGACTTAGATTTACAGAAGGCAGTTTACTTAAAGTTTAAAGATAAATTAATTTGTGAACATAACAATAACTTCTGGTTTATTATTCTTTTGTTTCCCCCACATACATTTCTGGCACAGTACCCAAGTTACATAAATTATTCGTAAGCCATTCAACCTGAATAGTGTAAAGCAAAGTAAGTCGTCAATAAGAAATTACTCTAATGTTGAAAGAACAGCATTCCTCAAGATACGAATGCTGTTCATACTAAAAGACATACAAAAATATAACAGAAGAAGATAAATTATAATTGTGATCTGGCTGTGGCCATATTCCTAACTAATGCAGGCTTTGCTTTTTACTATCACTACTGGTTGAGTTGGCCATTACATTTCACTGGGCAGTCTCCTGGGGGGGGGGGGCGACACAGTGGAGGCTGATTTTGAGGGTCTTCCACCATGTTGTACCCTTTTACCAACCCCTGTGGGAATGATGCCAGAGGACTGTGCAATCTACACAATGCAGTTAAGTTTACACCTACAACACTCTCTTGTCCCCCTTTCTGCCTGCCCTTAGGCTTCTTGCTCACATTGATCTGGTCTCGTAACTCCACTAAACTAAAACCTACCTCTGGAGTTCCTACCCAAGATCAGCCACAGTAGCTTCACTTTAAAGTATGCAGTAGTGTGGGCTTTGCTCCTCTCTTTCTGAGAAATTCCTGAGAACGTCAACACATCTGGTTGTAGCTACTGTTGCATCAGTTGGAGGTACGAAGGAACACTATTGTGCGACTGCATGAATCCAAAATTCTAATGTCTAGTGGCCTACCTGATAAAAATCCAAGTATCGTTTCGTTGATGGGGAAATATTTTGAGCAAGTGGAGCGATATCTCTAGAATTATGAAAGGTAAATGAAAAAATAAAATTGATTTTAAGAAAAGGGAGAACATAAGTAAGGAAGCAAGTAGAAAAGCCTACAGGGTGCAGTGAAGCAGCGGTAGCTATCGCTTACCCTGAAATCAAGAATGACGGGTATGTCAATCTGAAAATTGCGTCAACACCCTGGTAATGGGTTAGAGGTCTAGGTAATCACAAGCTGTATTGGATTGTAGAGTGCTGCTCGTTTATTCCGAAATGAGACTGCACAAGAGAAAAACAAGAAAGTATCCCATAATCAGAGAGAATTTCCAAAATGAAACAGTTACTCCTGTTCATGAAAGGCACAAGTAAAACTCGTAATGGTAAACTAAAGAGTACATACCTAAACACCTGTATGTGTTTAGCCATACCGGGAGGGGATCCGAATGTCTGTAGTGTAATCAGGATAATTGGGTGCAATCCTCCGTGATTTAAAAACGTACTAAAAAAAGGGAAACACAAATAGGGGGGCGGTGGTATTTAGCTCTATCCGCCTTCAACCCTAATGTAGAAAATAACCTCAGTAAAGGGGAGGATTGCATGTCTCTTACCTGCCGCGCGGTATCCCTCCTCTGAGTGTTCCCGGTCGCCGTGTTCCAGAGACGGACACGTGACCGGAAACAAAGTGGGGAGATATAGTCTCGCAAAGTGCTCCTCAGATCTAACGTCACCAACAGACCGCCATCTTGGTAGGGAAAATATTCGCTGTGAGCCAAAAGTACAGCGGAACATACAGCGCAAGGCGCCGATCAATTAGTATTCCTAATCGCTCTTAGGACAATGTGCATGTGGAGGGAAATCAAATCCCAGTCGTATTCCGTGGTGCTCAGGTTATGCCTCACAATAAGTATGTTTAATCGGTAATTATACTAAAGTTATGAATCTATGTAAATTCATTTGCCATACGTCTGGTACATGGCTGATATTAGGGAAAACAAAGCACCGTGAATTTGTCTGTGCTCTGGTTCAGCTTCTCGTTACGTGTATCCAATCTGTGCTTTTACGTCAAAAACAGACCGCCATCTTGGTAGTGAAAATATTCGTTGTGAGCCAAAAGTACAGCGGAACATAAAGCGCAAGGCGCCGATCAATTAGTATTCATAATCGCACTAAGGAAAAGCGCGTGTGGAGGGAAATCAAGTCCCAGTCGTATTCCGTGGTGCTCTGGTTAAGCCTCACGTTAAGTATATCCAATCTGTACTTATAGAGTTATGAATCTATGTGGATCCATTAGCCATACGTCTGATACGTGGCTGGTATTAAGGAAAACAAAGCCCAGTGAATTCGTCGGAGCTCTGGTTCAGCTTCTCGTTACGTGTATCTGATCGGCGTTTATGATAAATTTATGGATCTATGTAAACCCATTGAAAAGAAAAGTAAAGAGTACCTCGCTCGTCCAATGGAGTCAACTATTTACGAATTTATAATTGCTCTGAGTAAAAATAAAGAGTTGAGACCACTAATAAAAAATCAGTTAAAACTTAAATTTGAGCCAAGGGTTCCTAAAAAATGTGTATGGTGATCTAGAAAATGCTGTGACACTGTTTAGTAAAATGGAAACGAGCGAGGTACTCTTTACTTTTCTTTTCAATGGGTTTACATAGATCCATAAATTTATCATAAACGCCGATCAGATACACGTAACGAGAAGCTGAACCAGAGCTCCGACGAATTCACTGGGCTTTGTTTTCCTTAATACCAGCCACGTATCAGACGTATGGCTAATGGATCCACATAGATTCATAACTCTATAAGTACAGATTGGATATACTTAACGTGAGGCTTAACCAGAGCACCACGGAATACGACTGGGACTTGATTTCCCTCCACACGCGCTTTTCCTTAGTGCGATTATGAATACTAATTGATCGGCGCCTTGCGCTTTATGTTCCGCTGTACTCTTGGCTCACAACGAATATTTTCACTACCAAGATGGCGGTCTGTTTTTGACGTAAAAGCACAGATTGGATACACGTAACGAGAAGCTGAACCAGAGCACAGACGAATTCACGGTGCTTTGTTTTCCCTAATATCAGCCATGTACCAGACGTATGGCAAATGAATTTACATAGATTCATAACTTTAGTATAATTACCGATTAAACATACTTATTGTGAGGCATAACCTGAGCACCACGGAATACGACTGGGATTTGATTTCCCTCCACATGCACATTGTCCTAAGAGCGATTAGGAATACTAATTGATCGGCGCCTTGCGCTGTATGTTCCGCTGTACTTTTGGCTCACAGCGAATATTTTCCCTACCAAGATGGCGGTCTGTTGGTGACGTTAGATCTGAGGAGCACTTTGCGAGACTATATCTCCCCACTTTGTTTCCGGTCACGTGTCCGTCTCTGGAACACGGCGACCGGGAACACTCAGAGGAGGGATACCGCGCGGCAGGTAAGAGACATGCAATCCTCCCCTTTACTGAGGTTATTTTCTACATTAGGGTTGAAGGCGGATAGAGCTAAATACCACCGCCCCCCTATTTGTGTTTCCCTTTTTTTAGTACGTTTTTAAATCACGGAGGATTGCACCCAATTATCCTGATTACACTACAGACATTCGGATCCCCTCCCGGTATGGCTAAACACATACAGGTGTTTAGGTATGTACTCTTTAGTTTACCATTACGAGTTTTACTTGTGCCTTTCATGAACAGGAGTAACTGTTTCATTTTGGAAATTCTCTCTGATTATGGGATACTTTCTTGTTTTTCTCTTGTGCAGTCTCATTTCGGAATAAACGAGCAGCACTCTACAATCCAATACAGCTTGTGATTACCTAGACCTCTAACCCATTACCAGGGTGTTGACGCAATTTTCAGATTGACATACCCGTCATTCTTGATTTCAGGGTAAGCGATAGCTACCGCTGCTTCACTGCACCCTGTAGGCTTACTTATGTTCTCCCTTTTCTTAAAATCAATTTTATTTTTTCATTTACCTTTCATAATTCTAGAGATATCGCTCCACTTGCTCAAAATATTTCCCCATCAACGAAACGATACTTGGATTTTTATCAGGTAGGCCACTAGACATTAGAATTTTGGATTCATGCAGTCGCACAATAGTGTTCCTTCGTACGTGCACCTACCTTGGGTTTGAGCATGACATACTCACTGCATGCCAAATAGAATGGATCAAGCGACACTTCCTGGACCCTGAACCTTCACTGAACGCAGTTTCCACGTGAGCGTGAGACTAGTAACTTTATGATTGTGATTTCACACTAATAGTGAATAAACGAATGAAACACTATGGGTGGGTACTATTGCCACCCACGCACTTTACCACCACGAATAGTGTGCGAGTGTGGATGTGCACGGCACATGATCACGAAACGACCACCTAGGTACGTAAGGTCAGGTCACTTTCCACTATAGTGCACGTCTCTTTCACTGTGCAGCATACCAGATATACTACAGTGAGATGTATTATACATGTGTTTATTTTATTTCATCAGCCCTGAAGAGTCGTGTTGACTCCACTTCAACACGATGAAACACGTGTCGGCTGAATGAGGCTGATTGCGGATTCAAATAAACATCCCTTGAAAATAGAACACGAACACCAAGATCTGCTGTTTTCTGTTACTTGTTTTTTGATCACTTTTACCTTTATTGTCACACTGTTTTGTGGTTGCGAGAGCTTAGCCATTATAAGTTTACGAGAATCCCTGATTGTCATTGAACGGTTTTAGGGTTTTCCGTTCGCTCTGTACGCACCACGCATCTGAAACATTTCTCCTTACAGGTTGTAACGTTTACCCCAGGTAGAGCACCTTTGTCTGAAAATTCTCTCAACCCTATCTAGCTGTTTTTCTGCATCAGTTGGAGGGTTGGCAGAGGTCACAGAATTGCATATTTTAAGATGGAAACATTGTTGATCATCCAGGGTGGGACCTCCTTAACTGCTGGGGCTCCCAACCCCACCTCTCTCCCCCAATACTCCTGTGCTGAACCCTTTTTTTGCTATTAGGGTAGTTCAAGGGTACAGCTCCATAACATTATTTCCACATGGGGTATCCACACCAAATGTTTATCTTTTTTTCCAAAATCCTGGAAATTCTGAAGTTATCCAGGATTTCTCGATTCCCCTGGAGGGGACTGAGCAAATGGCCAAAATATAGCTTCATTTTGAGTTTGTACGAAAAAATAGGAAAAAAGAGCTTCGTACAAGTGTCCATTTTTTTCCTGTAAATGGCATCAAAGAAAGGGGTGGAAAAGCACAAGCCCTTGCCCAAGGGACTGCTCCTCCAAAGTTCATGGTGTCTAGTCAGTGGATACTCATGCTTGAAGTTCGATCTCCTGTAGCAATCCCCAAGTAGTGATCCCTTTTCCAAAGATACCTTTCCCAAAGCAATCAGTGTTTGGGAAGCTGAGATATGTCTCCCGAGCACTGATGCAGTGAAAGTAAAATGAGTCATTGGTTCATTTTACTTTCACTTTACTGTAATGACGTCATTGCACCCTGCTCACTAATCAGCATCAGATTAAAGAAAGAAATATTCAAGCTGCTCAGGAAGCTCTACCTGAGCTTGCCGAAGTAAAGGTTACATTTGTACTTAAGAGGGTAACACTAAGTGGCACATTTACTAATATTTTACACAACAAAATGCAGCAAGACAGCTTGCTACACTGCATCAAAAGGAGAAGGCAGAAATGTGCCATATCTACTAATGAAATGAAAGAAAGAAATGAAAGAGACATTTATAAAGCGCATGGCTACCCGTAGGCCTCCCAGCGCTAAGAAGAGAGCGTACAGGTAAGAACTAATTATCTGGCTGGGAATAGATGAGTCTTCAACATTTTTCAGAAAGAAAGATGATCTTTCGTCAACCGAATATGTTCCGGAAGGTCATTCCATTTCTTGGAGGCAACATAAGAAAAACGTCGTCCTCCACTTCTGGCCCTCTTGATTTTTGGTACTAAGGCCATGCGTTTATTTTCAGACCGGAGAACTCTTTTAGGACAATATGGGGAGACCATCTGATGAAGTATTGGGGGACCATTGGAGGTTAGAATCTTGTGCGTAATGCACAAGACATTCGCATTCCTGCTCTCCCTCTGTGCTTATGCATTTTTGTCAGGCAAGTGCTAATGTAGGCACCCTTGCACCATGGCACAAGGATGTCTGCGTTACAGACAGGATAGTTTTTGTGCAGGAAGAGACATATTCTTTCACAAACACAATCTTCTGAGGCTTATTCCTCTGTTGATGTGTGCTCCAGAATGATGCACACTTAGGGTAAAAAAGGAGTAATAAACATATTTCAACTTGGTATGCCTCCCCAGCGAAGGCATACAATCTTGACATATTCCCAGGTTTCCTAGTGTCAGTAAATCTGGGAATGTGCCAAAATCCATTTTTTTTTTTTGAATTTTTTTTTTTTATTGAACATAGCAATGGTTAATCAGTGGTACAATGCATCTTTACAGTTTTAAATAAATAAATAAAGAAGAAAGACATCTATATACAGATATATATCAGACATGAGAATTAGGAAAAGGGGAAGAGATTCATCGAGCACAGCAAAAAGGGAATACAGATAACGATTTAATCTAGAAGGGACTGTGCAAAATCCGCAATTTATAAAGTGACGTTGTAAAAAAGTGCAAAAGCCTACAATAAAGTGCTACTGCATGTGCAAAAAACTATGATACAGCGATATCCAAAAAAAGTGCAAGTGCTTTTAATTGTACTAACCCTTTCTTTATCTTTATTCTTCCTTTGCTGCTCATCCCTCCTTCAGTTGAACCAAATCCCCAAAATATTTCCAATTCCTTTCAAATCTCTTAATAGAACCTACTCTGCCCGCATATGCTTTTTCAAAAAGACAGGTTCTCCTCATCTTATTGAACCATTTTATAAGTGATGGAATTTCCCTTGATTTCCAGTTTTGTAATATTAAAGAGCGGGCAATCGCACATGATATAAATATAAATACCTCCTCCGATTTGTTGATATTGCTTCTATCCTTGCTTATTCCAAACAAGACTACTTCTACCGTTGGCGGAAATGGTTTTCCAATGGCCAATTCAATTTGCGCGAATATCTCTTTCCAGAATGGCTCCAATATCGGGCAGGCAAAAAAAATATGATACCATCCCCCCTGGCCATGTGCTAAACATCTAAAACACTTATTTTCTGTTCCAGGAAACATTTTTTCCAAAGCCTCTGGCGTATAATAGGCTAGCCAACGAGACAGAAAGGCCATCCTCTTATAGTTGGCAGCACGCAAGGATTTGTTTCCCAGTAAACAGAGAGCCTCCCAATCTTTGAAGGAAAAAAAGCACTGGGTCGAGAGACTTACTTTGTTCAGATGTTTAACAATGAGTGGGGATTGGCCAGAGCCATGGAGCAATTTATACCACTGCCCTATCCCGCTGCTCTTCCTACCATAAAGGTTGTTTAGTAAATTATCAGGGGTATTCAACAAGCCACTTCCTTCCTTTTTAATAAAATGAGTGATCTGAAGATATTCAAAAAAGGACAGTCGCCTTAAAATGTTGGATCTAGTTATCGCCTCTTGCCAACTAATAACCCTATTTTGGACTAGCAAGTCTCTCAATTCCCGAAACCCACACAATTCCCATTTTTTAATCTTCGAGAAACTTAACGGAAGTCCTATTTTACTACATTCAAACAAACTTAGATATTGGGAACCATCCGAACCATGTTTTTTAAAAAGCAGCAATAAGCGCGTAGTGTATTCTTTCAGCGTCTTATACCTCGATTTTTTGGGGAGTTTTGCGGTCTTTAAAAAAATAGGGATTTGAGACCCTGCTTCTTGGATCATCTTCTCCAAAAAGAAATTGTCTCTTGTCTGATACATCCTTAAAAGACCTGCCACTATATCGAAGAATGCAGCTTCATAGTATGTTTTTAAGTGGGGTAGCGCTAGCCCTCCTTGATCTATTGTGAGTTGCACCACCGGGAGTTTAACTCTAGGAGTTTTATTACCCCAAATAAATCCTCTTAACATTGTTTCTAATTCTTTAAAGAAAGACACATTAATTTTTAACGGTACATTAGTAAACAAAAATATAAGTAGAGGCAGAACTGACATTTTAACCATTGACACCCTACCAATCACTGTCAGGGGTAACAAGAGCCATTTATCTAACATATGCTTGATTTTATTTTTCATTCTTATGTAGTTTAGTTCTAGAAGCTTATCATACTCTGCAGTTACAAAAATACCCAGATATCTTATTGGGTCTCTTTTTGCAGCTTGAGCTTGCAAGAAATTAGGGAGAAATCCTGTATCTGTATTTAAAGCAAGAAGTTCAGTTTTTTTAGCATTTATCTTATATCCCCCTATCTTTTCATAAGCTTTAAACTCTTTCAATAAGTTCTCAACCACCCCCTTTTCAGGAGCAAGATAAAGAATAATGTCGTCAGCAAAAAGTTTTAGTTTAGACATGCCGAGGATGGGGGGTGTAATAGCTACATTATCCCTAATCCTTGCCACCAAGGGCTCAATGAAAAAAGTAAAAAGCAGGGGAGATAAAGGGCAGCCTTGCCTAGTGCCCCTGGTTACATTAATCCTGCCGGCCTGTTGTGCATTAATTATTACCTGAGCAGAGGCTCCAGAATATATATTATGTAACATCTTAATTATCTGAACCGGGAATCCAAATTGTCCAAGGGAATAAAATAGGGCGTCCCAATTTACCAAGTCGAATGCCTTTTCGGCATCAACCATTAAAATACAAGCTGGCAGCGAATTGGTGTTCAGATAGTCCAAGGCCTGAATTAGGTATTCCGTATTTGTGGCCATATAACGTCCTGCAATAAACCCGGTCTGGTCATGATGGATTACTTCCTGAGCTGCCAGAACAAATCTTTCTGCCCATATTTTCATAAGTATTTTGTAATCAGAGTTGAAGAGGCTAATTGGCCTGTATGAATTTACATCATCCTTTTTTTTTATCTTTTTTTAAAAAGCATATAATTGTCGATTCTTTGAAAGCCCCAGGAACCGAACCTCCTAATTTTATATGGTTAAATAATTTTAATAGAGGTTGTTCTAATTCAGCAAGAAATACTTTGTAGAACTCTATAGGGTACCCATCCTGACCACAAGCCTTTCCCCCAGAGGTCGCCTTGATACTTGTACGAATTTCTAATACAGTTAATTCCCTATCTATTTGTATCTTCCGGGATTCCGAGATTTTAGGAATCTCTAAATTCGCAAAATATTCGTGAATCTTTTCTTCCTCTACCTGGTAGTTTGTGGAATAGATTCTCTCAAAGTGATCTAGGAAAATCCCAGAGATCTTCTCATTTTCCACCACTTCGATCCCACTCAGAGGATCCTGGATTTTAAGTATATGGGAAGATTCCTGTTTTTTTTTTGCAGAGTTGGCTAGTAATTTCCCAACCATCTGACTATCTTCATAGATTCTTTGCTGGAAAGTTTTTGAGTTATTTATTTCTTCGAGAGTAAAAAAATCCCTTAAACATGCTTTAGCTTGCTCCAAGTGGTTTGGTTGAGACTGGAGCTGTAATAAATACTGCTCCTCGACAGTAGATTGTAATTTAGCTATTTTTAGTTTCCTTTCCTTCGCCTGAGCACTTGTGAACGCGATTATCTTACCCCGTGCTGCTGCTTTAAACCCACCCCAAACTGAGAAGGGTTCAGCTGAGTCTTGATTTATTTCGAAATATTCCACAATCCATGATCTAAATCCAGATACCCAGGTTTGGTCCTGAAGCAAAGTGCGATCTAACTGCCATCTTGGGCGCACCCTATCGGTCCCTCCCAAAACAAGATCCAGTTCAATTCTGCCATGGTCGGAGAAAGGATTGCATCCAATTAGATTATTTGAGATCTGCCAAAATCCAAGCATGGATACATGGGAACCCCCATGCTCCAGCCATGGAACACAATCCAAGAGCAGGGAAAGGCAAGGCAGAGACGTGTACTGCCTTTAATTGCTACAGAATTACTATGCCATTGCAAAGCCACTCAAGTTGGCTCTGTTTGGCATAGTAAATCTTACTTAGGGGTTTGCATTAAACTTACATCATCTTTGGTGATTCAAGGGGAACTCAAGCTCTTAATAAATCTGGCCCAAAGGTTACTAGTGGTGTGCATGCACAGTCAGTGGTTTTAGCCATGCTGTGTCAGGCCAATGCCTTTGCCACTGGTCTGTTTCCCTGCCATCTGTGGCCTCCCTAAACATGCAGTGCACAGATCAGATCAATCCCATTTACAACATGAAGTTTCCCAGGCCTCAGGGAAACCTCCACAGTAGGACAATGAGATTTATTGACAATGGACAAAAGTATCAATTTAACATAAGCAGCTTGAAAACAATTGTGAACAGCTATTTATCTGCTCTGATCATATTTTTTTTTTTATTAGCAGCTAACGGTAGGACGGCTTCATTATGTTACAAACTCTTGGAAAAAGGCAGCATAAAAATGTTTTAATTTCTTAATTTACTGCCTGTTGACACGATTTAGCTCCAAACCCCTTTTGTCTTTTCACCCTCCTATATTTCCTGTCTTCATTTAAATCCAGCTTTAAAATGTCGATTTTTGTTTTATGAAACATGGTGGTACGTCCACCCTTTTATGATTTTAATGAAATCAAATAAAAGTATTTTTTGATTTGATTTGATATTGTCAATGGTTCCATTGGTATTTGCTGAAAATTGCAAACATTTACTCTTGTAACTCACAAATTGGGAACTATGGACTGACAGAATGGAAGTGGATACTTATGCAGAGTCTAAAGGAGCTGTTCATAGCAGGTTGTCCATGATCGTCAGTAAATCACCATTATCTATGCCTTAATTTCACAAAATATGCTTTCAAAGAAATGAGCAAACACAAGTATGATTGTAAAAGACGTTCTAGCTTACTTTATTGATGATAAACAAACTCTCACTGTTTAGTGCTAGTAAAATTCTTCCAGTGGTAAATACAGTTGCTACAGAGATTATTGTATAATCTACTTTAACACTTTCTTTTTGTCTTCATAGCACCATCAGTTCCAGGATTGCTTTGCGTCTTACGGAAGGTGAAATGTCTTTGTACTGTTCTGTCTCGAAGGTAAAATTATATCAGTTTTCCTCTGACACTGAATTGGTATAATCATTCAACGTGAAGCCCATCATGCCAACTTATATATTCTTCTCAAATCTTTTTAAAGTTTTTGGGATCACACTCCATATCAATTTTCTAACATAGTTAATTAAGCTGGACCATTCCAATACCAATGGAGCATTGGGTAACACCCAATTTTTGCACAATGTTGCTTCTAGCTAAAAGGATTAAGTAGAAAAGGAGTCTCTTCTACGAAAATGTAAAACTCCTTTTTGACGATACATCATCGCTCCACAAAATTTTGTCCATTTCGGGCAATTTATAAACATTCTGGTCCAGTCTTGTGATGTGTACTTTTTAAGATCTCTCTGGTCCAAATAAAGGTATATAGGATGATGATGATGATGATGATGATAATAAACATATACACAATGTTTGATCCAGGTAAGTCACATAATGAGGTAAGCTGGGGCTATATAAAGTGGGAGACATTTCCTTCTGTTGTTTATCATATTGTGTCCGAGTTGATAAGGTGTGCCCCTCCTCACGAGTCACCCCAAGCATTAATTCCAGCCGCCCTCAACGGAGAGCTTAACTTAACTTTAAAGCATGTGGGTGTGTTTGCTGGGGCTACATGCATATAACAGTCAATGCCTACCATTCTTCTTAGGTTGAGCCACAGATTTAAAGTGGCTCTCAGAACTTTCAAACTGACTGACTGTTGGACCTGGCCCTCTAAGCAGGGTGTCCCCAAAGCTTTTGCCTTTACCCTCCACTTTTTTGCTGAATTCGTTTTTGTTGGCCTTAGGACTCTGTGTACTTTACCACTGCTACCAGTGCTAAAGTGCTTGAGTTCTCTCCATTAAATACAGTTTCATTGACTTATATCCAGTTGGCATATTTTAATGAACTCGTAAGCCCCTTGTAGTATGGTATATCATATACCAAGGGCCTTTTTAAATGAAATGCTACCAGTGAGCCTTCAACACTTATTGTGCTACCCACTTAAGTAACATCTTAAAACATGCCCCAGGCCTGCCACTGCAAACTGAGTGCAGTTTTAAACTACCATGTCAACTTGGTATAGAAATCCCCTTGCTAAACCTTAAAGTCCTTTTTTATTACACATATGTCACCCCTGGGAGGCCTACCCCTTCCATAGGATAACATTGAGGCTTCATAATTTCATTTAATAAGCTGCAATTTCCAATTGGGAGCTAGTAGTTATGCCATGATTGGTGTTTCTATGAAATTGTAATGATAAACCCTATTTAATGTTAAAGTTGGCTTTTTGATCACAATTTTAAAAATGCTTCTTTACGAGAGTTACAAGAAGAACATTTGACAGAAGGAATGCTGAAACAATGTCAAACAGTCATCCCTAGTTCAGAGATCTGTTTCTAAATCCATCTTTTTTTGCTTATAATGCCGTACCAGAGTACACCCGGCCATAGGCAAGTCAGTCTTGACCCTGCTCCCCATGGGAACAATAGCCCAAACTGCCAAGCAAGGTCATCCCAGGACCAGAAACAAGCATCCTGGGACCGGCTTCAGGGTATCACCCCTCATCAGCTTGACTCTGGTGGCATGGTGAGCATGGGACCCACGTCTGGGCACACCCTTCCCACTTAGGGCTACAAATATAAAAAGAACAATTGATAGATGCAAGCAAGCATGGATACATGGGAACCCCCATGCTCCAGCCATGGAACACCATCCAAGAGCAGGGAAAGGCAAGGCAGAGACGTGTACTGCCTTTAATTGCTACAGAATTACTATGCCATTGCAAAGCCACTCAAGTTGGCTCTGTTTGGCATAGTAAATCTTACTTAGGGGTTTGCATTAAACTTACATCATCTTTGGTGATTCAAGGGGAACTCAAGCTCTTAATAAATCTGGCCCAAAGGTTACTAGTGGTGTGCATGCACAGTCAGTGGTTTTAGCCATGCTGTGTCAGGCCAATGCCTTTGCCACTGGTCTGTTTCCCTGCCATCTGTGGCCTCCCTAAACATGCAGTGCACAGATCAGATCAATCCCATTTACAACATGAAGTTTCCCAGGCCTCAGGGAAACCTCCACAGTAGGACAATGAGATTTATTGACAATGGACAAAAGTATCAATTTAACATAAGCAGCTTGAAAACAATTGTAAACAGCTATTTATCTGCTCTGATCATATTTTTTTTTTTTATTAGCAGCTAACGGTAGGACGGCTTCATTATGTTACAAACTCTTGGAAAAAGGCAGCATAAAAATGTTTAAATTTCTTAATTTACTGCCTGTTGACACGATTTAGCTCCAAACCCCTTTTGTCTTTTCACCCTCCTATATTTCCTGTCTTCATTTAAATCCAGCTTTAAAATGTCGATTTTTGTTTTATGAAACATGGTGGTACGTCCACCCTTTTATGATTTTAATGAAATCAAATAAAAGTATTTTTTGATTTGATTTGATATTGTCAATGGTTCCATTGGTATTTGCTGAAAATTGCAAACATTTACTCTTGTAACTCACAAATTGGGAACTATGGACTGACAGAATGGAAGTGGATACTTATGCAGAGTCTAAAGGAGCTGTTCATAGCAGGTTGTCCATGATCGTCAGTAAATCACCATTATCTATGCCTTAATTTCACAAAATATGCTTTCAAAGAAATGAGCAAACACAAGTATGATTGTAAAAGACGTTCTAGCTTACTTTATTGATGATAAACAAACTCTCACTGTTTAGTGCTAGTAAAATTCTTCCAGTGGTAAATACAGTTGCTACAGAGATTATTGTATAATCTACTTTAACACTTTCTTTTTGTCTTCATAGCACCATCAGTTCCAGGATTGCTTTGCGTCTTACGGAAGGTGAAATGTCTTTGTACTGTTCTGTCTCGAAGGTAAAATTATATCAGTTTTCCTCTGACACTGAATTGGTATAATCATTCAACGTGAAGCCCATCATGCCAACTTATATATTCTTCTCAAATCTTTTTAAAGTTTTTGGGATCACACTCCATATCAATTTTCTAACATAGTTAATTAAGCTGGACCATTCCAATACCAATGGAGCATTGGGTAACACCCAATTTTTGCACAATGTTGCTTCTAGCTAAAAGGATTAAGTAGAAAAGGAGTCTCTTCTACGAAAATGTAAAACTCCTTTTTGACGATACATCATCGCTCCACAAAATTTTGTCCATTTCGGGCAATTTATAAACATTCTGGTCCAGTCTTGTGATGTGTACTTTTTAAGATCTCTCTGGTCCAAATAAAGGTATATAGGATGATGATGATGATGATGATGATAATAAACATATACACAATGTTTGATCCAGGTAAGTCACATAATGAGGTAAGCTGGGGCTATATAAAGTGGGAGACATTTCCTTCTGTTGTTTATCATATTGTGTCCGAGTTGATAAGGTGTGCCCCTCCTCACGAGTCACCCCAAGCATTAATTCCAGCCGCCCTCAACGGAGAGCTTAACTTAACTTTAAAGCATGTGGGTGTGTTTGCTGGGGCTACATGCATATAACAGTCAATGCCTACCATTCTTCTTAGGTTGAGCCACAGATTTAAAGTGGCTCTCAGAACTTTCAAACTGACTGACTGTTGGACCTGGCCCTCTAAGCAGGGTGTCCCCAAAGCTTTTGCCTTTACCCTCCACTTTTTTGCTGAATTCGTTTTTGTTGGCCTTAGGACTCTGTGTACTTTACCACTGCTACCAGTGCTAAAGTGCTTGAGTTCTCTCCATTAAATACAGTTTCATTGACTTATATCCAGTTGGCATATTTTAATGAACTCGTAAGCCCCTTGTAGTATGGTATATCATATACCAAGGGCCTTTTTAAATGAAATGCTACCAGTGAGCCTTCAACACTTATTGTGCTACCCACTTAAGTAACATCTTAAAACATGCCCCAGGCCTGCCACTGCAAACTGAGTGCAGTTTTAAACTACCATGTCAACTTGGTATAGAAATCCCCTTGCTAAACCTTAAAGTCCTTTTTTATTACACATATGTCACCCCTGGGAGGCCTACCCCTTCCATAGGATAACATTGAGGCTTCATAATTTCATTTAATAAGCTGCAATTTCCAATTGGGAGCTAGTAGTTATGTCATGATTGGTGTTTCTATGAAATTGTAATGATAAACCCTATTTAATGTTAAAGTTGGCTTTTTGATCACAATTTTAAAAATGCTTCTTTACGAGAGTTACAAGAAGAACATTTGACAGAAGGAATGCTGAAACAATGTCAAACAGTCATCCCTAGTTCAGAGATCTGTTTCTAAATCCATCTTTTTTTGCTTATAATGCCGTACCAGAGTACACCCGGCCATAGGCAAGTCAGTCTTGACCCTGCTCCCCATGGGAACAATAGCCCAAACTGCCAAGCAAGGTCATCCCAGGACCAGAAACAAGCATCCTGGGACCGGCTTCAGGGTATCACCCCTCATCAGCTTGACTCTGGTGGCATGGTGAGCATGGGACCCACGTCTGGGCACACCCTTCCCACTTAGGGCTACAAATATAAAAAGAACAATTGATAGATGCAAAAGAATGATGGATTAATCCCAGATTTTGTGACTGGGTGAATGCTTGCATAGTTCACCATTCCGTCCATCTTTTGTTCCTTTTACTCCTTTAGAAAGTTGCTATTTTTCTCCCCTTGGCCCTTTTTTTGCCTGTCCTAGATCACATGACTCGGTGTAACTGACAGTTAGATTTTGTGAATTCCTCAATAACACAATAAGGGGAGTAAGTGTGCCTGAACCGACTATCTGCTGGCAATATGGGGGGGTCAGAGCTAGGCACAGCTCCATTTGCAACTGAATAGCTTGTGCTTTGCCTTCACACAAAGGGCTAAACAACCTCATATTGTATCTGCATCTAGCTTGCAGTCAGGGCAGTGGAATCAGGAAATTCCATGCACTTCAAAGCCACTGTCTAGAAGCTTCTCCCACCTTTCATAATCAAGGCACCTGGGTATAAAATAAGATCTAAGACACCAACTCTTCAGTACACTTCTGGACCTGTGGATACTCCACAAGGAAGAAGGACTACTGTGCTCCTGGAGGGAATATCACTGTGCTGGACTGCTGCTCTACAAGACCATCGACCTGCTGGATTGTTTCCCTGTTTGTCCTGCTGCTCTGTTACCTTCTGACTGAGAATAAGGACTGGATCTGTAACTGTCCCACGACCTCCAGAGTGAGTCACAAGGGCTAGTTTGTAGGCCTCCTGTTCAAAGCAACAGGAACACAAAAGGCTGCCCCAATCATGAGCAAACAACTGGACTCAGCCTAAATTAGTCATGATCTGCAAGTGGCGCCCTGCCAGTCATGGACCCTTGGAAGTGATGCTAAAGGTGTCCAGATAGCCAAAATCCAAAAGTGCGGACTTAGAAAATGTTTAGCTAAAAACTGCTCTGAGACCCAAGAGGAGACTTGGACCAACCTGCTTGCCTATCCACCAAAGGTGCATTGCCAGTCAAATTGACTTTGCAGCTTCTCCCGACACGTTTTTCTCTGCAGCAGCAAATCCATTTTGTGGTCATTCACCAAAGGTGTATCCAATCTCCTGGAACTGTCCTTCGCTGTCCTTCGCTACAGCCCTCTGCCTTGTCACGGAGGAGATTTTTGACTTTCATTTTCAATGTCTAAGTCAGAAAGAAGAAATCGTCACTGCCGCTTTGACGCAAGGCTATCGGGCAAAGGCAGTCCCTCATCTGACACCTCCTACAGCCTCCTACAGCCTTGAACTGCTGAACTTAACCTTCTCAGAACATTTTCCCAACAATTTTTCCAAATCCAAAGGTAAGCACTGACCGGGAGCAATCTACTGCTTGTATCCAAACGTCACTTCATCGCGGTCTGTCATATTTTTTACTTTGATCCAGTCTCAAGCGACTGGATGTCCGCAGTTGGCGCTTTGATCTTTTATATGCTAGTTTTTACTGAAAACATAAGAACATTCATAACTCTAGTTCTAATTATTTGATGTTTGTCGTTTTGGTGTCAAATACGTTTATAAAACGTACTCTGTTTGTTTTAATTGGATTGAGATTTTTCTTGTATTGTGTTTTAACTTTATTACTGTTTGTGTCCTGCATAAGTACGTCACATATTGCCTCTAAGTTAAACCTGCCTGCTTTTTTGCCTGGCTGCCCAGGTTAAGGCACAGGTTAATTTAATGATTTTTTTTTGGTTCCCCCTGCAAGGGATTGTGGCTTTTGTTTGACCAGGTCTCATGCCCAGTCAACCAACAATCCAAATTCTAACACTGACTTTCAAAAAAACCTTGGGCTCCAAACCTATAATAAAATATCTCTTGTCCTAGGTTCCTCAGCATTACAGTAAATATTTTCCCACTAAGTGAGTAATAAGGATAAGTCATTAGCATTCAGCTGATTTTAAATTGAATAGCATGACAATAAAGTTGGAGGTCTGGTAATGCCAGACCCCCCTCTTTCCTAACTTCCTTTTGAGCTTCTTCTAAGCCTCACATGAACATTTTGATGTTCAGACAAAGCTACTTATATTACCCTGGAATGTTTAGGTACGATCATTTGAGAAAGTATGGAATTAAATTGAAAAGATAATTTAGGATTGATCAGCTTTTTAATCAGATTCGTCATGCCATAGTTCATCTAAATCTTGTATGAATATAACCCCTCGATATCTTGTCTCCTTGTTCTACTTCTGATAGGATACATTAAGTTCCACATGATTAGCTCTTTTTTCTTTATTGATCTGCTAGCCCCAAGACAAGCATCCGGTCGCCTCAAGAGTAATCATCTCTACTCTTGGTTTTAAACAATGTCTCAATGAATCATTATTTTGGCCTGGATAGTGTCTCCTCGGCTGACAGCCTACAACCTCAGAAGTCAGAAGCATTAATTACAATTCTGAGGTAAAGTTGAAGGATGGTGCTTTCTAGTCCTAATGAGACCCTTATGATTACCTGAATGGGACAAAACTCTGACATATTCATAGGAGCTGTCCAAAGTGGAATTCATATGACCAAGTACTAATGTACATATTCTACTTGATATTGTATTTAAATGAAGAGACCCCTTACTGTACATATGTGTACGCGGCTGTTGTATTTCTGAGCCTGCAGTCTGAAAGGCCTTGATGAATTTTTTGCATGAATAAAATTGAAGTTAAAACAGGTTGGCACCAATGAAATATACCTGTGCCTAAATTAGACCCATAGACCCGTTGTTCTATTTCTCTTATTTGCTACCCAGGTTCCACATTTTGGACTTATAGGGTTGGTCCTGTATCCAGTACGGCATCCAGTCACAGTGAGCTACAATTGTGACCTATCTCATGAATATTAATAAGGTAGATCATTTGTATAAATGAAAACTGTCAGAGGCTAGAAAATGTTAACATGATGGACAGCTCCAAATGTCCGGCTTTATTCTGGCAATGCATGGAAACGACAGAATGCTGAACTGCACACTGAGCAACCTAATGCACATCAATGCAAGCTTGAGTAACATAAACTGGGTCAGAGGGACAAGCAGCCTGCACAGATACAAGGAATGGTATCTTCATATTTGTGCTTAATTGTGCCTACAAACATCAATAGATCAAGTCTAGACCCAATGATACTGTGAATGTTCGTTTGCAAAGGCTGTATCCAGACTTGTGTGCTGTGCTTGCTGTCCCATAGTTTTCTGGTTGTCCCTCATTGATGAGGCCCATTAAGACCATTTGGGTCTGCTTCTTTTCCCATTCAGAGGGAACACCACTTAGAAGTTTGAGCTGGGCTTTTCCAATTGGCAAAATGTTATTTTGTCTGTAGTAGGACCCTGCCTGTAAAGATACTGTAAGCAATGAAAGAAGATAGACTGGAATGAGGTCCACCATAATTGTAGGTGGATGAGATTAATTGAACATTCAATTAATCATTTATATTTTTCACAGTGGTTGGGAATGTGGTCACTGCTGTAGCCACTGTGTTATTGACAGCTATTGTTTCAGTTGTAGTCCTTGCTGTAGAGGCAGCTATTATGGTTATAACTGGTCAAACCTGTTGTCCCTGCCTTGCTGGTAGCTATGGTCACTGCTGTGATGCCTGTTGTTTCCCTGCTGTCTTTGCTTTTGAGACAGGTGTGGTTGCTTCTGTCATGACTAAGGTTGTTGCTACTCTTGCCCTTGCTCTGCTGACAAAAGTGGTTGCTGGCGTGGTCCTTGTTTAGTTTATAATTGATGTTGCTGCTGTGGTCCATGTTCTTGTGGAAGCTGTTGCTGCAGCTGTGGTCGCTGCTGTGCTGATAGCTGCTGCAATCTCTATTGCTGTCCCCATTGTGGTGGCAGCTGTAGAGTTTGATGTGGTTATAGCTGTGGCTTCTGTTATTTTCCCTGTTGTGATAGCATCTTCGGTCTCGACTATAGTTCCTGCTGTGGTTACAGCTATGGAAAAAGATGCTATCACAGCTATGGTCCATGCTCTGCCTCTGTTTACTACTGCTGTTCTAGCTGTTTAGTTGTGGGCACAGATATAGTGATACTAGTGGAACTCCTTCGATTGCTGTAATTCCTGCTATGGTATAAACTAGTGTTACTGCTGTCGGTCCTTCCAAAGTTGCATGTGTTGTCTCTGTTGCTGCCCCTGCTGTGGTGGAAGCTGTAGTGGCAGCTGTAAGTGCTGCTCTAGTGGCTGTTGGGGCCACTACTGTAGTCCCCACTGTGGTTACCTCTATGGTTCCTCCTAAGGGCTGCTATTGTTGCAGCTATGGTCTCTTTGTGGTGTCTGGAGCTATTACAGCTGTGGTTATTGCTGTGCTGGAAGCTTTGTTGCTGATGTGGGGATGGAATGAGAAGTTTCCAAACCCCTCTCCAAGTATTTCTTTTTTGTAAAGCACATAACTTTCTGTCAGACAGACAAAGCACTCCAGCGTGAGATTAGATGCGCCTGTTATCTTTCCATTCATTTTCTAGGACAAGAAGTCTCCTTATTTTTCTATATAGTTTCATTATGGCATCAACTCTAAAGATTATATTTTGAACTCCTTTTTATTTATGCCACAAAGAATGTACAGCCCACATTTGTATGCATATTAAATACACTAATATTGTTATAAAACACATCCACTTTCAATGATCTAAAAGTGTAGCTTTCCAGACTAAGTTTACATACAAACTTACTGTGTTTCAGATGACATTTCCTCTGCAATATATCTCCTTTCCTCATCCAGCAGCAAAGATAAAGAGATCGTCTGTCTCCTTCACTTTTTCTTGCAAAGTTTAGACATTTTCAGACACTTTATTCAATTCCTCCATGGCAGCAAAGAAATCATTGACTTACTGAGCTGCTGTTTTGTGATAAAGGTCAGCAAAGATCTGTCTCTCCTATCTTTCAGATAGATAACTGAGAAGCACTGCACTAGTGTTTTTCAGTTTCTAATCACAAGCTCACAGCTTGCAGGCATGGACATCAATTCACTGAAATGCAATGGGTAGCTGAAGTAACATCACACATCCGTTGACGTCCACTCTCACTCACACACACGCATATTGTACATGCACACACATCCACATATATATACTCTCTCATACAAAAACAGAATCTCACCCGCAAGCATGCACACAACACACATTTAAAAGCATTTTTTACTTACTTCATCTGCCATGGAAGGGCATATTCTAGCTTTTTGTACTCAATTTTTAATACACTATCAGTGAATACAATATTTTATTTATTTACTATTAGTGTATTAAACAGTTAACAGAAAATATTCAGTGTGAAGAACTAGCTGTCCCTGTGTTCCTGACACTGAATGTGTCACATCTGCAAAGGCAGAGCTAGGGGTTGCCAAGCGCTAGCTTGGGATCGCAGCTGCGAGGCCTAAATGACGTCCATGCTTGAAGGGTTCCCAAACATTTTACAGCGGTCATTCGGAATTGTGCAAATGTATCTTTTTCACTATCATGAAAAATCTGATGGATATAGGAAATATTTCAGTTAATTTGCGTGCAAGATGCTCTGCACATTTGTTATAAGTGTTTTTGCAACTAATATAATTGTCCAATTATGGTTACAGGCTTTGTTATGGTGGTATTATTCTGCGCAATTGATTATCAGTCATTTGTCCAGATTTTCGGCCTCATTTACAAAATGTGTCATAGGGACTGTAATATAGTTGACAGTCTAGTAGCTGGGATGGGCGGAGCTAGATGGGCTGAGGGGAAGAGGAGGAGTGAGAACAGGATGAGGGCAGTTAGAGTAGGGACAGGGTCGAGACAAGTTATATACAATAAAGCTCCTAAAATATAAGAACCTGTGTCTGTGGTTCCTTGTAGCAGGATGCTACAACTGGCGACGAGGGTGGGATGAGCAAGCCCACTGCATGCAGAACCCCAAGAAGACACCCTGTCCCAGGTAACGTCCAGAAAAACGCTGCCGAGTACAGTAAGCTGCTGCCCGAGAAAAGAAGTCAGCAGCAGGTGACCCTGCCCCTCCAGAGACCGTGAGGAGCCCAGAGGGAGCCATTACCACGAGCGTTTGAGCGCTGAAACGTTCGGAAAAGAAGAAGCCTTTCTCGACGAAAACGCGAGTCCCGCCCGATGCGTGAGCTTTGGCACGCTATCGGCGCTGAAGAGCGGGAGCCCAAAAAGTGAGTTGGGAGCCTACCCCAACCTCACCTGATGACTGCTATGGCCAAACAAGTGTGAATCCAGGTGGGGACTGCCCCACGAAGGTCTGTTGCCAAGCGCTGCTGAGCGCGGCAAAATTGGAGCCGAGTGAATCCCGACGTCGGAAAACCTCACTCCGGATGCGTGGGTTTTGGCATGCCCCGCCGAAGGACCCTGCAAAGTAAGGCGGGAGCCCACCCCATCCTCACCTGACTGTGGCATTGACCAGAGGGAGCAAAATCCGGAGTGTGCTGACCCTGAAAACGACTGCCGGTGAATCCTGTGTGAAGAAAGGGGGTCGAATGAAGAGAGAGAAAGTAGTGCCTGCAGATAACCACGGCAGCCATCTTTGAGTCGGGCTACTCTCGGGACACCATCCCTGTGCGAACTGTAGGCGGCCATTTTGAAGTCAGGCAAGAGGCAATAAGCAAGCATTGGTTGAAGCAGATAAACAAGCATTGGCGAATGGAGATAAACAAGCACTGGCAAGAACAAATAAACAAACATTGGTATATGCAAATAAAACAAGCATTAGCGAAGACCAAACAAACATTGGCAAAGACAAGCAAGCAAGCATTGGTACATGCAAATAAACAAGCATTGGTACATGCAAATAAACAAACATTGGTGTATGCAAATAAAACAAGCATTGGCAAAGACCCAAACAAACATTGGCAAAGACAAGCAAGCAAGCATTGATACATGCAAATAAACAAGCATTGGTACATGCAAAGAAACAAACATTGGCATATGCAAATGAAACAAGCATTGGCGAAGACCAAACAAATATCGGCAAAGACAAGCAAGCAAGCATTGATACATGCAAATAAATAGGCATTGGTAAGGCAAATAAATAAGCGTGAACAACAACAAACAAGTCTTGGCAACCAAAACAGACAAGCACGAGCAACCACAAGAGTGACTTAACAAACATGCATTGACAAAAACAAATGTCAGCACGGGTGGAAACGCGAACATTGAGAAATGCAAGCGAATGCGCAGTGGCGAATGTAATGAAGTAACACGTGACTGTAAAATAAAAGAAGCACGAGCGAACACCAGGACCAAGCAAAGACAACAGCACAATGGAACAAGCATAAGCAAATGCAAGAGACAGATAAAGACGACGCTGAGCACAAACCGAAGAGCGCCGAAGGGAGAAGAGCTGCTGGGCAGAACTGCCGAAGACACAGAGGAGGGCAGTCCTACAGAGGACCCCGGAGAAAGTAGAACCATCCAAGTTCATTCACCGGCGCATACTGTGATGGTTACAAAGACTGTCAATTTCTAAGCAAACGACCAGACCAAAGACCTGGACCAGAAATCTCCCTCTCTCATGGCGGGAAGAAACGTAGCACAGCGGGTCACTCCACACATTGAAGTACCGCCCCCAGCGGTGCAGACTGATGATTGGATCTCGGATCTCAAACGACACTGGTGGCTCGAAGCCTTGGAAGATTTCTTAAAAGCCAATGGTGAGCAAAGAGAGAGAAAATGTCTGATACTACTCCTCCATCTGGTGGGTCCTGAGGGCCGATGCCCAATCAGGACATTTTCCAAAGAGGATACAGAAATCTATAAAAGACTCCAAAGGGAGCTCTGTGCCCATCTCAACGCACAGACAGATGTGGATCATAATCGCATGGTTTTCAATACAGCACGGCAGGAACCAGGCGAACCGTTGCCAAATTTCATCACTAGGTTACAAAGTCTGGTACAAGGCTGCCATTTCAACACTTTTACAAATGAGGATGCGGTTCGACTTCGGATAGTTGAAGGTTGCACAAATCCTGACACCAAGCGCAAGATCCTGCAAGGGCATTGGTCGTTAAAGGAAATCATCAAGAAGGCCGAAATTGGAATGCAGATCAAAGCAAGAGACGGATTGAAGGACGTGCACCTGAGAGCAAACCATCAAGATACCTGGGAAGATAGAACTCAGAAAACAAACAAAACTGAAAGGAGAGAGAGGGAAGGCAGACCAGCAGAAAGACAACGGGAAAGATACAGTGACTAAGAAAGTGACAAGGACTACTCAGAATCAGATGACTCAGAGTCAACCATCCAAAAGACAATTCCAAGGAGTTATTCACCCCTCAGGAGTTCCTCAAGGAGTCATTCAAAGTATGACACACAGTACTCTGATGAGGAAAGAGCGTCAAGTGGGACAGATCGCACTCCTGGACAAGAGGGCACCCTGCACAACAAGTGGGAGAGAAAGGCAAACCCTAGAAGACGGGGTCGCACTGGTCAACACCGGAAGTCGGCGCAGGAACATCAGTCGCCAAGCAGTGAAGACGAGTCCAAGGAAACATCTGGCAGGAGAACACATCACCCCCAGATCAGAGGTGTTAGAGCATCAAACAAGCGTGAAGGAGAAACAGGTCGCATAAGACGGACTGATCCTCCACAGCAACAAACCAGAAAAGATCCATGCATCTTTGGCTCCCGCGACAATGAAGAAACGGAGAGGAAATCGTTAACTTCAGGCGAGAAGGACAAAGAGGCAAAAGATTGGGATCAAGCACAAGGAACAAGCACGGGATCATCAAACAACTTACCAAATGAGACGGCATTGAAGATGTTCCAACAAAGGCACACGGAGAAGCATCTCAAAGACAATTCAAAGGGAAAGAGCAATTTGTCACGGACTACGGAATTCAAAAATCCATTACCCAAGACAGTTTCAAAGAAATGTTTGAGAAGGAATGGGAAGAAGGATCTCTCTGACGCGGAGCGCACATCCATCCAATCCTGGAAGTTGACAAAAGACTTCTCTGACCCGGAAATCACGTCTATAGCCCGGAACTCCTCTGGTTCAGAGAGCGCGTCTGTCCGATCCTTTAAAAGGGGTATGACCCGGACCTCCTCTGATTCAGAGAGCGCATCTACCCGATCCTGGAAGTCGACAAAAGACTTCTCTGACCCAGAGAACATGTCTGTTCAATCCCGTGAGTCGACCGAGTCATGGTCCCGACAACAGACATGGCGTCAGCCACTCGAACGCACCATGGAACCAAAGGACATCCTTCCCGTCAAGAGCAACATGTCACACACTAAGGTCTCTGAACACTCAGTCACTCCACAGGACAACCTGTCATGTCAGTCACGAGTATATCCAGACACAGATCAGACACCGTCACCCCTGAAGGGGTCCGCGAGGCTGACTCAAAGGATCTACAAAAGGAAAACAGAGACAGTGGACCTTAGTAACCGGATGGGAAGGGACCAGCCAGTCACTCCGCAAGGAAAGCCGGACGTGTCAGGAGAGAGAGATCATCAGATGAGAGAGAAACATGCCTATGCACAGACGCCGGACGTGTCAGTAGAGAAATATCATCAGATGAGAGAGAAACGTGTCTATGCACCGATAGCTCACGAGCTCGCCAGACAACCCGAGGCCGTGAATAAGTTATCGAACCAAACCAAGACCGTCTCATCAGATAGCACTGTACTGTCTGGCATACATGACCCTGAATTGGTGGGCAGTGTTGCTCTCGACTGGGCTAGCCAAAAGGAAGTAAGGGTAGATGCGGCGAATGAGTTACCGAACCAAACCAAGACAGTCTCATCAGGTAACACCGTACTGTCTAGTATACATGATTCTGAATTTGAGGGCAGTATTGCCCTCGGCCGGACAAGACAAAAGGAAGCAAAAGCAGATGCGGGTGCTCGGAAGAGGACCGGAACATTATCCACACGTGAAAGAGATCGAGTATCTGAACCAACCGTGGTTACACCACCGGAAGGAAATATGAGAACTGCGGACCGTGGGAGTAAACAGTTTACACGCAACGTGGTCAAGAATGCCTTGATCAAGACAACAGAAAGATTGACCAAAGCCAAGCCCACCACTGATTCGACACTACTGAAGCTTGAAGAACAGGCTGTCCGCCAACCCGTGTGGTGGATTGAAGAATTGCGAACACTGAAAACATTAAGCTCATTTTGTTAAGAACGGGGGAGATGTAATATAGTTGACAGTCTAGTAGCTGGGATGGGCGGAGCTAGATGGGCTGAGGGGAAGAGGAGGAGTGAGAACAGGATGAGGGCAGTTAGAGTAGGGACAGGGTCGAGACAAGTTATATACAATAAAGCTCCTAAAATATAAGAACCTGTGTCTGTGGTTCCTTGTAGCAGGATGCTACAGGGACACTAGCCGTAAATCCGAAGATGTCAAAGTCTGCAACTCTCACAGATTTCCGGCTCAATTTAGAAGTGGCAGCTGGTGCACTTTGAAAGTGTTAGGGCGTAAATACCTTCCCTAAATTAGACTGAGCAAAAGTGCAAGGGCAATTATCTTTCAGAGAGTCCACGAGTGTTCTTGCCTATGAGAAAATGTTGACATATAAATCAGAGCTAGTTGGTCCATTTTACAGCACCTAAAAATAAATGGATAAAATGTAGATTCTGATGTTGCACTGATTATATATTTTTGTGTTTGCAGTCCCCTCCATACATCATCACATGACCCTTCATATCCGGTATGGCAGCATCTCCCAGAATGTGCACAGTTTGTCAAGGATGAGTCCCACGGCATATCTGAGACAGTGGTCGAAGTGGGGGAAAAAAGTAGGGGAACTGTGGGCGGAGACTCAGGGGGCCGGAATAAGCAGAGGATTGAATTACTGGGCGGAGTCGGAGGTGTGGCTAGAAATAGCAAAACATACCAATTTTTAGTACGTTTGGCATTTCACTGATCAGTTACAGCTTACAACACTATTTAATTCAAACAATCGATAAACATGTTTATTTGAGGTTTAATATACAAGTTGTTTAACGGAGCAAAAGTCACTAAACAACGTGAATTGTGTTGCTGTGAAGTGGAAGGCCTTGTGCAAAGGTTTCCTGGTCACCTTTCTCAGCACTGCATTTGCATGTTACACTGGGATTAATGAGGCAAAAGCTTTCCAGAGACGGTTAGGATGTGAAAAAACATCAAAATAATAAAGTATCAGAAAATGTACTACATAACACTGCAGTCTTTTTTGCTGCATAATTTAGTCAACACTGCAACATAATGTTGTCCTCTATTGCTGCATAATTGTGATTGTGTATCAAGCAGAGAGACAATGAAGTTTGTGAACTTAGGGACATATTTATGGGAATGGTGGCACAGGGCAGCACAGCAAGTTTCTTTGCTGCACTGCCCTGTATCACAGGGAAAGGGCAAGAATGTACGGTAATTATCCAATATGGTGCATTCCTTTTCGACAGCCTAGCGTCAATGCAGGCACACTTTCCCCGTAGTGCAAGGGTGCCTCCTTTAGATGCAGGATTGTTTTTATGCAGGAAGAGGCACCTTCCTGCACAAAAACAATCTTGAGAGGCTTTATCCTCTTTCTATGTGTGCTGCAGAATAAAGCACACATGGAAAGAGGAAAAAACAAGTAGAAATAAAGATATTTCTCCTAGTTATCCCTCCCCTGGGGCAGCGCAAGATTTTGACGCATGCCCAGGATTACAAGTCCTTGTAAATCTGTGAATGCGTCAAAACCCGTGGGAGACATTTATTGTTGCAGGAAAACTACTGCTTTTACAAGGAACTCTACCGTGATTTATGCGTTTTTAAGAGGGAGTCATTATGCTGCACAGTTCTGCTGGTTTTGTTACTGTGGGCCGATTTTGCAGCACCTACCGCAACACCTCCCTTGCACATAGTAAGGCAATGCAGCAGTTTGTGCTGCGTTTCACTACTCCATATCTATGAAGCCGTTCAAAGACATGCAAAGTGGCTTTACGTGGCTTTTAAAATATGACTTGGAGCTTTGCATTGTGCATGTACCACATTGCAAGGTGCAAGCACGACGCAAGGCCCTTGAAAGGATGCTCCTTTGTCTGGCATGTCCTGCATTGCAAATCCCTGGTGAGTTGCATTAGTACTACTGGAACAAGGCCAATGGAGGCACCAATTGGTGAGGTGGACTGGCCTCAAGGTTCTTGTGACCTCAGTGACAAAGTCACAGCTGCTCCAGGGTGTGCTGCTTTGTAGGCCTGCCCGCAAGACTGGAGGTGAACTTCTGTAGGGATTGTGGTGGACAGGGCTTCAAGGTTAACCAACACTGGCCACCGGTAGGGTTCACCTGCTGGTGAAAAGAGACCAGGGCTTCTAAGGTCTAGTGGGGCCTTCTAATGTATATCATGGGAATGTGCTCCCTCAGGAGTGGTCTGATGGACTAGTAATAAAGGCTGAACCAGGTTCTCCAGTTCCAAATTCGGTAGCTCTGGCCATAGTCCCACATCCTATCCCTACCGAACACCCTTCCGCCCCACTGAGTGAAACTCGCACTGTCTTCAGTTACAACCCAATTCTGCCCCATTATAAACACCTGGATGTGACTCATTTCAAATTATGCACTGCCTGAAATAAAGTAACAACATTCTGGAAAAAGCAAAAACTCATAGGGAATGCAGGACTATGTAATGCATGCAAAATATAAGCAGAAACGACTTGTTATCTTAAAGCTTTTACTCTCATTGTTCAGAAATCAATGAGAATTTTTTGTCTCAAATATTGAGGACATGAATATAGGGCTCCTCCTGTACATATGTGTTAAGCAGGGCATAGAAGACAAAGGAACTCTTCAAGAGAATCTGATCTGACTCACGGAAACCCACAAGGGCTCCTTCATATTCATGTCAGCCAGCTAGCTGCTCAAACATAGTATAGCACATATGTATTCAAGTGTCCTGCAAAGAAGAATGAGTGTGAGTAAGTAAAGGTGGGTGCAAATGATTGAGTGCCTGAATGTAACTGAGCATGTGTGAAAGAGTGTATGTGGATGAAAGTGAGAGAAAGTGAGTTAGAATGAGTCACGTAGAGTAAGTGAAACTGTAAGTTAGAATGAGGTAATCAGAGTAGAAAAAAGTGAGACTGAGTGAGAGTGAGAATGTGTTACCGAATGTTGAAGAGTGAGTGCAAGATAGAACAAGCATTTACAATGCAATAGGTCTCACATTTACAAAAGTTAGAGCTATTGGCATTGTAAATGACAAACCTTTTATTTATGTGTTGGTTTTGAAGACAGATAAATAAATGGCATTGTCATTTACAATGCCAATAGCTTAATCTCTTGCAAAGGCAAGATCTATTGCATTTGCTATGCAATAGGTCTCGTACTTACACGAGTTTGAGCTATTGACATTGCAAATAACAATGCGTTTTATTTATGTTTCAAAAACCAAAACATAAATAAAAGGTATTGTCATTTACAATGCCAATAGTTCAAACTTGCTGCAAGGCATGTCTGCAAGGCATGTCTGTATCCTGTAGGAAGTATGTCACACAAATGTTTTACAAATAAAATGGCCTGGAGCTGATACGTTATATTCTTATTTGAGTGGTTTTTTGACGTGTTGGCATATTCTTAAAGTACAGCCAGTTATTAAGCGGGGCCTCTAAATTCGAAAGTATTATTTATGCCAAAAATCCCCCCTGCTGAACAGGAGGACAGTCTGCCGGAATACCCTTGCCCCCCCTGTGATGCAGACTGTATTGTGACGCATTAGGTAATACACACCTTAAAAACATCACATCACGCAGGGTTTTAAATGGGCTGGTTCTTGCCGGTGCTCACCATCAGCAGTTAAAAGCAGGACCTGAGACAGGTGGTTATTATGCTGTATATTTTGTCCTTAGTCTGACAATAGATTTTTTTTTAAACTGTGTAGAAGTTGACTATTTTTGGTGTAACTTTTATTTTTAGGGAAGTTTGGTGAGCCAAGACAGGTCCGTATCTGCCTTTCCATTTTCGTCCTTAGTCTGAGAATAGAAAAAAAACCTTAACTGTGCAGCAGTTCAGTATTTTTTCTGTAAGTTTAAATTTTTTTGCAGTTTTGTATTGCTAAACTGGAAGCGTTTTACATAAGCACCAACAAGGACATTCCCATTTAATTTTTGGTAGGCACAGAGGATTAACTAATTTGCCCAGAAACTTCATTTATTTCATTTTTAGTAGGTATGGAGGATTATGTGATTTGCCCAGAAATGCAGGATATTAAGCACACACTAAAACTGAAACCTGCTTCTTAAGCTCCAAATTTGGCAGCTGCAGTTATTACGCCACGACCTGGGGGTGGGGGTACTTTTATAAAAATCGAAATATCAGCCACACGACAGGTTTGTAGAAAGACCCTGTGTACAAGCACGCCTGGGTTTATGCGCCCTGCTATACAGGACAGTAGCTGGCTGTTTTATTTCTCCAACTGTTTTTCTGTACTAACTGCTCCGGGGTCAGGCAATTATTATTTATGGCAAAAATCAACCTGATGCACAGCTTCACAGTTTTCCAGGTATTGCGATGCACACAATGTTAATATTAACATGTAAGTTTTAAAATAACATAATTATGCGATATTAAAAAACAAGCTCCAAATTTGGCAGCTCTGACCATTACCCCACAACTTCGGGTTGGGGGGTCCTTTTATAAGAAACAGAAATATAAGCCACACAATACGTTTTTAGAAAGCCCCCGTGTATAAACACGCCGGGGTTTAACCCTCTGTCATACAGGACAGGAGCTGGCTATTTTCTTTTTCCAACTGTTTATGTGTGCTAAGTGCTCTGGTAGCATGCGCACAATAACATGCGTACTACCACTGTAATCCTAAAAATAATTTTAAAAAATAGACAGCAGGCACAGAGAATAATTTTAAGGAGAGGCTGGTAGGGCTGGGTCAGCTTTTCAGTTCTGGCTGGCTGATTTACAGCAAGTCACAAAGTCCTCAATGAAGCCCTTTTTCGTTTTCCCCAGGTGGCGTCAGTCAGTCTGCGTGACACCAAAGTATCCTGGAGTGACCATTGTATTGGTCACAGTGGGGGCAGGTAGGCAGAGTCCACACAAAATGAGGTGTGAATCACAGGCTCACGGCAGCAGCAGGGCCATCAGAGACAGCCAATTTCGCGCTATCCTAAGACTCATAGCCCTTTTCAGTGTCACTCTGCATGCCCCTAGACACAGAGGGGAATGGAAGGAAGTCGGGCACACTGCAGAGGCCTTCCTCAATGTGCACGTTGCACCGCACAGGCAGAAAAAAAAAATGTCATTTTAAAGTAGGGCTATTCCTGTAGTCCCGATACCTTTATTAAAACCAAGAAGTAGGGGAACGGACTAACATAATTTTTAAAAGTAGGGGCACGCCGTGCCCTTCCGATCCCGTCCACTTCTAACACTGATCTGAGACCTTCCCCTGACCAAGCACATACACGTGCACTTACGCTTACTCACAGACACTCACAACTGTAGTCTCACACATAGTGAAGTATTGTGGCTCACTGGTTAGAGGCGGCAGACCCGAGAGCAGAGGACGGCCCGGGACCAGGGTTCGATTCCCGGCGCGGCAGGTTTCTGGACCAGGGTCAGCGGACTCGATAATTCTCTCGCCTCGGTGCCCACTCTGATCAGCGTTCACACTCGGCAACTCTGGGCATTAGCTTGCCTCATCTTCACTAACGGCCCCACCAGACCGCCGGGGATGCCTGGTCTCACCCTGGAGATACCCATTAAGGGACCATCTCTCAGGGAAGCCAGGAAGGGTTTCGCAGCGGTCGAAGCGCCTTGGGACCCTACGGGTAAGTAGCGCGCTATATAAATGCCTATACATTTACATTTACATTTACACATACACAAACACTGATGCGCAAATACATAATTTCACTATTTCACTCCGCCCCCTGCCCACTACCTCACTCCCGCTCAGCAGCGGTAGTTTACACAAATGTGCACATTCAACTCCTTTCAACTTCACAACAAAGGATGTAAGTAACACAGTCACACCCCAAGAAGAAATTCGATCACTGGGGAAAAAATGTGCAGTGCCTTTTTAATTAACGTAAACCTACATGCTTGTGATACAGGCACACAGGAGCACGCAGAAAGCACTGAAAAAGCTCGGTCTGCGGAGATGGGGGGGGGGGTATTTACAAAATAAACTGCGTTAGAGTACCCCTCACTAGTGAGCATCTTCAGCTGGCAGAGCTGCTCTCTTAATGATCTTCCTCCGCTAAAGCTTTTCATCAGCAACAATTCCATGTGCTCTTCTGCAGAAGAGGACGGTCTGGGGATCGTTGTGCAACCTCCGTGCTCAGACCACCACAGAAATGATTCTTTGGCTGTTATGATTTGTTGCAGAATAAAGCTTTGTTTAGCAGCTGGTGTGTTTGTCAATCACTACTGACACAATACAACCCTCCAACCTGTGGACATTCACAAACCCCCTGCGTGTAGCAAGGGAACACCCCATATTTAATAGTGTTCTGAAGGAGGGTGTTTATCCAGAGGAACAAAAACGTTAACTGCGTAACAAAGAAAAACATACATCGGCAATTGTGCTCTTCTGCGTGAATACACTTACGAACCAGTTTACTGCTACAAATATCAGACTATTGTATGTTTCACGCACACCCCTCAGGTACTTTGCGAAGCTATGACTGGTGGAAACGACTCTGTGGGAGTGGATATTTAAGCCTTAAAGTCGTGCCTTTTTGAACGAGGAGCTATTGAAGAGGCCTCTTTCACCATTCACTTTGTCCTGTGGCAGCTACATTTGTTTGTTGATAAACCAGTTGCGACCGGCATTACGGGCAGGTGGGGGGGTAAAAATGGGGTTGTTGCGTCGCGAGGGGGATGGGGGAGGCGGGAGGGGTTTCATGGAAAAAATATACATAAAATAAAAGTAAAACTTACCATCCCGCGCCATCTTCTGGATGGGTCCAGACTCCCGCCGTCCGGTACTGACTCCTGCGTTTTCCTGATCCGGGCCGGCCGGCTGCAGCTCTCCTCGTGTCATCAGGAAATGCAGTCTCCCTCCTTTCCCTCCGCCAATCAGAACTGGTCAGGTGAATCTGAGAGCGCCCCAGCCGGCCCATTTTCTCCATGTAGGCTGCAGCAGCAGCCTCCATAGAGAAAAGGGAGAGTGGGCGGTCCTGCTCGAGGGTAGGGGGGAGTGACTTGCCCAGTGTTGTGGGTATTGACTGTTTGGTCAGCCCCCACAACCATTTGTTTTATAGCCCCGGGGGGTGGCTCTCACTCTTGCATAGCAAACAGCAATGTTGAGAAAATCTTTCGGTAAGATAACAAAGGATTTTGAAGTCCATTTTCTGTGGTTTTTTTGTACTTTGCAGGCGTTAAAGCGACGACAATTTTACTCTGTCTTTGCATATATGCCACTGAGTTTTGTAATGTCGACAATCTCGTCTTCCATTTAAATAGGCACAAAGTATTTATTGAAGTTCATTTTGAATCGTGAAACAACACTGTATAATTGTGATTGATAAAGAAGTGAATGAGTTGTGTACTTGTTTTGCTCATAATTTGGATAGGGCCAGGTTTACAAGTTAATTACGTTACTATTGCATTACTTTTAAGATGGGAAAAGTGACGCGAAAGTGGTACAAGGGAGTTGTAAATCTGGTTTGGATTTTGAAAGAGAGAGCAGGGTGCATCTGTAGGGTAAGTGCAGGTTAGTGTAGGGGTAACAATTACTATTCTAAGTCTAGGGGGTGCATCTGTAGTGTAGGTGCATGTTAGTGTAGGGGTAACAATTACTATTCTAACTCCAGGAGTGTGCATCTGTAGGGTATGTGCTGGATAGTGTGTGAGTAACAATTACTATTGCAAATCCCAGGGGTTGCATCTGTGGGGTATTTGCTGGATAGTGTATGAGTAACAATTACTATGAAAAAGAAAGGAGTTAAAGGAGAAGGAGACACCCACTTTCATGGTGAACCAGGTAGAAGAGAAAGTGATGAGAGATGATTTCCGACGTGCTTACGCTTGAGAGCCTGCTTAATCATTAAATGGGGTGTGGCAGATAAGTGCGCACTTATTCTGCAAGAAGCCTTTCGGGGTATTGCGAAAGCAAGTCATCTTCAATAATTGCCTCTCGTGGCGTGTACTTGCAAGGTCATCTGATTTGCTTGTATGTTAAAAACAAAAACTTTCTACACCTCTTTTTCATTGGTTGTGAAGCACTGTAAGAAGACGTATTACCGACCAAACCCTTTCCTTGCGCAGATTTTGAAAAACATTTAATTGGCTGTTGTGTGGTTAACTCTACCTTCCTGATCCTAATGCTGATTGGCTTGTTTTTTCTATTTGACGTTACGATACCCTCACCATGTACGTAGCCCATTTTGTGATGCACTTTATTTTATAATGCGTTTCAAAAACTAGTTGTGGTAGGGTGTTTTTAACTTAAACTGTGTACTCTGCTTACAAGTTTGTTGACTGTAAAGGTATTTAAAAATGTCCTGTTACGTATGGTAATCTTCATTACTCCGGGTCCCGTAGTCCTCGACACCTTCATGGACAAATGAGATTTTTCTGTCGGAGATAGAGATATCTCATTTGTCCATGAAGGTGTCGAGGACGGAGGGACCTGGGGGTAATATTATTCTATTTTCTATTGTATCATAATTGTGCTGACTTTTTTCCTTTAGCGTGGAGTACTTTGTCGTTTCATTAAATGTATAATTCTTCAAAGAATCCTTGAAAGAAAAATGCACAAATTTTCTAAATATTTTAATTGAGTCTTTTATATTCATCACATGGGTGGAATGCAAAATCTTTTTTTCATTCATTGGTATCAAGCGTTGGACCACATTTTCTTTATTTTATCATAAGCACTCATTTCTTAAGTTTACATTATATAAGTGTTGCCCCATCATCTTTTTGTTAATGTTAGGGTTTTTTTTAATTTCAGATAAAGTAGAATAGAAATGCTACGACAAACACTTCCTCATTACATCTTTTTATGTACATTTCATGTCATTATTACATTTTACAATAATTTTTAAAAATTGAAAGCATTAACATTAACATTTGATGACACAATTATATTTATTTATTTTTAAAAGTGCTTGCGAAGATAATCCTCCTGTTTTTCACAAGTGAAAATTGGTAAAAGCATTACTCAATACAAATACTTTTATCCCATTTTCACTGTAGAAGCTAAAGAGTATTTTCCTTTATTGTAAAGTATTAGCTTTTTGCGTCCATGGTGTATTTATAGTACATTTTTCAATTATTAAGAAGTACTTGCATGCTAAAAAAATAAAATCCCCTGTTGAAAGTCATCCAACTTCACTTGAAGAATCATAAAGTTGAATGTAAATTAAAATATACATTATTAATATGATCCTTCTGAGGAAATGAAAGATAAAGTGAAGATGATACCATCATTCCTAATCATTACCTTGCACGTAGTAATTCCTTAATTAACCTATATTTCTTGTAATAGTTATTTCGTCAACTTGTTATTATATTCCATTTCAACGTAAACATAGTACATTTTATAATCATTTAAATATTGTTGCTTTCTTTTTTAAAAATATCAAACATATACCCATTTACATAATTTACCTCTGTTCGATATTCTTTCCTTCCTGCGTCGAAATTCATCCAACTCCTCTGGAGGGGACATAATGTTTTATGTATTTTTAAATATACATTAACAATATGTTCCCTCTAAGGAAATGAAAGATATTCTCTCCTTGCTCGTAGTCTCTTCGCTCATATTGATTCTCTGAAACGAATCATCCCACGGGTGTGGTTTATATACTTTTTGGTTACTTAACAGTCTATGGGATCAATTTATTGCTCCTTCCACTTTTAAGTCGCGTTTTTCAGTTGACAGGTGTTCTCATTTCCACTGTTTTAGTGTGTCACTTGTTTATGTAAATGTGCATCTTTCCATACTTTTTAACTTTCGTATAATTTCTAAAGTGCTTTATTTAAACTTGTTTTTCTTATTAAAGCATTTCTATAGGTTACTTTTTTTTAATACTAGTATTAACATTGATTCCCCTTTTTTCGACTTATTATTCTAGTAAATTCCCTTTTTTGTAAAACTTTTTTTATTATTCTTCATTACCCTAAACCCCTATTTTCCCTGCATCCTGTGCCAGAGATACTCTCTATTAAACTTTGAGTATTCTAATTTATATCCGACTATTAATTTATTTAATTCCATTACTCCGAGTTTTATTACATTTATTTATCTAATATTTTTAATCTTTCTTTATACACTGCAAGGGATACTGTTATTTGTCTAGAATCACACTATGAATCAGTGTCCATTTGCTAAAATTGGTTGGTTGATGTGTCTGCAGTTACATAAGTACATATACTCTTGCAGTAAGTCAGGCTTTAGGGTATACAATGCTTCACACTCCTAAGCATTATGCATGTAGTGGTGTAACCACCTTCACATTTGTGCTTCAGGCCTACAATTCCCCAGTCACTATCTATATACTCCAGCAAACACAGTTTGACTGCTGTTGCAATTTCAAAATAACTCTTTCAGTACCATGTAGTAATTAATTCACTAAAGTAAAAGTCTACCAATTAAGAATTCACCCAGTGTCTTTACTTATATTAATGTAATCATTCAATCAGTAGGCATGTACTCTTGCAGTGAGCCAGGCTTTAGGGAATGGAGTGATTCAAAATGCTATGTATTATAAATGTAGTGGTGTAATAGGCTTCACATTTGTGCTTCAGGACTACAATTCCCCCCTCACTATAATTACCTGGGGTCTCCAATTAGTAGCTCGGGAGCTACTGGTAGCTTACCAGCACCCTGAAAGTAGCTCTCAGAGGTGAAGCCACACCAAGCCAATCTCAGAGATTCTGTGTATATCAAAGAAGGTAGTACTGCTTATTTCACTACCCTTAAGAGTTACAGACAGAAAAACCAATGGCAGGGGCTGTTGATAACACTCAAACACACACTGTGGTGGCCAGGTAGAAGAAGGCCAAAGGCTGGCCGGAATATATTAGGACTATGGAGCTTATGAAAATAAACATCTGACACCGCGATGTGTGCGGCTCATTCTCTCATTGGTTTGGGAGGTTACAGGAATAATTTTACGGCTTGGTTCAGCCGCGGAGCAATGCACCGCTGTGAAAGTGCGCCAAAACGACCTGACAGAGAACCACTGATGGAAAGCGAGAGTAACAGGGTAGCGGCTGCCACCAGAAAGTGATGTCTGGAAGGTCCCCAGCCAAATTGAAAATGGAAGGCAAGGGGATCGCAGAAGTTATCAAAAATTGAAAACACAAGTGTCACCCACCGAAGGGATATTACTAAAAGGCAAACTACAGGTACCATGATGCTTCGAATCGCAAGTCACCACGACGCCCACCAGAGGCTGTAATGACCGTGAATATATAAAGCTACTAATTGGTACCTGCAAGCACAGCCCCTCGACACTTGAACAGCTCCCCCTCTGAAGAAGGCCAAAGGCTGGCCGAAATATATTAGGACTATGGAGCTTATGAAAATAAACATCTAACACCGCGATGTGTGCGGCTCATTCTCTCATTGGTTTGGGAGGTTACAGGAATAGTTTTACGGCTTGGTTCAGCCGCGGAGAAACGCACCGCTGTAAAAGTGCGCCAAAACTACCTGACAGAGAACCACTGATGGAAAGCGAGAGTAACAGGGTAGTGGCTGCCACCAGAAACTGATGTCTAGAAAGTCCCCAGCCAACTTGAAAATGGAAGGCAAGGGGATCGCGGAAGTTATCAAAAATTGAAAACACAAGTGTCACCCACCGAAGGGATATTACTAAAGGCAAACTACAGGTACCATGATGCTTTGAATCGCAAGTCACCGCGACGCCCACCAGAGGGTGTAATCACCGTGAATATATAAAGCTACTAATTGGTACCTGCAAGCACAGCCCCTCGACACTTGAACAGCTCCCCCTCTGAAGAAGGCCAAAGGCTGGCCGAAATATATTAGGACTATGGAGCGTATGAAAATAAACATCTGACACCGCGATGTGTGCGGCTCATTCTCTCATTGGTTTGGGAGGTTACAGGAATAATTTTACGGCTTGGTTCAGCCGCGGAGCAATGCACCGCTGTGAAAGTGCACCAAAACTACCTGACAGAGAACCACTGATGGAAAGCGAGAGTAACAGGGTAGCGGCTGCCACCAGAAAGTGATGTCTGGAAGGTCCCCAACCAACTTGAAAATGGAAGGCAAGGGGATCGCAGAAGTTATCAAAAATTGAAAACACAAGTGTCACCCACCGAAGGGATATTACTAAAAGGCAAACTACAGGTACCATGATGCTTCGAATCGCAAGTCACCACGACGCCCACCAGAGGCTGTAATGACCGTGAATATATAAAGCTACTAATTGGTACCTGCAAGCACAGCCCCTCGACACTTGAACAGCTCCCCCTCTGAAGAAGGCCAAAGGCTGGCCGAAATATATTAGGACTATGGAGCTTATGAAAATAAACATCTAACACCGCGATGTGTGCGGCTCATTCTCTCATTGGTTTGGGAGGTTACAGGAATAGTTTTACGGCTTGGTTCAGCCGCGGAGAAACGCACCGCTGTGAAAGTGCACCAAAACTACCTGACAGAGAACCACTGATGGAAAGCGAGAGTAACAGGGTAGCGGCTGCCACCAGAAACTGATGTCTGGAAAGTCACCAGCCAACTTGAAAATGGAAGGCAAGGGGATCGCGGAAGTTATCAAAAATTGAAAACACAAGTGTCACCCACCGAAGGGATATTACTAAAAGGCAAACTACAGGTACCATGATGCTTCGAATCGCAAGTCACCGCGACGCCCACCAGAGGGTGTAATCACCGTGAATATATAAAGCTACTAATTGGTACCTGCAAGCACAGCCCCTCGACACTTGAACAGCACCCCCTCTGAAGAAGGCCAAAGGCTGGCCGAAATATATTAGGACTATGGAGCTTATGAAAATAAACATCTGACACCGCGATGTGTGCGGCTCATTCTCTCATTGGTTTGGGAGGTTACAGGAATATATATATATATATATATATATATATATATATATATATATATATATATATATATATATATATATATATATCTTCGCTTCCAAGTGTTGCCAGGTCGCGCACTCTTGACACGGGTGCTTGTGCGCGGGTGACAGCACCCCGCTATAATCCAAGCTTCCTCTTTCTCACCTTACAAGAAAGCACAGCACTCGCAGGAGGAGGGTATAGATTCTTTATTTCTCCCTCAGAGAACCAGACGCGTTTCGGCTACTGCCTTAGTCTTTAGCACTCGGTTTAATCATCCCCGCTATGGTAGGCGTGGCTAAAAAGCCTTCTGGGTGATGTAGTCCTCTTCAAGTTTGAACCACGCGAAGGTGGTACGAGGAGTCGTGCAGAGGACTCCAACTCCAAGCCCTATGCCACAGTACACAAAGCGGGGCAGGTATCCGCGAGACTCTTTCATTGACTGGCTATTACTTTGTCTTGGCGTGCAGGCGCGCCTACAGTGGTTCAAACTTGAAGAGGACTACATCACCCAGAAGGCTTTTTAGCCACGCCTACCATAGCGGGGATGATTAAACCGAGTGCTCTTCTAAACAAGCGCCTGCTGCTAACACTTGCCACTACGCCACTGAAGAAAGGAAGTTATTCCTGAAACGCGTCTGGCGTTTTACTTCTTAAACGAAGTTTCTCTGTTTAGGCTGTTGCATAAATAAAGAGGGCAGTCATCTTTACCTTCATGAGGCTCCTGTTCCTATTTGGGTTCTGCTATGGTTGGAGATATATATATATATATATTCACTGAAAAAACCATAGGTTATAGACCATATATAGTTAGGAATTAGCATTTAAAAAACCTTATTTTACTCACACAAAACCATTGAAATTCCATATATAGTTAGTTGCACTAACTATATATTGCGCACCCGCAATCCACTGCTGATGATGTCACATATTACATCATTCATGACATGGTCAGTGACATCACTGATGACAACATCCAGTGACTATGTTTCTGTAAAGTTAAAATATGTCTTACATATTGAAGAATGAGTGGATGTATAAGTGTCTGGACGAAGGATTTAGTAGGTGCATGACTGAATGTATGAGTGAGTGATTAAATGTGTCTCACTGAGTGCATGGGTTAGTGACTAAACTGTCTTAATTTGTGCATCATTATGTCTGTTGTTCTGTAAACTGCTGCATGTGTTGATCAGTAGCTATATGAGTAACTATATGGGTTATTGATTGATTGCCCAAGTATTTGCATGGGAGACTGAGTGTGTGTGTGGCTGGATGGGAGGTGTGTGACTCTGTACAGATCAATGTGTACTTGTATCAATGATTGTATAAGAGAGTAAGTATGTGTTAGTATATGGTTGAAAACGTAAGGTGCTCTATGTTTAACTGTATAGAGTAGAAAATGGAAGTGTGATTGATTCTTTACAGGACTGACTAGGTGTGTGAGTAACTCCATGGATGAGTGGCAGAGTGTGAGTGTCTGTATAGGTGTATGAGTGCATATGATTGTGTTGTAAACATGAGTGATTGTATGTATGAATGATTGTATGGGTGAATGAGTGAATGTGTGTGTAGACGTAGGAATCAGTGAGTACGTATGTAGTAACTAGTATTGGTGTGTCAATGGTTTCAAAAATTATACTCTGTTTTTAACACTGGGTGAAACAGAGGTTATATTAAAATGTGAGGAGATGCATTGTATTGTCACATGAATGATATCATCAGTGATGTGGTCATTGATGTCAAATGAGATGTCATCAGTGATGTCATTTGAGATGTCATCAGTGATGTCATCAGTGATGTCACTGACCATGTCATGAATGATGTAATATGTGACATCATCAGCAGTGGATTGCGGGTGCGCAATATATAGTTAGTGCAACTAACTATATATGGAATTTCAATGGTTTTGTGTGAGTAAAATAAGGTTTTTTAAATGCTAATTCCTAACTATATATGGTCTATAACCTATGGTTTTTTCAGTGAATTTTCAAGGTTTTGTAAATGCTAATTCCTAACTATATATGGTCTATAACCTATGGTTTTTTCAGTGAATTTCAATGGTTTTTTAATAGCAAATATCATAAGCTGTCGAATGTCAAGTACGTGGTAAGAATTTTTTTTTTCGTGTTTATGCACACTGATCTGCTTTGATTGCTGCCCCCCACCCCTCATTTCTATTAGGAGTACTCTCTCTTTGCAGATAGTGAAGGGTAGTTAACGCAGCCCTTTCCCCCTTTGTAATCCGTCGTGCCTGCTTCTCTCTCCATTTGATTGATTGTTCTCTTTGGTTCATTCTCTATTTACAAACAAGCACAGAGTCGCAATACTCTGTTTAGTCTTTGCAGATAGCGAAAAATCGTGTAAAAAAACAAAAGGAATCGAGCAAAATCAGTAGGCCACTAATGGGATCTCTTTTTGACCTCGCTAAAATAGAAACATTAGGAACAACCTGTTGAAAATAGCAATGCGTATGTACATAAGCGGCGTTCATTTGTGTTCACAGTACCCCTTGTTGATTGTTTCAATCGAGCATTGAATTGTTCGATGTTAATTCTCTTAAGGATCTTCTCTACCTGCAAACGAGGAAGAATAGGAATATTCTCTCTCCCTTTGCAGATAGTGAAGGGTAGGTAACGCAAGCCTTTAACACGTCGTACCTATTTCATTCCTCATTGATTGATTGATTGTCCGAACATTGACTGTTTGGGAATTAGTTCTTTTTGGAGGTATTCCCTGTTTGCAAATAAACGTAGGAAAATCTTTGCAAGTAGTGAAAGGGTACGTAATGCGGACCTTTCTCCCCCGTTGTAATCTATCATGCCTATCCCCACTGATTGATGCACCTGTTTCACCCGGACCATTTACTAGACATACGTCATCTGGCCCGACCAGAGAGCACCCCTAGTGAAAAGGACATATGCAATAATAACGAAGTGATCACTGTATCCTGTTAACAGAAACTTTAGCATGAAACAACCTGGAAAGAAAAGAATAGGAAAACGAAAATCAGTAGGCCACTGATGAACATGAACTTTTATTAAACAACGAACAAAGAAACGATAACATAACGTAATGATAAAACCTATTAATGTCCTAGAAACAAGAAAACGTTAAAATATGCCAGTGGTGAGAGACCAGAAAAACAGTAAGAGAAACCAAATCACCCCTCGCTGTCCCACCGCCTGCCACGCCAAAAAAATCGATAGACTAGGGAAAATGCAAGTCAGTAGAACATCCGCCCCCACTCTGGAAACTTCCAAGGTGGGGCAGGGTTCCGGCTACGCCCAGCCGGGAGCAGCCCATATAAGGCAGGTCCTGCTGCCACGCCTCGGCCAGGAGATCCTAACGTAGGGTGTAGCCGGAGGAGAGGCCGAGACCAACGGGACCCGGCCAGGGGATTGCCTTTACAACGCTGAACAGTTGCAGGGGGGGGGGAATGTCTCCTCGACCCTCCCCTCTCTCTCCCAGTCCGGCCGCGGTGGCCCTTGAGAGTTGCAGGTAGTCCCGCCACATGCTCTTCCGGTCCGGCCACCAACGGTCGGGGGGCCGAGGCCGACGGAATCCGGCTGCAGCCGATAAACCAAGAAACCCGTTCATGGGGCCAGAGCCAGGGGCGTCCGGCCGACATCCACCGGAAGCCCGGCCCGAAGACGGACGGGACACTTCTTTCTTTTATAATGGCTGCGACAACACTGGGGGGGGATGTCTTGCACATGCCTCCGACCCCCCCCTCGTCCTCATCGCCTGGTCCGGCCATAACAAATCTCAAGCGAGACGCCGTGGGGTGCACTGGGAGGGAGAGACGGTGCGAACAGGCCTCTCCCGCCTCCCCAGTGTAGGCTTCCCAGCTGCACCCTCAGCGGTCCAGGCGCCCGGAAAAGAGTTCTTCCACTGTGGCCATGCTGCAACGTCTCGCCCGGCAGGGTGGAGCCCGTCCGTTCATTTGACCCCGCGATCGCCAGTAGCTACCGAACTCTCAAAATGGCGGTCGACCTGGCAAGAGCGGGCCCAGCATAAAGAAATGGCCCGGTCACTGGTTGACTCCACCACCGTAGTCCTCCACGACCTTGAAGATTCTAGAGGAGCCGCGGGAGTCTCCCACCCCCGATGGGGAATGACTGCCATGATCACCCGTGGAGTGACGAAACTGTATCCGCGGGACGTCGGCGCCAGCCTCACTTTGAATTACTAGAATCCTGCAGACCTCACTTCCGGTGAAAGCACAGTGTGACCCGGTAGGAAAAATTGTTGCACCCCCTCCCCTTTTTGACTGATAGTTCAAACCACCGATCCTTTCCTTTGCCCTTTTAACGGAACTTTGGACTGCCTCCCCCTCTTTTACATTTTCTAGAGAAAACAAAACATTAACCACTACATTAGCATAGCAGTTGACACCAGAACTGGTTTCAAATTGAAAACCAACAACATCTTCAACAGAATCCTTTTTGTTTCTGCTGTGACCCTGCTCCAGCACAGGCATTGTCCCCAGCAGTAATTCTGCAATGCCGGTAAGAATAGCTGTGGTGCCTACTGGACTCACTCACCCCCGCGGCGCCCCACGCCGTTATTTGCTGGGCGGCAACTTGCTAGACATCACCTTCGTGACATCCAGATTTCAGCGCGTTCTGCTGCCTTGGAACTATTCGCACAACAGACCGCTACTGACAAGAATATTTCATTATTGGTGCTGTCAATTTCAATAAATCTATTGGATAATTCAAAATAAATTGCCACGGTCTCTTCGTTGTTTAAATGTTTTTACTGTTTTTGTTTTGTTGTATATATTTATATGTTATTAAAGTTTTATATTCCTACTACTTTGTTGGAGTGCTATATATTTTTTATGTGACACATAATTGTAAAAACTTTGATGTACAAAGAGTCATTCCTGGAATCTTCCGCTTCAGGCTCGGTCCCCTCCCCAATCACAATACAGGATAGTTTTCAGATAGTAGGAACACGTGTGGTGTGACGGATCTCATCGGGTGTGGGCCTTGATCTACTATAACTCCTTTGAAGAGGGGTGATTCTTTACAGCTGGGGCCATAAACTACATCTGCAGGGCTAGCTGATAGCCTGGACAATCGGACACAGAGGAAGAGGAGTGTCACAGGGTGCGGTAGTGAATAGGGCGAAAGGGAGGTGTCGGGCGGGCACAGTGTGATTCTCAGGGAAGAGCAGCGCAGATGGGGGGAGGTTTATTGCCCATGCATAAGACAGAGAGCGGGGGTGACCAGTGCCTGGGGAAGATGCTTGCGAGGGTGAGGAGCCATGCTACGAATCGACAGCGTGCAGAGAGTGGGTCTGGTCAAGACATCTAAAATGGCTGCCGTGCACGACAAAAGTGTGGCATTTCAAAAAAGGCAAGATGGCGCAGACAATGTTTTTCAACACTTCCTCATTTCCTTCGAATCGAACGTTAACAGACGTTGGGGCATATTACCAAAGTTAAGCGATATTTATCGCTAACGATGCTTACCAACCAATTTTTTACCACTAAGCATCGTCAGAAATTATCGAAGATAAACCTTACTATTATCAAGGTTTATCGCAAATGCGATAATAAACGGCCGCAATGCATGAATATCGCTAAAAACTCAGCGATATTCATGCATTACCGAGCTAATACTCTTAGCCATGTTATCCACCTCCCATTGGATAACATGGCTAAGAACTGCTCAGGGCAGGTGTTACTTTTTGGAGATATTCGCGCTTAGCGCGAATATCTCCAAAAGTTGGTAATAGGAGATAGATATCTTGCATGTTGTAATGCAAGTTATTGTGGTATATGGAACTCATACCATAATCTCTCAGGAAAGCAGAAACTGATCCTTTTGGGACCGCCTAAAAAGGCCTAGGGGGTGAGGAGTACTCTACTTTGCCCCCTTTTCACGTTCCGAACTATTTTATTTTACTCTCTTCTGTAATTACACAAAATACCAGCGATAAGATGCATCGGAGACACACAGTGAGAGAAAGGAGGCCGGAGATGAAGAAGACATGTCAAATACACATTGGAGATAATATAGTGGCAGAAGGGAAGTAAATATGAGTAAACTTACCATGTAACATAAAAATGTTGCACTCTATACTATAAGTCTCATTTTATACTACAATCACTTCGCTACAACCTCATAAATTAAAAATAAAAATAAATAATGTCTCAAACAATTTTTGATTTCTAAATATAAATTTATTCTTCAAAATTTTCTAAATTTGAAACAACTAGTAACATGTCCTCATCAGTAATTTCCTCTTCAATCATCTCATCTGGAATCTCCTCATTAAAAGTCTGCAATGATGATTCTTGTAACTCTATGGTCTCCAAACACTCGATAAATTCGCCATCAAGAGATTGATCAAAAAAATCATTCAAGTCATCTCCTCCTTCTGACAATATTTCATTATTGGTGCTGTCCATTTCAATCAATGTAGTGGAATCATTCAAGTCATCTCCTCGTGACAATATTTCATTATTGGTGCTCTCAATTTCAATCAATGTAGTGGAATCATTCAAGTCATCTCCTCCTTGTGACAATATTTCATTATTGGTCCTGTCCATTTCAATCAATCTAATGGAATCATACAAGCCATCTCCTCCTTGTGACAATATTTCATTATTGGTGCTCTCAATTTCAATCAATGTAGTGGAATCATTCAAGTCATCTCCTTGTGACAATATTTCATTCTTGGTGCTGTCCATTTCAATCAATCTAATGGAATCATACAAGTCATGTCCTCCTTGTGACAATATTTCATTATTGGTGCTCTCAATTTCAATCAATGTAGTGGACAATTCAAAAGAAATTGCCACGGTCTCTTCATTGTGAGCCATTTTATTTTGAAATTGCTTGCTGTAAATTGCAGAAAAAAATAATCACTTTCATTTATCGTTTTTAGTAATACATAATATAAAACTAACTTCATCAAGTATTTAGTATAACAGAAGGACTGCAAATAAATAACAGAAAACATTTTTCAAATTATCTTCAAGTGTACAACATAGTTCCCCTTACAAATTAACAACTCACCTTTTTAAAAGTAGCAGAAGTGTTAGTACTGTGTAAATCAAACACCAGAAATTCACCACCAAAAATTCCTCACAAATGTACCTCAGACAGTAGTATCACAAAATGGCTGTGGTTTCCTCTCATTTGACATATATACATAACCAATTAACTTTCATCACACACAAATACAAAACCAAAGTAACATTTTAATTGGTTCTAAATTTCAACACTTTCAAATGTGTTTTCCCCATGCAATTTTCCATAGGACATTTACATACGTCTACAGCCTGAATGGCTGAACGGAATTACACCAAACTTGGCAAAATGGTACATCAAACCTAAGAGGTCAGGAAGGATCTACTATGCCCCCTTATGGTCATTTCCCCCTTCGCTTTGGCCTCCTCTTGTCTCTCAATCCTACCGAGAGACAAGATGGCGGCCGCTACGGACTGTTTGGAATGTTGACAGACGCCGGAGAACCAATCAGCTTCGCAAAGCTCCGTAACGCGAAAAGTACGCGAAGCGGAGCGCTGTTACAGATATATATCTTTTTTTGAACGTTAATTTCTCAAAATCCACTGGAGCACATATATTGAGACCTAGCAAAGGCACATCGGGCTACCAGTCCCTAATATTTTGCCAAGTTTCGTGCAAATCCATTCAGGTGTTCGATTATTATTATTATTTTTTTTTTTTGCCCCGCGGGGCCCTTTTAAAACCTCCACATCAAACCTAGGGGGTCAGCGAGGATCTACTATTCCCCCTTATGGTCATTTGCCCCTTCGCTTTGGCCTCCTCTTGTCTCTCGATCCTACCGAGAGACAAGATGGCGGCCGCTACGGACTGTTTGGAATGTTGACAGACGCCGGAGAACCAATCAGCTTCGCTTCACAAAGCTCCGTTGCGCGAAAAGTACGCGTCCTAGGACGCTGCCCGGTCCGCTGTTACAGATATATATCTTTTTTTAAACGTTAATTTCTCAAAATCCACTCGAGCACATATATTGAGACCTACAAAAGGCACATCGGGCTACCAGTCCCTACAATTTTGCCAAGTTTCGTGCAAATCCATTCAGCCGTTCGGGCTAAAAGTGAGGCCAACCGCCCTATGGAAAACTCAATGTTAAAAACACGTTTTGGGACCCCCCTTTTTTCTCGGCCCCCCCTTGACGAACCCCCCCCAAATTTTCAAGGGCTGCTCAGAAACAAAATGTGCCATTTTCCTGAAAATTTCAGCCAATTCCGTCCACAAACGCCAAAGTTATTAGACATAGAATTTTCAAAAAACCCATAGAGAAAAAATCCTAACTATATATACCTACTGGCGACCGCCAGTAGGTAATATATATATATATATATATATGTCGCTCCTGTGTTGTGCACCAAACTCCCAGCACTCTCGAGCGGGTGCCCTTTAGCGGGTGGTGCCCCCGCCTCTATGACTGCTTCAAAAGTTCCGTAGTATTACGCTACAAGAAACAGCACTCACGGTAGCGAGCTTCAGTTTTTATTAAGCTCACGGTGTTCAGACGCGTTTCGGCATTCGCCTTCCTCGGTGTTAACATGGCGCCGCCGAAACGGCCATTATTTGTATTCAAACATCAACGTTCATGGATACAGAAAAAGGACACCACTAAACAAATGCGGGCGCCATCTTGGAGTGGAGTATTCCATCACCTTACATTTGCGAAGCAAAATCGTAATGCACACAGGTATCATCAAACTACTGAATGAGTTCATGACCCTCCCACATTCAATGTATAAATGACATTACTTTTATAGAGCCCTGAATGGGCTATTCGCATTTCATCCACAATATCCATGAGTGTAAGCAACCCCCACAAAACTCCACATTCCCCATTTATCAAAACTCATTCATATAAAAGTTACAATTCCTTTACAATTTCCAGTTTACCTAAAATCAAATCAGTTTAAATTAATTGTCCCCCAAATGTACCGCCAATTCCTCATGCGAATTCAGGCCTGCAGGTGTCTTAGTGTTCAAATCAATGATATATCTTGACTCTAACCTTCTGAGAGTCGTCAATCTATCACCTCCCCTGGGGTTCTGTGGTACATGGTCTAAGCAAAAATAAGTCAGAAGATTCCTATCCCCATTGTGCCAGTCCTTAAAGTGGCGAGCCACTGGATACGTAAGGTCCCCATTATTAATGGCTCTGGCATGCTCTAAAACCCTGATTTTTGCAGGATGAATGGTACTGCCTACATATTTCAATCCGCACGGACACTGCAAGCAGTATACTGTGTACGGGGTGGTACATGTCAGAAATGTGTTAATCATCCTAGGTTTACTCAATCCTGGTACCTGGAATGTCGAAACTTTCTTGCTGCCAGCACAGGCCTTACATTTTTTGCAGGGATGGAAACCCTTGATCACATTCTCAAAGTTCTTCGGTTTTCTCTTTTGTACATAACTACTCGTTACGCTATCTCTGACAGATCTTGCTTTGCGGTAAGTTATGAGGGGTCTTTTAGGAATATCTGATCCGATAACCGGATCCATCTGTAGAAGTTTCCAGTGTCTGTTAAATATATTCCTCAATTTGGTCGCACCTTGTGAGTAGGTGGTGATCATTCTGAAATTATTCACTCTCTCTTCCTCACCCACTCCTTTGGTGCTCACCTTTAGGAGACTTTCTCTCGTCACAGTGTCTACTCTACGTTTCGCACCTTCCAAGACCTGAGGGCTATACCCCCTTTCTCGAAATCTAGCCATACTCTCAGCCGCATATTTCTCATAGTCACTGCTCCTAGTATTGTTTCTCTTAATTCGGAGCAGTTCCCCATATGGGATACTATTTTTCAATCTAGGAGGGTGTCCGCTGTGAGCATGCAAAATGGAATTTCCCGCAGTGGGTTTCCGATATAGTTTAGTGCAAATTTTCTTGTCGACAACTGTAACTACCAAATCTAGAAAATTCACAGATGCCTCACTGATGTCAGCTGTGAATTCCAGATTGTAATCATTCTGGTTCAAGGCTCCTATATACTCAAGAGCACTCTCCTTTGTCCCTCTCCATATGACGAAGAGGTCGTCGATATATCTATGCCAGGTGACAATTTTCTCTGTCCATTGATCTTTGTCTACTGCCCAGGCCACCTGCTCCTCCCACCAGCCCACGAATGTCATTTATACATTGAATGTGGGAGGGTCATGAACTCATTCAGTAGTTTGATGATACCTGTGTGCATTACGATTTTGCTTCGCAAATGTAAGGTGATGGAATACTCCACTCCAAGATGGCGCCCGCATTTGTTTAGTGGTGTCCTTTTTCTGTATCCATGAACGTTGATGTTTGAATACAAATAATGGCCGTTTCGGCGGCGCCATGTTAACACCGAGGAAGGCGAATGCCGAAACGCGTCTGAACACCGTGAGCTTAATAAAAACTGAAGCTCGCTACCGTGAGTGCTGTTTCTTGTAGCGTAATACTACGGAACTTTTGAAGCAGTCATAGAGGCGGGGGCACCACCCGCTAAAGGGCACCCGCTCGAGAGTGCTGGGAGTTTGGTGCACAACACAGGAGCGACATACAATTTTCCCGTGCACCGTGCAGAGGTAAAGTGCCGGATGAGGAGACATATGTCCTGAAAAGGATTTGACATATATCGATACCGACACGACCGAATGCCGACAGAGCGAGGCGGCTGAAACTTCCACAACGTATGTGGAGTTCCGGTGTTTGAATATACAACTGGAATGTATTGTGACGTGGACCGCGAGGAAACGGCCTTAGAAGTCTTCAAAAAGAGACCAACCCCGAAGGAGGGCGCACTGCCCCGGGAGAATACTGAGAAACCCACAACCCTGACCAAACAATTTGTGGCTTTGGAGAGACTATACGAACGGGAAATCCGTAAATGGTGGGAGGGCACCTCACTTCAGAACTATGTAGAGGTTAAAAGGGTCCCCCGGGGCCTGAGAATATATACGGTCCCGGCATACGAGAACCCCGACCCACTGCTCCTCCAAAAATGGTCCGAGCATACAGCGCACTCGTGTGAAGGAATGCTAAAGATTCTTATTGACTTTGCCTGGAGTGACCATATGAAGGTCCGTAAAGATATCGAGGAACTCGAATTGGAAATTGGGAAAGATGCGGACAAGGAGAAACAGGACACCCTCAGAGAAGGCATGAAGAAGCGCCTTAAAACATACGAAGGTAAAATCCGAGCCCGCAAGCAAGAAAAGTTTGAAAGGGACGAACGGGATTACTCTGCGGGTAGAATCCTGACGTTCGCAAAGAAATATGACGCACCAAGAAAGATGCTGCAAGAAAAAACAGCGCAAAAGCCCACTGAGGAACGTGAGACATCTGAATCTGAGGTAACGACACCAGAACATTCCGATGAGGATAACCAACCAGGCAAAAGCTTGGGGAACAAACCGGGGCTTTTTCAAAGTGAGTTCCAAGTAATCCGGCAGTCGTGGCAGAACAACACGAGGGGGAAGCCCCCGGAACCTGGGCAAAAAGATGCAGGAAAACGAGGAGGGGGGGCCGCCGGAGCAAGCGGAATAGGCTCACCAATGCTTACCAGAAGCAGGAAGAAGTTTACCAGGAAACGTTAAGTAGCACTACTCCTGACAACTTGACCATCATCAATTTGACCCCGCGTGTATTAACGAAGACAGAAGAGAGTGTGTTGCAGCTAGGACTATCGTTCTGTCCCAAGAGGAAACTGGAATACACGCAGACGAGGATAGACTTATTCAAGTTCGCCAGAAAGCTAAAGCTGCATACATTTTTCAAGTTGCGTCCGAAAAAAGACACTGGATTGTCGAAAAAAGGAACAGAGGAGAGAACGGATGTTCTACTGGAGCGAGACCTTCCAGCGATTCAGGTTTTGGAGGAACTTAGAATCGAGTTGGGGTCACAAGGGGGGTCGGCTGATCCCTCAGGAATTGAACAAAAGAGTGCATCTACTACATTCAGGCCAGTATCTACCTTTGTTCCACAGATGCCTAATGATATTATTGATACATTTGTAGACAATGTTATAAGAGACTTGACATTGATGAGAGGCAATGACAATGACTTTTTGAAGAAGGATGGTAACTTTACGAGAGAACAGTATCAGGCGATGGCTGGCTTGAATAATGACCCTTTGTTAATTATAAAACCTTCAGACAAAGGCGGAAACGTTGTCGTACAAACACTTGAGGCATATAATAAAGAAGCACTGAGGCAATTGAATAATGAGACTTCATATATGAAAGTGAAGAGGGATGTTTATATGAACAGTATTGGGGAATGCTATATGATGCTTAAGGAATGGTATGAGAAGGGAATGTTGGAGACGGAGGAGTATTTGTATTTGAGAAAGCTTAGCCCTGTCACGCCCTGTTTCTACCATCTCCCAAAAGTTCATAAAAACGCTACGTGTCCCCCAGGGAGACCTATTGTCTCGTCCCAGGGTAGTTTGCTCGAACATGTTTCTATATATATCGATCATTTCTTGTCTACTTTTGTGGTGAAATTGAGATCTTACACAAAAGATACCAAGGATTTTTTTGGGCAAATTGAATAATGTTGTATGGAGAGAAGGAGATGTAATGATATCTATGGATATTACCAGTCTGTACACCTGCATATCACATCAGCAAGGAGTAAAAGCGGTACAGTACTTTCTGAGAAATAGAGAAGCCAAGTATACTGAGCACAATGCCATGTTGGTAGAATTTCTAGAATTTTGTTTACATAATAACATCTTTCTATTTGAGAGCCAACACTTTAAACAACTGTCCGGGACTGCGATGGGAACCTGCTTCGCCCCCAGCTATGCTAATTTATTCGTGGGCTGGTGGGAGGAGCAGGTGGCCTGGGCAGTAGACAAAGATCAATGGACAGAGAAAATTGTCACCTGGCATAGATATATTGACGACCTCTTCGTCATATGGAGAGGGACAAAGGAGAGTGCTCTTGAGTATATAGGAGCCTTGAACCAGAATGATTACAATCTGGAATTCACAGCTGACATCAGTGAGGCATCTGTGAATTTTCTAGATTTGGTAGTTACAGTTGTCGACAAGAAAATTTGCACTAAACTATATCGGAAACCCACTGCGGGAAATTCCATTTTGCATGCTCACAGCGGACACCCTCCTAGATTGAAAAATAGTATCCCATATGGGGAACTGCTCCGAATTAAGAGAAACAATACTAGGAGCAGTGACTATGAGAAATATGCGGCTGAGAGTATGGCTAGATTTCGAGAAAGGGGGTATAGCCCTCAGGTCTTGGAAGGTGCGAAACGTAGAGTAGACACTGTGACGAGAGAAAGTCTCCTAAAGGTGAGCACCAAAGGAGTGGGTGAGGAAGAGAGAGTGAATAATTTCAGAATGATCACCACCTACTCACAAGGTGCGACCAAATTGAGGAATATATTTAACAGACACTGGAAACTTCTACAGATGGATCCGGTTATCGGATCAGATATTCCTAAAAGACCCCTCATAACTTACCGCAAAGCAAGATCTGTCAGAGATAGCGTAACGAGTAGTTATGTACAAAAGAGAAAACCGAAGAACTTTGAGAATGTGATCAAGGGTTTCCATCCCTGCAAAAAATGTAAGGCCTGTGCTGGCAGCAAGAAAGTTTCGACATTCCAGGTACCAGGATTGAGTAAACCTAGGATGATTAACAAATTTCTGACATGTACCACCCCGTACACAGTATACTGCTTGCAGTGTCCGTGCGGATTGAAATATGTAGGCAGTACCATTCATCCTGCAAAAATCAGGGTTTTAGAGCATGCCAGAGCCATTAATAATGGGGACCTTACGTATCCAGTGGCTCGCCACTTTAAGGACTGGCACAATGGGGATAGGAATCTTCTGACTTATTTTTGCTTAGACCATGTACCACAGAACCCCAGGGGAGGTGATAGATTGACGACTCTCAGAAGGTTAGAGTCAAGATATATCATTGATTTGAACACTAAGACACCTGCAGGCCTGAATTCGCATGAGGAATTGGCGGTACATTTGGGGGACAATTAATTTAAACTGATTTGATTTTAGGTAAACTGGAAATTGTAAAGGAATTGTAACTTTTATATGAATGAGTTTTGATAAATGGGGAATGTGGAGTTTTGTGGGGGTTGCTTACACTCATGGATATTGTGGATGAAATGCGAATAGCCCATTCAGGGCTCTATAAAAGTAATGTCATTTATACATTGAATGTGGGAGGGTCATGAACTCATTCAGTAGTTTGATGATACCTGTGTGCATTACGATTTTGCTTCGCAAATGTAAGGTGATGGAATACTCCACTCCAAGATGGCGCCCGCATTTGTTTAGTGGTGTCCTTTTTCTGTATCCATGAACGTTGATGTTTGAATACAAATAATGGCCGTTTCGGCGGCGCCATGTTAACACCGAGGAAGGCGAATGCCGAAACGCGTCTGAACACCGTGAGCTTAATAAAAACTGAAGCTCGCTACCGTGAGTGCTGTTTCTTGTAGCGTAATACTACGGAACTTTTGAAGCAGTCATATATATATATATATATATATATATTTTCACGATTGATCCTGTCGTGAAAAATATATATATATATATATATATATATATATATATATATATATATATACATATATGCAGAAGCAGAATTCAGGTAAAGGAATCCAGACAAGCCCGTAGTTCATCCGAAAGATCTTTGTTCGGCAAACACAATAGTCGAGGGATAACGCGTTTCGAACAACAAATTGTTCTTGATCACTTGAATATATATATATATATATTGCTTTCTCTCTACCCGTCAAATCTCCTCAGGTAGACGAATGACCCAGTCACCAGTTATTTGATGCCAATTCTTTTACTTAGTTTCTTAATAGTCCGCCATGACGTGTTTCGGCCAAGCCTGGCCTTGATCACATGATATATACATTCAAAAGAAAAGCAACGCATTGGGATGCCCAGCCTGTCAGACAGAGGCTTGTTGGGTCGCGTAAATCCCCCTAAATTTCAAACTAAATTCTCCCTCCTCAAAGGCAGATCAAGTCCAACCACCATCCTCAATACCAAATCTTTATTACAGCAAACTGATAGCATGACACGTTGTTCAACTTGGATGAATCTTAATCATATGCCTTCACATAGTGGCCAGTCAGTGGTCCCATTAAAGGCTGATATTCATCAACAGTGATGAAGGACAGAGTCCATTGTTCCATTGTTCCAGTAACCCATGAAAAGTTAGAACTGTGTCCATGATCACCTCGTAATCACTTAATTACATAATTCCGGTTCTAAAAAGGAGTCAGTGGCATTGGTTGAAATATTAAATGATGCATTGGTAAATCCATGTTAATTTCATTTTTGGCATTTCCCATTTGGTCACACCGAATATAATTTCTCATATTCAGGAGTCAGAGACTACATTACCCACAGTGCAACAATGTTCTTAATAGCAATGTCAATGTCTCAAGAATCAATTGCGTTTGTGGCTTGAATTTAGTCTTAGTCCGAATTTCTGCCACTTTTGTAGTCAATTGACTTTGATAGAAAAACAGATATTTGAGGTGAGTAGATCTACAGTGTCGCTGGTGTTGAGAGTGCTCTAACAGGAGCTGCTTTCCACCCAAACTTGAGAACTACCCAGAGTTCTCTCCTTCTTTTTTTGCACATATATATATATATATATATATATATATATATATATATATATATATATATATATATATATATATATATATATATATATATATACACAGAAAAAACCATAGGTTATAGACCATATATAGTTAGGAATTAGCATTTACAAAACCTTGAAAATTCACTGAAAAAACCATAGGTTATAGACCATATATAGTTAGGAATTAGCATTTAGAAAACCTTATTTTACTCACACAAAACCATTGAAATTCCATATATAGTTAGTTGCACTAACTATATATCGCGCACCCGCAATCCACTGCTGATGATGTCACATATTACATCATTCATGACATGGTCAGTGACATCACTGATGACATCACTGATGACATCTCAAATGACATCACTGATGACATCACTGATGACATCTCATTTGACATCATTCTTGTGCTAATACGATAAACCTCTTCAGACTCTAATATAACCTTAGATACACTCAGTGTATACAGACACTCACACACTGTCACTCATCCATGGAGTTACTCACACACCTAGTCAGTCATGCAAAGAAACAATCTCACCTCCATTTCCTCAACTATACAGTTATACACACCTTACTTATTCAAACATATACTAACACATATTTACTCTCTTATACAATCCCTGATACAAGTTCACAATGATCCATACAGCCACTCACACATTCAGTGGCTCTCATGCACAGTTATTTATATATGCCAACTCTCACATGTACTGTGTTTTACATATGTACTTACTATGACATGTGCATTGAGATATCCATTCACTCATCAATACACTCATGCACACAGTCAACCGCCCATGTAGCTTTTTCCACATGCACTCTTGAACTCATACACCTAGTGAATCAACTGCTCACACATCTATGCACAGAGTCACACACCTCCCAGCCACCCCCACACAAACTCAATCTCCCATAGAAATACTTGGGCAACCAATTAATAAAACATATAGCCTCTCGTATAGCTAATGATCAACACATGCAGCAGTTTACATCACAACAGACATAATGATGCACAAATTAAGACAGTTTAGTCACTAACCCATGCATTCAGTGAGACACATTTAATCACTCACTCATACAGTCAGTCACGCACCTACTAAATCCTTCATCCAGACACTTATACATCCACTCATTCTTCAATATCTAAGACATATTTTAACTTTACAGAAACATACAGTCACTGGATGTTGTCATCAGTGATGTCATTTGAGATGTCATCAGTGATGTCATCAGTGATGTCACTGACCATGTCATGAATGATGTAATATGTGACATCATCAGCAGTGGATTGCGGGTGCGCGATATATAGTTAGTGCAACTAACTATATATGGAATTTCAATGGTTTTGTGTGAGTAAAATAAGGTTTTCTAAATGCTAATTCCTAACTATATATGGTCTATAACCTATGGTTTTTTCAGTGAATTTTCAAGGTTTTGTAAATGCTAATTCCTAACTATATATGGTCTATAACCTATGGTTTTTTCTGTGAATTTCATTGGTTTTTTAACAGCTAATATCTGTAGCTGTAAAATGTATTCTTCTTTAAATCCCAAAATATATTTTATATGTTTATGAATAATTTTTTTTTTTAATATTTTTTTTTCTTCGTTCCCGCTTCGCGAATCGGGAAGCTTCCCGTTAGCTGACCTTGATGCCGCGAAATAGACCGCGAGCCGGTAAACGTTTCTTTACCGCAAGTGCCGCGTTAGAAAACAACATCGTGACGCCTCCCGTCCGCATGACGTTTCACGTTGTCGCGTGATACGTCATATGACGTGCTACGTTAGCGAACTGGTACGCGAAGCGAGTCGCAAAGCGCAGGTTTCTGGAAGCAAACCGGGAGGCCCTGCAAAGCGCTTAACGTAAACACAGCAAGTCATGTGACTTGGTAATAACACTTTTCATTGGTTCATTTCACTTTTGGTTTCCTAATGATGTAAGACTAGGTCATATAATCTAAAATGAACACTTTTGATTGGTTGAGAACTCTTGTTTTTCCCAAATGATGAAAATCCCTCCTTCTTTCCTCACTCTGACTTTCATCATTGTGAGAGAAAGACCCTTTGTGATCACTGAGCAATGGCTTCTTTAGTAGCTTCAGCTGGTGCTTCCCCACCACCTCCACCACATCCAAGGAAGAGTGGACCACCTGCTCAAGTTGTAATTCAACAAGAAGAAGAAGAAGAGGAACAGGAGGACGAGCACGAAGAGAGGCAGTTTTTGCCTGAGCAGCCCAAGACGTCTCACCGGAAAGAAAACTTCATTTGGCAATTTTTTTAAATTCCCAAAGGTCAGAAAAAAGTAAATGCAAGATACGTAACTTGCCTTATATGTCAAGATAGACTGTCCAGAGGGACCGACAAAAAATACAGTTTCGGAAACTACACAATGCATCGCCATATGACTAGGTGGCATCCTAACAACTACAGTGCTGCACAGTTTCGGAACGACCTAGATAATCTCCCTATTATGGCCAGAAGATCTGTTGTACCGGAAGTAACGGGACCAGAGGGCAGGGAGATGGTGCCAAATATACAAATGAGATTTGGTGATGTAAAACACACCTGCGCATTTTGCGATGGATTCATTTCCTACGGAGAAAAAAGCATCACTCTGATCAACAGAGCTATTGACTATCATATGCAAGTTTGTCCGAAACGCCCAAAATAATAAATACTTCTTTTTTTTGTTTTGTTGCTCCTGTTGAGCCCTTTACAATGAATCGTTTTCATTGCCCCCTCCAAGAAAAACCCAAAAAAATATAAAACTGTTCCGAAAAATTCAAAAACAGTAAAAAAATGTTCAGAAAAATAAAAAAAAAAGTTCTTTTCAGAACTACCTCCCCGTTATTAAAAAATTGGTACAATATTTGGAACTGTGCCAACCTCTATTTCTCTTAGTTCGCTTCCTAGTTCGCTCGCTGGTACGCGAACTGGAAGCGAACCAAAAACAGTAAGTATAAGGGAAGGAAACACACACTTATGTTAAAAGAAAGACAGCTATAGGGGAGTAAACTAGAGATACCATTACCCATAATCCACTGCTGATGATGTCACATATTACATCATTCATGACATGCTCAGTGACATCATCAGCAGAGGATTGCGGGTTTTTTGGCAACATGCCTTATCCACGGTTTAATAACGCTGCCTTTTGCTTTATATAAGTTTTCAAATTGTATGAAATATATACCAATAGGTCGTTATGAACCTTTAGGTAGTGCTTTTCTTCATGAGGTCTGGTCGCTTCCATACACATACAGATGTTTCAAAGATGATCAAGAAGTTTATCTGAATGGAGAGGAATGCACTGAGACGCCAGATCATTCACTAATGTGTAGGCACATACAGTTACACGATTCATGCAACAAACACCGACCAAATATGGCTTGCGTGTTGCAAGGCACGCCAGTTCCTGCTATCATCCCCACGTTCAAGTTGTTGGAAAATGGTAGTTATTTGATGCTCGATAATGAAGATTGTTCTGAGTTAATTAAAAGTATTCCTTTTATCGTAACAGTAAGTGAACGGGTTATTTCCTGCAGAAATGTTCTATTTCCTCCCACACATGAACATAGGGAGTTTTCAATCTGGCCACAAATACCAACCTTGGGACACGTTTCAACGGCATGGCAAGAATAAGAGCTCTTTTGTCTCAGAGAGAGGTGGCCTTGAGTTCGGCCCGTGAAACTTTCGTACTTCACATAGCGAACACCCGTACACAGGTTTGCCTTTCAATTTCAGCAACATGTTTCCGACTATCTTTAACGCATCCTCCACAAAATCCCTGGCACACTTTTTTAAAGTTGTTACCAGTGGTCTCGTGACTTCATTTGAGAAAATCTTTGGAGTCATCCCTGCTTCTTTTCATTGTATTTTCTGCACTCTGGTTCGTGGATTGGCATTTTTACTTGCATTACCAGCGGACGCTCTTGTGCTTTTTTACATTTTTAAATATGGATGTCCCTCCTATGCAACCTCCGACCCTGCAGCTGCTGACACTGTTCCGCAATCGCATGCTAGAATATTATGGCACAATGCCGTTGGCGATATTAAGCACGGCATATGGATTATCTTTTCGGTTCTCCTACTTCACCTGTGTCCAGCCTGTATTTCACTGCCTGACCTGTGATTTCGATTGGGCCATTGATTTGTGTCTCTGCGGACCGGTTTCTCCTGACGTCGACTTTAATCAGCTGATGACTCCTATCATTACTCACGAGTTGGTTTGTCCTGGCGAAAGGATTATGGCTGTGGCATTGATGCATGGACTACTTGGTCCCTGGAATTTACTGGCGGCAGCACAGTCTTTCTTGGAACAGAGCTTTCTTGAAAACCCACCGAGCTGTCCTCTGATGGTGATAGAGGATCCGGTGCTGGGAGAGCACGTATGTTCTTTTCCGCTTTTAAATTGGATGGCTGAACTGTTTTCGGATGAAGACGGTGACTTCCTATTGGAGGCTGTTGCAGCTTATTTTGCATACACAGTTATGTCATAGACCTTTTTCATGTTTGATATGCTGAGTACTAGCATTTCATTGACAATTCATTGACTTATTTGTCAAGTTTTTATTATTTACCTTGCCTATTGGCTTAAGACTCGATAAAGTACTTGGCTGTTTTATTTTTCTTTAGCATTGAATTTTCCTAGTTTTTAATGCTTTACCTTGCGGACCGTCCACATATAAACTTGCAATCTGCTCTCATGAGATGGCACTTCTATTATCTTATTCAGTTCGTTTCCGGATCATGAGGAGGTGTCATCTAGGTCCTGGATATCTTTACACCGTGTTAAGTTAGCATGGGCTCATTACCGGTTTAAACGCCATTTTTCCTTTTTTGCAACTTCTGCACACGACACTTAGTTGTTGCTTTAGCTTTCCACCTAGTAGTTCATCGTGGTTTACATGAGAATAATATGTTATTGGTCTACTATCTGCTTTACTTGTTAAACTATATCTGTACAGCGAGTGCTAAAGTTTCAAGAACAACACGATACAGAATTGTTATGAGGTCTGATCTCCACGACTTCATACTCATAACATAAGTGCAACTTCTGCCAATTCTGGGCATGAGGCGGGTTTTATATTGCTTTGCCGAACACACATACACAACAGTTGATGTGGTTCACATGAAGAGAGAGCTGGTGTATGCTGATGTGATTCCTTCAAATCTAAGACACTAAAGTATGGGCACGCCCTAAACCAACACAAAGAGACCTTCTTAGCAAATAATATAATATGTGTATTAGGGAGGGTGAGATATAAGCAGCCGCGGGCCGTGGAGGGAGTTACGATGGGGCAGGGAGGCGGGGAGGGGGAGAAGCAGGGTGGAGCCCTCTCTACCTTGCCCCTCCCCCTCCCCGCCTCCCTGCCCCACCGTAACTCCCTCCACGGCCCGCGGCTGCTTATAAGTGTTGCTAACTCTTATTCATTTACAGCATGTTAACATACTGTCACCATTCGCTTTTTATGTACTAGTAACTATGCTGGTAATTTTGCTACTGATAATATGTGTACTTGTATTCTCCACCCTGCTTCTCCCCCTCCCCGCCTCCCTGCCTCACCGTAACTCCCTCCACGGCCCGCGGCTGCTTATAAGTGTTGCTAACTCTTATTCATTTACAGCATGTTAACATACTATCACCATTCACTTTTTATGTACTAGTAACTATGCTGGTAATTTTGCTACTGATAATATGTGTACTTTTATTATCTAAGGTACTACGCCTGAGAAGACGGCATTAGTAAATAAACATTTCAAATACACATCTGTTCTTCTTAACTCCATGTTCTGGTTTCTAAGAAATCTATAACGACCGACTGTTCATGAGTTCCACGTATCCTGAGGTACTATAAGTTCATATTCTGGATTGTCTAAACATTGAGAGTTTGTTATATCCAATGTGACACTGTACCTAGCTTGCTAAATAGTTTTTGATTACTAACGTGAGTTTTGGGACACCCTAATTCGCCGAGGTTCCAATCCTCTGTCCACAGTTCTGTGTGAGAACAGAAACCCTGCGACAGGGGCACCCCCGACCCTTGCTGGAGCTTCATCACACTTGCGATACAACTCCAGCAATGCGCCACCTTTACGGCACAGATACATCACGCATCTGTGCTGTTTTTGCCCCATGATGCGCCGCATTGTAAATGCAGCACACCATAGGTGACGGAACAGCGGCACAGAATGACTAACACATCCCTGGTGATGCGCCAGTCATCATAAATGTATCCCTATGCTTCTTATCTTGTTAGAGATGAACCGCCATATGTATCATCAAAGTTATTTGCATTTCCTAAATAGCGAACTTTAAGGAATAAATAGCGATTCTTTACCATTCCTAGTTTGCGATGAGCTATTTGCTAATTAGCCGAATGTAGCCCAATGAAGCCCAATGTAGCCCAATGTAGCCCAAAGATGGCCGCCAGACACACAAAAAAACAAATGTAGCCCAAATATCAGCCAGATGTAGCCCAACTATAGCCCAGTGACAGAATGACCAATCAGCTTCGCAAACCTCCGTTACGCGAAGCGGAGCGCTGTTACAGATATATATCTTTTTTTGAACGTTAATTTCTCAAAATCCACTGGAGCACATATATTGAGACCTAGCAAAGGCACATCGGGCTACCAGTCCCTAATATTTTGCCAAGTTTCGTGCAAATCCATTCAGCCGTTCAATTATTATTTTTATTATTTTTTTTTGCCCCGCGGGGCCCTTTTAAAACCTCCACATCAAACCTAGGGGGTCAGCGAGGATCTACTATTCCCCCTTATAGTTATTTCCCCCTTTGTTTTGACCTCCTCTTGTCTCTCGATCCTACCGAGAGACAAGATGGCGGCCGCTACGGACTGTTTGGAATGTTGACAGACGCCGGAGAACCAATCAGCTTCGCTTCACAAAGCTCCGTTGCGCGAAAAGTCCGCGAACCAGAGCGCTGCCTGGTCCGCGCTTACAGATATATATCTTTTTTTAAACGTTAATTTCTCAAAATCCACTGGAGCACATATATTGAGACCTACAAAAGGCAAATCGGGCTACCAGTCCCTACAATTTTGCCAAGTTTCGTGCAAATCCATTCAGCCGTTCGGGCTAAAAGTGAGGCCAACCGCCCTATGGAAAACTCAATGTTAAAAACACGTTTTGGGACCCCCCTTTTTTCTCGGCCCCCACTGGACGAACCCCCCCCCCAAATTTTCAAGGGCTGCTCAGAAACAAAATGTGCCATTTTCCTGAAAATTTCAGCCAATTCCGTCCACAAACGCCAAAGTTATTAGACATAGAATTTTCAAAAAACCCATAGAGAAAAAATCCTAACTATATATACCTACTGGCGACCGCCAGTAGGTAATATATATATATATATATATTACCTACTGGCGGTCGCCAGTAGGTATATATAGTTAGGATTTTTTTCCTATGGGATTTTTGAAAATTCTATGTTGAATAACTTTGGCGTTTGAGGACGGAATTGGCTGAAATTTTCTGGAAAATGGAACATTTTGTTTCTGAGCAGCCCCTGAAAATTTGGGGGGGGTTTCGTCAAGCGGGGGCCGAGAAAAAAGGGGGTCCCAAAACGTGTTTTTAACATTGAGTTTTCCATAGGGCGGTTGGACTCACTTTTAGCTCGAACGGCTGAATGGATTTCCACGAAACTTGGCAAAATTGTAGGGACTGGTAGCCCGATGTGCCTTTGCTATGTCTCAAGATATATGCTCCAGTGGTTTTTACGAAAATTTACTTTGAAAAATATATATTGGGCTACATTGGGCTATATATATGTTGGAGCCCAAATGTAACCCAATGTAGCCCAATGAAGCCCAATGAAGCCCAATGTAGCCCAAAGATGGCCGCCAGAGAAAAAAATAACAAATGTAGCCCAAATATCAGCCAGATGTAGCCCAACTATAGCCCAGTGACAGAATGTCCCAGAGTGTTTTAAAGAACAACTAGAACGCTAACAGTCTTACTTATGACAAAAGTATGGCACACCTGAAGTCATCTTGATTGGAATAAAGTGGTAACACTTAATACATTTAATTTGAAAAGGAACAAAGTAAGGGGTTTCATTTTGCCATAGAAATGTTATATATATATATATATATATATATATATATATATATAATATATATATATATATTACCTACTGGCGGTCGCCAGTAGGTATATATAGTTAGGATTTTTTTCCTATGGGATTTTTGAAAATTCTATGTTGAATAACTTTGGCGTTTGAGGACGGAATTGGCTGAAATTTTCTGGAAAATGGAACATTTTGTTTCTGAGCAGCCCCTGAAAATTTGGGGGGGTTTCGTCAAGCGGGGGCCGAGAAAAAAGGGGGGTCCCAAAACGTGTTTTTAACATTGAGTTTTCCATAGGGCGGTTGGACTCACTTTTAGCTCGAACGGCTGAATGGATTTCCACGAAACTTGGCAAAATTGTAGGGACTGGTAGTCCGATGTGCCTTTGCTATGTCTCAAGATATATGCTCCAGTGGTTTTTACGAAAATTAACTTTGAAAAATATATATTGGGCTACATTGGGCTATATATATGTTGGAGCCCAAATGTAGCCCAATGTAGCCCAATGAAGCCCAATGTAGCCCAAAGATGGCCGCCAGAGACAAAAAAAAAACAAATGTAGCCCAAATATCAGCCAGATGTAGCCCAACTATAGCCCAGTGACAGAATGTCCCAGAGTGTTTTAAAGAACAACTAGAACGGTAACAGTCTTACTTATGACAAAAGTATGGCACACCTGAAGTCATCTTGATTGGAATAAAGTGGTAACACTTAATACATTTAATTTGAAAAGGAACAAAATAAGGGGTTTCATTTTGCCATAGAAATGTTATATATATATATATATATATATATATATATATATATATATATATATATATATATATATATATATATATATTATATATATATATATATATATATGTATATATATATATATATATATATATTCACTGAAAAAACCATAGGTTATAGACCATATATAGTTAGGAATTAGCATTTACAAAACCTTGAAAATTCCCTGAAAAAACCATAGGTTATAAACCATATATAGTTAGGAATTAGCATTTTAAAAAACTTACTTTACTCACACAAAACCATTGAAATTCCATATATAGTTAGTTGTACTAACTATATATCGCGCAACCGCAATCCACTGCTGATCATGTCACATATTACATCATTCATGACATGGTCAGTGACATCACTGATGACATCACTGATGACATCTCAAATGACATCACTGATGACATCACTGATGACATCTCAAATGACATCACTGATGACATCACTGATGACAACATCCAGTGACTGTATGTTTCTGTAAAGTTAAAATATGTCTTACATATTGAAGAATGAGTGGATGTAGAAGTGTCTGAACAAAGGATTTAGTAGGTGCATGACTGACTGTATGAGTGAGTGATTAAATGTGTCTCACTGAGTGCATGGGTTAGTGACTAAACTGTCTTAATTTGTGCATCATTATGTCTGTTGTTCTGTAAACTGCTGCATGTGTTGATCAGTAGCTATATGATTAACTATATGGGTTATTGATTGGTTGCCCAAGTATTTGTATGGGAGACTGAGAGTGTGTATGGGTGGCTGGGAGGTGTATGACTCTCTGCATAGATGTATGGGTTCAAAAGTGCATGTGGAAACAGCTGTATGGGCGGTTGACTGTGTGCATGACTGTATTGGTGAGTGAATAGATATCTCAGTGCTACATGTCAAAGTAAGTACATATGTAAAATACAGTACATGTGAGAGTTGACATATATAAATAACTGTGCATAAGAGCCAGTGAATGTGTGAGTGGCTGTATGGATCATTGTGAACTTGTATCCAGGATTGTATAAGTGAGTAAATATGTTTTAGTATATGTTTGAATAAGTAAGGTGTGTTTAACTGTATATTTAAGGAAATGGAGGTGTGATTGATTGTTTGCATGACTGACTAGGTGTGTGTGTAACTTCATGGATGAGTGACAATCTGTGAGTCTGTGTTTACACTGAGTGTATCTAAGGTTATATTAGAGTCTGAAGAGGTTCATCGTATTATCACATGAATGATGTCATCAGTGATGTGATCAGTAATGTCAAATGAGATGTCATCAGTGATGTCATCAGTCATGTCATTTGAGATGTCATCAGTGATGTCATCAGTGATGTCATTTGAGATTTCATCAGTGATGTCATCAGTGATGTCACTGACCATGTCATGAATGATGTAATATGTGACATGATCAGCAGTGGATTGCGGGTGCGCGATATATAGTTAGTACAACTAACTATATATGGAATTTCAATGGTTTTGTGTGAGTAAAGTAAGTTTTTTTAAAATGCTAATTCCTAACTATATATGGTTTATAACCTATGGTTTTTTCAGGGAATATATATATATATATCAGCAGGAACTCCGCATACCAGTTCCAATCCCACGGGACCGGCGAAGCAGGAGACAGACCACAATTTATGTTCCAGGTAAGTTTATTTTTTCAGTATTTTCGTGAACCAACCAACCATGACGCGTTTCGGGCTATACAGCCCTTGTTCACATGAATATATATATATATATATTTTTTTTTTATACATATATATATATATAACGTACTGGCAGTTGCCAGTAGGTAGTTATAGTAAAGACCTATTTTCCATAGGAAATCTGCAACATTCTATTTGGAATAATTTTGGTGCTGGTTGACAAATCTGTGCGAAATTTTCAAAACTGGTGGGGCGCTCCGGTCCGCTCCTATCCTTAAACTCTTGGGGTGATTCGTGAAGCGGGGGCTGAGAAAGAAGGGGGGTCCCAAAACGTGTTTTCCCCATTCAATTTTCCATAGGAACCATTCATCATGGATACAGCCCGAATGGCTGAACGGAATTACACCAAATTTGGTAAAGTGGGATTCCTTGGTTCAGCCTCGTGCCTTTTGCTTAAATGGTGTAAATCCGTTCAGTAGTTCCTAAGAAAACTAGAATTAAACATACTCTTAGCGCACCGCCCCGATCACGCGCTGATTGCTAATTGGCTGCCAAGTGGTTGTTAACATTCAAAACCAGGAATTGTTGGCAGCCATTTTGTGCCTCGGTAGAAGCAAGGTTGAAGAAGTCAGTGGAAGAAGTATGTTAAACGTATAAAGGGGGTAGGGTAGAAATATCTTGACCCTCTACATCTTCTTAGAGGGTCCCACAACGACTCCCAGGGGCCCAAAAAATGTTTAGTTTTTTTCTAAAAAATGGCAAAGTGCGCTTAGGGTGCGCGGTCCTGCCATAAACAAACAAATAAAAGGAAGCGAGGGCTTTAATAATTAGCTACTGGGGGGGTCAAATTCCGGGGGCAAAAGTTTAAAATTTTATGGGGTCCCAGAGGGGCTTCCTAGCACCGGGGATCACCCAAGTATCATGCCTCTCACTTGATGCATGATACTTGTTAATGCCTAGAAATTCTGCCAGGGTAATGTTTTATTTACCACAACACTCTGGGGCTAAAACATTAATGAGTGGCGGGGGTGGCTCAACCGCCACCACACCAGTAAAATAGATGGGTGGGGGGCTTAAAGGCACGCTACCCCCTGGGGCTTTTTCAAAAATAGTTGAGGTGGGCTCAAAGGCCCCTCCAGTCCTAGGCACCGCCATTTCTGGTTGCTATGGCACTCTGATGTGCAGGCGTTGGGTGCATGACTCTAACACATCTGGTGCATGACTCCAAGGGAAAAAAGTAATATTTTGCAGATATACATAAAGCTTATGTGTTTAGATTTTGGGTGGCTCTAAAAAGAGCTGTTGTGTTTATTGAGAGATTTTGGTAAGAGGAAGACTCTGTTACCCTCATCTGTAAAATGACAACATCTCTCCTATAGATGCCATCCATATTGAAATGCAGATTGTTGTGGTAAATGGACCCCATTCTATAATCTTGGAGAAGAGCAGAAATACATTTATTGACAATTTTCCTAGCTTTCTCAATCTGTGGACAAAATTGATTGGACCAGTTCCATTTCTGCCCTTGGCCTTTGGCATATGTTAGAATAGACAAAGGCAGTTTGTGGGAAAAGTGACATCAATTCTCCAAAGATGTTCTTCATAAGCATTTCCAGACCTACCCCAGTCAAAGTGCCTAGGTCATTGCCACCAAAGTGCACAATTATGAGGTCAGGGTGTTGGAGCTGTAAAAAGGATTTAACCAATGGCATCAATTTGTGCCACCTTAACCCTCTCTGTCCAATCCTTTTAATATCTACATTTGGTAAACCTAGGTCTTTGTCAATGGCTCCATTTTCTGCGCACCTTTGGCTCCAGAAAATATAGCTGTTTCCCACAATCCATACTTTAAGCATCTTGCAAGGAGGTCTGGATGCACTGAAATGGTCTCTGTAAATGAAATGGCAGTTTGAAAAGTATGATTTTTCTAAAATGGTGGATAAGGTGCAGTTTTGAAAAAACAATAGAAATGATTGGCTGTTTAAAAACATTGTAGTCTGAAAAGTAGGGTGCATGTTTCTATTTTTTAAAAGCATATTTCTTATTGGTCATGAGAAACTGGTTCAATGGAACGTTAGATTAGATTAGGTGATCTTTTGGAAAGTCAGGCACACTTGCTGTTTGCATTAGCAACTTGTTTTTTTTTTTTTTTGTCCTCATAGGCCACTTTGTCGTTACAGGGAAAACTCTACCTGCAGGAAGACAGTCGTTTCTGTGCCATCACGAAGCCAGGGATTGGCTTCAAGACCTCCCACAGAGTGGACCTGATGTCTTAATGAGGAAGAGCCCCGCACGAACCATCTCCATTCAAGCCCGTTGTCGGCCGATAGTCCAATAACGTTGTGGCATGGGGTGCCTCCCATTGGACATGGAGACTTAGGCTTAATCATCGGACCTGGGAAAAAAAACGAAAAAAAAAAAAACCCGGGCTCTTTAGTTATCCCGTCTCCAATCAACTAAAAAGTTCCAGAATCTCAGAGATCGAGCGCTACAGGCTCTGGCCAGATCTACCTTCGATACTTCATACAGTGAAGACAACCACTCTGTATGGGTCGGGGAGTTGACATTAACCCAGTTTTTGCATAGTTCTCTCCTTGGTATTAGGATAGCGTAATATAGAAATTCTCTTTCTAGCCCCTTGATGTTATTATTTATCCCAAATATGACTAAAGACCATGAGATAGGAATAGGGATTTGAAGAATTGATTCTAGTGATGCCTTAACATCTTGCCAGAATGTCTTAATATTCGGACAGTCCCAAAACATATGTAGGTCTGAGGCAGCTGGGAGGGAGCATTTACTACAGCACTTCCCTGGTTGAAACTTGGAGAGCTTTTTGGGGGAATAGTACGCTCAATGCAGTGTAAATAGTTGATTGCGCCTCAACCAGGCAGGTTTAATGATTTTATAGAGCAGACTAAAAGATTCTATCCATTTCTCTTCTGCCTGGAGTTCTCCCTCTCCACCCCAAAGTTTTACCGGGAGATCAAATTCGCCCTCTACTTCTTCAATAATATTCCAGTAATAAAAAGCTACTTCTTTCCCTCCATAAGGTTTCTCGACTAGATTTTTTTCTAATATACTAACTCCACCAAATTTAGCCTTTCCCTTTATTTGAATTCGCAGCCAGCTGGACAATTGTAGGTATATATACCAGGATGATGGTGAGGTTACCTTGTCTGAAAATAGTTCCCAATTCAATAAGGACCCTTCTACGACTAAATCTCCCCAATGTGTTATTCCTGCTTCCCGCAAAGCGGTTTTGACAGTGTCAATATATTGTGAGGAGAGTCCTGAAAGGTCCCAGATCGGTGCGTAGTTGGAGAAGTATGCTATCCCTAGCTTAGATTTAATTAGAGTCCATTCTTTAAGAGAACTATATAGAGTCTTTAGCCTAACTTTTTTGAAAAATCTCTGATGTCCAAACTTAAATAGAAATCCGTCCAATGGGAGAATGGAGCCCAGGATCATTGCTTTGAACATACGGCCATTTGAATTGTCTAGCGGGGTCTTTAATAACATTCTAGAATGGGTCAGATGGAACGCCCATGCATAGTATTCAAGGTCTGGCAGGGCAAGCCCTCCTTTTTCTCTCCTCCTTCTCAGCTTCTTCCAAGCCAGCCTAGTTGACTTGAAGCACCAGATAAATGAATTGATATTTTGTTGACATTTGAAGAGTGACTTAGTATCGAATGTTAATGGAATACAGTTAAAAATAAATGTATATTTGGGGAGGATGGACATTTTCACCAGGCTAGTTTTCCCATAGATGGTGAGGGGGAGAAAAGACCAAGACTTCATAAGAGCTTTAGCTTCGCGGGATATCCTGTCCAGGGTAGACTGGATCAAAAAATTTAGATCATTTGTGATTTTGATACCCAGATAGCGGATTGAGGGCCTGACCGGAAGTTGAAGATTCATGATGTTCCAAGCCATTATATCTGTTTTTCCGGCGTTTATTTCAAACCCAGAAAATTTTCCGAATCCCTCTGCTCTTTTAATTACTATAGGGAATGCCTGGACCGGGTCTGTTGTATAGATGAGAATATCATCGGCATATAATCCGACTTTCTTCTCCCATCCGGAAAAGACAAAAGGCAGAATATTAGTGTCCTCTCTAATAGTCTGGGCAAATAGTTCAACATAAATGTTGAATAGAAGAGGGGAGAGAGGGCACCCCTGTCTTGTCCCTCTACTTATTTCAAATGAATTTGTACGCATGCCATTAATTAATAGGCTGGCTCTCGAGTTTTTATATAATAGCCCTACCGCTCTGCAGAATTCAGGACCAAGTTGAAACTTCTCCATAACAGCAGTTAGATAGGACCAGTTGACCCTATCAAATGCTTTTGTTGCATCAAGTGTCATTATGGCGAGAGGCAAGGCAAAGGTTGACGCGATATCTATCGCGCCGATTAGATCATAAGTTAAGTCAGCCAGTTGTCGGCCTCTAATAAACCCCTTTTGGTCCTGATGGATAATTGTACCAATCTCGCTTCCCAAACGTGCAGCCAAGACTGATGAGAAGATCTTATAATCGTTGTTGAGAAGCGAGATTGGACGGTATGATCCACAGTCCGCAGGATCTTTGCCTGTTTTTAAAATTAAGGTGATATTTGCCTCTCCCCAAGAACTGGGTGGTGCTTCCCCTCTAATTAGGATATTGTTGAAAAGGTTCGTTAGAATCGGGGTGAGAATTGGGTTAAGCACTCGATATAGCTCCCCCCGGGATACCATCAGGTCCTGCAGCCTTTCCCAATTTTAGATGTTTAATGACTTTTTCAACCTCAGCCTCGGTAATTTCTTTCTCTAGGTTTTCCCTCTGTGCCTTCGACAGCTTAGGAAGATTCACCTTATCCAACCACTCCGTTCTTTTCCCGATATTAACATTAGTCGCATCTGTGTATATATCTTGAAAAAAGATGCTGAAGGCTTCTCCTATTTCGAGATCTGTCTTCCTACTGTCGACTTCCCCCACTAACCTTACTTCTTTTATATGGTTCCTAGCCTGGTCGGTTTTTATTTTCCATGCCAGGAGCTTCCGTGCCGATTCGCCGTATTCAAAGTGGGAGAGCTTGCTGACCTGCCATCGTTTACTCAGTCTCTCCTGCAGAAGTGTATTTAGTTTGTCTTTTAGCTCCCTTTTCTTTTCTAAATTTCCCGATGACTCTGGGTCTGCAGACTCTAAGAAGGCCAGATCTTGATCTATTTTTGTTATCTCCTCTCTGTATATCCTTTTCCTGTAGGATGCCCGATTCGTGATATGACCCCTTATGAATGCTTTCCATGACTCCCAGACAATCCCCAGGGAGGCGGATTCTATATTCCACTCCAAAAAGGAGGCAGTTTCAGAAGTTCTCTTTCTTCTTCTTCCAATAAAATGGAGCGGTCAAAAGACCAAGAGGCATGGGTGGGCCCTTGATCTAACGTTATCGAAAAGGTAATGGCAGAATGATCGGAGATGTGTTGCGGCAAATATGATAAGTTCTTTATTGAGTCTTTTATGGAGAAGCTAAATAGAGCGTAGTCTATACGTGATTTGTGTTTATATTTATGATTGTGATACGAGACCCCCCAAAGTTTTCCCGGCCCTTTGTCTCCACAAATCTTCCATCCCCAGGTTGGACATAGAGTGTACAAGAGTTTCTCTCATTTTACTATGGACAACGGCTCTCGAACTAGGGGTTTTATCTAATTTCGGATCTAACACTAGATTAAAATCGCCAATCCATATTATTGGATCTGTGATGGTGATCAAGTGGTTTTGTAATATATTTAAATAGGAGGGATCGTCCTGATTGGGACCATAATATCCCACCAGGGTGACTCGCCTCCCATCAAGCTGAACCTTAGCTAGCAGCCATCTTCCACTCGAATCTGTCCTCCAATCCGCTATCTGAGCCCTAGCTCCCTTTTTAAAGATAATAGCTACTCCACGGATATTAGCATTATGGTCCGTACTTATGAATTTGTCCACCCATTTCAGTTTTTTCATTATATCTGAAAACTCTTGTTTCTTTAAGTGAGTCTCCTGGATTGTTATGACCTGCGCGGGCGAGTCTCTGAGCTATTGGAGAATTTTTTGTCTCCTACCTCGCACACGTAAGCCATTTACATTCCATGACAAAAATTCATATGTGGATTGAAATGTGTAACCAATAGAAATGTTTGTTAGATTTTGAATTAATATGGGAAGCAATATGATTTGATATTTACATGTATATGTGTGCAGTATGGGAGGGAAACATTGCCATTTTTTTTATTTTGCTAAGTAGTGCAGTACAGAGATACTGTATAAGAAAATCTGGTGTGTTTCTGAAATTCTTCTTAATCCACAAATCAATTTGAAAGGTAAATTAGTAATTTCTGAAGAGTTTCATGTGTTTTTTTGTTTTTAATATAATTAATGTGTTTTTCCTGGTAAAATCCAGGTAGTAGTCTTGCTTGTCTAGAATTACTAGTGTGCCTGCTGTTAGGATCCTGCATAAACCGCAATTAGCAAGAGTTTTGGTATTGTTCCTCAAGTGCAGGGTTACCTTGTAAATACAACACTATTGTCGGACTCCCCTCTTCCATGTTCTATTGTCATAGAAAAACATACCTTGCCTCTGGGAACACATACATTGCAACTCATTGGAGATACGATGCAAGCTGATACCAAACCGGCTGCTAACATGCGTTAATGCATCTTAGCGTCGCCTTGTAAATAGTGCAATATAATTTTCACCTCATTTTTGGCTTTTTTTTTTTTAAATAATTGCTGCGAAATGGCATTTGTTAATATGCCCTGCCATACCAAACAGCATTATCCCGGGGGTAGACACCCCGAGACACAGCAGGAGTTGCTACTGGGGTGTGGTGTTCCCCAAGGCTTTTGACTGCTGCAGAATGGGGGCCACGCGGCCTGTCTCCTACAATATAAAAAGCCACGGACGGTGGTGATTAATGGGGTTTAGAGGGTACTTTGAGCCCTCCGGATCATTGTTTTTCAAAGCCTCGAAGAGTAGCAGTTCCCGGAGCTGGACGGGGTGTTTAAGGTCGACCTACATAAGTATTTTTCTGGGGAGTACCTTTGAGTCTCCCCACACATTTGTAAATGTAAATGTAAATGCAGTACTTGTATAGCGCACAAATTATCCCCGAAGAGGTATCTCGGCATTGGGGGCCGTTGGGAAGATTAAGTGAGCTATTGCCCATAGTCGCATGGTGCTGGGCAGACCCCTGCTGCCGGAGCCGAGGATCGAACTCTGATTCCCAGTGTCCAATATTAGTCACCATGGCCGCGGCACCCTACCTCTTCCCCATTTATTTTGTAGCATCGAGGAATGGTGGTCCTTGGGCTACAGGGCCCCTCTGAACCCCAATTAAATGTAATATTTTAGACCCTGGGATTTGGCCCTCCACAGGTAATTCATTTTTAAACAATGCACAGGAGCCCGTACTTTGTTTTTATTTTTTTTGCGGCGGATCCATGCACCCTGCGCACATTTCTCTGTTTTAAATGAAAAAAACATGCTTTATGACATGGACTGTTTTAAACTCCTATACACTATGGGGCAGATTTACAAGCCCCTTGGCCACTTTTGCGTCACTTTTCCCATGTTAAAAATGATGCAAACGTGGTGCAAGAGGCTTATAAACAAGCACCAATGCATGTACTGGTCTAATCACCTTTACAGTTGTGTTTCAGGCCTACAATTCTCTAGTCAGTATACCTACACTACAGCAAACACCCTGTCACTGCTCTTGCAATGCCATAGTGAATCTTTCAGTACTATGTTTTAATCCATTCAGTAAAGTAAAATTCAACTAGTTATAAATTTACCTAGGGGTCCATCAGGATGTCGGGCGGTGATACCACCGTGGTGCTGGCGGGGAGGAAAAATGCCTTTTTCCGCCCGCGAGCAGCGGTACTCACGTCCGCCATATTAGTATAGCAAAACAGTATAGCAAAACAAAGGTCATTTCCCGTCTTCCGCGGAGCGACGCGCACCGCCATCTAAGTGCTCCCACCACCGCGATGGTGGGAGCCAATGGAGATTCACTGCCGTGCAGAATGACGTCCGTCCCGCTTCACAAATTAGGATGGCCCAAACAGGCAGATGCACCACAGCAGAGACACCGCCCAACCAGAGACGGCGGAAACTCCACAGCGGAGCGTGATAGCAGAGTCCTCTCCACCCTGTCATGAACGCCATGGACCCATCCCTACATATGCATCCGGTGATGTACCTGCTACAGCACTACCATCAAATGGGCCGCTGCGGACGACGCCGCAGGTACGCAAATACACAAATACAACACAAAACACACGGGCTGACACAGGGTGAAAAACCATAGCAGACACGCTGCTGGGGGTTACAACACATCCACAAGGGCACCCACAGATGACCCACCTGCCATTAAGTCACCCCTCTGCATCCGGGACACACATCGACCGCGAACTAGCAGCAACGCCCCATTCCCGGTCACGTCACCGCCGCGGTCAACAAATGCACACAATGCAGAAGGCAGGGCCACTCCAAGGCATGGGCAGGGCACAAATACCACAGGGACACACCACCCCCAACCACACATCTACACACCCCATCAAGTCACAGGCCAGGTGCCCATCCTGTGCACCCCCATGCACAGCAACAAGCAACAAGCACAGCAACAAGCACGCACAATACACACCCTGCACCACACAATAAACAACTAGGGAGACAGACACTGCCGGAGTGGCTGACAAGGAACACACAACACCAGTGCCTCACACACTGTAGGCTGCCAATACTTCCCAGCACATATACACACAAACAAACACACACAATGGGTGTAGCCACAAACAGAACACACACACAGGGAAGCCTGAACAGATGCCTGCCCAAAAACAACACACAAACATCACAGGAACACACACAGAACCCCAACAGAAACAGACATACCCTGTCAGTCAAACTGTGGAAAGGCAATTAAGTATGGGCGAAATTTGCGAATTCGCGGTACGCAAACTCGTGCGAAAAGGAATTCGCGGTCCGCAAAATCCACAAATTTGTGGATTTTTTTTATTTTTGAGTGTTCGCAGGGCGCTTTGCGTGTTCGCGGGTTTTTTTTCAACGCACCGACCGCGGTCGGTACACGGGCGCGGCCATCTTATTTTCAGTGTTCGCGTTGCGTATTTCCGTTTCCGGGCGCCAGTTGCATGCTTTCGTTTTGTATTTCCTACGTGCGGGCCGCAATCACATATTCGCGTCCGTTTTGCGTGCCTGCGGGGGAAATATCGCGCAAACTTACCCACGCGGTCGCAATGGGCGCGGCCATCTTATTTTCCATTCACTGCTATGGTTCTGGGCATACTTTTTCCATCCTCTTTTAATCGCTGCAATCCTTTGCTTTTTTTAACTTTTTTTTATCTTTTGTAATCATTATCTATCACTTTATTTTTCTACATCTATATTTTGTGTTTTTTTCTACTTTTTCTTACTTAATTACTACTTTTTACTCTCTCTCTATCTTTTCTTTCATTTTCATTTTACCTTTTTCCTATTCCTTTTTTTGTTTTTCAGAACCATGGCAAAGGGAGTCGGCACTAACATGGGGAAGAGTCCCGCACCACGCAGCCGGCTCCCTTGCGGGTGCTTAAGGTCGGAGGATAGCACAGCCAGGGAGATCTTTAGTGCGGTGGAGGTGGCCTAACTTATCTTTTATGTGCAGCGCCACCTCCCGAAGACCATCGCAGCAGGCAGCAGACCCGGTACAGGGTATGGCCTCCGGGAGCGTCACCAGCTCTGGGCTAAGGTGTGCCGGGCCATGTTTAGGGAGTCTGGGGTCCGGCGCATCTACAACCAGGCGACGCACCGGTAGTCGGACATCCTTGACCAGGAGCAGGACCTGCTCGACCTGCTAGGCGTTGAGATCACTGGGCTTAGTGAGGAGCTATTAATAACTACTTTGTTTTCTTCTGCTCTGTGTTATATTGCTAATATATGTTTTTCCCGAAGAGCAAGAATGCTGCTGATTCGATTACATTGCAGGTAAATTAATGTTTAAATAGCTTCTGTGATTGCAGGTGTTCGCCTGCTCAGTGGCGTTGCTACTATGCTTACTTGTTTGCAACTTTGTGCTCATTTGGCCCAATTATGTATGAGTGTAGTACTTTACAGAACTGCGTAATACTAGAGAGACTAGAGACTCAAGTCTAGTCCTTCCTTTGTACTCCTGCTGCCACTAAGAAGAGATAGTGGTGGATTGATAGGTTGAGTATATTATGACTTGTTATTTAGTAGTAGGACATTTTTTAGTGGTCTGCAATCATGATGACGGACTGTGTCTGTCACGTCGCGTGCTGCTGAGTGCTGGCAGTCGTAGTAGAACCTTTTTGTTGTTGGTTTAGTTAGTGATTTACATACCTTTCCAAGTAGACGGTCTGCGAATCCAGCAATATTGTACTATCCTCCTAGTTGACCAGATCAGATAGGTCAATACATTTAGTGCAATTGTTGGTAATTGGTTTCCCCGAGATAATTTTAGATTGTGGTCAAAGAAATCAAATATTTCAAAAAAGCAATCATCCATGTTTGTGTTTATTTCATGATCATCAGCACCTCTCAGGGGTAAGACGACGACAGAGATGCCGGCGGAACAAGTTCGGCAGGATCGGTCCTCCGAGGTCTCTTCTGCTGGCCCCAGTAAGTTGTTCTGTTGGTAATATTAATAATTATACTTTCCTAACTTTTACAGTACCTATTCATTCCAAACTGTTTCCTAATTCTATTTTTTACAAAATAGTCTTTGATCTTCTTGTAGACTGTTTCTACATTCTTATCCTGCCTCTACTATCACTCTCTGTGCTACTACTATTTACTAATATTATGAGTCAGTCTGTGTAGGTAGCTAAGCTTGCCCAGTCGGCAAACGGTGTTAAACAAAACTCTGATCCAGCAATAGCTCTAGGCACTGAGTGTAGTCCTCTGGGTTGCCCTAGCTGTCTATTTCAGTCTTCCTAATGTTAGTGCTTTGACAATTTCCAACAACAAAATGTCAATGTCCACCAAGAATAAGCTAGTAGTTGGCTTTTTGATTTGATAGGAGCACATACCATACCGCTAGTATTTCAGGGACTATTCTGCACATACAGAAGTATGGACAAGATAAATAGGACATTGTTGATGATAGGTGCAGTTCGACTTTCCACATACCTCAGTCAGAACAGAAGGTGAACCCCCAATGCCCTGACCGACTATTTAGTGTGTCTGACCAATGATTATACGACCCAGAAGAACAGAAGAAGACTACTGAGTCCCGACCTATCAGAGTCACGGAAGCATGCTTGCAAAGTGCAGTAGTGCAACTGCAAACCCTCCCGTTCACTCACTCGTGAACAAAAACCACACAGTGTTTTTTAGTTTTAAAGTTTTATTTTCAAATAAGTAATAAAAAAACAATTCTTTTATTTTTAATAGCGCAGTATTCGCAGCGAGCAGTGGTGATAGATGACGTTAAATTTTAAACACCCTTCCCTAGAATATACTTCAACTTAACACATCTAAATATTATAATAACTGTGCGGGAGCCCTCACCTTGTTTGAACTTCAAGTACTGGTGGTGATGAGGAGTAGGTGGTGAAAATTGAAAAGCTCTTGTTGGCAGAAGGGAAATGGAATCTTCTGTGTGTAACTAGAAAAATGGTGCAGGTTAAAAAGTAAGCATTCATCATTTGTGCCAAAAAGTGTAGCATGTAATGGCTAAGCATATAAAAAGTTAACACCCTCTGCAAAACCGTCACTTTTTTTCAGTCCCAATAATTAAAAATTGTTTTTGTATTAACATTTTCTTCCATTACGAGATGAAATAGGGGGTGGTGTATGGCATCTAAAAATATACCATGTTTTTTCTAGGTGTCACAACATCGGATCCAGCACCTACCACCATCAGTGCCGGGGCCAGCAGCGCAGGCGTCCACTCCAGGGGCTGATGCGGCGGCGCCACAAGTGCCACCAGGAGGAGCTGCTGTGGGGGATGGCTCAGCAGCGGCGGACGGTGGTAAGTTATTATACTCCTTACTTATTGACATTTTAGAGTAGGCTCGCAAATGGGTGTATGATGTACTGTACAGCAGACAGTACACTAGTGCAAGTACACTGTACTGTTAAGAACAGTTACTAATTTTGAACTACATTTTTGCCAATCATGGAGAAGACAGTCACCCTTGACTTAGCAATAGCATTAGCGGCGGTAGTTCTCGAGTAAGCAATGGCCCCTCTATTTGACTTCAACTCAGTTGTGAAACTTTTATTGTGAAGCAAAGTCAGATCAGATGAACTTGAGGGATGTGATGAACTAAAAGGGAAAGAAGGGTGTAAGGAAGGACGAGCGATACGTGTTTTTGAATACATGCAGAGGTGGCTGATAGGAAGGAATCAGATGCATGGCTGCTTGAAGCAAGGATGGTTGAAGGAGAAAGAAAAGCCTGCCTGTGTGGGTGAATCAGAAAATGCATGTGTGGTGTGCATTGCAATATATCATTTGGGTGAAACTCAAATGCAAGTCAAGACGGTGGTTTACCAAATAAAATAAAAAGAATGTTAGTTGGTTGTTGAGAAAAAGTAAAGTTGGTCCAGTTGAGACATTAAGAAGAATGATAGACCTTTACTTTGGAAGCCTGGATGGTATCTTCTTCCTCATAGATAGCAGAGGTGTATGTAGAGCAGACGCTCAGTGGATGACGAGTGTGACTTTGAACAGCATGTCCATGCCAGAGTAGCAAAGCAGAGGAAATCCAAATACTAGAAGTTGTGATTGTTCAGAAATACTCCCTTGACTAACAGTACAGTAGTTTACTTTGCAAGCACAGCATATATTGTGTATGTATTGTATAGTTCACATTATATCAAGTCAAGTCCCTTCCGCTGGCAATTATGGGTACCACACTCACTCCCCATGTTAACAATTTTCTTTCAGCTGTGCCAATCATGGGTGGCCTGTCGGTGTTGTTGACTCAATCTATCAAAACAAAGCACCTAAAGTCATCCATCATATAAGCAAAGATCATGTGATCGGCTGGATATATGATCAGAAATGAATAATCTTCATTTTCCTTTTGTAGTAGTCAAGGCCCGGGGGGGGCAGTGCGAAATATAAATTACATTGAGCAGTAGCCCTTGATGTAACCAAGTATGGCCAGTGCCACCCCTATAGAAAAGTAAGAGCTTCCCTATCCCCACCTGCATGTACTGCTTAAAGTAATGCGAGTCTGCGTCATCATGGCTTGTGTCTGTTTTTCTTGGGTGCAAGCTGACTTAGCTGGCATTATGCTGGCTACCACAAGTTCACGTACAAGTAATTTTTTTCGCAAAACAAGAGAAAGAAGAAGATTGGTGTACTCTCTGACTCTCTGACTATGTAGTGAGTCCATAGTGCTGCTAGTAGAATTCCTGAAACTCCCACTAATGTTACAGGCTTACAAAGACGGCGGAAAGATACATGCCAAAATATTATACTGTGCTTCCAAGTTGCTAGTGTTACTGTGAGACAACTTTCTGTGGAATTATTTTGTGTTAATGTTAAAGAGTATTAGTTACAGTATTTTTCTTTCCTTCTTCATATAGATGCTCCATAAAAACTCACCCGGAAGGAGAAGGCTGTCCGGGCCAGGGCCCGGAAGCTGGAGGCCATTTGTGCCGAATATCGGCGGCTGGTGGCTCAGGAGCAGGAGGAGGAGGCGGGAACTGCTGCATCCTCCTCCAGTGCCCTGGGTCCACCAGCCAGCAGCCTCCAGTGGTACGGCGCCGTGGTCCGACAGCCTCCCGCCACCGCCACGCCGCGGAGCAGCAGAAAAAACAGCAGCTGCCCCCCCAGAGCCTGGATGGCACGTCAGCACCGTCTCCGCCGGAGAGTGGACTACCTGGAGCAGCTCCAGGGCCTCCGTAAAGAGAAGCGGGACCAACTGTCCACAGGACACCGCTGGAAGTGACTGTCCCTTGTCCCTTTTTAAAGACTGTTGGGGGGGGGAATTTGGCGTTGGGGATTCAGAGGGACTTTTTGAGGGACATTCCTATGGACCTTGGTTGGGGTTAGGGAGGGGGGTGGGTTGGGTCTTTTGAATAGTTTATTTTTGTTAGGGGAAATATAATTATTTATTTTACATACTTCAACATAGTGTACGCGTTCATTTTATTTTGTGGAGTGGTGGGCGGAGGTTACTGTACGTTTGGTTTCCTCAAACTTACCAGCATGAATTATCTAAAACGTCCAAAAATGTACAAAAGTGCCACTAACAGAGTTAGTGAATTCAATTGCCCTACTAGTACTTTACTAGTACTACTGTCAGTCTCTCCTCTCCTCCGAGTCCTAGCACATTATTCTACCTCCCCAAAATGCTTATCTTACCTGTGATTCGTGTTTGAGAATAGAGCTAGGCACAGCGCTGGCTGCATGGCAAATGGCGATTATGGTTGCCCATGAAATCCATCTAGTACAGAAATTCCATTGTTGTGGTGGTAGTAGGAGTGGTACCACACTAGCAGTAGCAGCATATGAAAAAAAAGGAAATGAGACATTGAGTGGCCTGAGAGAGGTATTAGAAGGAACAGTATATTTGTAGCCTAAGCAATGCTGAAGATAAATATGGGAAAAGAATATTTGCATGGATGATTACGGCTACAACAAGAACAGTGACACAGCAGCGTAACCTTTCTTCATGTGTAGGAGGATGCTGTTGATGATGGATCCAATCGATGGTGGGCATGAAATTCAGAATTGATTTGAAAATACTCATTGGTGTTTTTTTAAGCAGAATTACAATATCCTAGGATTCACCTAGCTGCCTTAAAAGTGATTTGAGGAGGTTGCTTGCACCTTATCCTCCCCAGCAAGTGTGTGGAATTATTGTTGTCATTTAGTCACACCTCAATGAAAACCACACAGCCTGGGGGAAGAGGGTTAGGGTTTGAAAATTGGATGGGAATGGGGTTTTTTGGGAAAGTTTTGTGGAGAGAGAAAAAAAAACACAGCAAGGACAAACAACAAATGAAGAAAAACAAATCTTTGGATACGAAGATATCCATAAATCTTTTAAGGGACATAAAGGAAGTGCATTACTGCATGCATGAAGTTATTTGCTAAATGGATGGTTAGGTTACTGAAAAGTAGTACTTACTTCAACTTACTAACTATGAAGAAACAATTTGACAGTACAGGGCTGCAGTAATTACGCAATTTCACTTGCCTAGCTGCCCTCAGAGAGAATAAACACTTATTAGTACATTACATTAGTTTTAAAAATAGTAAATAAATAGATCAAACAGCTGGAGGGTTGAATTTGAAGCAGAGAGCAAACAAACGCACAGAGTCACACTCATAGAAGTTCACAACAATAACAATATTTAAAAGATAAGGAGAAGTTAAGAGGATACTGTAACTGTATGTTGTAGTTGTCCTGTTCAATTTGGGAAGTTGCATGCGTCCAGCCATTCCTCCATGCTCCTCCATTCCATCTGACGCTCCGTCGAGCAATCTTGGTGACCAGAGACACTGTCAACTGCCTGCCTGGCGGATGCGGAATTGCAGATCGCTAATGGTAAGCAAAATAACACTTTCAGTTTCAGAGGCAACAGTATTACATACAAGCATCATTTCTAAAGTGCGTACTCTGAGTCTCCTTTTCAAGGATAGTAATTACTTAGCACACAGCAGGCCAGGGCCATGCAGAGGGTCAAGGCAGGCACCACTGAGTGATGCAACCTGATTTAGCAAAAATTCTTTGACACAGACAGACAAAGCATATCTAATTGTATGCAGCAAGCCACATAGCCGCAATTTTACATGAACTGCTGTCTGGAGTCTGGCATAACAACACTACACTGGCTCGACCACTCCATACCATGACTAGACAGACACGTAGTTCTGCTGTAGTTGTTGTTGACTGGTTTACCTGTTTGCCACTCACGCAATGGCCATAGTTGTTCCCATAAACTGACGATGATGATCCATCCATCCCAGTGAGTGATTGTAAAGAAAAAAGATATTATGTAAGTTTGATCATCAAGACTCATCATCATCATGTATATTGGCAAACTCAATGTTGTTCATGCAGTCGCAGTCTAGTAGTCTACACACACAGTGAGTCCAAGGACATTTTGCATATTAAAAAATGCAACGTAGTGGCCCCTGCAGTAGAAGTACAATTTGAATTAAACATGGTAAAAAAAACTGATTAGACTTGAGTTACATTTAGTTTGTGAAAGATTAAATAATAACAGAAGACATATGATTCATTTCATGCAAAACAAACAAACAGCAATTACTTTCATCAGAGCCAGACATCCAGTACTGTCCACTGCATGCCATCTCATTATTCATTACCTGTTCCACTTTTTGTCCGCAACTTGTTCTTAAAGTGAAGGCCCACAGGGCAGCTTCTCGTGTCAATTTCAGAAGTAACTGTCAGCAATCAGCATATAGTCAGTAATTCCAGTCCCACTTCTTTTGAGGGGACTCGTCTACGAAGCGACAGTTTCTTCATTCTGCGTAATCCAGCCATCTGCCTTGAGGGAAATGGATAGGGGGAGTCTGGAGGAGGAGGATAGAGGAGCATGACTGAGTTGTGAACTTGTGAACTTCAGGATTGCAGACAATGGCACCTTCAATAAGAAAATAAGACTAAGACAGTGCTGCTGATGGATTTGTTGTGATTAGAGTTTTGTTGTGGTAAAAGTTGCAAAACAAAGAAAGACACACAGGAGTAAAAGTGAATAAGGAGTCAGGATGAAAAATAGAAAGTGAATTTCAGGCCTAGGTGTCAGGGAAGAAGATCTCGTCCTCAAACTCTGTGAATTGAGACGGGAGTAGGTCAGCTCACAGAGAAGAACTTCCGTCACCGAAGTCGGAGTCCTCTTCTTCCTGCGTGGATTCACGTATTTTGTAATCTGGTGGTATGAAGTGCTGATTCATCTTGATCATTGTTAACCTCTCCACATTTTTGGGCCAGAGGCGGCCCTTTTTGAAGTTACAATGGCACCAGCAGCACTGAAAACACGTTCAGAAGACACGCTTGCGAGTGGGCAAGACAAATAATTTAGAGCCAGCTTGGTGATCAGTGGCCATTGACCCATTTTCCCATACCAATACAGCAAAGGGTTGCGATCAATGTGGTCCTCTGTTGGATCATCCAGATAGGCCTGCACCATCCACTGAAGGTCATCCATGGGTGCTGGACTTTGTGTACCATCTTAGGCCTTTGCATCAACACTGGAACGAGCAAACCCTTGATGAGTTATCCAATCCGCTTCCAACAATATTATGGCTGGGCCTGGTGCAGATGAGGATGATGATACGGTTGCTGGTGTCGGTAACAGCTGTGAGGGAAAGTGACTGCCTTCGGCCACAGAAGTGGACCTTGACGCCGGATGGCCTGCTGATTCAGTAGTACTTCTGCCGGTTCCTTCAATTTCCTGCCGCTCTTTTTCGAACCGAGTGGCTGACAGAGCTAGACAATGTTTGTACTTTGAAACATCTGCTTCAGTAAAAGGAATGAATGCTTTGCTGGCCAGTGCCTTTGTGTACCGTGGATCCAGAATAGTGGCACAAATGTAATGTTGTTCTGTATGTATTTTTTTAAGCCTTTCATTGTCAACTAGGCGGGTTAATAAGCTCTCCACCAACGGATATGCGTCTTGCTTGCCAATATCATCTTTGAACGTTGAAGACACCACCTTCAGTTGGTGCTCTAGCATGCGCAACAATGGAATAGCTTTGCCCAAAGTACAGTCCTCCCTGCTGACTTCACGTGTGAAGACCTCAAAAGGACGAAGCATGTCTGTCAGGCTTTTAACTAGGTCCCATTCCTCCAACTCTAGCCTCATGTCTTTCATAGAAGAACTCAGTGCAAAGACATACTCATTGATTACCAAGCACTGCTCAGACAGACGCTCAAGCATGTAGAAGGTTGAGTTCCAACGTGTTTCCACCTCCTGGATGAGTCCTCTGACTGGCACTCTACGGTCATGTTGAAGTTTCCTCAGCTGCTTCCCGGCCTTAAAAGAATGGCTGAAATGTGTGCAAATTCTTCGGCAGGTGGTCAGTAACTTGCTGACTGTGTTTTCTTTTTTCAAGAAATCTTGAACAACAATGTTAATACTGTGTGCCACACACGGCACTCTGAAATAGCCACCATCATTCATGGTCCTATCTATATTACTGCCATTATCCGTGGAAACATAACCAATCATGCGCTTTCTTGGATGCAGCCATTCATAGACCTTACTGTTAAACTCCTCCAAAATGTTTACTGCAGTATGAGATTGTTCCATGGCAAACATGGCTACTGTTGCATGTTTCCAACTAGCTTAAAAAACTGTGTCACTGTCAACACCTGCATATAACTTGTCTCTAACCCCTGCAAAAGAGACTCAGTGTGCAGTGATGCACATGTAATCAAGGGCTTGGCAAGTGGTCCACATGTCTGTTGTCAGGTGGATAGTGTGTACAGCACTCTTCTGCAAAGCTGCCCCAATCACCTCCAGCACATCTTGATGTAGTGCTGGAACCGCAACACTGGCAAAATAGGACCGGCTAGGACCCTTCCATTTAGGTCAGACTGTTGCCACAAGTTCTGGAAAACCCACCCCTTCCACGAAAGAACAAGGGAGAAGGTCCAGCGCTAACATTTTAGCCAGCATTGCATTATAAAGACGTGCCTTTGGGTGGTTGCGTTCAAATGGCGCCTCCGACCAAAACATGCTTTTAATGGTGGTCTGGACCGTTTTACGTGATGATAATGATCCAGACTTCTTCAACCCAGTTAGGTTCATTGATGTTCTTTTTCGCATTGGTGTCTCTCCCAGACTCTTAGTGTGCCTCGTAGATGTTGCTGGGGTAGAGGGTGTGGGCACTACCACTGCAGTGCTGCTGCCAGGGGTACTGTGTGTACCAGAAAAAATGTCTGGTCCTTCTTCACCTCCCCCATGCATGATCAGCCCCTCGTCATCATCAGATGCAATATCAATGGATACATTTGGATTTCTTGTACTTTTGGCTTCCCGTATGTGAGCCTCCCACTGGATAGTGCGGTGTTTTTGGAGATGACCTCTCTGGCCTCCGGTACCATAGTTGGTACCAAGCTTACCCCGACTAACTACAGTTTTACAAATTGAACAAATGACTAGGTTTTCCGCCTTTTTGCTAATACTAAAGAAGTCCCAAACTGAGTACTGGAGATTTCTGCCGGTGGTGAAGGTGCTACTTTCAATTTCAATGCCAGATGAAGTTAAGGATCGGTGTGGCTGAATTTGACTCTGTTGTGCACTTACAGCACCACTACTTGAGATAATGGAGGTCGAGCTGGATGGAGGTCCCTGCCGGCCCTTCTGATGAGAAAATATGGAAGCTGTAGGTCGTGTTGGTGTAGTAGTTACCTGTGTTGGTGGTGGTACCAGTGCCACGCCGCCCACATCCCGCTCAGCAGCAAATCGGGATAGGGTCAAAATGTCTGTCTGCTGCATGCCCACTGGGGCTGGAGTGACGACTGTGATGACTGGGTTTTCATTGTCAAACTGTTCATCAGCAGCAGAATACACCACTTCTACTTCTTGTTCGTCGTCATCACCCATAAGTGAAAGCCTTGCGGGAACCTTCCTTTTAGGCTTAGCTACTTTTGTCGGCTCATGTCGTGCCTCCCTCTCAGACTGCATTTGTGGGTTCCAATCAACATCAAGATCATCAGAAGGAAGGGGGCTTGAAGAAGAACTTGTACTAACCCTCCTTGACCTTTTTCTTGCTGGGGATCTGGAAGACAGTGGATCATCAGGAGGAGTGGCTTGCTCGGATGATACCTCCGCTTGAATCTCGATTTCCTGATGTGCCCCTACTTCTGGAGGAACAAGCATTGTGGGCAGTTGTGCCTCTCCATGCGCTTCTCCATGCGCTTCTCCATGCGCCTCTACTTGCGCCTCTCCATGGGCCTCTACTTGCGCCACTCCTTGCGCCACTACTTGCGCCGCTACTTGCGCCACTCCTTACGCCACTCCTTGCGCCTCTACTTGCTTCTTCTGCTCCTTCTTACTGGCAGTGGCACTGGTAACTTTCTTGGTAGAGGAGCTACGGCCACCTTTCTTTGGGCCCATCTTCTTCAGATGTCAGAACAGCAGGCCGCAGTTGCACGAGTTGCAGAGTTGTCTGTGGCCACACGTGACGTCACGTGACGTTGTGCTGCACACACCGTAGCAGGACTTCTTCCTGGCACTGATGATGAATGATGAGGATGATTCTTGGTTCTCTTCGTGCACCTAAAAGCAAAGGAAGCCCGAGGAACATCAGTTAAATAAATGTTGCATATGTCGTGCTTCAATTAATATTTGCAACTAGGCATTTATTATTATTACAACACACTCAAAACGGAAAGTCCAAAAATAAAAATTGCAATTATTTCTAATCAAAAATGGATGTTTACATTAATAGAAGAGAGACCACACAGAGAGAGTTGTTTCATGCACCACTCAGTACCCCTGGGCATAATGGATGAAAGCAGGGCAGACTGGGTGCAGGGCTATGGCACAAAGCAGGAACACTGCCTGGATTCAAAATGACCCCATGACCCCACCCACATGGGCAGGCCCTGCATGGACCAGGCCTCAAAATGGCCCCCACCCACATGGCCAGGCCCCAACACCACCCCAAAAAAATTAAAAACACACAGAAATGACCACAATGCAATGTCATCCAAGACCTAAATGATGTTTAAATTCAAGAGACCCCACAGAAAGCCGTGGTCCGTGCACCACTGACAACCCCTGGGCATAATGGATGAAAGCAGGGCAGACTGGGTGCAGGCCTAAGGCACAAAGCAGGCACACTGCCTGGCTTCAAAATGGCCCCTTGACCTCCACCCACATGGCCAGGTCCTGCCTGGACCAGGCCTCAAAATGCCCCCCACCCACATGGCCAGGCCCCAACACCACCCCAAAAAATCGAAAAACACGCACAAATCACCACAATCCAATGCCATCCATGCCCTAAATGATGTTTAAATTCAAGAGACCCCACAGAAAGCCTTGGTCCCTGCACCACTGACTACCCCTGGGCATAATATATGAAAGCAGGGCAGACTGGGTGCAGGCCTATGGCACAAAGCACACTGCCTGGCTTCAAAATGGCCCCTTGACCCCCACCCACATGGCCGGACCCTGCCTGTACCAGGCCTCAAAATGGCCCCCACCTACATGGCCAGGCCCCAACACCACCCCAAAAAATCAAAAAAACACTTAAAAATCACCACAATCCAAAGGCATCCATGCCCTAAATGATGTTTAAATTCAAGAGACCCCACAGAAAGCCTTGGTCCGTGCACCACTGACTAACCCTGGGCATAATGGATGAAAGCAGGGCAGACTGGCTGCAGACCTATGGCACAAAGCAGACACACTGCCTGGCTTCAAAATGGCCCCTTAACGCCCACCCACATGGCCAGGCCCTGCCTGGACCAGTCCTCAAAATGGCCCCCACCCACATGGCCAGGCCCCAACACCACTCCAAAAAATCGAAAAACACGCAAAAATCACCACAATCCAATGCCATCCATGCCCTAAATGATGTTTAAATTCAAGAGACCCCACAGAAAGTCTTGTTCCGTGCACCACTGACTACCCCTGGGCATAATGGATAAAAGCAGGGCAGACTGGGTGCAGGCCTAAGGTACAAAGCAGGCACACTGCCTGGCTTCAAAATGGCCCCTTGACCCCCACCCACATGGCTAGGCCCTGCCTGGACCAGGCCTCAAAATGGCCCCCACCCACATGGCCAGGCCCCAACACATTCCGAAAAATCGAAAAACACGCAAAAATCACAACAATCCAATGCCATCAATGCCCTAAATTATGTTTAAATTCAAGAGACCCCACAGAAAGCCTTGGTCCGTGCACCACTGACTACCCCTGGGCATAATGGATCAAAGATGGGCAGACTGGGTGCAGGCCTATGGCACAAAGCAGGCACACTGCCTGGCTTCAAAATGGCCCCTTGACCCCCACCCACATGGCTAGGCCCTGCCTGGACCAAGCCTCAAAATGGCCCCCACCCACATGGCCAGGCCCCAACACTACCCCGAAAAATCGAAAAAAACGCAAAAATCACAACAATCCAATGCCATCAATGCCCTAAATTATGTTTAAATTCAAGACTTTTCATTTTTTCTTTCTTGGTTTCTTTTTCTCTTTTTGTTTCTTTTTTCACTGTTTACCTTTTCATTCCTACTGTTTTATTCCCACTGTTTCCCTTTGCCTATTTTTCTGAACCTTATTGCGACTTTTTTATGAACCTGTAAATTCCCACTTCACTTCACACTTTTTGTTTCTGCCCGTCCTCATACGGGACTTTGTACACTTCTCATCACAGTATCACCATATGTTTATTCGCATCTCATTCACCAGGCACTTTTTTACCCACCCCCTGATTTCCCCGTTTGCTCCTCGCTTCTTACCCACTGTTTGCCTACCTCTATTCTTTTCTCCTTTTTCCCCACAGGGTGGCCATCCAGCCTTCCCTCAACATGCACTTCTCCCTACTAGTGTCATTTCCTTTTCTACCTGTTTTAACCCTTATAGTTTGTCAGGTTTGTTCACATTTACCGTCAGCCACTCTGGCCTTGATACCCTCATACACCATTGCCTAGCATTGTTCAGCACTGGCATTTTAGTTTGAGTTACGTTCTGTATTTCTTTTCCATTCCATCATATTCACATTTTATTGTCACAATTTCCCATATTTTCTCTTCCGTTCATTTATTTTTGTCATTGTTTCCATTGGCAACCCTTATCAATTCAGTATTTCGTTTCATTAGGCACTGTTTATTTATGCTACTTGCACGTTTAATGTCAGTTTGGGATGTTGCCTAGTCCTGTGTCTATGATCACTGTTTGCAAACTTATATGCATGCCAGTCACCACACGGCGTTTACTTCCGCATTCGGACGATGAAACTACCGTACCCGGCGTTTCTCGTGATTCCCTAAGCACATTGGTAAGCTTTCCTCTTCACTGCACTCACTTAAGCGCTAGTTCAACAGGCACTATTTTGCATGCTTTTATCTGGTTCCCACACGTTTTATCATACCACCACGTCAGGTAAATGCGGCACATCGCGCACTTACAGCTTTTTTCTTCTTCCACTATAACCAAAACGCTAACCCACCGTGCACTGTCCTGCATGTTTCCTAAGCGGCTCTTACATGTCTGAATAACACATCTCACATTACCATGAGCACACGTGAGAGTTCTCCTTTGAGCTTTTGCGGAGGACTTCAACCACTTGGCTAATCACCCCAAGTCTATCGTACCCCAACATTATTCGCAAGCTCGCACCCCTGGGCACTTTCAGTTGCACCGCTCTACACTCGTTTTTTTGAAAGTATGTTTCCTGGTTTTCACACCCATTTCCTCACCTAATCTTTTTGTTGTCTCCTCGGGCCCTGGATACTAAACTGTTTTCCGTTTATTTTTCTTCTAGACTTCAGACCCCCTGAAGAAGAGCCACTGCCGGCTCGAAATGCATCGGGGCTAATTTAACACTGATGTCATTGTTCTAACACAAACGCTTTGCGGAAATAATTGTTCTGAAGATTATTCGTTTTGGATTGTATTACTTCACATCAATGAAGCTTTATACCTGGAAGAATACAAAGTGAAGAAAACTTTGATTTTCTCACCCAGATTATTTCTTTGGATTAATTACTGCAAAACCTATCTGCACACAGGCGTGCTCATGAGTCCTACCTTACACCTGTAAGGTATTTTCTTTTTCTTGTCTCTTAGCGCCTCTTGGGCAGGAGGTGAACACTTTGAGCACCCTTACCTACACGAAATTCGGACCCAATCCTCAAATACCTACCACGAATACACCACGGAGTGCAGCGGTCTCTTCTTGATTTTTAAATTCAAGAGACCCCACAGAAAGACTTGGTCCATGCACCACTGACTAACCCTGGGCCTACTGGCTAGTGTGGCTTTACACGCACCCCAAAATTAGAAAAAAATCCACATATAACAGTGAGCGATTCAATTCCATGACATAAATGATATCTAAGTTCAACAAAACTCACAGAAACAGTTGTATCATGCACCCATGATTAACCCTGGGGCTACTGGATACTGTGCCTACCCACAATATATATTTTTTTAAGTTGTGAAAAAGTTAAAACATTGTAGTTGCAGCAACTGCAATGCCCCAAACAAACAACACCAACTTACTTGTAAAATCTCAAAATCCAAAAGTAATCCAAAGATGATCCAAACAAAAAGTCCTCAGATACAAATATCCAGCAGCATCACAAAAAGTAATCCTTCCAGCTCCAGATCCAAATGAAAAGGGACCAGGACATGGACAAAGCACTGGGAGGAACCTGCTGGACAGGAACAGGAAGTTGGATACTCTGGGGCACTTCCTTCCTCCCACCCCCCAAAAAATGGACTCCTTGCACAAAAAAGTGCAGCCAAATGTCAATCTGAGGATTATTCTGATCCAAATCATCATTTTCAGAAGGTTTATGCTGCCTGCTGTAGATTTCTTGTGCAGAATTGCAATTTTTGCAAGTTCGGGAAAGCGAGCTGTTCAAATCTCCCGCCGGAAGTCAGTTGCACGTCGCATCTACGTGTTCGCAATTGTTTACTCCCGCGATACGTGATTGCGGGCCCTTATGATGTAGTCGCGTTCTCAAACTCTCGCAGTGCAAGATGGCGGGACGCTATGACGTACTCGCGGTCCAAAAGTCTCGCGCGATCACGCAGCAAGATCCAAAATGGCGCACCACCCGCAAACCGGGAGGAAAAACAACTCTGCAAACTCAGAATCACGGTAAGTCACCGCCGCGCGATCAAGATTGTATTTTTGAAGCGCGACCAAGCAAAAAAATCCACCAACTTGCGAATTGCGAATTTTTTCACAAATTTGCACGATTCGCGTGAGGAAAATGATATTTTGCCTGACCAAAAATGTCCACTACATATACCCTATGTTACATGTCATGTGCATGTCACCCATGCACTTCCTCGTAGTGGCCTGAATCACTAGGCCCCTGCAATCATGTCCTGCATTAGAAATGCCAGTCATCAAAGTCTCCCAAACGTTAAGGTAGCATAAGGCCCATGTATTTGCAGTTCATGACTCCTGACACACTGAAGCTGCAGTTACGTCCCTCTGACCTCGCATACTTCTAGCTCAGCCGAGAGAAGCCCAGCAAGAGGCCTGCCAAGACAGTATTATGAATAACAGTTATCTGTTTGCTGTACAGAGTGGCATCCCTGCCCGGTGAGGAAAAGTAAACAGAACCCGTCCGAGGGAGATAGGGCCTAGCCATTCTGTCTCCATTTAAGTGAATTACAGTGCTTGCATCCATAGAAGAGCTCACAGCCCTCATGCAATGAACGAATAAATATGCCCTCTCTGTCTTTTAGTGACGAACAACTTTTGCTCCAGATAATACATCCCCTATCATATCAGATTGTACAAGACGTGCTCAAGTCGCCTTGACACAAGAGATCTCTTGCTAGGTTGAAAGTCAGCTCTCCTCCCAGTTACACGTCAATTGCACGTCATGCTCAAAGTTGCACAAGTAGGGCAGAGTTCCAGCTGGTCATGCAAACTCCTCCTAAGTACCCACCCACCTATGACACCTACCTATCACCTACCTATGACTCATCAAAGTACACACCCTCATGTACACCCACATGTTCTTATCTCATTTTCTTCCTTGCTCTGCTTAGCCTATGTACAAGAAATGTATATATACTATGTTCAGTAAATAATTGTTAGAAGACTCTTCCTGAACCTCAGAGGTGATGGAACATATTCTCCCTTTGACTCGAGTTATTGGAATAAAGCCCATTTTAACTCAGATACCACGGACTCTGCTTCTCACTTGATGCATGATACTTTGTTAATGCCTAGAAATTCTGCCAGGGTAATATTTTATTTACCACATAATTTGGCGCCCTTACAGGGACATATCCCTTTCCCCACTCGCCGGAGTTGTGGGTCTAGTCTTTGCCCCCTTCTACAGCCGTGACGGACTTCAAAGTGCGCACGCCATCGGGATTTCCCGCTACTCCCTCAGGCCCAGGAGGAGGACGGACTGCGACCAGGCATCCATGTGAGGCGGTGAGGAACGCGGATCATCTCAACCAGAGGCCCAGCCCGTGAGAGAGCAAGGTCCGAGGTCTCCAGAGGTCCACCTGTTCCAAGGCGCAAGCGTAGTCAAGTTAAGTTTCCGAGGCCTTCAAGTTTCAAGTTCTGCTTTCCCGGTGAGTACCACTATAGGGAATGCATCAAGTTCAAGACGGGCTCATTTTAAATGAGAACGGTCAAGACGGGCCCACGGTTAAACGTGGGCCCGGTAAAGACGTGTCTCATTTCTGAGACCGGTATGGTTGTACTGTATTTTCAGTGCACAAAACTGTTTTTCAAGTACATGTTTAACTCTCGGTAATGGTACTGTTTTAGTGTTTTCATGTTATGATGTTCTAGTGTGAATGATTGTTACTTGTTACAGTTTATTTCTGTGTATTGTGTTTTCATTGTATTGATTTCAAACATGCCACTGTTTTCAAAGTTACGTCCGATAGGGACCAGAAAGGGTATACTAGAAGAGTCAGTTAATATCCCGCCTAGGGACACACCTGGTGTTAAAAGTCAAGACCCTCTCAGAAAGACGCTATTGAGTTATGGCGCAAAGAGTGACACAGGAGATCAGAGAAAGAATTCAATAAAGCAGAGAGAACTAAAACAAGCAGAGAAAAAATAAAGCCAAAGAAAAAGAACTACGGGATAAGGGGGAACAGGTCAAGACAGAAGAGACTGTTAGAGAAAGAAATTCCGTCATTACTGGTATTTATCCCACCCTGTCAGAAGAACTAGTTCAAGTGACCACCTCAGAAAGACCCAGTAGGTAGAGAACGCCACCACCTGTACCCTTTAGAGTATGTAAAATAAGTCGACAGCATCTGAAGCGTTCATTTCCTTGTATCTAGACAAGTCCCTTCTGGACTGCGAAAGTACCTTGTGAGTAACTAGTTGGTTTATTTGTGAATAAGCGCCTTGTGATTAAGACTTGTGAGTAGTATGTTGAATTTTCCTAAGTATAGCTCCTTGTAAATATGCCTTGTGAATAGCGTGTCATTTTTTTGACTTGTTGAGCTTCTTGTAAATATGGCTTGTGAATAGCGCCATGTGGTTATGTTTTGTGCAGAGCTTGTTATCATTACGTTAGTCGGGAGAGAGCTGGATCTCTTTCAAGTACTTGGAGAAAACGTTTTGAAGATGTGCGTATGTGTTGTGTGATAACGTGGAGAAATGAGTTCATGACTTTCCCATGTACTGCAGTCATTGGGGAATGATTGTGCTTCAGCTGCCAAAGAGTTAATATCTTGTACTGAGTAGGCAGTATTTGTTTTAACATGCTGTTTAACAAGGTGTTGAGGGATTTTGCTGTTTTTTTGGTGTTTGCGGGGGGGGCGTGTTTTTGAGCGGAAATTCGTACCCGTTCCAGTGGTGAGGATTTAGGGAATAGCTTGGACTACTGTGATGCCAAATTTGAAAGGGATCCGAGCTGTGGAAGTGGTGGAAAAAGCATGTTTTGTGTGGAGGTGCGATTTGCCATGTTATCCAATGGGCGTATTCAGTTTGCAGATTGAATGGTAAAATGTTGCATGGAGAGTAAAGAAGTGTGTTTGTAAAGGGTTTGCCTTGGAACACTTGATTTAATGTGTTTGGCTCAGAGGTCGGTCTAGTTGTAAATAGACCAGTCAAATTGAGATAAGGGTTTGCACCACGAAGAGTGCTTTAATGTTTTCACGGTTGAGAAGAAATTATAAAACAGACCCATTAGAGAATGTGCTTTAAATTAGTGTAATGCAACAGTGTTTTTTGTTTAAATAGGAATGTTCCTACAGAATATTTTTCCCAATGCAAGCTGCCCTTTAGAATAGCGTAGTGACAGTTATCCCACTCACTTAGGAAAGTGGCTATTTTTAAATTAATGAACGTGGCCCTTTTTGATAGCTACAATACACTACCATCTTAATGCATTGCTAAGAGTCCCCTACATTAGTTTGATTTGCATTCATTTAGTTTCAAGGCTCACCTATGTACTTTGACAGGCTGCTGATAGAAAGGTATAATGTTGCACGGTAAAAGCAGTGTTCATTAAACAAGACTTGGAAAATAGGATTTATTATGTCTGATTCAGGGCTACAATACTTACACAGATGGTTTCAGATCAACATTTAGTGGAGAGGCTCAATTGATATATGCAGAGAACAGTCCCAACGCAACAGTCCATGATAATTCGTTTTTTTCTCTCAACTGCAAAGTGCTTAGCATTGTGTGCAGAAGCAAATTGTCCCTTTCTTTTATGTGTGCTAATTTGCATGCTAAACAAATGCCCATGTTTCAAATGTCTTGCCTTCTAGCTGAATTAGTTAGACAAAAGTGTTTTTTAGAAAGTGGAGCTTTTAAGTAGCAGTACAGAATTATTTTAAAATGCTAGCATGTCACTTAGTTACAGAAAAAAAAATGTCTTTATTAATTTACTTTTTACAGCGTTTTAAAAGTTTGCTTCAGTTAAGTTAGAGAACGTGGGTTAAGCTCTCTGTCCTGGGAACAGTTATGTTTTGAATTACTTAGAAAGTGTTTTTCGACCTTGAAGTGGCTGAATAACTTCTCCTGGCTGACTCCCAGGGACAGATGTTTATGTAAAGGGAGGGCTACTCCCTCTTGGAGCGAGCAGTGCCTGTCTTGTTGATATTGGCCATACTCCAATTCTTTCCGCGATCCCTTTGTTTATGTAAAGGGAGGGCTACTGCTCAGACTTACACTAGCTTCATTCGCATGTAAAGAGAGGAGGCTTGCAGCTCACTCTTTAAGGAACTTGGCAGACATTTGGCTCTTTCAATGAGCTCAGCGTTGGCAGCGACCCAATTTTAGAGAAGCAGAGACGAGTGAGAGGCTTGTCTCCTCTTAGTGATGTTTGACACTGAGCCAGCTCCTGGCTCTGAGGGGAGGGGTAGGTGAGCAAGGAGTGAGTTCGTAGCGAAGTTACCTCCCCAGCCCCTCTGACTTGTGTACAAATAGTTGCTCTTCCTTACAGTTAAGTCACGCTTGCAAATGTATAGTTTAAAGTAGTGTAAACAGAATAATTGGCAGGAGTCTTGCTCTTGCAATGGGTTCAGCATCTGGCAGTCATTCAATTTTAGATCACAGTGTAGCCCGGCTTGGAATTGATTCAAAACTCCGAGCGCGAACATAATTCTAGAGGGAGGGGCTGCTTCTCAAAGGAGTGAGGAGTGGCGAGGCTCTAGGACTTCTGTCTACGACAAGAATACTTTGGTTTTCTTCAAATACATTTGGAGGACATATTGTAGTTAGTATGGTCATACTATTGCCAGGATTTAGAGTAGGAATTGTTTTGTAAACTGCAGAGCCTTTGGAAAGAGGTTCCCCAAAATAAAAATAGTGCTTTTGCATTGAGAATATTTATTTATTTATTTATTTGTTTTTATGTAATTCGTTTTTGCTAGGTTAATGACAGATGGTCCTAGCATTTGCTGTCAAGCACTAAAGCGACAGCTAGTCAGTGTTTACATGCCTACCAACACAGCACTGATACAGCACATGAACGACATTCTAATTACAGCAAGATCAGTACCAGACTGTGACATTGCATCTCTGACAGTCTTACACTATCTGTGAAAAGCAAGTGGTGTACAACACTTGCTTTCCAAGGAGGGTACACCAGGTATACAGCTAACATAACCATTTATTGGCCTTACTTCTTACTGTAGGCAATGGATTCCCCAGTATGCATATCTAGCCAAACCACTCATACAGTTAACTACACAGGAGGCAGCCATTTTGACTGTCCTCCCTTGGACACAAGAACACACCTTGGCATTTGAGGAATTAAAAAGAGCATTATGTCAAGCGCCAGTTTTAAGCGACTCCATGTTACAGTAAACATTTTATGCTTTTTTATGCTTTTTTCATTTTTATTTATTTTTACATTTGACTGTAGCGAGACTGACAGGATATGGACTGACATTATTTCAACCACACATAGAGATCAGACGTTGTAATATTCTGAATCCTGCAACACTTTTGCCCTCAAGTACAGTAAATGCACCACCACATGACTGTGTGGAAGTTATGAATATAGTGACAAGACCAAGACAAGACCTGACAGATATTGCACTTCTAGACCCTGACCTGACACTCTATGTGGATGGTTCATGCATGAGAACGAGTGCAGGAGAATTAGTAGCAGCCTATGCTGTGACCACAGGAAATAGACACACTGTCTGCACAAGCAGCAGAGCTCATTGCTCTGACACAAGCCTGCATAAGAGCCAAGCGCTTGAAAGTAAACATTTATACAGATTCACAATATGCCTTTGGCGTTGTTCATGATCTTGGGGTCCTGTGGCAAGAGAGCTAGTTCCCATGGGACCATGATTCAGCACAGCCAGCTTATTCAGGCCCTGTTAGAGGCCATACATTTACCTACAGCCATTTCTATTCTGAAATGCAAAGCTCATACCAAAGTTACAGACACCATTTCCCAGAGTAATGACCTGGCAGACCGAACAGCTAAACTGACAGCCCAGACACCAACAGACACGACAAGGACAGAGGTACCATTACTGACAACATGTATGACAGTCAGGGATCCCACTCAAGATGTACTTGACATACAGACACATGCCACAACAGATGAGATAAAGAATTGGACTGAACAAGGAGGGGTCCAGACTAACCAAGGTTGGATGACTAAGGGAAAAAGCACATGGTTTCTTTCAGATTCAATGGTACAAATAATAATAAACACAACACATAGTCCCGCACACTTAGGAGAGAAGGCAATGATAGACAGCTTACAGAACATTTGGTTTAACAAGCACCTACGTGCAGCAGCGAAATAGAAAGTGCGAACATGTATGATCTGTGAACATGTATGATCTATTGCCAGTTCAATCCAGGAAAAGGCATTCCGGTGGAACAAGGCGGATTTCATCCTCCTGACCGCCCTTTTGAGGTTCTCCAGATGGATTATATCTAAATGGACAGATGTAGAGGTTACAAGTACGTCTTGGTAGTTGTATGTGCAATGTCTAGATGGACAGAAGCATATCCAGTTCCAGATTATACTGCTGTGACAACAGCCAGACAATTAGTGCGCAGTACTTCCCCAGATATGAATTACCTCATGTGATCTATTCTGATAACGGTCAGCCATTCTCCTCTGAATTAATGAAACAAGTGTCTCTTCTGTTAGGATATACTTGGAAATTCCATTGTGTCAGACACCCAGAAGCCGCAGGCCTTGTAGAAAGACAAAATCAGACAATTAAGACAAAGTTGCTGAGATCTGTACAGACAAAGGCGTGGATTGGATGGTGGCCTTGCCGGTTGCCCTCTTTTACATGCGTATGGTAGCTCATTCCAGAACAGGCCTATCTCCTTATGAAGTATATATGTGGGGTACGCCTATGCCAAAGAAAATAACTGATGTTGACAGTAACATGCTGACAGACTACCTGGCTTCCTTGATGTCTGCAGTACTCTCTTTTTCATTCACAGGTTGCTGCTGCCTTCCCTGACAACACCCAGGTCAAGGAACACGCCATAGCACCAGAGGATTCTATACTTGTGTACGGATTTTTGATCGTTCAAGTCCCCTTGAGCCACGTTGGAAGACGCCGAAGTTGGTGGAAGCACGTAAAGGCCGAACTCACCTTCATCACTATTTGGAACTTTGGAACTTTGGAACTTTGGAACTTTTATAAAGAACACTGACCTTTGCTACAAAATACCCCTCAGCAAGAGTATAGGTCTAGATTAAGAACTAGCAAGTCAGACGTAGTTTAATTGTTTAAGCCCACCCGGTGGTGAATCGGTTAGACTCGATTCTGACATGTATAAGATCACATATGAGAATAGCAAGAAGAGAGATAAGAAGGAAAAGTACTGCAAGGTATTACGCAGTAGATGTATAGTTACTTTGATCATCCTTTTTATTCTGTGCATTGTTATAATTGGTGTTAGTTTATTGCTACATGTTTTCTTTCCCATTTCCTCACATATACATTCTTCCAGTAACAGTACCTTAGAGCATACATTTAGTGAACTGCCGCCTCATGAATTGTCATATCGACTTGCACTACGTAACAATACTTTTATTCGAATGTTACACCATTCTCATCAGACCAGCAATGCGACTGATTGCTGGGTATGTGGCCAAATGCCACCTTATCAAGAGACGAAGGGAGTCTTGCCCTTCTACCCTTTACCGTTCTCACACAATGGTTCGTGTGGAGCATGGTTTGCCTTAATGACCTCAATAGATAGAAGGTACATAGCTTATCCAGGTGGCTGGATATATGGAAACCTGAATAAAGTAATGAATGAAGCATGCTTTCCAGACAAAGACGGATTCCCCCAAAGAAAGGGAACCGATTTAGAGAATGATGAGTACGAACAGGGAAATGCATCTGTTAATTTTATAATGTTAAACGTTCAGCCCAAGCAAAATACAGGTCCACCGTTTATATCAGTCCTGCCAGCAAAAGGTGATTTATGTGTTAGTAAGAAAGGCTCAGTACATATGGGACACAGCGAGTGTAACACTGTAGTAGGGTTTAATGATAAAGGACTTTCTTCTTTCAAAACATCACGCCATACCTATTTCATTTGTGGTCAGACAGCCTATGTACATCTGCCCTTAGACTGGGGTGGGACTTGTTATATAGCATTCTTATTGCCACCCGTTTTTCTAGCCCCATCAAATTATCATAGAGATTCACGACTAGGACATGTTAGACAAAAGAGAGAGACAGATTCTGCAGGGATCGATCAGACTGAAACAGCTTGGGAGCAATATACAGATTTCAACAAAGGATTCTTTTTCTTCATAGGTCCCGTCCAAAACAGTAAACTGATACGCAGGTTAACAAGGACTCTTGAAACAGTTGTAAATATAACTGCATCTGCCCTGGCGAACTTGACCCAGGAACAGTCTGCTATTAGACTTGTCGTTCTTCAAAACCGCCTCGTTCTAGACGTCATCTTGGCGGATAGGGGCGGAGCTTGTAGAGTAATCCGATCTAGTTGTTGCATTTTCATCCCAGATAATGCACCATCTGTGTACGAAGCAATAACAAGGCTCCACAAGATTGCTCATGCCATACATCAAGACCCAGGCACATGGACCTGGTCCAGTTGGCTCTGGGGTATAATATCTGCTTGGGGATGGAAAGTTATGTCCTTCCTAGGAATAATTCTACTTATGATATTTTGTTGCTGTCTCTGTTTGCAGTGTGGCCCGGCGATTTGCGGCCTGTGTGCCACTGCCTGTATTCCACATCCACGCAAACAAAGGATAAAAGATGAACAAATGATTCTGTATGATGAACTATACGGTCTCATGAATATAGATGTATCCTAAAGGGTTATGTAGGGGACAAGGAGGGAATGAGGAAAATGATATTTTGCCTGACCAAAAATGTCCACTACATATACCCTATGTTACATGTCATGTGCATGTCACCCATGCACTTCCTCGTAGTGGCCTGAATCACTAGGCCCCTGCAATCATGTCCTGCATTAGAAATGCCAGTCATCAAAGTCTCCCAAACGTTAAGGTAGCATAAGGCCCATGTATTTGCAGTTCATGACTCCTGACACACTGAAGCTGCAGTTACGTCCCTCTGACCTCGCATACTTCTAGCTCAGCCGAGAGAAGCCCAGCAAGAGGCCTGCCAAGACAGTATTATGAATAACAGTTATCTGTTTGCTGTACAGAGTGGCATCCCTGCCCGGTGAGGAAAAGTAAACAGAACCCGTCCGAGGGAGATAGGGCCTAGCCATTCTGTCTCCATTTAAGTGAATTACAGTGCTTGCATCCATAGAAGAGCTCACAGCCCTCATGCAATGAACGAATAAATATGCCCTCTCTGTCTTTTAGTGACGAACAACTTTTGCTCCAGATAATACATCCCCCATCATATCAGATTGTACAAGACGTGCTCAAGTCGCCTTGACACAAGAGATCTCTTGCTAGGTTGAAAGTCAGCTCTCCTCCCAGTTACACGTCAATTGCACGTCATGCTCAAAGTTGCACAAGTAGGGCAGAGTTCCAGCTGGTCATGCAAACTCCTCCTAAGTACCCACCCACCTATGACACCTACCTATCACCTACCTATGACTCATCAAAGTACACACCCTCATGTACACCCACATGTTCTTATCTCATTTTCTTCCTTGCTCTGCTTAGCCTATGTACAAGAAATGTATATATACTATGTTCAGTAAATAATTGCTAGAAGACTCTTCCTGAACCTCAGAGGTGATGGAACATATTCTCCCTTTGACTCGAGTTATTGGAATAAAGCCCATTTTAACTCAGATACCACGGACTCTGCTTCTCACTTGATGCATGATACTTTGTTAATGCCTAGAAATTCTGCCAGGGTAATATTTTATTTACCACACGCGGACCGCGAAATTGCCAAAAATTCACAAATTCCGCGAGCGGAACGGATTTTGCGCCCACGCTTAAAGGCAATGGGAGCACTAACACAACATGAGTGCACAACATCATCACTCAAGAGCAAAACACACACAACATACCACAAATCACACAAGAAGTGCACCTGCACAGAACTACACTGCCACATCAAACCAACCACACATGCACATGAAAGCAAAAATCAACAAACACCACAGGACATCAGGGGATGCACATCAGTCAATGCCAAGCCCACATACACACAGCACTGTAAGCACAACAAGCAGTCTGTGCACACCAAGCACAACAGCTACACACAGACATGACTGATACAACTTCAACACACACACCACAAATCAGCACAGCACAAATACAACAGCACACACAGGAAATGAAGCAATACCACATCCAACACACATACATCCAACACAACACCAACAGGATGCACCACTCTGGGATACAAGAGCAGAACCATCTTCACCAGAGCACTGGGCAGCACACACAGCTGAAGTGCACATGAGCAATCCTCACTGATAAATAGCTCAAGAACATCACACATAAACCATTGGGGAAATGTCCAGAGTGGAACATCATTCTTGGCCCAAGAACTGCACCACAAGGCACAGTGTCAAAAATGAAGTGATGGGGAGGCACACACACATGTAAACCAAGGGGACAGTTGACATCCAAGTCAACTGACTAGAATGTCAGTAGTAGACATGTACCATACACAAATAGAGGGAGTGCAGACCCACAATGGCTAGGCACAAGTGGCACACATAGTTGATGGCATTACACCACACACACCATGCCATGCAGGAGGAGAAAAGGCACCATGTGCCTGCAATGCATGACAAACACAAACACAATGCCAGTGAGGAGCCGCAGCGCCACACAGTCCATACAAACACACTCAAGACACATTGATGATCAAACAAACACAAAACAGATGTGCAAGTCACACACATTGCACACTCATAAGTGACCAAAACAACAAGGAAGAGTTACACAGAACTGCATGGACACACCATCACACTGCACAGTGCACAACAGACAACTCACACAATTGCATACAATCATTTACACAGGGCAGGACAATCCAAACAACAGGCACACAGCTCCTAGGTGACACGTGTGTCTATCACAATCCAGCGGCACACACACATCCACAACCACTACAAAGTCACACCCTTCACACTGCACACCTCTTCACCACCCAAGAGCACACATCTCATGTAGGCCAGGGTACCAGGACTAAGGGCCAACGCAAAATGACCATACACATACACAGCTGGGCACATATACAGGAATAACACACATATATCATGGCATTGCTCAGCCTGCATGCAAACCTGTGCACAGCATCTCACCCTGTGCTGGCAATTCACCCCAAGCTGACTTGGCAACAACGTAGCCAACAATAGCAAACCACTAAAAAGAGAGCAGCATGACAGGCAAAAGAGGCAACACAGATAACACAAGTATCAGTGTCTGAATGGACAGAAGACCCTGTCATCTCTGTTTAAAAATGTGATGTGGGCAAAGAGCTTGGCAATGTTGAAGTGACAGATAGAGCATGGGGCACAGGCAACCAAATGCACACACCAAAATAACTTTAATCAGAAAGGACACTGACAAAACACACAACAGGAGTAACTGTCGTTATTCACATATTGCACAGATGTGACAGTAGAACAACAGTAGACACGAGCAACGCACAAAATGCTGATCATATGCAATATAATCTGCACAGGCAAACTCCAAACAGGAAGGCCAGTGTCCATGGAAGGTGGCACAGCAAGTACATGAGAGGTTGCACAGGGGATACTCCAATACAGCAGAGCAACAGGGCCAGTGTCCATGGCACAGGTGAGAGTACAACAAAGCAGAGCAACAGGGCCAGTGCCCATGGCACAGGTGAGAGTACAACACAGCAGAGCAACAGGACCAGTGTCCATGGCACAGGTGAGAGTACAACATAGCAGAGCAACAGGGCCAGTGTTCATGGCACAGGTGAGAGTACAACAAAGCAGAGCAACGGGGCCAGTGACCATGGCAGGTGGCACAGCAAGTACATGAGAGGTTGCACAGTGGAGATTCCAACACAGCATAGCCACAGGGCCAGTGTCCATGGCACAGGTGAAAGTACAACACAGCAGAGCAACAGGGCCAGTGTCCATGGCGCAAGTGAGAGTACAACAAAGCAGAGCAAAGGGGGCAGTGTGCATTGCAGGTGGCACAGCAAGTACATGAGAGGCTGCACAGTGGAGACTCCAACACTGCAGAGCCACAGGGCCAGTGTCCATGGCACAGGTGATAGTACAACACAGCAGAGCAACAGGGCCAGTGTCCATGGCACAAGTGAGAGTACAACACAGCAGAGCAACAGGGCCAGTGTCCATGGCACAGGTGACAGTACAACAAAGCAGAGCAACAGGGCCAGTGTCCATGGCACAGGTGAGAGCACAATAAAGCAGAGCAACAGGGCCAGTGTCCATGGCACAGGTGAGAGTACAACAAAACAGAGCAACAGGGCCAGTGTCCATGGCACAGGTGAGAGTACAAAAAAGCAGAGCAACAGTGCCAGTGTCCATGGCACAGTGGAGAGTACAACAAAGCACAGCAACAGGGCCAGTGTCCATGGCAAGGGTGAGAGTACAACTAAGCAAAGCAACAGGGCCAGTGTCCATGGCACAGGTGAGAGTACAACACAGCAGTGCAACAGGGCCAGTGTCCATGGCACAGGTGAGAGTACAGCACAGCAGAGCAACAGGGTCAGAGTCCATGGCAGGTGGCACAGCAAGTACATGAGAGGCTGCACAGCGGAGACTCCAACACAGCAGAGCAACAGAGCCAGTGTCCATGGCACAGGTGAGAGTACAACAAAGCAGTGAATGACAATTTAAGTTTCCAGGGAGAAATGCGGAGTCAAGACATGAGAAGTTGCACAGTGGGTGTGTTTGACTGTACCCTTCCATGACCAGCAACACACCCAGGTGGCAAACAATGGGCAGGACTAGCACACCTGTATGAGAGACAGGTGTATGAGGAGGACTGCCACTCACATTTCGCTGTCAGGCGGACTTGGAGCTGGCTGTGTGTCGTGGACAGCAGGAACACTTGACTGGGGAGACAGAGGCCCAGGTGATGTAGGGCTATCAGTGGTTTGGCAAGCTGGAGGGCTGTTGGGACCAGGTGGTATAGTGGCACTTGGAGGTGGAGTCATGCATACCAGTGACAGTGTGGGTGGGAGAGGTTGGAGGGGTGCCCTTCCACTTCTTGGGAATATGAAATGGCTTCCCTGTCTTGGGGTTAATGGGAACTGGTGATGACACAACAGGCACACACACCAACTGCCCCGCATCATGTGCAGACACTGGCACTCCCTCTGGTGACGTGCTTGATCCTGCGGAGCGCTTTGTCTGGCTACGCCTCTGGACCACCTTCCCATGCTTGCCAGGTGTCCCACTTACAGTGCCCTCCTTTGCCTCTTTGCCACCGGTGGCCCCGACAGTGCCCTACTTTGCCTCTTTGCCAGGGCTAACCCCTACAGTGCCCTCCTCCACCTGCTTCACTGGGCTTGGAATTGGAGTTGGTGTGGTGGGGGGATGTGGCCCTGTCCCCTTCGTAGGTGTACCCTTGCCATACAACACCTCCTCAGTGGGCACAGACACAGCACGCCTAGCTCTGCATGACGTTTTTGGGACAGTAGAGTCCTTTGCTGGGATGCCTCTGAGGCATGTGAGCTTGATGTCAGCCTCATTGCTTTTTCGCCCTTGCTCTTCCCTGACGGGCTCTTGTCTTTGCATTCTGGGCTGGCTCTGCTTTTCTGTGGGGATGGTGTCTGTGGGCGGGACCACTTGGGTTGTGTCTGCTGTGTGCTCCTTGTTCTGTATCGTGTCTGTGACGCATGCGAACCGTGGTCACTGTCATATGATGTGGCCACTGACTGGGGGGTGGACAAAGGCACCTGAGGAGGAATGGGAGCATATGCCTGTTGAAGGGCAGGCGTCACTGCGGATGACAAAGCCTGGACTGTAAGGTGTAGCCCACCCACATCAGAGTGTATGCCTTCCATGTAGACAACCACCTGGCCTAATTTCTTGTCATGGTCACTGAAGGCTTTGAGCAGGGCGGTCTGTCCCACACAAAGCTTGCGCAGGACCTCTACAGACTCCGCACTGAGGGCAGCAGGGGGGACAGGTGCAGGCTCAGCAGTGCCAGGTGTGAATGTAACTCGTCCCCTCTTACTGACACGGACATGGGCAGCACCAGATGAAGTGGATGGGAGGCTGGGCACTGGCCGCTGTGTGGTAGATGATGTTGCAGACTCCCCATCCCCTGTGCCTGCCAACATGGAAGCATCACCGCTGGCATCAGATGATGTAGTACTCTGTGTCTCAGCCATGGATTCCTCCTGCATACTACGGTCCTCCTCAGATGCGCTGGTGAGCTCTGTGTCACTGGCCTCCGGTGCAGCTGTGGTGCTACTCTCGCCACCACTTGTTTCCGGCTCCAGTTCCTCCGTGTCCACTGGCGCTTCTGCATGAGAGACAGATGCAGGGTTGTGTTAGTGTCATCATCAGGACAAAGCAATCCAATCAATGCAGTACAGGAGATGCCCAAATCAACATGGTGACCACCACACCCTGCAATCACATTGCAGCAACACACTACATAGACCACAACAGTGCCTGTAACCCTGAATATCTGCCATGACTGAGCCATGTTGAGGCCACACAGCACAGCACCCTGCCCGTGGATGAAGTGTACCAGACACACAACTTGCCCTGCCCACACCTAGGGACATGATGTGGGGACAACACTCATTGCCACTGACAAACCTTCAGGGAACAGGAGGGGACAACACACACACCTATTAGGACATGACATTCCACAATGCCAAATAGGCCATACCAAGCACCATGTGGTACTCTGGGGCACCTTGTTGTCAGATGTGTGGGCCTCACTGATCATGGTGCTAGAAAAGTAGGCATACATGAAGTCACACTCAGATAGTGGACCCTGCTGTTCACCCCCTAAAAGATTCCCCACACTATCCCAATGCTGAATGACCATGTAGATCCTAAAACATCTGGCTATGAGAAACCACATGAGGATCAGCTTTGTAAGGCCAGTTTGGCCCAATGCCTGACACTGGCACACATCCCAGCAGCCACTCACATGACACAGCACAGCACCACCACATGAACATCACATTGGCCACCGCTGCCACAGCCCCTGTACACATGCATCCACTCGCAGCCAAAGTCACCCTCCACAAATACTCACCCCAGCCTTGCTGGTGATGCTCCTTCAGACGTGCATCCAGCTCCAGATTAGTCACTGCCAATATGCGTACCATCAGTGGTGTTATGTTGCGCCGTGCCAAACGCCCAGTGCACGGTAGCAGCCCCATGGTCATCTCTGCCACGTTCTTTGCCAGCCGGCTGATGTTATCCCACCTCTTGTGGCAGTGGGTGCGTCATCGGTTGGATACCCCCAGGGCACGCACTTTTGCTGCAATGGCCCTCCACATGGCCTTACGCTGGTGTACCTTGAGCTGCAGGTATGAGAGAAAAGAAGGGTAAAGGACCAATTACACAGTGTCATGTACCAACATCTATCAGTAAAGTAGCAAGACACAGACTCTGGACCTATCGTAATCTCCCTCCATCCCAAACTGGGGGACACCTCACAAGGGCACTCTGCATGGGCTAAACAGATGTGATTGCATGCATACATGAGGGCGTAGAGGGTCCCTGATAATCTCACACATATGCAGGATGACTGCACTGTACCCCCTTAGTAGCTTGCAGACATCACCAGTCCTATGCATGTCTGCCCACTAAATACCTCACATATCTACCTATGTCTGTGTCTAGAAGCACTGTGTGCATGACTGGGCAGCATTCAATGAGCATGTCCTGTAAACAGATGTGTTTGTAATGTGTATGGCCTCGGGGCACATGAGCTCACCAACATAATAGCCATAAACAGAAGTGTGTTTGTGTGCTATTATACAGGGCTGAGATGGTGCATATCGTCTATTCAGTGTGAATGAACAGGAGCAAGGACCATGTAAGTTTGGTGATGTGTTCTCGTTTGGGTGGGCAGGCACTGGGCCTAGTATCAATAACTGTCCTGGCACCTACATGTCCAACATCATGTGGCTCTGTATGGCTGACAATGTAACACACTCCACTCACACATACAACTGCAAGCAGGGAAAACAGTGACATTGGGACTCCCTCGTCCTGGAGACAGCTTGTTTGTCAGTGTATGACACAACCCCACAGCCTCAGGCACATACTGCAGCAGCACACCTACATGTCTGACACCCCGCTGCCCTCCAGCTCCCTTAATGATGACTTACCACTACATTTGGCCCACCATACAGCCATGGGTACTGTGCCAGCACCTCGTCCACTAGGACCTCCAGCTCGTCGCTTGTGAATGGACTGGCATGGATCTTCTCTGTCCTTGCCATCCCTGTGGACATGGAACACCTGTGGTGGAAGTGAGTGGTGAGGGGTCCCAGGCAGCAGGCACTTGAGGCAGCACAAGGAGAGGGTCCCAGGCAGCAAGCACTTGTGGCAGCAGCAGGAGAGGGTCCCAGGCAGCAGGCACTTGAGGCAGCAGCAGGAGAGGGTCCCAGGCAACAGGCACTTGAGGCAGGAGAGGGTCCCAGGCAGCAGGCTCTGTGAGCAGTGGAAATGAGAGGCTCATTCCCACAGATGTATAGCCCCTGGGGTCGTTTGTAAGGTGCAAAGCTGCAACAATTGGTTGTCCAGGTCTGCCTCATTCAAAAGCATCCAATGACTGCCTCCGTGGTGGCGGAGCACGGCTTCCGCGATTTTCAAAACTGCATCATGCCACCACAATCATCGCTCCCATTGGCTGTAAGCCATGCCCTATGGCGGTGTCGCACCGCCGTGGCCAGGTGGTAGCTTCCGCGATTTGGTGGCGGAGCATGCCCACCGCCATCTACCCATGTCTCCATGCCAATGGCTACCACACTTGTGAAGGGGGTGGTGCCGGTGTCACACCGCTGTGGCCAGGTGGTAGCTTCCGCGATTTGGGTGGCAGGGCATGCCCACCGCCATCTACCCATGTCTCCATGCCAATGGCTACCGTACCTGTGAAGGGGTGGTGCCGGTGTCACACCGCCGTGGCCAGGCTGTCGCTTCCGCGATTTGGGTGGCAGAGCATGCCCACCGCCATCTACCCATGTCTCCATGCCAATGGCTACCGCACTTGTGAAGGGGGTGCTGCTGGTGTCACACCACCGTGGCCAGGCGGGAGCTTCCGCGATTTGGGTGGCAGAGCATTCCCACCGCCATCTACCCATGTCTCCATGCCAATGGTTACCGCACTTGTGAAGGGGGTGGTGCTGGTGTCACACCACCGTGGGTTGGCGGTAGCTTCCGCGATTAGGGTGGCGGAGCATGCCCACTGCCATCTACCCATGTCTCCATGCCAATGGCTACCGCACTTGTGAAAGGGGTGGTGCTGGTGTCACACCGCCGTGGCCAGGAGGTAGCTACTGCGATTTGGGGCACATGCAATGGCAATGTCTATCATGAACACTGCATCAGTACACAGCAGCAACATGGTTAAGGGCACATCATTGGGCACACAATGCCATTATTCCATATAATCCACAGGTGGACGCTTGTTATGTGTGACGCACATTGGTCTGTGGTCCCTGCCATGTCACTTATGCCTTTGATGGTTGATGATGCTTCACAGTGTTAAGCTGATGTCAATAATGTGTAAGAAAACAATGTGTTGTGGGTCAGTGCTGACCTTTGCAAGGCTTGTCTCACTGTATGGTGTTGTTACTTACTTGTGCTTTCATATCAGCTCATGCACACAAGCTACTGTGATCATTGGGTCGTGGATGTGTGCCAAGTTCACATGATGCATTGAGGTGTGACCGGTACAGCAGATGGGTATGAGACAGTCAGGGTCATTTTACACACATTGGTGGATGGCACGGTACAAGGCGTGCACATGTGAAATGTGGGGTTCAGTATGTGTGCATTCACATTGACCTATGTGTTGTTTGTGGCACGTGTGTATTGTAATGGAGAGGTATGCCCTCTGTGTGTCTCAAATGTCCACGCATGTATCCTGGTGTGCCACGCATCTCTCATGGCAGTCTTTGGTTTTCCGTGACATCCTTAACGGTATGTGCTGTGGCCATCTCATGATGGTTGTCAGTGACATTTGTCCATTTACATCTCAACTAGGAGGAGGCCTAATCTCATACGTCACCTGACAGTGCTGGAAGGCATGGAGGATATAGCAATCATTAGCAAATTCCGCTTCGACAGACAGACACTGAAGACCCTTTGTGATCTGTTGGAGCCCCACCTGCACCCTCATCGCCACTACCCAACAGCATTCACACCAACATACAAAGTGATGGCAGCCCTCCACTTTTTTGCAACTGGTTCCTTCCAGGAGACCAGGGCCAGCGCTGCAGGGATGTTGCAACCCATGTTCAGCCTGGTGCTGAGGGATGTTCTTGCAGCCATGATGATATATAAGGATCGATACCAACATTTCCCCAGAGGAGCATAATTGGCTGTTGTGAAGGGTGACTTCTATCCCCTTGGGCACATCCCCCATTTTGTTGGTGCCATCGATTGCACCCATGTAGGTCTGGTGCCCCCACAGGCGTTTGAGCAAATTTTTAGAAATTGTAAACATTATCATTCAATCAATGTGCAGGTGGTGTGCCTTGCGGACATGACCATATCACATGTGTGTGCAAGATTCCCCGGCTCAGCCCATGATTCGTACATCCTGAGGAAGAGCATGGTGCCCCGGATGATGGCAAATCTGCTTCCCAAGCGTGCCTGGATTGTGGGTGAGTATGCCTAGTGATATGGTGTGATGTGTGTGTGACCTGCTGCCCTCTGCCTGTGCAACATTGCAATTTGTGTTTGTCATTCACAGGTGACTCTGCAATGAGGCCCATGGCAGGACCCGACGTGTCATTGAGCGGACTTTTGGCCTGCTCAAGTCAAGATTCCGCTGCCTTGACAGGACTGGAGGTGCACTGTCATACTCGCCTAGGAAGGTATGCAAGATCATTGTGGCATGCTGTATGCTGCACAACATGGCCATTCACAAGGGGATTCCCCTGATCCTGGATGATGGTGAGGACCCAAGGCCCCCACCTGTTCTGGGCCCTGAGTCCAGTGATGAGGACAGTGGAGAGGAGGAAGGAGTTGACATGCGTCAACAGCTCATCACCCGCTACTTCACTTGAAGGTGGGTGACGAGGTACGACTTGTACATTGTCTGGTGTGATTGCTGTTGTTGTGAAGGGCTATGCGCGGATGTTACAGACAGGCACATGTTGAGTCACCTGTGTGTGGAAATGTGGCAGTGACATTTCTTATGTGAGCGTATACAGAACTCTGTTTGGTGACACTTGCTGCACATTGTGTTGTCTGCCTGTAGACTTATTTGGATGTTTTGTATAGTGTTATGTCTGTGATGCCACACTAATGCCAGTGACTGTTGTTCTGTTGTGTCTCCCTAGGTGCCTCGAAATTCTCCAGGACTATATAGTGTACATCTTTTGGATACATCATGGACATTTTCAACACCGTAGATATTGCAGTAAAAACAAAACTGCACAAATTCAAGTGTGTAAGGTATTTTATTTACAAAGTTGAGATGTGAGGGGTTGGGGCATATTTACATGAAGGTGGTGATGGAGCAGTGAGTTGACAGTCATGGTAGATGAGATGCAAGAGTAGACACCACATGGATGTGGTGACCCAGTCCAACATACAGGTGCCATTCACAAGGCAGTGTGGGGAAGGACAGTCCAAACAGTCAATGCAGTGGAGAAGAGGGTTGCCATCAGGGCTGGCTCCGTGAATGGCATGTGGCTGGTGCTTTGCCTCCAGAGACTCCCAGGCTCTTAGTTGGACGCCTCCTTGATCGCTTTGGTGGGGGGGCCTACCGCATGGCCAGCGGCGTCTGAGGATTCACCCCTGTCTGTGGCCGCAGGGGAGGATGGTGCACTATCTTCCTGCTGCACAACAGAGGGGGTGTAGGTGTTGTTTGGGATGCAGGCCTGTCCCTCATTAACGCCACTTGCTGGACCATGAGGTCCACCATTTGTCCAATGTGTGTGTCGATGGACCTCATCAGCAGGATGAGCTCACGCAATAGTTTGTCAGACCGGCCACTTTGTCCCTGGACATGTTCATATGCCCCGATGACTCTGGTGAAGTGGTCCAGCTATGGTGTGCCAACCTCCTGAGGTCTGGGGGTGACCCTGGCCCTCCCACCTGCCCTGCTACCACGGACCTGTTGCCTCGCCACTGTGGCTCCACGCACACTCTCCCTGCCCTCCACAGTTGTTGGTGTGTCCTGGTCATCCCCTGGGACAGGGAGGGTGCTGCAGGTGGTACTGGTGGTGGTGGTGGTGGCGGCAGAGGTGGCAGCGGTAGAGGCACAGGCAGTGACTGCAGGGGTCTGCTGTGCTGTTGCTGTTGCAGCAGCCGTGGTGGTGGGGAGGATGGGGGGCTGGGACCTGTTGGTCCCTGGCACACCAGATGGGCCGGCCTGGAGCTCATCGTCCAAATTATCCTTGGAGTCAACATCCGAGAGTCCATGTACCGGGGGTGGAGACTGGCTATGCCGGTCATTGTTGTCCTCAGCAGCGAGTTCTACATCACCTGTGGATTAGATGGGGAATGTTCAGTGTTGGGCACTGTGTAAGTATTCTGTTAGCTGCATGTCATCGACTGTCTGTACACTACACAATTAAGAGATCTTCACTATTATTATTAAGTGCAATACTGGGCGTAATTACATGGTGCAGAGGAACATCAATTACTCGTACATGTCAGGTATCGATGCATTGCATGCAATTGGTGCTGTGTGTAGTGATACAGGTCTCCCACCCACAAACAGCCAGCCCAGTGAAGATGGCTACCTACCTGTAAGTTTGTTTTGTGAACAGTGCAATGGCTTCCAGGTGCTCCTGGGTGGGAGGGAGTGCTCCATGCTTCTGGGGTGTGGGACAGGGGGTATGCCGGGAGTCGTGGTTCAAGCCTTCCACCCCCAAACAGGCCTCCCAAGCAAGATGGCTACCTACCTGTTAGGTGAGGGTGAACAGTGCAATGGCTGACACATGCTCCTGGGTGGTGTTGGGGGAGAGCTCCATCTTGGTAGGCTGTGGGACAGGGGGCATGGTGGGAGTCGCGGTACAGGCTTTCCACCTCCAAACAGGCCTCCCAAGCAAGATGGCTACCTACCTGCTAGGTGAGGGTGAACAGTGCAATGGCTGACACATGCTTTTGGGTGGGGGAGGGCTCTATCCTACTCAGGTGTGGGACGGGGTATGGTGGGTGTCGTGGTACAGGCCTTATACCCCCAAACAGGCCTCCCAAGCAAGATGGCTTCCTACCTGTTAGGTGAGGGTGAACAGTGCAATGGCTGACACATGCTCCTGGGTGGTGTTGGGGGAGTGCTCCATCTTGGTAGGCTGTGGGACAGGGGGCATAGTGAGAGTCGTGGTACAGGCCTCCCACCCCCAAACAGGCTTCCCAAGCAAGATAGCTACCTACCTGTTAGGTGAGGGTGAACAGTGCAATGACTGGCACATGCTCCATGGTGGTGTTGGGGGAGGACTGTGGGGCAGGGGGCATGGTGGGCATCATGGTACAAGCCTCCCACCCCCAAACAGGCCTCCCATGCAAGATGGCTAGCTACCTGTTAGTTGAGGGTGGAAAAAGCAATGGTGTTTGGGTTGTGCAAGAAAGTACTTATCAGTGTGTTGGTTAACATTTGTTTGTACTTACCAGCCTCCACTCCCCCGGATACTCCTGTGAGACTCTCAGGATGCACATTCTCCTCCCCTGGTGTAAATGGTTTTGATGGAATAGGAGGACCATCGCCAGTCCTTTTCAGCCAGCTCCCGGTTCTTGCTTCTCCTCTCTGTGACAACCCTCTTGAGATCATGCCACCGCTTTATGATCTCCTTCTGGGATTGCGGGGTGGTCCCTACTGAATTGACCCTTTGAGCTATCCTTTCCCACATTTGTATCCTAATGGTGTCTGTTGGACCAGGCTACCAAACAGTTGTGGTTCCACTCTGACTATCTCATTGACCATGACTATCAACTCACTCTCTGTGAATTTGGGCATTTTCTGTGCTGCCATGGTGCGTGGTGTTTGAAGTGTTTGTGGGTGCAGGGTTGTGTGTGGTGGGTGTGGTGTTGATGTGCGAGGTGTGTTGTGTGGTGGGGGATTGTTGGTGCTGGTGTGATGGTGGTAGTGATGGTGGTAGTGGTGGTGGTGGTGGCGTGCTTTGTTCTTTTGCCTCTCCTGTCATATCTGGTGTGTGCCCTTCTCTTCTGGAGTGTTGCAAAGGATTGTGGTCAGTAAAGGGGCTGGTTTTATACTCAGCTGTGTGGGTGTGTCCAAATGGGATTTTGATGTCAGGTGTGTTGTGGGTGTTGTCCTGGGAATTTTATGTTTTTCTGGGCATTTGTTTTTTTAATGGTATGTGTTTTGTGTATTTGGAGGGCAGGGCTACTTTGATTTGTGCAGAGTTTGGCATCGTTGTGGTGTTTTGGCATCGTCCGCCATGTTTTTCATGTACCGTCCGCTGTGGTGGCTATGCTGCAGCTCTTCCGCTGTCTCTCCCATTCACTCCTGTGTGCGACCGCGGCGGTCCGAAACAGCGGATCTTACCGCGGGACCATTGGGGATATCCTAATTTTGGTTGTATGGCATTACAACGCGGGCTTTTACCATGCGTGCCATTACAACGCTGTTTTAACAACGCAAGTCGTTACAACGACTTGCGCTGTAAGCGCTGGATAGTGGAATAGTTTAATTTTCTATTCCAAATCCAGCCCACGTTACAGTAGGGAAGGTGTTGGAATAGAAAACTAAACTATTCCCTATCCAACAGCGCCCTCCAGCGCAAGTCGTTGTAACGACTTGTGTTGTAATAGCAGCGTTGTAATGGTAGCGGGTGGTAATACCCGCGTTGTAAAGGCTGTTCCCCCCTAATTTCCCGTGTGGTGTCTCCGCTTTGCTTGCTGCAGGTTGTAGCTTTTCTGCAGCATTTCCGACCGCCACAGTTAGTTTTTGGATGTCACGGCCCGCGTCGGGCGGTTTTGGTCTGCCCTCTACCGCCGCTGTCGTTCTTTTTTGGCGGTTGATCCTAATTGGACCGCCGGTTTATCCGCGGTCCGGCCGGTGGTTGTTTCCTGCCTCCATGATGGTCGGGCTGATTTTCTGCCCGCTATCCTAATGGGGCCCTTAGTGTCTTTTCTTGTACTTATTTTTTACAGATATTGTTTATCATCAATAAAATAACGTTATCATGCCTGAAAAAGGTAGAAAAAGAAAAAGAGAGCTAAAGGTTATTTACTTGAAGAAAACTCAACAACAAGTATTGAATGAGCAACATAATGTGGCCAAAAAGAGAACATCTTCTGGTAAGATTTCTAGACTGAAAAATAAGGTTGAAATTGTTGAAAGTAGTGATGACGATTCAACGAGAAAAACAATTTGAAATAATAGGAAAGGAAAAAAGTAAATGAGGAATCAAAAAAATTGACTTTTGGTAAAAGAAGAGAAAATCAATATAAAGAGATTCGAAAGAAAATATTTTATAATAGAGTAGGACATAATTTGCTGAAAGATTTGAAGATTATATAATAAGAGATCACACTTTTTTAAAGAACCATATTGAATCCATTGTTAAAAAGGCTTTTGAAGTAAAAAGAAAACTATTTATTTTAGTTTTAAACAGAATTCGATCACTAGACAAACCAATCTATTCAATGACGGCCAAAAGTAAGAGGAAAAGAGTAATTAACAGAACTAATTTTTGTGATTTTTTTGGGTGAATGGAAACACAGTTCAAGTTCAGAGCCTTTCTTTAACAAAGAGAATTATTTTCAGACCAATGATTTGTTGCATGCAATTGACACCAGTGGTCAAGCTTATGAGGTTAGAAACGGTTGTCCAATTGACAAAGAGAAAATGGTTCTCAGAAATGTAGAAGAAATGATAGCTGATAAAGTTCTAGGCAGACGTGCTAAAGCCCCAGTGTACATGTGGGATTGCAGTAGTATTTGTAGTGTACAACAAAAATCTATTGATCTTTTACATAATTTCTTATGAGAATATAGTAAATAAAAGTGTTAAAAAAAGATTAAGATGTTGCAAGGACTAGACCCTAGCAGAGTGAGAAAAAATACTGGTTTGCAAGGTCATTCTCTGGCTTGTCTTTCTAGGAAAGTATGTCAAAGTGTTTTTCACCATTTCAGGATGTTGGCAGTACATCATACTCAAATGTGGAAGTTAGTCAGAAGATTGTATTATGCAAAAAGTCCAGCAATAAAGTTAAATAAGTTGAATAATGCTCTTTGGTGTGGGTCAGTATCAGATGTAAAGAAGATTTGTGATGAAATTGAGTTTTGTGACTTTGGCCCTGAGCAAGAGAGTGCAGAAACTGAGACATTAATAGAAGAAAATGTTGAAGAGAATGTTGAACATAGTTGCACAAAAGAAATTGAAGGTGAAATTACAAAGTGTAAGGTGATTTCAGGTGAAAGGCCACATTTCTCTTGTATTTGTTGCCTGTGAACTCACTATGAAAATCAAACTAGGACTGTTGATCTGTATTTAAAAAGTGAAAGAGAAAATAAAGATCAGTGGAAGGAATTTGCAATGTATTTGTTGGCGGAGAATTGTTTTGATTTGGGTTCTGATCAGCGTATCTGTAAATATTATTGTAACAAATTAGATGAAAATAAAATGCCCGCTAGAGCTGTCCATAATAATCTAGAGTTGGTAGCTATTCCTCCAGAATTTATAGATTTAAATAGCTATGAGTCTATTCTTATTCAATGTGTGCACCCGTTTCAGGCTATTGTTCGTCTGGAGCCTAAAACAGGTAAATTGCCTCCTTTAGATTTACAGAGAGGATTAAAAGGAAGAGTTGTATATTAACCATTAGATTTAAAGAAAAACGTGGAAACTATTGGTGTAGAGTGTGTAGAAAATGAACCACTAGTCATTCTAGTTAATGGCGTTCCTACTAAGAGTAAGAAAATCTGGCAGGAGTTAGTGGATGTTAGGAAAGTGCAGAAGGCGACTTTGTATTTCATAAAAAACAATGAGTACTATAAAAATGTGTATATCGGAGAAGAAGAAATACTTTTAGCAGAAGATACTGCAACGTTAAGTGGACAAATTGAAAAAGTGGATATGTCAAGAAGTGAAGAAATCTATGGACATTACAGTGTACATCCACTGCATTCAAAAGAAGTGATGGGGAACACTATTGAGTTGCTTCAAATGAAAAAAGCAAAGGGAAGTCCCATGAGTGTATGGGAAGAGAGCTTGGAAGCTCATTGTTTTCCTCAGTTGTTTCCAACAGGAAAAGGAGGACGATATGATGAACGACCTGTACAAATTCCTGCATCTGAATATCAGACAACAAGATTATATGCAGAAGATCCAACATTTAGACAATGTATCCCTTATATATTTCATCTTTTGTTTGAAAGTGACTTGTCTGGACTTTCATATGCAGTCAATCACATAGTGAAAAGAGGGGTACATCTGCAGAATGTTTCTGCTAAGGATTTTATGGATAAAGTGCACCAGAGGGATGATCATTTTGAATCTCAGCTGATTAATCTAATGTTATGTCAGCGTGGCACTAATTAATATTGGTACCGTCGTCATGGAGAACTGAAATGTATGCTACGGAACTTAGGAACTCCTACATGGTTACTTACCCTAAGCTGTGCTGAGTACGCTTGGGATGATTTACTTGAATTTCTTCGAGAGGCAAATTCCAATATAAAAAATATTGAATACAAGACACCTGGAGAATTGTGCTCTTTGAAACCTGGTAATGTATGCAGGTATTTTAATCATAGATTTGAAGCTATGATGTCTTTTATCTGCAATAAAAAAAATCCTCCTCTTGGAGAAGTTGTGGATTTCTTTTGGAGAAAGGAGTATCAAGCAAGAGGTGCTCCTCATATACATATGCTATTATGGATCAAGGATGCCCCAAAATTTGGAACAGATTCAGATTATACTATTTTGTCTTTTATTGAATAATATGCGACATGTGCTGTACTCAAAAGCACAGAAGAAAAAAACTTAAGACAACAAGTCTTACAATTCCAAAGCCATCGATGTGGAAAATACTGTCGACGAAAGTACAAGTCTAAGGACAAGTTTTATACCGATGTCGGTTTGGTTTTCCACGTCCTGTAATATCCAAAGGAAGAGTGCACAGTTTTATGTCAGCTATGCGGCATGTCATCACAAGAAAGTCTCCAAAACATACCTACAATTTAAGAAGAAGAGAAGAGTCAAAATACATAAATGACTACAATCCGGTTATTCTGTCCATGTGGAATGCTAACAGGGATATTCAATATGTTGGTGACAATTCTATTGCTGTTGCTCGAAATGTAACGTCCTAGATTACAAAATCAGAAAAGACGAAATTGAAAGGAATGTGGGAAGAGATTTCTCACTAAAAGAGTAAGTAAGAAATTATACAGTTTCAGTTTGAAGATGTTATACCATCGAGAAATTGGAACATATGAATGTTCAGATCGGTAATCATCTGCAAGTCTATACTCCAAATCTAGAAGAATTATTTGGGTGAGTCTAGGTCTGCAATGCGAAATCGGGCACTGGAATCTGTGCAAGAAATTGAGTATTTAGCAGAAAAAGATCCAGAAAGTACAGATATTTTGAAAACGAATATGTTGGACGCATATTACCCAAACAGAAGTCATCATCCTGAGAACATGCGTCTCTATGAAGTGCTGCAAAACTATACTTTTAAAAGGAATACAACCGAGAACATTAATGATGGAAAATATGAAGTGATTGGATGCGGAGGATGTTTGGTAAAACAAACTAAAGGAAATTTGATTCATCACAGGAAGCTGAGTTGCGACACTGCTGATAAAAGGGAATTTTACTATTTAGCTCTTTGCAACTGTTCAAACCGTGGCGTTCAGAATTGGAATTACTTGGAGATTTTCAGAGCTATGAAGATTCCTTCAATGCTTGTAAATATACCATACAATGTACTGCTTTTGCAAATTATGTGAAAATGTTGAACAAAGAAATTGATCAAGAAGCTACTATTGCAGCTGAGATTGCTAGAGACAGTTCTCAAGACAGTCAAAGTTCTGCTCCACTGAGTCAAGATCCACTAGGGCAACCAATTGTTGAAAATGAAGCAGCAATTGCCATGAATGAGGTGGAAACAGTAATGCATTAAGCTCAAGAAGATGTAACGAAATTAGCAAACTTGGAAGAACAACTAAATGTTGAACAGAAAGAAATATATCAGCAAGTGAGACAACAGATTGATCATGGATTTCTTCATGAAAAGAAAGAATGTACATGCTCATCTTTTCAACCTATCCAAATGTATGTGAGTGGACAAGCTGGAACAGGAAAAAGTTTCTTATTTAAAGTAATCACCAGTTATCTACAGAAAACACCTGACTCACATTTGGCTTGTGTTGTAACTGCTCCAACTGGGTTACCAGCACACAACGTTAAAGGAATTACATTACATCATTTACTGATGCTACCTGTGGAGCATGAAAATAAATTGGAATATCACAAGCTATCCGGAGAAGCTTGTTGTGAAGTTTCAAGAGTGCTGAAGAAAATTAAACTTCTGATTATTGATGAGGTAAGCATGGTCTCAAACTTAATGCTTGCTTTTGTGCATTTATGAATGCAGCAAATTCTTAAAACAGAGTATGACGTGTTATTTGGAGGAAAAAAGGACAACCAGTTTTTGCGCATGAAGACACCAGAAAGTCTCTGGGTAGTGTTGGAATTGTAAACATTTGGTCATATTTTGAATACAAGGAACTCATTACAAATATGCGACAGGCAAATGATGTTGATTATGGTACTATTCTTCAAGATATAAGAATTGGCGTACCGACAGAACAAGGCAGAGAAGCTTTGCAGAGTCGATTAGTTCCAATTTGTTTCCAAATAAAAATTAAGTTCCTGAGAATATATATATGAAAATTGCAGAAAACAAATCTGTAATCTGCTTAATGCCTACTCTACTTGGGTGTTCTACAATCAATGAACAACTTTTGAAGCTGGAACATGAAGACTTGAGACTTTCTGAATGTATTTGTCAGTGGAATGGAATACGTTTTTATAAAGCGCGATAGCTACCCGCAGGCATCCTAGCGCTAGAACTGAATACGGTGGGATGAGGCAGGTCGGGATTAGTTCCTCAAGAAAAAAGTTTTAAATTTTTTACGGAATAGCAGGATGTTTGGTTCTGAGCGGATGGGTAGTGGAAGGGAGTTCCAAAGTCTTGCCGCATTAGTAGAAAACTTTCTCCCTCCACTTCTTTCTCTTTTGTATCTGGGAATGATAACTTGGAAGGCAAGGGACGATCTTAACTGCCTGTTAGGGTTGTATGGGGTGATCAGGGTGTGGTTGAGGACTGCCCCTTTCCTCCAGTAGGCCCGGTGGGCGATGCAAATGCTTTTAAAGTTGACCCTATCTTTTACTGGAAGCCAGTGAAGTGTTCTTAGTTCCGTTTTCACTGATTGCCGGCGGGGAATGCGCAGGAGGGTCCGCGCCGCGCAGTTTTGAATAACCTGCATTTTTTTCAGGGTGGATTCAGGGGATCCAAGGTATAGGGCATTGCCGAAGTCAAGTCGGGAGAGGATGAGGCCCTAGACCATGATCTGTCTGGCCTTGAAAGGAAGGAGAGGTAAAATCTTTCGTATGAGTCTGAGAATGCCCATGCAGGTGGCTGCAAGTTTTATTGCCTGGGGGCCGAAGGTGAGTGCGATATCCAGCCAGATGCCCAGGCTCTTGATGGAATCCCTGGGCGGGGGGGGCTGGGCCAAGTGCCGGGGGCCACAGAGAGTCGATGGATTTTTGGGGGGAGTTGCCCAGCACCATTAGCTCAGTTTTATCTCCGTTGAGTTTTAGGTAGGACTGGCTCATCCAGGTGCAGACTGCTTCCATACAGCTTCTGAGTTCACTGGGGTGGGAGGAGGGATGAGTTAGAGTGACCACCAGTTGCGTGTCGTCGGCGTAGGACACGACTTGAATGCCGAACGGGCGGATTATTTCTGCGAGGGGGAGCATGTAAATATTAAACAGTGTGGGGCTCAGGGATGAGCCCTGAGGAACCCCACAACTGAGAGGTTTGCTGGGTGAGATGGTATTGCCCTCGCAGACTCTGAAGGAGCGGTCTGAAAGAAAGGAGTGGAGCCAGGCTGCTGCCGTGGATGTTATTCCCAGCTCTGACATTCTGTGGCGTAGGATGTCATGATTCACAGTGTCGAAGGCGGCACTGAGGTCCAATAAAATAACGGCCGCAGTGCCACCCTCATCTACGATCCTTCTAGCCCCTTCTGTTACTGCCAATAGTGCAGTCTCGGTTCCGTGCATGGGGCTGAACCCAGTCTGTGAGGTGTCCAGGGAACTGTTTGCTTCCAGGAATTTAGTGAGACATTGATTGACGTATTTTTCCGTGACTTTGGTGATCCATGGTAGCAGAGAGATCGGGCGGTAGTTTCCCGGGTTCATCTGATCTAGGTTAGGTTTCTTCAGGAGGGCTTTAACTGTAGCTTGTTTCCATTTAGGGGGGACAATCCCTGTTGAAAGAGAGTTATTGATCAGATTCTGGATAGTTGGGAGGATGGTGGGCGTAATTGTTTTAAGAAAGCGGGCTGGGGCTGGGTCGCTAGGGGATCCGGATTTAACTTGTAGTATTATGGGTTCAAGGCTGGCAGGCTCCAAAGGCGGAAAGGATTCCAAGAGGGAGGGGGGGTGGGTCTGGTATACTGCTGTTCTGGGGAGGGGTGTGGGGGAGCGGGGAAGGAGGAATAGATCGTGGCTATTTTGTTGTAGAAGTAGTCAGCCTGTTCATTGCAGCGGGTTTGAGCGGTCAGGGGATCTGGTGATTTGTCAGGGAGTTTAAGTAGGTTTTTAGCAATCTGGTAAATCTCCTTGGGTTTGGATGCTGCTTCATTAATCTTAGTTTCGAAGTAGCTGGCTTGAGCTTTTTATATATTGGTTTTATAGGATTTTATAGATGCCCGATATTCCGTTTTACTGGTATGGGAGTAATCAAGGCGCCATTTCCGCTCCAATCTCTTGCATTCTCTCTTGAGAATGCGCAGGTCCTGTGAGTACCAAGGGGCAGTTTTTGGTCTCTGTTTGGATGGAAGGTCCTTGAGTGGGATGATAAGGTCAAGAGAGGTTGTGATCCAGTTGTTGAAGTTGTCATTGCTGACAATTGGATCTCAGTTATTCCGTGGAACGGAGGATTCCAGTGTGGAGGTCCACAGGTTGGTATTAAGTTGGGACCATTTACGGGCTCTGCTAAGTGCGGAGGGAGGTGAAGGGCGGGATCCAATTGGTGCCCAAGTGAATGGGATCAAGAAGTGGTCTGACCAAGGAAGGGTGATAGGTGGGCTAACTGTAAGATGAACGCAGTTGCTAAAGATAGGGTCCAGAAGGTGACCCTTTTCGTGGGTGGGTTGTTGTACTAGCTGGGAAAGATCAAGTGCCAGTAAGTTATTGCTAAGTTCGGTGGCTGCTGGGTCTAAAGGGTCGTCCAGGTGCACATTAAGGTCACCTAGTATGGTGTAGTTGGGTGAGGAGCAGACACCATTGGCTATCTCTGGGGCAAGCTGATTTATAAAATTGGTCGGAGTGCCAGGTGGTCGATAGATAAGCGTTCCCGAGAATGTGCAGGTGGGGGAAAAGTCCAGCGAGAAGGTGAGATGTTCGCAGCTGGGAAGGTTTGAGGGGGAGGAGCAGCAGGTATAGCGATTTTTGTAAATAATGGCTATGCCGCCTCCTTTCCCTAGAGAGCGATCAGCTCGGTGTATAAGGTATTCCGTAGGGAGAGCTTGAATGACATCGGGGTCAGAGTCAGTGTTGAGCCATGTTTCCGTGCGGAATATGGCATCGGGGTCTTTGTCCGAGATCAGCAGGGATAATTCAGTGGCATGTTTGGGGAGAGATCTGCAGTTAAGCAGAAACATGCGAAATGAGGGACGAGGTGAGGGGGGGTGAGTAAGGAACAAGCAGTGAGGACAGTTGAAGTGTTGTGAGGTGGGGTCCCAAGACATGCGACAGAGATCGTTAGTGTGGCCACGTAGTTGATGTAATGTATTGGAGGAGTAATATATTGGTGAGTTTTGACCAGCGGGTGTGGCCCCTGGTCCCGGTCGGTCGCGGACGGGCGCAGACAGGCTTGCCTTTGGCGCGCCTTCGGCGCCCCGCCGGCGCCGCCGCTGCGCCCGTCCGCTGCGCTTCCTGGGGGGGGGGGGGGATCATTATAAGGTGGCTGGGCCTCGGGGTGGAAGGGGCCTAGCAAGGCGGGCCCGGAAGTTCGGATTGCGGTGTGAGAGCCGAGGCTCTGGCAAATTCTCGAGGGGGATCCAGGAGCCGCTCTGAGTCAGCGGCAGCCTGGCTCGTGAGGGTAAGTCCAAAAAAACGGCTGTTTTAAGATTTAGTGCAAATTAAAATTTGGGCTTTCCCAAGTGCGCAATTAAAACAAATACAGCTTTTAAATCAGCGACAACAGTTTTAGTACGTTTAAATACTGTCCCGGCTTCCGCCTCAGGACCACAACATACAGCACCACACTCACTCGTAGTCAGTGGGAATGGTGCTTAGGCCGGTATCTTTTAAGGTGGCTGGGCCTCGGGGTGGGAGGGGCCTAGCAAGGCGGGCCCGGAAGTTCGGATTGCGGTGTGAGAGCCGAGGCTCTGGTAAATTCTCGAGGGGGATCCAGGAGCCGCTCTGAGTCAGCGGCGGCCTGGCTCGTGAGGGTAAGTCCAAAAAAACGGCTGTTTTAAGATTTAGTGCAAATTAAAATTTGGGCTTTCCAAGTGCGCAATTAAAACAAGTACAAGTACAGTACAGTGGCTGTATGAATGGGTGAGTAAGAAGACTAAGAGAGAGCATGAGTGCTCTATGGGTGTGTATGTGCTTGTTTTTGAGGATCTATGGGTGTATATGTGGGTGTGTGACTAGTTTTATGGGTGAGTGAGTGGTTGTGTGAGTGGCTATATCAATGAGGGAAAGGGTGTGTGAATGAGTCTATGAATGAGATGGTTGGTGTGTGGATATTTGAATGAAGGTATGAAATGGGTTGTGTAGGTATGGAAGGGGGTGTATGGAGCTTGTATGGAGGAGTGAATGGGTGTGTTAGTTGTTCTGTGGATGATGTCATCAGTAATGTCATCAGTTATGTCATTTAAGGTGTCATCAGTGATGTCATCAGCACTGCATTGTGGGTGAGTACGTTATAGTTAGCTAAGATAACTATAACTGCAGAATGTCAGTGGTAATATGTGAGGTCATTAGCAGTGCATTGTGGGTAAATAAGGTATAGTTAGCTCAGATAACTATAACTGCAGAATTTCAGTGGTTTTGTTTGATTGAAATGTGAGCCTAACTATAACGTCCACGTAACCTTTGTTTTTTTCAGCGAATTTCCAAAGTTTTTTAAATTCTATTTCCTAACTGTAACGTCCCTGTAACCTTTGTTTTTTTTCAGGGAATTTCTATGTTTTTTAAATACTCTTCCCTTACTATAATGTACCTGTAATCTTTGATTTTTTAAATGATTTTTAGAGTTTTCTTCTATTTTTTTATCCTGAATGTAATTCGAAAACTTTGAGAGTGGGAGTGTTAGTGGCTGTGTAGGTTTCTGACTCGCTGTTTGAGTGAATGTATGAGTCTCTGAGTGGGTGTCTGAGTGCTAATGTGGGTGTATGAATGTGTGTAAGTAGCTGTATGGGATTGTGAGTGGGGCCTTGAGTGGTTCTATGAATGGGTGAATGAGTGTGTGAGTGGGTGTGTGGGCTTGTTAGTGAATACAACAATAGCTGAATACCTGTGCTAGTGGCAAAGCTGGCAAGGTGATTGATTGCTTATATGTGCCATTTTCATGGTTTCGGTATACTTATGATTGACATTTAAGACATATATGTGACTCTTTAGTGACACTTTCTTGTGGGTATAATCAAACAATGAAGTCAATGCAAATAGATACATATCAGTAATTACACACATTTGAGCAACATGGAACTCTGAGACGTTAAAGCTGTTGCAAAGCAGTTGAAAAAGAAGGACATTCATTTAGTGCCCTGAAATAAAAGCAGTAGCTGACTCACCTATCCACATTAAATACAGTTCTGTGATATATTGGTATACTTTCTTTGCAGCCGGCATATTTTCCCACTGTGCTACTTTATGGGGAGTCAAAAATGCCAGTGTACAAAACTCTGATCTATTTCTAGCAGGCACGTTAATCATCACTGTTATTGGTGACATTTTGATTATTGCTGGAATACTGATGAACACATAAATAACTCTACAGAACGTGCTTTTAAACCCATAGTTCTATGTACAGCACCCACTCCACTCAGTGCCAGGTAGAGCTGAACCTCAAGTTACAAAATGATTTCTGTGACAAAAGCAGCAACCCACTGAGCTATAAATATAATATTGCATTGTATATAGTCTTTGCAGCAGGCACATTAATACTCTGCACTACTTTATCGCGCCTGCCACTAGACAAATGTGGGAACATTAATCACAAGAGTTTTCTCTCACTTACTATTCTGAGGTAACAACTGACTAAGTTAGGGTCAATGGTTTGAAAAAGAATGAGTGCATCACACTGCACACATGTGTAGACTCACACATGCTCACAGCTGTTCAAGTCAGTTATTGACAAAAATAGAAGAGATGCCAATGCTTCTCTCTTTCTGCAGTACTATAGAAGTTGTGGAGGGAGCTCTTAGTAATTATATATATTTTTTCATTTTGAGTTGCGTGGTTCTTCCGCAGTACTGCAAATATAGACGGGATATACTCTATTGTTTTTGTTCCAAACACGTGATCAGAATGAGCTAGTGGTTCCGACCCGAAGTTTTGTCAAACTTTAAAAAAAGGCTTTAAGTATATAGGAGTCACTTTTGACAAATGTTACATTGAGGCTGCACATATTTGGAGGCCTGAAATGCCTACTATCTATTTAGCTTTTTAATAAATAAGTGCCTTTATAATTTATGTAGACCCGTACATCCGCAGCTGAGAACTGCAGACTCATGCGGTGTAAAAATAAGATTCTCCCATTCATATATTACACCACAACCATTTTTAATGATGATCACTCCCTAAAACAGTTATTCTTCTAACTGCTGTAAAAGAAACATCTCTTTGTGTATACTCAAGTTACAGTGATTTTCAACATGGCTACAGAGAGTGCTCCACCTCCACCTGCAGAACCACTACTAGTTGTTGCAGAAGAACATGAGGAACTGCCTTTTACAGGTGTGGCAGTTTTTTACCATGCTGTGTGTGGTAAAGAAAGTATCAGCCAAGTTTGTTAAATGCAAGCTGTGCTGTAAGGAGTTATCACATGGGACCGCAAACAAATACAGTCATTGGACACCCAGTGCGTGGAAACATATCTGCATAATTTATAAACAGACATGTGGAAGCTGTCTTTGACACCAAATATCAACTTTAAAGGCCTGTGTAATGTTGACACAAAAGAGTTAATCAAATATTTCTGAAGCTGCTGAAAATAGAGCTGCTCTCGTAAATCAAGGCTTGCTCAATAATCACATTCAGACAGTACATTATGAAAGCTTAGCCACAAGCACTTGGGCACACCATATTTGTAATTGGCACAGTCTACCTGCAGTTCACTAGAACAGATGTTGCAAATCACTTCTGTAGAAATTACAGTTACTGGTACATTGCATTAGCTTGGGCAGTCTCAAGATGTCGCGAGCAGTCACACCACCTCAGACCATGCAGGTATCAGTCAGTGTTGGCCGCTTCTGATTGGCCTAATGTTCTATACTTGTGTAACATGCTGAGATACTGATGGGCAGAAGCCAACCTTGTTGCTTAATTTCCTAAGAAGTGTCATAATCCTGTACTTTTACTGAACATATTTGCATGAATAGTGATGCTTTTCCCCTTGTGGTTTGCACCAATAAAAAGCTTTGGAAGACTCCTCCTTGTCGGACATTCAGCCACTTTGCTGTCTGTTCCCATGCTGCACGTACTATTGATTTGTATCTTGGCATGTAATAAATTCACTCTTTATGATGTGCTGAAAGACTGGTATTTCTTTTAGTAGGCTTCTACATTTGGTGAGAGAATGCTGGTCCAGAATCCCTGACTTAAGCTACCACCAGGCAGCTGCCTTCACCCTCGTTCAGAGGTTTGAGGTTTGAACATGAGGATTTCCTGCCTTCAACATCTCTCTCTCTCTCTCTCTCTCTCCATCCGCTCTGGGCTCTGCTGGACGTGAGTAGGTAGTTGCCATATATCTGGCTGCTCTTGCTACTTTTGCCCGGGTTCTTTCTCTCAGCACATACGGATGGATCTTTTTCATACTATTGTGTTTCCTTTTTCCGTAACATTTACCATCCTTTATGAGGTTCTTTTGTGCCTGACTTGATAAATGGCTGTTTATATCGCTGTCTTGGTCACTTTCAGTTGCATGGTCTTTGTGGTAAGAGTGATCTATTTTTTGGTATGTCACCATTCTGTTTAGGACTGTACCACCATTTGAGGTTAGCACTTACTCTCTTTTGTTCCCTCTCTTTCTGCTGTGGTTGACGCTGGGTGACTGGCATCAAGTATTGGGTCACGGGACCCATTGATTTTTTGCTACCTGTGCTGTTTCCCTCCAGCTATGCTACCTGATCATGCTCTTCTCACTGATGTGCATCTGACTTTAAAAATTAGTTGCTGAGCTATCGACTTCACCAATGGTCAGCGCGGAGGGCATCCATCCACATTTTCCCTTGGCAGCAGTAACTCCCTAAAACTAAGCAGTATCTTCTGATGGTGTTTCAAGAAGGGTGAATTTCTGCAGTTACCTGTCTTGCCTTTGGAGAATCCCCATCCAGAGTCGGAACGCTTCGGCCAGTGAGAAACACAGAGGGCGGTAAGCGTTGCCAGATGGGTCATCAATAGGTGAATGCTGAGGGTAGTACGTCCGCCTTAGGTTGGGTTGTAGCAGGAAATCTTACTGATTTTAGAGGTAGCTGCTCGTGCTCCTTAGGTTTAGATTTGATGCAGGTAGTGCACTCCCTTGGTTTTAAGTTGAAGCAGGTAGTTCTCCCCACATTTAGGTTTGATGCAGGAATTTCTCCATAGTTTGGCACTGGTTTTAAGAGCAGGAATATATCATGGGGGTGGTAGTGGGCAGTGCTCCCCATTCGTTGCAACAGGGACGTATGTGTCGGTTGATGGTTTGCAATTACCCAGGTGTTGGTGCAGGTAGTCCACTTCAGTGTCACAAGAGAACGGTCGGCTCGGGGACACTGCCTTCTGCTGCACACGGGGGAGGTCTCCAGATGACATTTGGTGTCCACCTACTCACAACAGGAAGGAGGTTTTGGATTTCATTTTTTGTATTCAATTGTGCCACTGTTATTTCGATGTGCAGTTTCATGATTGTGGATTAGAGTACCTATATTTTGATGACTTGCTTTTCAATTGTTACAGGGTATTTTTAGATCTTTTTAGACTTTCATTGTGTCTGGGTATTACTGACGCTACGTGACTGACAAATAAAATCAAAACTTTTTTTGCATTAAAAATAAAATGCATTAAAGTACATAGAATACAATTCACTTCATACATATAAAACTGTAAAAGGTATCACAGAACGTACCCAAATAATTTAATTTATGTGAAAGGTAAGATTGTTTAAAACAAAGTCATTTGATTTAGATAAAATTATAAGGTTTTTCCGAACAACGAGTCACTAATTCCCTGATAACGCTGAATTACCTATGCTATCTTGTATCTACCACCTTAAGTAATATTTCAGATTTATAACAGAATTTAAAAATAGATGTTGCCAAAATTTAATTGTAGGGTATAGCAGTAGAAATACAATCTTAAAACAGATTTACCATAATTTCCTTGTCAAGTATAGCAACATGATCACACTCCTTATAAATCAGAATTCAGAAAATGAGATTTAAAAAAGGATAAAATAATCTGTTTTGTTTGGATTTGGTTATGTGACTGACACTTTATAGGCTGCTACTTCTCTCAAATGATTGACTACCCCCTGTACAACAAGTGTTACTTGTTAGCATGGCACTAAAATACGTGACACGACAATGATGGACTGGCTGGCAGACCTACTGATGTTTACCTTGTATTGCACGTTACCCTCTACCTGTGTGATAATTCTTATCACACTTGAAGTCCCCATTATCCTCTTCCTGATTCCACTATCTTGATTTTGGGACTAGGTTGGGAGTACATCACTCAGGCATAGCACACAGTACCACACAGCGCAGCTGTGCAGGGACTGATTTCCTGCTTCTGTGTTTCATGTGTATGCCTGAACTGTAAGCGGTGTTCACCGTTTTTGTTTTAGTTACACTGAAACCCTGAATTACGCCCGTGGCCAAGCCATGGGGTCTTCAATTCTGTCTAGCCTTACCCTGTGCCTCTTCAGGGGAGTACAGAAGAAAGCAGGAAGACAGAAACACTCATATGCTTTCTTACTTTCCTGTCGCCTTTTATCTTGTCCAAGGGATGCCAGTACCCCCTGGCTACCAGCACCCTGGTTTCTTGTCTCTCCCTTTCCCACTTGTGAATGCTTTGGTGGACTAGTAGCAATTGCATTGTTTTTTTAATGATAGACGGCTTCTTCTGCTTTTGCAAAGGCTACAGGCTGGCTGAAAGTGTGTGGTAACGTTTGTCCTTCCTCTTGTGTCACCTGGCATAAACCCAACAAGCCACCTTTTTGTTTTTCCATATCTAGTTTAACTGGACTGCTGGAAACGCATATAGGGCCAGCGCTTTTGCACACACTCGCAACGCAAGATCACATCACGTCATGGGTAACCCCTTAAGCAAGAATGACTTAAACAGTTGCCAGCCAGCTCCACCAAAGTACTCCCATGCATACCATGTGCCCTATGCCAATGCCGTAGCTCTATCCTTTTCTTACAAAATGTCACGCACTGACAGCCAAAAGACAAGACTTAGGTTTGTCTTTAAACGGGACCAAAGATTTGAACAAGTTGTCATACCTAAGACAGATGTTGACTTAAAACGGAAAGAAGATAAGGCCCACGTAGTGGGAGTCGTTTTGGATGTGGGATTTGGTTTTGCAAGATATGTGTTCAACAAATGAGGTAAAAAAGAAAATTCATAAAGAATTGCTAGAGTTGAAGAATGGATTGCTAAATGAAATGGCAAAGAAAAAGATACAGCAGAATTGGAGAAAGCAGCAGTTAAATGTTGTAGTTTTTCCCTGCATACCGGTGGTTGGTGAAACACAGCAACAGGATGCAGAAGGTGAAGAGGGCCAGGTCCTTGAGGATATAATCATAGGTAGAATGATAATCTAGCAACAGGCTCCCCTTCCCAACACATATTACATACCGGTATTCTCCGCCACAGAGGCACAAGACACCGAACTGTTCATGATGAACAGACTGCCTGCAGAGCTCTGGTACATAAGCTTGTGAAGGGGAAAGGTACAAAAATGCTTGACGGTCTTTCAAATATCCCTTCTTTTGAAACAATAAGACAGGAAGTGGCTTATGCAGCTTCCAAGTTCAGTAAAAAGAAAAATCAGCTGTTAAAGTGAAAAAGGCTTTCCAGAACCATGTCTTATTAATAATGTGTGGAAACAGCTGTTTGACAACTAGATAGCACATTTAACTCCAAAGCATGATGCAACTTAATACGGGATATCTGCACCTACGCCCACCAGACATCCCCCAATATTATCATATTAAAACAAACTCTAGATGGCACCCAGGCAGCTTCACTTGAACATGCTTGCAAACAGAGCATCAGCCGACCAAAATCCAGACCATCACACCGCACTCCTCTCCTCTAGGTCAAAAGAAACTACTGAAGAGTGACATCTGTATATGCCAGGCACTTCTAGACAAATTGGTTGAGGGAAAGATACAGTAAGCGCTCTCACAGTCCCCAACTCCAGATCATACCAAGAAACAGTGCTGTCACTAGCACGCACAGAATTAATGGACAAAGGTCCTCAGATGCACTGTGAGTATGCGCAGCAAGCCAAAGACCCGAGCAAAGACGGAATACAGGAACAGCCCCCTAGATCCAGAATATGGTTGGGATATAGCCAAATTTAGCTTAATGGATTGTGAACTATTAACCTGGGATAATGCCTGGGTTGCATACACGCTCAACTATGCAATAGACAAATTATGTCAAATGAAGGAATTGACGGAGAAATAGAAGTGGTACACACCCTTACACCACACACCAATACCTTTCCAGTCCTCACAACACCCACATTAATAATGTCCCTGCGAGAAGTGACCCATTAACTTGGGAAAAAGGAAAATAAAGTTGCATGTGTGCATGTCCTATGGTCCAGAGCCTGTCTCTTGTCCTTTACCAAAGACTTTACAAAATTACGAGATGAACCAAGAAGATGATACACAGAACTAGATAGGATGGTAGCAATGGGAGGATTACTGTGGAGATATTTGGATATTCTATTTAGTGTGATAGTGCCAAAGGACTTATGGGAAGACTGTAAACGAAAGGTAGAGTGGCCAAACAGGGAGCAAAAATAGGAGAAGGGGGAATGTCTGGAGATGAGGTAGGACAGAAGCACAATGAAGTAGTAAAATATTTCAAAGAGAAGGTTCCCGAAGACAAAGTAGACTGGAACAAAATATCGCCCACCAAACAGGAAAAGGATGAAAGTGTAAATTCGTACTCCGACCGCCATCTGCTGGTCTACCAAAAGAACTGCGGACTAAAGAATCCCATGGGAGATGCCATGCCGGCATTTGTCGCCACTTTTGTCCAGGGATTAAGACAACCTATTAAGGCACACTTGGAGACATCCTTCATATGCTGGCAGCAAGATCCAATTGAAAATGTACTAGTGGCAGCCAAATACTGCACTGATTAACAGTCAACAGAGAAGGTTAAGAAAGAAAAAGTGTGTTTGATGGTAAATCAGTAAAAATTCTACAGTGGTCAGCAAATGAAGGGTATGGGAAGGGGAATGTCAAAGGGAACAAGCAGGCCAAGGAGCGATAGGACAGCTTCACAACCTCCCCCAGGTACAGCATTCCTCCACTGTAAATACCCGAGCCACTGGAAGGCAGACTGCCCCTTGTTAAAGAACAATTCACAGGGTCAGAGATCACATAACACAGAACACAGGAACAATAATCATACCAGTACAACACTCAATATACAGACAATATATCTTAATTTCAGCAGCAACACAACACAGCATAGGAATGCCTCCAATGGTACACCACCTCTACAGGGGAGTAGAAGTGGGGACCAGACTGATTTGCATATAGCCGCCTCCAAAGTGGGGTGGTGTGGTGAGCAAAAGAATGATGGATTTAACCCAGATCCTTGTGACTGGGGGTGAATGTTTGCATTTTCCAGCATTCCGTACCTCAATTGTTTCTTTTGAATAATAAAATATGCATTACACACTTCATCAGAAGACTATATGTCAAAAGACAATGCCTTCATTGATTGGGAAGCAAAGAGAATTGTGTTTACAGTCTATGAAATGACAATGGCACAGATGACTGAACAAAAACAAGAGATACAAACAAAGAGTTATTCACTGTGTTTGATCCTACATACATTCAGGGATAGGTTAAGGAACAGAAAAAAAAGAAAGGGGAGGAAGGTAGGATGTGTGCAGACAAAGGAGGGTTTGCGAACAGGAACTAATGGTAAAATATGTTTGCCTTCGTCAATGCTCTCCTCCATGGCCTGTCTCTTCCATGGTCCTTCACATGTTGAACGAGATGGCATAATCCACTTGTTTTCACAATGTTGGTACAACTCCAAATTCCTTCAGACAGCATAATGCCCTTGTAAGCAATCTACTGTTTGAGCACATTACAACTTTGGGAAGGGTACACCAACAGCACCTGGCCACATTTCACCTCCTCATGGACCTTTTTAGAGCCTCCAACTCAACTTCATCGACATGCCTCCCACACAGAAGTACAAGTACATGTTGGTAATAGTTTGTATGTTCAGCAAATGTACTGAGACATATCCAACAAAGAACTGTGATGCACAAACTGTTGCCCAATGTCTTTTGAAATAATTAATTCCTGTTTTGGGGTACCAGCGCATCTGAGCTTAGATAAAGTACCTGCTTTCATTTCCCATGTTATAGGGGGACTACGCAAAGGGCTAAGGGTCGCACAAAAATTACAATGTTCGTACCACCCACCAGCAGCAGGAGCTGTGTAGACGAAAAATGGGTGCACAAAAACAAAATAGGGAAGATTTGTACATCCACTGAACTATCTTGGGTGCCACTGCCCTACAGGCAATGAGGGGTACCACCGACAGAGTGACTAAGTTAAGCCCTCATGAGATTCTGTTTGGCTGCCCCATGAAAATTCCAGTTCCACATGTCCACTGCTCCACTGTCGATATCAGATGATCAACTGCTGTGCTATTGTAAAAAATAAACAGAGACATTGTGTTATCTTCATCATCAGGTCTTGTAGGCTCTTCTGGAAGCAGCAACACAACCAGCTCTTGACCTGCAGCCCAGAGACTGAGTTGGGATAAAAGCCTGCACTAGACCACACTGCCTCCAGCCAAGGTGGAAGAGCCCTTGCCAGGTTCTCCTGATGACAGCCAATGCCATCAAGTATGAGGGGCTGATTTCCTGAATCCACAGTTCTCATACCAAGAAAGCACCAAAGCCGGAGTCAGACTTCAGGAACCTGCAACATCAGCTGCCACAGGAGCATCCTGCAGGTACAGCCTTCACTCCAAAAAAGCAGCAACAGCAAGCAGGAGATAAAGGAAGCTGTTGGACCATGAGAGTGCAAAAGATCTTGGCCTCCAGACACCTTTCACCTTTCAAGGATCTTATGTTTTCTTCAAGTGCCTAGTGAGCGTCAAGTACTGTTAACCTCTGATGTCACACCACGGGGCACCAACGACTTTTGAAATTGAGTTGCTGGAACCCGCCTCAATAAGAGTGTGGAACCTGCTAATAAAATCAATACATTGACTACTGCATCTGAATACAAAATTTTCAACTTCATTGTCTCAAACCATAGCTAAGACTATGCCAAGAACACGTAAAGTGGAAAGAGAGTGGCCAGCGGTACTGACAGCGATATTGTTCCCTAATTCAGGAATAAGAATAACTGTACTTGTCCTGGTGTATGCTAAACACATTGCCATACCATTTCCTGATGGCCAGGAGGGCAGTGAGAAAAATTCCAAGATATTGTTTGGAGAAATTCAATTAAACACCACAGAGAACGACAACATAGGGGAGGCTGAGGGGGGCGTGGCTTGGCGAGCCACGATGGCGGCTGTGTCCTGCTGAGGCTCCGCGGTCGGGCTAGCATCTTGCCCATTTTCCATGATCGCCGGGAGCCTCAGCCTTCCTATACCTACTACTAAACGACTCACCCGCAGTGAGGCGTCTTCTGCCTTCATCTGGGAATCTGCAGACGCACGGCAACCACTGCTCCGTCCCTCTCTACACCCGGAGCTGAGCGCACAAGATGGCGGGCGCAACTCCCTTTGCCCACCGGGAGCGCCTCTAAGTCTCTGTCGCTGAAGCGGCGACCATCGCGAGACAGGACTATTGCCGGTGCCCGGTGGGGAGCGCGGCAGCTGGACCCCCGGACTTTCGGTCCGGTGCTCTTCTCTGCACCGTCTCGACTCACAAGATGGCGGCCGCATTCACGCAGTTCCATGGCGTCGGCGCCTCTTCGTGTCCAGGAGCCTAATCTGTCCACCTCATCGCCGCGGAGCACCGACGGAGATCCTACCTGTGTGGCGCTGGACCCTCCGCTGACCACGATCCCTCCTGAAGGCGGTAGGTGTGCACCCCCCCTCCCCCCCATCCCTCGCGAGCCGCGGTGCCGGTGATCCGGCGGCCCCCCTGTCCCCTCTGGGGTCCGGTCGCGATCCATGTTGGCCCCTGCTCGGGGGGGGGGGGTGCTGGGACACGCCTAAATCCTCGAGTGGCCTGGTGGACCCAGGTGCCTGACTCTAACATGGCGCCCATGGGTGTCGTGGCACCGTGACTGGAGTGAGTATCACCCTAGGGACGCGGAGCTCTACTGACCCTGAGGCATAGACACTTCGTCTGAGACCTTCCCTGGGCCCGGGTCGTCTGTTCCTTGGCCCCCGGGGTTACCTGGGGAGCGGGGCTGCACGCCGGAGAGGAGGGAGCATTGGACCCGGCCCTAACAGGGGCGCCTACTCTCCGAAGGACCTCTGGCCTCTGAACTGTGGTGGCAGTACCCCTTTCCCTGCCCATCCACCAACACCCGAAAAATTGCCCCCTGCGGCTGCGAGCTCCTAAGGACGTCCTGACCAACTGTGGGGCCCCCCAGTGGGTGGACAGTGACCGCCCCCGTGTATTCATCCTCTGCTGAGCTTCTATCTGAACATACCAAAGGGAGGCGGCCTGCTGAACGCGATATACACTGGAGCCGGGGCCCCCCCCCCCCATATCTGTCATGGGGAAAACGAATGCCGCGAAATGCTCGGCGGTCCCCGAGACGGCCCCCGAGAGGATGCCACAAACGAGGACGTGGACGCAGGCCCATGCGTCGCAACCCGACCCTACACTGTCGGCGAAGTTAGATCAGGTGTTGGCGGCAATTGAGTTGTCCCGCCTATCGATGGAGGAGCGGCTGGGAGCTTTGACGACGGACATCAGTCTAATCCGCGACGACCACCGCAAGTTGGCAGATCGAGTGAAGGAGGGAGAACGGATCGCGACCGAGCTACAGCCTGTGGTGAAATCGCAGACGGCGGAACTGAAGGAGGTCCTACACCGTGTGGCGGCCCTTGAGGAACGCACGGTGGACTTAGAAGGACGCTCAAGGAGATGTAACATTCGCGTCCTAGGTCTCCCAGAGGGGATTGAGAATTCGGACCCTCTGATGTACATGGAATCCTGGACCAAATCTTTCACGCCGGAGGCAGACAGGACGGCGTACTTCTCCATTGAAAGGGCCCATAGGGTCCCGGCCCGAGCACCTAAACCAGGCCTCCCACCACGACCCATGCTGGCAAAATTTTTGCACTTCCGAGACCGCGACGCAGTGCTCCGTGCGGCCCGGACAGTGGGTCCCCTACAGGTGGAGGACCAGCATGTTATGGTATTCCCGGACTACGCCCGAGAAGTACAGCAACAGCGCTCCACCTATCTCGATGTCAAAAGACGCCTTCGTGCCAACGACCTTCAGTACTCCCTACTGTTTCCGGCCCGCCTGAAAGTGCTGCACAAAGGGAAAGCCCTCTTCTTCAACACGGCGGAGGAAGCGCAGGATTGGACTGAGTTTCACTGCCCAATCATCCCTAATCCCGGACCCCAGAGAGCACGCAATAACGACTTCCGGCGTTCCAGACGGCGAGGTGCGAGCCGTGCTCGATCGGGCCGCCCCAGAGACCAGGAGTCACCCCCCCAGGGTTCACCCGACCTCGCACAAATCATGCAAGAACGACGAGATGCCTTGAAAGCGGTGACCGGCCTACATACGTCGCCCACGGCATCAGATCTGGAAGGCCAACCGCACCTGTTCACCCCTGAGAAGGATCGGGACAGTGATGGAACAATGTCCGGGATCGGACCGATCTCCTCCCCCCTTGTAGCGGCTCACGCCTTGGGAGCTGCCCAGCCCAGCTGATTTGGCACCTCCTCCTGAGGAAAGGACTACCTACTGTTATATCCTTCTCATGGTGTTCTGTTGTGCTGCGCGACGTCTAGGAGCCTAGACTATCTGTCATTTGCTTGTAAGCGCTAACGTGCGATAGACGCTTCTCCTACAAGAGCCTGGCCCGCGCACAAGTCCAGCAGCGACACACGCTGCCACCCCCGCAGTTATTCGTTGTATTTCTCCCCAAGTGGGACACTAGTTTGGATATGCCACCCCCGGTGAGATATCCTCAGTATTGGGACTGTTTCCCACCTACAGTTCTGTTTATCGTTACTCCCCTTAGTTCCTCCCCTACGATTGTGGAAGCTCGGCGCGTAGGAACACGTCTGTCACATGCACACCGGCGGCCGTCGGGGGCTGCAGGGGGTTCCCTCTCCCACTCACGACACCCTAAATATGGCAGTCTCATGCACGGACGTTAACGTCCTTACACTGAATGTACGAGGCCTACACACACCCAGTAAACGCTACTCGGTTTACTCATATATTAGGCGCATGTCAGCCAATATAGCGTTTCTACAGGAGACACATATTAATGCCACCGAACTCGCCCGCCTACAGGTCAAATGGCGAGGTATCCTCTGTGCCACACACTATTCAGCATTTGCGCGCGGCGCTTTAATTTGGGTCAGGCCTGGCACTCCCTTCCGGGAACTTCGACGGGTGGTTGATCGAGAGGGCAGGTATGCACTTTTAGAAGGGGTGCTCGATGGCCAGGGTATACTCCTTGGAAGCATATATGCCCCCAACACAGATCAGGACAAATTCTGGGACCACCTCACAGGCGTTCTAGCCCAGTTCACTACAGTTCCATGGGTGTTGGGAGGCGACTTTAACTGTACACTAGACCCCACCCTGGATCGCTCGCATCCCCCCCCCACACACTCCCCGGCCCCTCGACAGGCAGACCTCTTCAGGGCATGGACCACGCACTGGACACTCACCGACGCTTGGCGACACTTACACCCGCTGGCCCGCGTTTACTCCTTCCACTCGATCCCACATAACCTCAGGGTCCGTCTGGACCGTTTCCTTTGCTCTGCACCGATCCTCCCAAAGATCGCATCTACAGATTACTTGGGTCGGATCCTATCGGATCATGATGCCCACGTCATTCGACTGAACTGGCGCCCCCCGCGCCCGCCAGTCCCCACCTGGCGCCTCCCTAGAGACTGCCTCACGGACCCAGTGTTCAGAGACGCACACAAGTCCAGCATCCAAGACTACTTCACACACAACACGGACACGGCATCGTCAGTACTGGTGGAATGGGACGCTTTTAAAGTGGTGGCAAGGGGCGAATGCATCAAGCAGGTAGTCGGGGTTCGCCGCACCCTGGAACGGATGCTCCAGACCTCAGAGCGGTCTCTGGCCGCACTCACTAGGCAGCCTGACGACTCAGAGGAGCACGCCATGCTCACTGCCGAGGCTAAGGCGAAATATCAGACGGCCTGCGCTGACCTCCGAAAGTACAATTTTAGAGCTTATGCCTCTAGGGTGCATAAGGACAGAGACAAAACTGGCGCGCTCCTGGCTTGGATGGCGAGGCAAGATACCGTAATCAAGCCGATCACGGATATCATCAATCCAGTCGGCGTGCTAGTGCGCTCCCAAGCCGAGATCCTCCTGGCGTTCCAGCGACATTATACACAAGTATACGGGACTCCGACCCACTGTTCCCCATTCTCCGTGGATGGTTTTTTGCACCCGCTGACGCTACCTACAATATCGGATGCAGACAGGCACACCCTCGACACCAAGATCAAACCCCCTGACATTACCCAAGCGATTCGTGCCATGTCCCGGAATAAAGCGCCAGGACTGGATGGCTTCCCGCTGGAATACTACTCGACATTCTCTTCCCTAGTGGTCCCCCATTTGTCGCGGGTATTCGGGGCGTCCCTTCATCTGGGGAGATTGCCCCAGTCATTGCGGGAATCCGTGATCGTCACCTTTCCTAAGCCCCACAGAGATCCACTCCTCATGGGATCGTACCGCCCCATCACGCTCCTATCGGCCGACTGTAAAATTCTGGGGAAAATTCTAGCTGATCGTTATGCACAGGTCATACGCCCACTGGTCCACCCCGACCAATGCGGCTTTGTTCCGGGAAGGAACACCTCCCAGAACCTTCGCCGAGTTTTCCATGTACAAGATCAAGTGCGTGGCAGATTTCCTCGCGCCGCCTGTCTCATTATGGACCTGGAGAAGGCATTTGATACCCTCACCTGGCCCTATCTCTTTTCGGTCTTGCAACGCCTTAATATTGGCCCGACGCTTATAGCATACACGCGCCTCTTGTACACTGATCTGACTACGCGTGTCCGCATCGGGAAACGTATATCACCAGCGTTCGAGGTTCGGCGAGGCACGCGGCAGGGGTGCCCCCTGTCGCCTCTTTTATTTGCACTGGCGGTCGAACCGCTGGCGGTGAGGCTACGCCTGGAGGGCGCGGAATGGGGCATCCCGCTAGCGGACAGCACCCACAGTGTCTCCATGTACGCGGATGATCTCCTCATATATGTCCGAGACATTGATACGGACCTGACCGCTATTGGGGCAACACTGGAGGAATTCGCGAATGCCTCCGGACTACAGGTGAACTGGGACAAATCCACGGTCTACCCCTTACACCCGAGCCTGCCCCCCCGGGAGGTCGAGCTCGGAACACATACACTCTCGTGGTCCACGGAAGCCCCCCGATACCTTGGTGTCCGCATGTATCATTCCCCAGCGGACCTCTTCGCAGGGAATCACTGCAAAGCACTCGCCAGCCTACGCCCGGCGGTTGCCTTCTGGAATAAACTCCCACTAGCCCCAATAGGTCGGATTGCACTGGCTAAAATGATCATGCTTCCCCGGCTCCTATACCACTTTACGAATTTGCCGGTGGTGCCGCCTAGATCTTTTTTCCGCGACGTTGACTCCCTCCTAGGGACCCTTATCTGGGGCGAGGGCCGACACCGGGTCGCCCTGCAAACCCTCCAACTTCCCACGACGCTGGGCGGGCTCGGAGCTCCATCCTTCGAGTCATACTTCCTTGCAGCGCAGCTCCAGTGGCTGTCGTACTGGGCGGCGGACCGTTACCTTCAGGAAACTGTCACTTCGACCGATAGAATTGCGACCCCGGAACTCACCCGTCTACTGCTCCCGGGCACCAAGCCACGGCGCACATACCCCCTCCAAGTGACGATAGCGCGCCGGTGCATGATGCGGATCCACCGCATGTCCCCCGCTAGACCTCCGTACTCTCCGCTCTTACCGCTGATAGGCAGCCCCAGGCAAGACTCCTACTTCACGGCTCCGTTCTTCGCCAGATGGTCGCTCTGTGGCATCATGGATCTGGAGTCGCTCTTTGAGGAAGGCCAGCTAAAAACACTTGACCGTCTGACCGCTGAGTATGGGCTCCCCCCGGGCCAATTCCTCAGATATCGACAGCTGATTGATGGATTCCGACCCCATTTCGACCTTCGTACGGGCGAGCCAGACACGCATCCAGTCATACACACTATCCTACGCATGGGGGTGGGACGTCATTTGGTTACCTGGTTGTACAAATCCATCCGAGAACTCTCACAAGCCCCCCTGACGACCTTGCGCACTACATGGGAGGAGGACATAGGCCGCGCGCTGCACGACTCTGAGTGGACTAAGGCGCTAGAGGCCCCCAAACGCGTCTCTAGGAATGCCCGCTTTAAGAATATCCAATACTATATCCTACACAGGGCATACCTCACCCCAGCGCGCTTACAGAAATTCTATCCCTCCACGTCCTTCCTATGCCCCAGATGCTGCGCCCCTGCTGCGGATTTTCGCCATATGCTTTGGAGCTGCCCCGACCTCCATTCCTTCTGGCGGGCGATACATGACACCTTGTCGGAACTGACAGGCCTCACCACGTTATCCACCTGGGAGTCTAGCGCATTAGGCATCTTTCATGTCCCTAAGCAGGTTCCAGTGCATAGACGCTTCGTGTCCTTAGCGCTCCTGTTGGCGAACAGATGCATCACCATGCGCTGGCGATCCCCGGAGAGTCCCCCTATAGCAGCCTGGACGGGGGCGGTCAGTAAATGGGCGGCGGCGGAAGAGGATGCCCTCAGGGAGGAAGAAGCCAGGGGTGCGCGTAAATTTCCCATATCCATGGAATGGGCCATGCTCCTCCACAGCTTTCGACAGTCCTTGACAGTGAGTGAACCACCTACCCCTCCCCTTCCCCTCCCAGTCCGTGAAGTTCGATAGTATCTGCCTGATGTCTCCCACCCCCCCCCAGGACATGCTCCTGACTACCTGCTCGCCCCTCTGGAACGCAGGCTGATTGACCCACTGGGTCCCCCCCCCCCCTGACGCCCGTCACTAGTGTCCCCCTACTTTGACCTTGCTAGCGCCCACACGCTTCCCTCCCACGGTTTTGTTCCCCCCTGTTCTCTGGTAGCACCGCTCATGGACAGTACAGGCCCCGATCCAACGTCTTTGAGACCGGGACTTACATACATGTTACCGTCCACTGTTCTCTTGGCTATGCTGGTTCACTGTCTCCCGACCAATAGACATGGCTATACGACCGGCATGGCTTGATCGAGGAATTGTATATTTGCACCAGTTATATAAACCAAAAAAAATGTTGCACACATGGCCGAATGTTGAGGCCAAGTCGGCTGATAATCTTTACTGTATCTGTTTACTTTGATGCAACAATAAAACAAATTTATAAAAAAAAAAAAAAAACATAGGGGAGGCTGAGGCTGAAGGAGGAGGGGAGAAAGAACTATGGGATGAGCACGAAGGAAACAAATATATGGAAATGTTGAAAATGCATGTGCGTATAATGAACATATCAGTGTGTTAATCTGCACACATCTGCCAACTGGTGACAAGATGAGCTACAATGTCATACCATTTTCTAAGTATGTGGGATGTTTTCTAATAAGGGACACACTCGTCAGACAGCACAACATGTCGATAGCAGTAAGACATCCTAGAAAAGGAGAAATTTCTACTGGGCAAATGACAACAGCCTCCAGGCCAAAGAAAGTACCCTGCATGAAAATACAGCCAACAAAAAGGAATCAGATGGTTTTAGACACATTTGACAAACCACCAATAGAGGGGAGATCGGTGGACAGGGAAGAATGGGACCCTTTGGTAAACAAGAAAGGGAAGGAGCTTAAGATACCATGGTTCAGAGTAGAACAGATCACTGCCCAATCTTGCATCCAGAAGTCCAAAGAAAGTCCACAGGAAAGACCAGATGTCCAAAGGTTAGAAAAGCACCACGCATGATACAGAAGCTGGTAGGGGGTTAGGCAGAATGGAAGAAAGACATGTTTGAGTGTCGAATAAAAAAATAAAAGAGATGGTAGGGGGTGAGGCCATAAGAAAGGAGTATGAGAAGAAGAACACCGAAGCGTTAGGAATAGCAGACGAAACAGATAGGCAACCTATTTTCATGGATGAAAGCAATTGCTCACACACGAAAAATATCAAGGGTAAGAAAAAGCAAACTGGAGACATCACCAGGTTCAGTGGAATATCGGGAATGTATTAGTCCTTGGTCAGTGGGCCTACTTCTTTTTGCTCCCAGGATGGGGAACCTTGCTTTCATCCTGCAGCAAATGACTAATTTTACTGACCTATTAAAATACAACACCAGGGTCACCGTCCAGTACCAGAAAAAAAGACAGCAGAATGAGAGGACAATGCGATGAAAGGCATAGGAGTAATGATTCCTTGTGCAAGGATAGTGTACACACGTTAGAGAATACACCAGCTGTCTAAAGCAGACTCAACAGTAGCGTAACGTCACTGAGGAGCGTACCTCCATGAGGGCTGTAGTAATACAAATACAAGAACGTGTTGCATTGGACATAATCCTGGCCAAAGATGGTGGAGTATGTCCGGTTATTCATCAGACTTGCTGTTGCTATATACTGGATAACAGCTATAACATTAACAATGCGATCAATTAGATAAATGAAGTTAAAGATGATCACACAACCCACACACAGGGGGCATGTAGGAGAAAGTATTGGCATGGTTGAGGGGCTGGGGATCATGTATACTGGATGTGATTATAGTAGGGTTATCAGCACTGGTCACTCTCTGCATAATAATCCAGGCTTGCCCTGCACATTTGTCAGCTTGGCATCCAGATGTGCACACTGTGTGCCAAAATACAAATTACATGAAAATAACCCATTCTAGACTAATAAAGAATATGAAGGCACGGAAATGATGATGAAGGGGTAGGGGAGTAGAATGTAGTGATTTGGTATCAGATGGTGTAATATGGAAGCTGCCTTTATGATATGATACCAAATATCTACTTTAAAGGCCTGTGGAACATTGATACAAAAGAGTTAATTCAATGTTTCTGAAGCTGATAAAAGTAGAGCTGCACTCGTAATGCAAGGCTTTCTCAAGAATCACATTCAGACAGTACATGATGCTAGCTTTGCTACAAGCACTTGGGCACACTATATTTGGAAATGACATGTCCACATTCAGTTCACTATAATAGATGTTGAAAATCCCTTCAGTAGAAATTACAATTACTGGTACATTGCATTAGCTTGGGCAGTCTCAAGATGTCATGAGCAGAGATCACGTGGAAAACAACAGTCACAGCCCCTCAGACCATGCATGTATCACACAGTGTTGTCCTCTTCTGATTGGCCTAGTGTTCAATACTTGTGTAACATTCTCAGACTACTAATGGGCAGAAGCCTACCCCTTTCCTTAATTTCTTATTAAGTGTCATAATCCTGCACTTTTAATGAATATATTCGCATGAATAGTGACGCTTTTCCCCTTGTGGTTTGCACAAAAAAAAACTTTGGAAGACTCCTCCTTGTTGGACATTCAGATACTTTGCTGTCTGTTCCTCTGCTGCATGTACTATTGATTCGAATCTTGACATGTAATACATTCTCTCTTTATCATATGTGATGAATGATTGGTATATCTTTAAGTAGGCTTCAACAGACATATCTATGGATGGTCAAGGAGAGGGAAGCAAGAACAGCAAATGCCACACTTGGTTCATTATCGACTGCCCATGCCACTCCTGCTGCGATTACAGTCCCAGCTACATGGAACAAATTGGGAGGCATGGTTACCCACTCTGCCACCTGCCACAAGCTTGTGGCACTGAAGGTGCAGAATGTAATTGATTTTTTGTTTAGGTAATAAAGCACTGGTGCAAGGTTTTTTCCATATAATTTTGGTAGAACTGGTCTCCACTATTGTGCTTTGAAAATACAAAGTGTCTGCATTTAGTTGATTTATAAAGTTTTTTTAAAGTTTTTGAAAGAATGTATTTTAAACTTTCCAAAAAACATTTAAAAAAAGGTCCTTTTCAGAACCACTGTTGAATCAATCAAAAAGCTGTCACTGACACTTCATTTTTCTTTTGTATTTTAATGTGTATGTTGATAGGTGAATAAACATGTGTGTATGGGTGTTTCAGTGTATGTAGCAGTGTGTCCCAGAGTATCTGAGTGCATGTAAAAATGTGTCCTGGGGTGTCTGAGTGTATCTCATAGTGAGTGTCTGAGTGAGCCAGTGTATGCATCAGTGTATTTGCTTGGCTGTGTCAGTTTATGTATGAGTGTGTCCAGGGGTGTTTGAGTTTATGTATCTCCTAGTGTCTGAGCATGTCAGTACATGTATTAGTGTATACGTGGGTGTCTCAGTATACGTATGATTGTAACCTGGGATGTCACAGTGTTTATATCAGTGAGTGTCTGAGTATGTCAGTCAATGTGTTAGTGTGTCTTTGGGTAAGTCTATATATGTATGAATGTGTCTCATGAAATTTCAGTGTATGCATCGGTGAGGTTCTGAGTGAGTTAGTGATGCATTGGTGTATTTGCTTGTCTATGTCACTATTTGTATGAGTGTTACCTGGGTGTGTAGGTGTATGTATCAGTGAGCGTGTGACTCATTGACTGCATCAGTGTGCGTGTGCAGGTGTGTCAGTATATGTATTAGTGTGTGTCAGTGTATGAGTGTATGCCAGAGTGTTTCAGTGTATGCAAGAGTGTCTGCCTGGATGTCTAAGTGTATAAATCAGTGTGTGCCTGGGTGTGTTAATCAATGCATCAGGCTGTGCCTGGGTGTCTTAAGGCCTACTGCCTGCCATATTATGAAGTTCCAGATCAGTCAGCAGCGGTCTTACTGATGGCAATGATTGTTTTTTCATATGTGTTGATGTACGTGTGTATTTTTTTGCTGCACAAGTGTCGAATATACACATATGCATGACACATGTAAAAAACGACTTGCTATCCATGGCTGGAGTCTGGACCATATGTGCCCAGTCCAGTCAATGGGTAAATAGTACAAAACAGACTTCCCTGGATTTTGGGGCCAAAAGGGTCATTTTCTTCAGGTTCAAAATGCTGCTGTGAAGGGGGGACCTGGAGAAAGGGATCCACATCGGAGACTGAAGGGAAGAAAAGGAAATGGGTGAATATGCACCCCAAAACCTTAGATTCTGCTGACTCAAAGCAGGTGAGCCCACTGCCGCAGTTAGCTCCTCAGAAAGCCAAATCATAATTGAGACAGCGGTGAAACTTCTCTGTACTGCCGTGTGACAGCTGCTTTCCTCCGACCGACACTGTGAAAGACGGCAAATGGCTGTCAGTGTCGGCGGTGTTCCGGCCGTCTTTTGAACAGCAATCCAAAAATATCTAAATTCATCGTTCTTCCCACCTATACACCGACGCTACAGTGACAGTGGGACTGACGAACTTGTAATCAGGCCCTTAGTGTATGTATTTGTGTGTACCTGTTTGTAGTGTATGCATGAGGGTGTTATAGTGTGTGCAAGTCTATATTTCACTCTGTGTGGGTGTGTTAGTTTATACATGAATGTGAGGTTGGGTATACCAAAGTATACCATCAGTGTGTGCATGAATGTGTATTCGTATCAGTGTCTGCTTGAGTTTGTTACTCTATGCAGTAATGGCAGTCTTCCTGTCTTATTGAGTGTATTATAAAGGGTAAAAATGTAATGTCCACCTACATTACTGCAATAAATGGTTTCATGAATCTGTGGTAAAAGATAGAGAACATATATATATAGAGTATTCTTACATGATATAAATTTAGATAGCAAAGTTTAAGTTTCTGCAATAGAAATGTTCATGTTAATAATGAAACATTACACAGATGCATCATTGTAAATCAATTATACATTGAATTTAAACATCAAATATTTCCTTTTTTGCTCTTCTTAGCTTTCATACTTGTACACTGGAAACAATGTACAGCATGAAACCTCATCATTGAGTAGCGAGAAAAAAACAATCATTTAGAATGTAGGAAAAAAACAGAACTGCACATTACTGCACTGTAGATAAGTGACACTATGCATTACACTCACTACAGCTAATCAATACATTATTTTAACTATAGCTTCTGAACTAATTTAAAGAAACATATCAGAAAAAAGGTTATGATATTGCAAGTAGTCCATTATCCGAAATAGATGTTATTCATATTTGAATTTTGGAGACCGTTTTGAAGACATCACCCAGATAGTTCGAATGATGTCTTAAACAATGAAAATCCATGAAGAACAAACACTGCATAACCATTTTAAACAGTAGTCCTCCTTAAAACTTTAGTTAAGAAAGAAGAGGTGTGAAATTGGAAGTTTGAAAAGCAGTTTTTGTTGCAATGTAATCTTTCCGTCATTCCATTCCATCCATCCCCTTACACTTCTTAATACAAAAGGGGCTGATTACCATGTCACCTGGAGTTTCCTTCTCCCGACACTGACCGACTCACCTACGGTGGTTCCTCCCGGCCAATTACAATGCTTCGAACATCGTTCGGAGGGACTCCCATTGACTTCAATGGGATCCTATGTTTCGACCGACAACACAGGCTACCATGGGGAAAATGGGAGTCTGCTGCAAATCTTGCTCCCTGTAAAGGGCACCCCATGGTGCCTGCCACACAGTGCATGGTTTTAAGGAGCTTTCCCTTAGGCACCCCCACGGCCCCCAACCAGAGGCCTCAGGATGAAGGGGGGATTACTAGGGTCCCCCAAAAGTCAATTCCCGACAACCTTTTTGTGTCAAGCAGACCGAGTCAAAGGCTGTGAGAATCTGACATCGTAATTGGTAATTAGAGTGCCGGTCACAACTGATTAGGAATGACCGAACGGTTCCCCTTCTGACCGCGAGCATCGTAATTTGTGGGTCAGAATTGTTTTCAACCGAGACGGGCGGATTGGTTCTGACAAGGTTTATGAGAATCTGACTGTCAGTCGGAGGCTTTCCGACTGACATCTAATCGACTCCACAGTGTAGTGTCCTAAAGCTATACCAAGTCCTTCGTGAAAGATGGTAGCAACTATAGGGTCCGTTCTTGCTGAAAATGAAATTTGTCCTGCTTTGAAGTTCGTATTTCAGTTACCATTTTAGATTCATCTGCTCTGCTTCATTGTAGCATTAGTAACATGTATTTCTCACTTCTCTGTAACTACAATGAAGAGATACAATCTGAGCTACAATTTGGGCAGGCCATATTTTGACTAACCTTTTTGATCAGTCTGTCTAAGGGCACAGTTTTGGAATTAGGTAATGTTATGCAGAGAAATCATTCAGAATGTATTTGAGTGGTAGATGTAAAAGAACATTATTCATTCACATGGTTCCATGTGTAATGTAGTTCAAATAAGTCATCGACATTTACTATCTATGGGTGACCAAAATAAATTCCTGTGCATCTTGTTGAGTGTTGATAGTAACTAGTACAGAATCACTAAATATGTCTACTAGATCTCAAATGCTTGAAGCCAAATGTACTACAGTCCTATCAATACGTAAATGCTCCAACAAATGACACAGTTGCGAGCAGAATCTGTTGTTTGCTTTACTTTATTTTTTTTGTAATCCTCATTCACATTTCCTTTCTTTGCTCCAACCTCAAAACCATCAGCCTTAATGTAGTGCCCTATTTTCTGTCTCCAGAGAGCGTGTAGGCCTGGAAAGATGTCAAAACCATTTTTAAACTAATCATAGTTTGAGGTTTGGTGTAATCATAGGACCTTGATATTTTATGGTTCCGAAAGATTCCCCTCCAACCTGGCAACAAACGGCCCCCAAAATATTGGTCTTCTTAGAGACCGCTGGGAAATGTCCCTACTCCAAACATGTTTCGCAAGCTAAACCAGTCAGCTGGGGTGGGAGCATTGTTTAATACCCACTTCGGGCATATCCTCCGCCTTTTGAGCAGACTCAAGTAGAACAGCAGCATGGTGCTTCCTTTACTGAGATTCATCGGGGTGTCTACTTTACCAAAAATATTTCATTCAAGACCTACCTTGATTTATGCTAATCACCACTGGGTATGGGCTCCCAAGCAGCAAGGCCAAACCCTGCCTTTAGTTATATCACAAAAAAGATGCCAATGCTGCTCATCTGAATCCTAAGATTATTATTTCATTCTGCACATGCGAACAAAACACTATGTGAGAGGAGTTTGATTATTAGAATCAATCTTTCTAGTTTTGCATTTTATTACAAATTATGTTTTTCAATTAGTTTTTTGACATTTCAATATTTCAACAAAACATTTCAGGACACATCACAAAAAAAATGAACATTTTACTCAAACAATATTTCTCTTCTTACCCCATTCATCCTCATGTTCTCACTAACTAACCATACCATTCATACTCATTACACATTCATCCAAAAGCAATCTAAATCACGAACAGCTATGTTTTATGTACAATTTATATACAATTCAAGAAACCATAGAATAGCATTTGACGACATAAATCATTATGATCGGGAAGTTGTTCTGTTTTCTTATGGTTTCAATGTAGCGACGTTATATAAGGAGGTCTACGCGTTTCGAACTCGTTTTAATGTCGAGTTCTCATCAGGACCATAGGCTGTGAATGTAAAACAAGGGGACTTATATTAGGAACGTCATTTTGTTAAAAAAGCTGGTTTTAGCTCAACACCCAGTTCTCTGCTTCTTACCTCTCTAAATGTCAGATGGGAGGAAATCCTTAAATCCACCAGTATCCGCGGAGCGGGACCACCTACATAACAAATATATACACAATGTTTTATCTCGTCTGACCACACGCATTTGAAGTCAGTCACACTCTCAAATGTACTTACTAATGTGAGGTGTTGGTTCAGGTCATTCTGTGGGGGAACAGAAATGACAGTGTGAGGGGAGCGACTTTTTTTGTGGAAGTGAGTCTCCTGTCTCACGCAAAAGTTAGTTGGCTTACCAGTGTTTATTGGGGCTGATGCTCCTGTGATGTGTGGTGGGGAGAACGACGATTATGATTCTCAGGTTCCCGGTGCGCCTGTAAAAGATGAAGAGGGAGGCGTGTCAAGACTCGTTTGGGTATTACACGAGCCTCAGGACTTCATTCATTTGTACGGCGGGTCATACCTTTTGATTTTGGCGTGTCCCAGCTTGGTCCCGTCTCTCAATCTCGGAAGGACCGCTCATTTCTGTTGATGTATCCGACTGTGTCGTGTCACGTGACTTATTGCTGAAGCGCGAGCGCCATCTTTGTGTGGTCGTGTTTACTCATATCTCTATGAGCATTTGTGCATCGTGAGGTGGTGTGGTGATATTCTCATACATAAATGTCGTTTATTGTGGGTGGATAGTTGCGTTGAGGGATACCTCCTTGTGGACGGTTTCTTAAGTAATTAACGGGGAGTCTTTTCATACCATGGTGTGGTGGGGGCCATCTTGGATAGGGAACCAGTCCAATAGATTGTGTGTTGATTTTCTGGAGCATAAATGATATTGGTGTTACTCACTATAATTTAAATATCTCAGAAAGATTAACTTATGGAATTAGGTGTCCATGTAATCTTCTATACATTGGCAAAACCAATCAAGAGATCCGTTCAAGAATCCAACAACATAAATCACGGATAAAACGTAAGGTGCCAAATGCCCCATGGGTCAACCATTGGCAAATGCACAACCATGGGGACAATGAATTACAATGGACTGTGATTACAAAGGTCGAAAAAGATCCAAGAGGAGGAGACGTGGACGCTAAACTTTCGCAAAAGGAAGCAATGATGAGCGTGAGATTTAATACAGCTATAAATGGATTAAATGAACTTTCTGAGATGTTTAAATTATAGTGAGTAACACCAATATCATTTATGCTCCAGAAAATCAACACACAATCTATTGGACTGGTTCCATATCCAAGATGGCCCCCACCACACCATGATATGAAAAGACTCCCCATTAATTACTTAAATAACCGTCCACAAGGAGGTATCCCTCAATGCAACCATCCACCCACAATAAACGACATTTATGTATGAGAATATCACCACACCACCTCACGATGCACAAATGCTCATAGAGATATGAGTAAACACGACCACACAAAGATGGCGCTCGCGCTTCAGCAATAAGTCACGTGACACGACACAGTCGGGTACATCAACAGAAACGAGCGGTCCTTCTGAGATTGAGAGACGGGACCAAGCCGGGACACGCCAAAATCAAAAGGTATGACCCGCCAGACAAATGAATGCAGTCCCGAGGCTCGTGTAATACCCAAACGAGTCTTGACACGCCTCCCTCTTCATCTTTTACAGGCGCACCGGGAACCTGAGAATCATAATCGTCGTTCTCCCCCCCCCACACATCACAGGAGCATCAGCCCCAATAAACACTGGTAAGCCAACTAACTTTTGTGTGAGACAGGAGACTCACTTCCACAAAAAAAGTCGCTCCCCTCACACTGTCATTTCTGTTCCCCCACAGAATGACCCGAACCAACACCTCACATTAGTAAGTACATTTGAGAGTGTGACTGACTTCAAATGTGTGTGGTCAGACGAGATAAAACATCGTGTATATATTTGTTATGTAGGTGGTCCCGCTCCGCGGATACTGGTGGATTTAAGGATTTCCTCCCATCTGACATTTAGAGAGGTAAGAAGCAGAGAACTGGGTGTTGAGCTAAAGCCAGCTTTTTTAACAAAATGACGTTCCTAATATAAGTCCCCTTGTTTTACATTCACAGCCTATGGTCCTGATGAGAACTCGACATGAAAACGAGTTCGAAACGCGTAGACCTCCTTATATAACGTCGCTACATTGAAACCATAAGAAAACAGAACAACTTCCCGATCATAATGATTTATGCAGTCAAATGCTATTCTATGGTTTCTTGAATTGTATATAAATTGTACATAAAACATAGCTGTTCGTGATTTAGATTGCTTTTGGATGAATGTGTAATGAGTATGAATGGTATGGTTAGTTAGTGAAAACTACCTTGATTTAGGCATAGAGTATCTGGCAGACTACCTTGCATAGCTCCTCCCAAAATTGCAAACTTTTGGGGCACTCCATAAAGAGATGAATGTCCAGGCCACACTTCTTACACCTAACTGGGCTTGACTTTTACAGCTTTGACAGCTTGTCTGGGGACCAGAAAGCTCTATGAATAGAGAAAAGGTGATTCCTTCTAAGATAGGCAGGTTTAACTGTAGAATAAAGCAAACGCATAGATACTTGCTATAAGTCCTGCATCGGAAGCTCTGGAAAGCATCTTCCACACAGCTCATCCGGAAGGGTGAAGTCTCCATCCATCTTGCCCCAAATCAGCCAATGCCAATGTTAGAACTCCTTCTTTTTCTCTATTCCCTTCCAAAACTGTTCTTCAAGCTTAGTCGAGTTCACTACATCCTACTGCCGGTCGCAGGAACACCCCTTGATCTGCCTGATCTTAAAGGTTGAGATATAACTCTGGGATCCACTTTGAGTGTCTTCATCTAAGATTAGCTTTTCATCCTGCATTAACTGCCCCACCTCTCTATCCCCTCTTCCCAAATAGGAATCGCTAGCATGTCCGTCAAGCATTTAGGCGTTCCGGGGGAGTCCCAGATTGGTGCATATTTGCAATATGTCAGCTTTATAGCTCTTCGAATCCGTGCCAAAATATAAGCCATTGCTTGAAACACCATTGTCTGCTTTATGTCGAATTGAATTTATAAGATGCTGTCAATGGAACAGGAACCACATTAGCATAGAAGTTGACACCATTTCTGTTTTCCAACTGGAAACCTACAATATCTCCCTCATTTAAAAAACAAATTCTTGTTAACAGTGTCTTAATTATTTTTCTTTTGCTTCTTTTGAGGAACATCCATTGATTCTTTTGCATATTTCTGCTTAGAACAGATTATCTGTTAATAGGATATTGTCCTAAGTTAGGTGCATATACACTTCTTAACCAATTGTACTCTTTGACACAACTTGCATCGGCAGTAACTTTCTTTTACTCAAAATCTTTTAATTTATGGATAGTTATCAGTACCATATTTCTGTCCTGCCGGGCTAGTATTTAATATGCAATAAAAGTATAACACAAAGTAGGGTAACTAATACAAGTGGGACACAACCTGCATCCTACTAACATGAATTGACAAACAACATTAAGTAAAAGGTTCAGGGCTATGTCTATTACATGCAGGCATGACACTCTAATGCCCTGAAGATAATCGCACATTATTTATTTAAGGGATCGAAACGCTGTCAGGACAATGTACACCATATACATTCACTAAACTACTATGTTTAAATATGTAATGGTCTCTCTACAATATTCTGTCTGCTTCACTTGTATCGCGTTTATATACAGACACGCTTTTTTTGCCTGAACCCTTCACTTAATGTTATTTGTCTGTTCATGTTAGTAGGACGCAGGTTGTGTCCCACTTGGATTGTCTCCCCTACTTTGTGTTATAATTTTTTTGCATATTAAATACTTGTCCGACTGGACAGAAATATAGTACTGATCGAGTCTATATTAATTTGTATTGTATTCGAATACTGTCTAGGGAATAAATGTCTTTAGAAATGGTTAACTTACCCAAGGTCCCTGACCAATTGCATATTCTGATCCCTTTTTCTCAACATTATGGATAGTTATAGAATATGCTGGAGAATGTGGGAGCTGCTGTTGCCGGACATACAAGTCTCTTACAAGCACAAAACATACAATCCATCAGTCAATCTGCTTCACACCATCAATTTGATAAAATTCTTTGTCTAAGTATTCAAAATTAATTGAATGCTTGATGTATATTCTTCACTAGTTCCTTGTATTCGAAATGTAGCCAAATGTTTAGATTTCCAATACTCCTTAAGGAATTACGAGTTTCATCATGCAGAAGTGTTTTTTGAAACAGGCTGTCCTTTCACAGGGGTTGGTTGAAGTAGATCACCAAAGACAATTAAATGGTTTCCTCCAAACAAAATGCCTTACTCTGTTCACTCTTTTCTTAAAATTTGTTGCATTCTCAAGTGAACGAAGGCCAGCATTAAGTTTGAGACCATGCTCAACTCATTGATAATTAAAAGCTTTAGTTTCTCCAATACTCCAGCCACTTCATGACACGCTTCCACAGAGATACCTCTGGAATGCCAGTTTATTGTCATGCTTAACATTAGCAGTCAATGTAGAGTAATTCCTTTAATATTGTGTACAGCTAATCCAGTTGGTGCTGTTACTACACAAAATAAATGTAATTCTGTTGTCCTTTGTAGGCATTCAGGAAGAACTGTCATTAAAAAGCTTCTTCTGGTGCCAGCTTGAACACTGATATATAATAGAATTGGCTAAAATGAAGAACATTCACATTGTTTCTTGTCATGCAGAAATCCATGCTCTTTTTTACCTTTTACTTCAATATATATTACTTTCTGTTCATTGTTTAGTTAGGCATCTAAATGTTCAAAATCAACAGTTTTCTCTGTTCCTCATTTCTAGCTAAAGCTGCTTATTTTGAATAACTTGTTGTGCAACGGCATTTTGCATTGGTAGTCCAGAACATTGGCAGCTTTGTGAACTCTCCTTTGATATCTCAGCAGCAAAAGTTGCTCCCTGTTTAATCCTATGTTTAAACGTTTGAAAGTAGTTTGGGAAGTCTGAACACTGAATGGTGCCTTTTACTGTGTTGAAACAGAGTCATAGTCTCCAAGCAGTTCTTATTCAGCACACCAAGGCTTGAAGAGTTGTAGAAGTGGCAAATAGAAAAACTTTCTTCTGTCTGGAGTTTGAGAACTTCGTTTTCAATGATTAATTAGATTTTCTTTTGTGTGTTTCACCTAGCAACCACCACATTCACGTATATCCACCTATTGCATACTTTCCTTCTTCTATGTTTTCCATGACAAAAGTAGTAGTGTTGAAGTAGTATTTCAGAAAGGCACATATTTTGGAGATGTGGACTCCTTCTTGGATACTATGTATTCAACATATTCGATTTGACAATGTCTGTGCTTTGCAGTCAAACTCTGCTATGTACTGAATTTCTGGGAAAGACTTCAAATCTCTGTTTGGTGTACTTTTCAGGCCTAGACTTACCCAAACAATTCCCCTTGACTTCGAGAACAAACTGGCCAAAATCTACTGGTCACAGCACACATATGAACATATCTCCCTGTGGGAAAGCATTTTCAAGCTTAAGTTGTACGATTTCCTTGTACGTGTCTTTTCTACAATAATCTCCTCCTACATCTCCTTCATCTCTGTCTTCTCTGATTTCGTAGTGTATGAAGTGATGTACCAAGCAACAGCAAAGGCAAGGTAAGATCATTTTATTATGCATGATTATTTAAAACCTTTGCATACATGTAAGAATTAAAATGTTTCTTATTCGTGATTTAAAGAATAAAAAGTATTAAAAGCCAAATTTATACATTGTTTTAAAATTGCACAGTTGGGCATTGTGCTCTTCAGTGAGTCTAATGTGCTAGTGCGACAGAAAATGATAGACTGGATGTAGCTTTTCTTGAGTTGAGCAGTCGTCCTTATACCGTGTAATAAAGTGCATGGTTTTATGCATACAGCCATCATTGGTTAAAGTGCTTGTGCGACTGTAAGTTGCTGTTGTTATTTCTTTAGTCTATCTTCAAGGGGTGCCCGGTTCGGCTATATTTTTTTGGATTGAGTCTGCTTGCGCTGTAGTTATGAGTCTCTTAGTTACTATGTCAAAAAAAAATGTACGTTGGCAGTTTAACTGTACCCCGGCTGGAATAAAGCACAGCTTGACTGCCTGCCTGCAGGTCCTGATGCCATGCTGCTTGAATAATTGTCGTAATAAGTGCTTCTCATGTCCTTTAAAATTGGACAGATACAGACGCATAGGCAACAAGGCTGCGGACCTCTTCTATATTCCCATGGTGGAAGATGTGGAGTGATTGGAACAACACCTAGCCGTAACTTTAGAAATGCTTCCTTTGTCCTCATTTTGATTCCTATATTCAAGAAAAATTGCGGTTTGAGTGTTTCGTAGTAACTGAGCACTAAACGGTCATGTGCCCTTTTAGCCAGCGTTTCCTTGTCTTCTGAGACAGATACCATTTGAGTTGCTCTTTTCACAATTTTTTTGAAGGATAGATAATCTGTTGGGATTCCCCAAAGGTCCGACAATCCCAGTAACTTAAAGGAGTCAAACAAATATTCCCTGGCTGGTGATTTTCTGTGGCAAAGCAACTCAATCCTATGATGAGAATTTAGGGATCCTTCCTCAGCGCTATGGAACTTGTGCCAATTTTTATATACGCACACCTTCTTTCCACCAATTGTTTTTGGAGTTCAAATTCTAGCCGTTATTGGGCCAATGAAACATATTTTGGTAGATGGAAAATTGCTCTGTATGAATTAGCTATTACTATGTCCAGAGCTGCCACATCTATACCTTTGAGAAATTTGCTCTTGTATGTCAGTGTTGGCTACAGTTTTGCACATAATACCTGCAGCAAGAGATCGAGTGATAGGTCAGGATGCATTTTCGTCAGGGGTTTCATTGCTAGATAGGTCATAGTTCCCTTTCTCCGCAGGGACTCCAGCTGTGGTTTAAATGAACTTTTGTGATCCAAAAGTATTCCAATATATTTGTAGGAGGCTGCCTGGTCCAGACATTGCCCGTCTAAATACCAGTTGATTTTTTTCTTTTCATGGTAATTTACTACCATGATTTTAGTTTTCTTAAGATTTATGTTAAGGGCGTTCTGTTATGAAAAGCTGTTTGTTGTATTCAAGAGATGTTGAAGACCGATGGGTGTCCGACTTATCAGCACTAGGTCGTCCGCATATAACAGGTTTGACAGCGACATTATTCCCAATTTCGGAACATGAGATGAGCTCTTGTCCAGTTCCCAGGTAGATCAGCTTGGAAAAGATTAAAGTGTAGAAGCGCTAGGATGCACCCTTGCTTTAGCCCTTTAGAGGTGGGGATTCATTTTGAGAGGTGTGTCCTGCACCTAGTTTGATCCTGATCCAAGTGTCAATATGTAACAGTTTGAGACGATCTAAAACGGGTTTTGGTATCCCCGAAATGTTCAGTTTTTGCCAGAGCTTGGTCGGTCCACATGATCAAAGGCAGCAGTATAGTCTATAAAACAAAGAAATAAGGGAGTTTTTGCCTCTTTGCTACATCTATTAACAAGACTAGTGCCATGATGTTAAATGTGGTTCCTTGTCCCCAGCTGAACCCAGTTTGGTTTATTGGGACAATATAGTTTTTTCATGCCCAAGATGTTAGTTTGTCCAAAATTGTGCCCGCGTAGTACTTTACCTCTATGTCAATGAAAGCGATTAGTCGATAGTTATTTGGAGACTTCCTGTCACCCTGTTTAAAAATGGAATTAATAATTGATCCTTTCCAAGACTCTGGGATTGTTGCTACGCAGTTTATGTCCTTAAAAACCGGTGATAGTGCTTTGCTCCAATATTCCGCATCGTGTTTGTACAGCATTGGGGAAATACTGTTGGGGTCTGGGGCTCCTGCGAGTCTGCCCCAGGCTATTTGTCTCTTTGTGTGCATTGCTGTTGGACCGTAGAATTCCTCATTGGTGGAGGAGGAGAGGTCTGAACATGCCACCGGTTCAATCACCTGATGTGGTTGAGTTCTCCCAGGGGAGACGTGTTGCTCTGCTAGAATGGGAGTGTGCGTCGTATCTTCCCTGTCGATGTTGCCTCTATCTTTTCTTGCATTCCCCATTTCTTTGTCTGCTTCTTCGTCCTTTTGTGATTTGTTGTTAAAGGGGTTGAAGAGGTAATCTACCCAGTCTGCTTCTGTTAAAATAGAGTTTATTTCAGGATGTTTTGGTCTCTCGATTCTGTTGATTGTTTGCCAGAACGTGTCGCTATTTTTTTGTTTGGCGTCATGAAGTAACTTAGCCCAAAGTTGGGCATTCTTTGATCTTTTTTTCCCATTTCTTTCTTTTTATTAGTGTCTTTAGTTTCCAGAGGACACATTGCAGGTCTAGGTCTTGCAGAGTTTTACGAAGCCGCCTTAGTGTTTGGTTTATGGTATGTTTGAGAATTTTTGTTTCTGGGGTGGTTGTCATCCTTGTTAGGGTATCCGCCACTTGTCTCGATTTTGTCCCTGTCCCGGGTGCGAGTTTTCCACCAAGGGTCGTAATGATGCTTTCCAAATGAAAATTACTCCCTCCTGACCTATAAGTACTTTTATCGTGGGAATAGTCTCTCCAACACAGGGCATATACTAACAATGTCTACACCAATTGTACATTTTTTTCTCATTTTACTTTATTTCATAGTAGAAAAATTCTTTTTATCTTTTTTTAACATCATTTTACACTTATAACATTTATAGAAAGATATATATACTTTTTCACATAAAACTTTTTCTTTGAAAATAATTTTTTACCACAATGAAACAGTGCAAGTATATCTGTGGTTAATCAGATTCATATCAACACTAGATCAATAAATGGTGCACAAAACAGGTGAAGAGCTGCACGCACACAACACATACATTCTTCCTAAACATCCATTCCTTTACACAAACACATAATATATCCTATATCATTGAATCTGATGCCCAATTAATGATCAAAGTCATTAGATTTAAAAGAGGGGAGATGGTCGACGCGTTTCGGTGGAAGGAACAGGAGTACGAGCCACCTTCTTCAGGACCAATCAGATACAGTGCGATATAGGAGCTCAAAACCTGCGGCGCTGATCTGCAACAATATGTACAATAATTATCATTAGTAGTTAAGCCCTTTAAAACTAAGTTCAATTTTATTTACATTTGAGACAACAGTGGGGACCTACACACACACTCAAGATTTTACCAACTTCACACCACCAAGTGACCCGTATATCCCATACATGTGAAGTGTGACCCTCAGGTTGTAAACCAAAGTGAGAAGAGCCTTTGCTTGTTAGAGACGATCTTATAGTACTGATACAACTGGCACAAAACTACACAGTTAAAGTACCTTTCAAAAAGACTAGGCTTGGGGTTACCAGCACTTTTCCAAATTTATGAGGACCTGTTACACGATCTATTATAAGAAGGAGATAGATATTAGTACTCCTAGCCAAATTTAAGTAGGGCAAGTGTACCTACTGTTAATTGGCACAAAATACACCAACAGTTACCTGATCTATTGTACGAAGAGAAGAAGCCAGATTTCTGCTACTATTTTGTTAAAGGGATACGTACGGCTTCTATGCTGGAAAATATAACAATAAGAAAAGGGTATTTGTTGCTGTCCACCCTAAGCGAGTTTTCTTACATAAAATAAAAGGATTGATAAACAACGGACTCTTTACCTGTAGAAAGTTTTGAGTAATCACTGATAGGCAAGGAGGCGGCTGACTGTAAATTCTAAATTTGCATTGTCTTTAGCTTAGGGTGTGGAGGGGACGCCACCTCTGGGGAGAGACAATTTGAAATATGTAACCTCAGAGCCCCCTCAAGTTTGCAATCCATTATTTAAAACACACACCGTACTCTACTTACTTTGAAATGTTTATCCGTGGCTATACACAGCCACAATCATATAATGGTACGATGTATCTTTATATTGCCCACACCTAAAAGGAGAGCATTCATATATCAAACGGCAGCAAAAATATATCTCCCAGGGTGTGTCAATTTTATATTGGCATATGATGCGTTCCTATTACCAACGTGGCGGAATGCAGTAGGTCCTGCCAGGATATTCTAAAGGTTCTAAGTTAACTTTCACACACACTTAGGCCCCTTTATCACAAATTAAACTGCATAAGGATGGTCTTTCATAAAAATTGGGCATGCTAAATAAATTACAACTAGGTTAAGAGGTATTACTAATATTAAGGTTTGTAGGCTCTGATCAGCAAAGAGCAAACGAATTTAGACATGCTACAGGAATTAACCTTTACAGAGAAGCATGGCTCATATTCTAACTTTTGAAATTATGTCATGCAGAAAACCGGTCAGCCTCCCTTCCAGTTTAAGTTAACCCTTACACTGGCAAGCAAAGAGCCAACGAATTTCAGACATGCTAGAGGAATTGCAATTTTACAGAGAAGCATAGCGCATATTCTAGCATTTAAACTCTGTCATGCAGAAAGATAGTCAGCCTCCCTTTCAATTTAAATGAATTTCGGACATGCTAGAGGAATTGCAACTTCACAGAGAAGCATAGCGCATATTCTGGCTTTTAAACTCTGTCATGCAGAAAGATAGTCAGCCTCCCTTTCAATTTAAATTTAAACGAATTTCAGACATGCTAGAGGAATTGCAACTTCACAGAGAAGCATAGCGCATATTCTAGCTTTTAAACTCTGTCATGCAGAAAGATAGTCAGCCTCCCTTTCAGTTTAAATTAACCCTTATGCTTAGAGGGGATGCACCGCAAATGACTGTTTCCAGAATGTGGCTCTTGTACAGGAACTTGCAAGGCCTCGTTATCAATGTTTATATAACAACCTCATTTCTAGAGTTACGTCCCCACCCTTAGCAGCAGGACAGCCTTTCTAAACCTAAAACGCAGTGCACTAATATTTACACAGATCACTCCAGCGTGCACTTACTTCCAAAGAGCTTGACGTTTCTGATCCCCTTAATCGGCCGCCACCGCCATCATCCTCGGCTGGTTGAATACTGCAAAGCGAGAGGCGTGCTCACAATTTAAATAGCCCGCAGGCAGAGCCGTGTTAATTGATAACAGCTGTGCTCGTCGCTACAACTGCAAACCACGTCATAAAGCCACTGCCCAGGACTAAAGATGAAGGTAAACAACGGACTAACCTAATTCCACCATCTTAAAGTTTGCAATTTAGGAAACTCACAAGCTGCGAGCTACAACGCTAAAATAGTGACCTCCCATACAAACCACATCGTAAGCAGATATCTCCAGCTAAAAATAAAGGATGGACTACTTTATATCGTCAAACAAAAAGAGATACCACGTAGTATCAAGTGCCGGTACATCGTGAAGAAAAATATAAAGGCATAGTCCCCTATACTTAGTTCTTCAAATATATGCCAGGATGTAGACAGCTGCCTTATACTGAAAATTTGGAAAATGGACTAGCTATTGTCAACAAGCCATCAACTACCAGCATATAATTTTCTGGCAGGTAGGGTCGAAGTTTCTAACCATTTGTCTGCAGAGAAAGTTAATATGACAATCCATTACATGATGGTAATAGGAGAATCGGGAATGTGTTTAACCAAAAAGGGGATTCCCTCAATGAAAAACATATACCATGCAACGTAGCCTAATGAGCACTTATGTTATCTGGGATACATGGAGGTACCAGTAGTGATAAATCAGGTCCCTTACCCAATCATTTATAGCAGGGAAATTATTATCTGCATGTGCAGCCATGTTATTATAGAGCATACACCAGGTCATGCTTGATTATGCCATTGTGTGCCTTCATGAAGTGCCTCAAAAGGATAACTGTGAATGACTCAAAGTTGTCACTAGTGTAGTGCTGCCTTTCAATACTCCATAACACAACCCAGGTTTAACTTTAAGGCTGAGGACAAATCGTGTGTTTAGTAATTACCAGGGTTTGGTGATAATTGTATGCCTTCATGAAGTGCCTGAAAAAGGATAACTGTACACAACTTAGGTTATCACTAGTGTAGTGCTACCTTCCAACACTCAGTTACATATCCCAGGAGTAACCTCCAGGATGAAGACAATCCGTGTGTTTAGTAATTACCAGGGTTTGGTGATAATCCACTGAATTTCCTCATTCAGTCCTTGTTTTACAGAATCAAAAAAGAATATCCAAAAACACTCACGTTGTTTACGTGAGATGTCCATTGGTGTGCTGTTATTTGCCTTTGCTTTTTCCAGAATACACCAACGGACATCGTTTTCAGAATGACTTTTCTCGAGGAAGTGTCTCACAAGAGGTGCTTCCAAGCGCTGGTTACGAATTGAGGATCTGTGTTCGCTGAGGCGAACACGGAACTCACGACCAGTTTCCCCAATATAAACCATGTCACAGGGACAAGAAATGCAGTAAATAATATTCTTACTGCGACAATTTGTGAAATCCTTGAGTTTGATCTTTTTGTCTTTATACTCAAAGCAGTCTGTTACAATCGCTGAGTCACATGCGTGGCAGCCGCCACACCTGTGATTTCCCATAACAGGTGGTAATCCTGTGATGGTACCTTGCCTTACTTTGTTAGTGCTTTCTTCTCTAGTATGGACCAAAAGGTCACGTAAATTGCGGTTCCTGCGGAATGCTACCAACGGTGCTTCTAATGTCGACTCCTCATCTCCTGCATTCAGAATTCTCCAATTACGTTGGATGATGTTCTTTAGTTTAAAATTGAACGGAGAATGGTTCACCACACAGACCACTTGGTCTTTCTTTACACGTTGGTTACCTTCCAAAAGAGCGTCCCTGTTATAATATTTAGCCCTTTTGTAGGCATGGCGAACAAGGCGATTCGGATAACCCCTAATTAGCAGCCTCAATTTGAGAGCATCACCATCCTTGTGGAATTCAGACATGGTGCTACAATTTCTTCGAATGCGAAGAAATTCTCCAAACGGAATTGAATCTTTTTGCATAGAAGGATGATAGCTTTGGTATTGGAGAATAGTATTTTTGGCTGTCGGTTTGCGAAACAGACTTACCTCCAAAACCAAGTTATTTCCTGATATGCATATGTCTAAGAATTCCAAATTTTTCGTGCTGTAGTTCGCCGTAAAGGTTAGGTTACAGTCACTAGCATTGAGCCATAAAAGATATTCTTTCAAGGAATCCTCATCCCCTCTCCAGATCAGAAAAATGTCGTCAATGAAGCGTCTCCACGTGACGACATTGTCGAAAAATGGAGCCACCTCATTGAAGACATTTTTCCTTTCCCACTCCCCCATGTAAATGTTGGCTACACTAGGGGCACAGGAAGCACCCATACTGGTGCCCTTTATTTGTTGAAATAGTGCCCCATTGAACTCAAAAAAGTTGTTAAAAAGAACAACTTTCAGGCATTCAAGAATAAATTCATCAGGTCTGTCGCCCGGGGTTCTGGAGAGGAGGTCAGCCACTGACTGTAACGCCCGACATTGAGGAATATTGGTGTATAACGCCTCAATGTCGAGCGTCACCAGTATCTCCGTCTGGGGATTAAATCTCATCCCTTCCAATTTCGAGATAATGTCACCAGTATCTCGAATAAAGGAAGCATAGGTACGAGTAAGTGGGCATAGAAATGAGTCCACAAATTTTGAAAGCGGCTCGGTACTCGAGCCAATGGTGGAAATAATTGGCCGCATCGGGGGATCAGTCACAGATTTATGAGTTTTTGGCAGTCCGTAGAGTGCTGGGGTGACCGGGCAAGATTTGTTAAGGAAGTCAAACTCCTGTTGACAGATGTCACCTCTTTCCATAGCTCTACCAGTAATGTCTTCAATGGTTTGTTTGAGTTTCGTGAGGTCTCTAGGATTTGCCCTTCTATAATGGTGGGTCACTGATAACATGTTATTGATCTTTGTATCATAGTCCACTTTATCAAGAACGGCAATCCCTCCCCCTTTGTCACAAGGTTTTACAATCACCTTTCTATTCGATTTCAGACTTTGAAGAGCGGTGTTCTCTGCTGTTGTAAGGTTCTTGCGAATTGTTTGAGATGTCTTAGTTAACCTCCCAACTTCTTTTAAAACGGTTTGCTCAAAGACATGAACCTCTGGGCCAACCATTTCTAAGGTTGGGGTAAATTGTGAGGGTGGTTTACAATTAGAGCGGTTAGTTTCACTCATAACTGCAGGGCGTTCTAAAAAGAATTTTTTTTAACGCACCTTCCTGAAAAAGGAAAACATGACATAATTTCAAAAGTTAGAATATGAGCCATGCTTCTCTGTAAAGGTTAATTCCTGTAGCATGTCTAAATTCGTTTGCTCTTTGCTGATCAGAGCCTACAAACCTTAATATTAGTAATACCTCTTAACCTAGTTGTAATTTATTTAGCATGCCCAATTTTTATGAAAGACCATCCTTATGCAGTTTAATTTGTGATAAAGGGGCCTAAGTGTGTGTGAAAGTTAACTTAGAACCTTTAGAATATCCTGGCAGGACCTACTGCATTCCGCCACGTTGGTAATAGGAACGCATCATATGCCAATGTAAAATTGACACCCCCTGGGAGATATATTTTTGCTGCCGTTTGATATATGAATGCTCTCCTTTTAGGTGTGGGCAATATAAAGATACATCGTACCATTATATGATTGTGGCTGTGTATAGCCACGGATAAACATTTCAAAGTAAGTAGAGTACGGTGTGTGTTTTAAATAATGGATTGCAAATCTTGAGGGGGCTCTGAGGTTACATATTTCAAATTGTCTCTCCCCAGAGGTGGCGTCCCCTCCACACCCTAAGCTAAAGACAATGCAAATTTAGAATTTACAGTCAGCCGCCTCCTTGCCTATCAGTGATTACTCAAAACTTTCTACAGGTAAAGAGTCAGTTGTTTATCAATCCTTTTATTTTATGTAAGAAAACTCGCTTAGGGTGGACAGCAACAAATACCCTTTTCTTATTGTTATATTTTCCAGCATAGAAGCCGTACGTATCCCTTTAACAAAATAGTAGCAGAAATCTGGCTTCTTCTCTTCGTACAATAGATCAGGTAACTGTTGGTGTATTTTGTGCCAATTAACAGTAGGTACACTTGCCCTACTTAAATTTGGCTAGGAGTACTAATATCTATCTCCTTCTTATAATAGATCGTGTAACAGGTCCTCATAAATTTGGAAAAGTGCTGGTAACCCTAAGCCTAGTCTTTTTGAAAGGTACTTTAACTGTGTAGTTTTGTGCCAGTTGTATCAGTACTATAAGATCGTCTCTAACAAGCAAAGGCTCTTCTCACTTTGGTTTACAACCTGAGGGTCACACTTCACATGTATGGGATATACGGGTCACTTGGTGGTGTGAAGTTGGTAAAATCTTGAGTGTGTGTGTAGGTCCCCACTGTTGTCTCAAATGTAAATAAAATTGAACTTAGTTTTAGAGGGCTTAACTACTAATGATAATTATTATACATATTGTTGCAGATCAGCGCCGCAGGTTTTGAGCTCCTATATCGCACTGTATCTGATTGGTCCTGAAGAAGGTGGCTCGTACTCCTGTTCCTTCCACCGAAACGCGTCGACCATCTCCCCTCTTTTAAATCTAATGACTTTGATCATTAATTGGGCATCAGATTCAATGATATAGGATATATTATGTGTTTGTGTAAAGGAATGGATGTTTAGGAAGAATGTATGTGTTGTGTGCGTGCAGCTCTTCACCTGTTTTGTGCACCATTTATTGATCTAGTGTTGATATGAATCTGATTAACCACAGATATACTTGCACTGTTTCATTGTGGTAAAAAATTATTTTCAAAGAAAAAGTTTTATGTGAAAAAGTATATATATGTTTCTATAAATGTTATAAGTGTAAAATGATGTTAAAAAAAGATAAAAAGAATTTTTCTACTGTGAAATAAAGTAAAATGAGAAAAAAATGTACAATTGGTGTAGACATTGTTAGTATATGCCCTGTGTTGGAGAGACTATTCCCACGATAAAAGTACTTATAGGTCAGGAGGGAGTAATTTTCATTTGGTTTGTTTTCTTTCCCCTCTACTCCCTGGCTTGAATGTAACTTCCAGAGGGGGTCCCTTTCACTTTACTATTTCGTAATGATGCTTTCCCATTCTTCTACTGGTTGGGTTGATGTGTCTTTCCCTTGGTTATGTAATGTTTTTGCTGTGGTTGGTGTTGCTTCAATGTTGCTGAGATTGCACCTTATTCGCTTGAGGTTTGAGGTCCCTTCTCTGTTGATTTTTTTGCATGCCTCTAGTGGGAGGGTTATTTTTGCTTTTAGTGTCACTTCCTCTGGTAGGTGATCGCTGTGTTTGTTGTCGCCTATTCTGAAGGAGGTGATTTTTTTTAACATGGTTAAGGTTGTAAAGGTAAAATCTAGGTAAGAGTAAGTTTTTTTTATGAATGGAACGTGGCAGCTGGTGGATTATCCCCCTGGAAGAGGCTGTTCAATGCTCTCAAGTTTAGATGTTCGAGTTCCTGGAGCAGGTGCTTTGAGCATTTTGTTGGTTTCTCAATATTTGCTAGGCCCTAATTGGGTATTCCCCAGGCAGCGGTGAGGTCTTGCACAGAGTCCTCATCTTGTCTGGGCCCTAAAAGATGTAAGTTAAAGTCACGTGCCAGAATGATGTCTTCAGTATCTTGCTCTTCCATAACCCTTTTTATTTAATTGATCAGCTCTATAGCTGCTTTTCGTTTTTGTTTAGAATGCACATAGGTGTTAATTATTATAACTTCCTGGTGTTCCTTGTTAACCTTTAGCGTCCTCGTCACAGCCTGGATGGCACTTGAGGCTGCAATTTGAGACTCTATGGGTGAGATTTCTTCTATTGTGGTTATTGAGGCCAGTATCACTAATCCCCTCGAGCTATGACCAAAGTTGGATCCCTTTGTAGCTGGATCAAAGCGGGATGTGTACCCCTGAAGCTCAAAAGCCTTGTCTTCCCATTTTTCCTGGAGCAGTATCATGTTGACTGTTTTTAGGTAATTTAGCACCTTAAGGTCCTCAGTTTTACTAGCTAATCCATTAATATTTCAAATGCACATGCCGTTTTTTTCTCGCTCTACTGGGGTTATCAGTGAGCTGCACATCGCTTGTCAGTTGGGTCGCTCAGTTGATATTGTTCACTGTATTTGAATCCAGTACTGAGTTGTAGTTGGTGAAGTTGTGCCTAGTTGTCCGAGGCCTGTATTCAAATTGAAGACCTTTGTGTGAGTATTGTGTACGCCAGGGGTGTTGCTACATGCAACTCTTAATACTGATGTGGTGGTTTTAGGTGATCTGTTAGTATAGATGTTTAAAAAGGGTGTTGGATAGGGTGGTTTTGATTCAGCTTTCAGCTTTATCCCCCAGTGTAGGAACTGGTTTTCTTCTTTCATGATTTTGTTAGGTATCTCTCTGGAATTCTATCTTGTTTTAGTTCCCTCTGGGCATTGCTGGTCATTTGTTGATTGGAATTTTATGGAGAGCAGATGTACAGAGCTTATGTGTTCTGGGCTCGTGATGGAGTGCAAGAGCCACAGAACGTTCCCTCTATTTAGTAGGTCTGCTCTTCCCTGGTATTCATACTCAGGAATATGATGGTGTCCACTCCTTCTGCAATTCTCGCCTCTGTTTCCTGGGCAGAGATTACCTCATGAGGCAGGGGCCTTGGTTGAGCACAATTGCTCTTCCCTGCTTCTTGTTTGACATTAGTGCAGGAGGTTTGTAGACGATCAGTTGATGTCCTAATTTTATCTAGCATGTCGGTTCTGTGCTCATTCCCTCTCATTGGCTTTTGTGTTGGCTCCCTATGGTTGTTCAGTAGGTTATCTAGTAGATACGCCCTTGGATTTTGTTCCACTTTGGTTGTCTTACTTGGTTCTTGCTTCAGTGTGGCTAGCTCCTTTCTTATGTGGAATTTCTCCTGTTTGTTGTCATCTGTTGGAGAACATTGTGTTGATGATCTTGAGGGCAGCCTTTTTGCGTGGGGCATTCTGATCAGTCAACCAAAGTGGGAGTGTGGGCGGGCCTGTTGTCCTCAAGTTTGAATTCAGGTTCTGCGGGGGTTCCCTGAGGCTTAGACCCAGGGCGGCTAACTTCCTGTTTCTTCTCTTCTTTTTTTGTTTATGACGTGCTTTTGGGGGTGAGTGTTTTTTTGGGCTGTTTTATTGTTACTGTTGCTTCACTGCTTCCGGGAGAGTGGTGTGAATTAATTGGTGTTGACAGCGTTTTTTGATGCTCTGGCGTTATTTATTTATTTTTTTTTAAACTTTTTTAAATTTTCCATTCCATTTACAGGATTTTACATACATCCAATAACTACAGACATCTCCGTTTTAAGAGTGTACATAATACATTCAACAGAATACATGCTTAGGACACCGTGTACAGCACATGATCATTCAATAATTCAAGCCCCAGTATTTGAACCCCCCCTCCCTTCAACCCTCCCCCTTCATCCTCTTCTCCGGTGCCGGGCACAAACATATTGGTAGGTCTCCCTATACGCATGTGCTACTCTCGGGGGTTAATGCCTCAAATGGTGGTTCACAGATAGACCCACAGAATTAATTCCATTTCCCCCGTACTCTTGACCATTTTTTGGGGTCACCCCGATGGGTGTATACCGCTTTTTCTGCTACCATAGCCGTGTCCATATCATTTTCCCAGTGCAGCAATGTGGGTACCACTCCGGATCCCCAATTACTAGCAATATTAAGCTTCGCTGTCGCCATCCCCAGTGTTGCCAAGGCTTTCATCACTGTGTTGAGGTCTGTAGGTCGCCATATATTCAAGAGGCGGCACTTTTGGTCTGTCTGGATCTCTACCCCACCCACTTCCGCGATCTCTAGTAAAACCTGCTCCCAATAAGTATGTATCTTTGGGCAGTCCCATATTATATGAAAGTACGTTCCTGGTTGCCCGAATCCCCTTAGGCAAAGTGAGTCATGTGCATGTCCAAGTATGTGTAGTGTGGTGCGGGGGTGGTATACACGATGCAGCACCTTGAGTTGCACTAGTTTCAAGTGAGACGGGATCGCCGCCTCCCTGGCGGACGCCAGCGCGTCCATCCAGTCTGAGTCGTCTATGTCCCCTGGTTCTGCCTCCCATTTGCTTCGGAGGACCACCGTGGGATCTGGAAGATTATTGAGTATTTTACGATATGTCTGCGATATGGCTTTTTTGTCCATGTGATCTGTGAGGAGTCTGTCCTCTAGGGGGCGACGCGTCAGCTAATTTAGTACCCAGAGGGATCGCGCTTTTAAGCGCGTGTCTGATTTGTGTGTAACGGTAGAGCTCCGAGTCTGCCAGTCCGTATTTTTCTTGGAGTGCTGGAAACTGAATGATCTCCCCTCTCACCCATAGATCGCCGATGTTAGTGATGCCTATTAAGTCCCATTGTTTGAACCCTTTCGTGTTGACCAAGGTGCCCAGTTTGCATGTCGCCCACAGGGGAGTGGCCAGTGTGAGCACACCCTCCCATCCTAATGCTCTCTGTGCTGTGTGCCAAATTTTGATCGTGTGGGCCAGGGGGCCCGTCAGGGTGTGTTGTTACTTGTTTGTGTAGAGGGTTTTCATCAAGCTTTCTACCGGTAACACCTCCCTATCCAATCTATATGCGGGGTCGTCGTGTGGGGTATGCAGCCAGTGGTTGATGACCGCTAGCTATGCAGCCCAGTAATATAACTTGACGGTAGGCAGGGCTATTCCCCTGTCGTACCAGCTGCGTATCAATTTAGACTGAGCAATGCAGGCGGGCTTGCCATCCCACAATAAAGAGGAAATTTCTGCTTCTATGGCCTTAAAATATGTCAGCGGAACTGGAAAAGGGGTATTCTGGAGTGGGTATAGGAACCTCGGGAGTGCCAGCATTTTAAAGAGTGCGGCCCTTCCCAATAGCGTCAGTGATAGGACCGCCAGTGTGAAACGTCTGCTTTTAGTCTCTGTAGGGGTCTCGTTAGGTTTTCATCCATAAAAATCTTATCTTGGGGGGTGACATATATTCCCAAGTACTTAAATCCCCTGGTTACAAGTTGCAAGGGACAGTCTAGGGGAAGCGTTGGCGCTTGGCCGCACAGTATATAAAGCAATGACTTTGACCAATTTATCGTGTACCCTGACTTCTCCCCATACACTGTGAGGATGCTGAACAGTACCTCCAGGGACTCCGTCGGGGACGTCATGTATATTAACACATCATCCGCGTAATGGAAGATTCGGTCCTCACAGCCCGCCTCCCATGTCAGCCCTTTAAGCAGTGGTGTCGTGCGGATCCAGGTCGCTAGTGGTTCTAGTATGAGGGCAAAAAGGAGAGGGGAGAGTGGACAGCCCTGTCGTGTCCCTCTACCTAGTGCGATCTCCCTGGATATATGACTATTTGCTACTACCTGTGCCAAAGGTGTTGTGTATAGCAATCGAACCTACCCACAGAATTTAGGGCCGAAACCCATCCTCTGAAGCACCGCGAACAGGAACGGCCATTCCACTAAGTCAAACGCCATCCTCGCGTCTAAGGAAAGAATGGCCGCATCTTCTTGGAGTAATGAAGAGTGGGCCAGAACCCCATTGAGGCGTCTTAAATTCAGGGAGGTGTTACATCCAAGCATAAAGCCCGATTGGTCTGGGTGGACCAGCGTCGTAAGGTGGGTCTGCAGTCGTATCGCTAGCGTTTTTGCCAATATCTTTGCCTCTGCGTTTATCAACGATATCGGTCTGTATGAAGAGGGCTGCTCTGGTGGCCTCCCGGATTTGCGTATTGTCACTATGGTTGCCAATCTTTGGTCCCTCTGTAGTGTACCCTGCGCCAGAGAGTCATTATACATGTCCAACAGATGAGGTGTGATCTTGTTCGCTACCTTTTTGTATTAGCTCCACTGGTAAACCATTAGGACCCATTGCCTTGCCTGTGTGCAGTGCTGCCAGTGCCTTTCCTACCTCCGCCCCCGATAAGTCAGTTCCAAGTGCTTTCACATCTTCAGGCGAGAGAGTGGTCAGCGGTATCTCATTCAAAAATTGCAAGCACTCCTCTTCCGTCACCCCTCCCCGTGGTGTGTACACCTGTTCATAGTATGTTGCTAATTCTTCTACAATTAACTGGGGCTCAGTTGTAAGTGTACCGTCAGCTAGCGTCATTTGGGCAATCCATCTGTCTGCCCTTTCTTTCTTTTCTAGCCATTCAAGCATTTTCCCCGTTTTGTCCCCCATTTCGTATACTCTGTGCCTGGTGTCTGTATGTCTCACCTTTGTCATATCTTCTGCATATGCTCTGAACTCCTGGGCTGCTAATGTAAGGTTCTGTGCTGTGGCCTCGTTGGGGTCCATGGCATGTGCTCTTTCCGCCTCTAACGCGGCCGCTTCCAAGGACTCAACGTTATGTCTGTGTTCTCGCTTGTGGCGGGTGATGCTCGAAATGGCTTGTCCTCGGACACCTGTTTTGTATGCCTCCCAAAGCGTGCATGGTGAGTCCACCATCTACGCAAGTAGTGATCAGTGGCTGTTACTAGGGCCTTTGCTATTTCCCGATTCTGTAGGTAGCCTGGATATAGGGAGTAGATTCTCTGTCGTCTAGGGAGCTGCGTGGTATAGGTAAGGTGTATCGGGGAGTGGTCCGAGATCCCTCTCGCTAAGTGTTCGATCGCTGTTACCTTCTCTGGGGCTACCGCTAGCGTCAGTATGTAGTCTATACGCGAGAGACTATTATGTGCTCCAGAGTAAAAAGTGTATTGCTGATCGATGGGGTGTTTTAGTCTCCACATATCTGTGAGGCCCAGGGCGTCAAGAAAGTCCCTGAGGGCTTGATTGGATCTGGTTTCCTCTCAGGGCGGGTTGCGGTCGAGGGCCGCGTTACATACTTCATTTAGATCTCCTCCTATAATCAGTTCGCCCTCCGGTAATTCTAACAAGAGTTTCCCCAGATAGTGGAAAGCTGACTGGTGAAGTGTCGGTGGGATGTATACCGAGACCATATTGTATAGGCGCCCCTCCCTTTGGCAAGTGAGTGCGGCAAAGTGCCCCTGATCATCCACCCATGTTTTCGTGATCACCAGTGGGGAGCTTTTATGAATTAGTATACCAACCCTTCTGGATCCGGAGGAGAATTTAGCATGCCCGACCATCTTAAATCCCCAGCGATTCAGTGCCTTACAGGCTACTCCCACCAAATGTGTTTCCTGAAGCAACACCACCATTGGGCCCTTTCTCTTTAGATAGTGCAGGACTAGTCCCCTCTTTATTTTGTGTCCCAACCCGTTCACATTCCAGGATATAATTGATAAGGGAAGGGTGACCATTCGCGGCGTTTGAGGTTCAGGACCCATTGCTCCACTGCTTAACATGGTAGTCACGTGGTGGACGTTGCCCTGCAGCCCTTTGCCTGCATTTGTATCCAGTGCCCGTGTATTCATATGTGTGTGTTGAGGAGTGACTGTGGAACTATAACCTGTGAACAAATTTGCATAAACTTTACATGACATAAACTCCCTACCCCCCACCCTGCCTCCCTGCCTGGCGGATCTAAAACTATCCACCTCCCCAACTGAGCAGATTGCTTTTGAACCCCACTGATTTGCATAACAAGCGGGACTAGACCCCGTCAACCCTTATGTGGTCCCCTTATAGGAGGTTAGTCCCGTCAGTACGCTTGGGTTCGATAGTTCCTACCTGTTGCAGTCTTCATTTGCTGCCTGTGTGGGGTTCCACTGTGTCACCCATTCGTTAGTGTTCATTCTCCGCGCCGTGTCCCCCGTCGTCTGAGTCACTGCGAGCGTTCCCTCGACGCCTGGGTCCTCGTGCTGGCCGCCATCCCTCCAGCCAATCCCTCGCTTCTTCAGGGGACTCCAGGAACCACGCCTTCCCTTAGGATTCTACATGGAGCCTTGCTGGGAAAATCATGGAGTATTTGATTTCCCTGGCACGGAGTTCCCTCTTCACCTCTGTGAAGCTCCTGCGCTGTTGGGCCACTGCCACTGTGTAATCGGGGTAAAATGTGACCTCTGAGTTCTCAATCTTGATCGGTGGTGTTATCCGTGCGGCTTGCAATATGGCGTCGCGTCCCGGAAGTTGAAAATGCGTGCCAAAATCGGGCATGGTGGATTACCTGGGTGCGGTTTTCCTCCCGGGACACGATGTGCTCGTTCTACCGAAAAGAAATTAGAGAGACCCCTTGGCTGCAGCTGGTTTTGGATTAAGTCCTCCACGAAGAGATCAAGGGCACGCCCCCGGCCGTCTCTGGTACGCCAACCAGGCGAACATTATTGCGCCGAGATCTACCTTCCTGCTCATCCAGCTTCCCTTTCAGCGTGGTGTTATCTTGCTCCATTTTGCGCACTGTAGTCTGTAGGTCCGCTGTCTCTGCCGAGAGTCCCATCGCCTTTTTTTCCACTTCGCCCAGGCGGTCTGATACTTTAGCGAGGTCCGCTCACATGAACGAAATGTCCCCAGAGATAGTGCCCATGGAGGTCTGCATCGTCTGTAATGTCGCCATCAAATCTTTTAGGGTGATATCTCCGGTGGCACCAGGGCTGCGGGACGATTGGCTAGATGTCTGCGGCGTATCCCCTTTCGCCGAGTCTGTGCCCTCCTTGTTATAGGCATATTTCTCCAGCGGGGGGGCTGGTTGCACTCTCGGCCCCCTGCCGCCCATTTTGCCTCGTCGCAGCACCCTGTAAATGTGGTAGGAGTGGGGCTTACTTTTGGTGGTGCAGGATTGAAGCTCCCTGCCGTTTCTCACCTCCGCTGTGCTGTCTCGGGCCCGGGGCCGGAGGATCCTGCTTAATGTCTTCCCGGGATGGTCCGTGCTGGTATGGGCAGCCGTTGGGTGTTGTGTCTCGTGCCACTGCCTATCGCGTCCGTGCGATGCAGTGTGTATTCTGAGGTGGCCCGTGTGTCAATGTGTCTCGGGCCCCTTTCCGGTGCCTGGCTCTGTCTGCTGTTAGGTGGCCGCTTCCCCGGGTAAGCACTTCTGTGTCTGGTGTCTGTGTTTCCCCGTGCTGCGCTGGGGCCGCTGTTTGTATTGGGGCTGCGATCAGGCTTCCCACCTCGCCGCAACACGTCTCCATTCTGGCCCGGTTGTATCTGCCCCCGTCACCTGAGTGTTGCTGCTCCCGCGTCCGACTTCCTGCCGCCGGTCTCTGGTCTCACGCCACCGGATTGAGGCATCCCTCCGGCCGCTCTGGTATCTTGTGCACTTCAGTCCCTGGCTCCAACGGTTGCCGCAGGCCACGAACCATGCGGCTACGGATCCGTGCAGTGGCTGGGCGTACTGCGACGCGGGTGGGCTCTAAAGGGAGCAGAGACGCTCCGGTTTTCAAATGGCAACAGTCCCGTTATTTACGGGCAGGAGAATTAATCGGATTTTGCGGGGAAGCTCACAGGGTCGCGGAGCTCTCTTAAGCTGCGGCCATCTTGGCTGGTTGCAAGCCACGCCGGCGCTCTGGTGTTATTGATTCAGTTCTCGGTAGTCCATCGCTCGGGTAAGTGTGCGATGTGGCGTTTGCTTTTAAGTCTGATAGTAGGTCTCCTAGCATTGATGGTAAAATGTGTAATTTGTCAATTATTGGAGCAGAGGTACATTCCGGGTGTGGGGCTTGAATTCCATGAGCCGCTTCTTGCCCCAGCTTTATAAGACCATTGAGTTCTGATAGCTTCCTATCTATCCCCGAGGAAAAGTCTGCTAAAGTTTGGAGGACCGTGAGCTGTCGGTCCCATTTGTGCGATTGATATTGTAGCTCCGTAGCTGAGTATTGCATAGTTCTTAGTACTGTGGCCCATATGAAATCTGTATATTGGTCCAGTGGTGTTGCTTATCTTTACCCGCGGTGTGTTGAGACTGCCACGGGGGAATGAGTTGGAACGGGTTTTAGATAACCCTGGGCGAAGCACTACGCTACGCTCGCGGAGTTTGCGAAGTTTTCGCAACTTCGCACTACGCGAGCTGCACATAGCACAGTGCGAGCATGCGTAGTGCAGCGTAGCGTAGTGCAGCGGTCATTTTTTGCTTGTTCACGGTCCTGAACGTCATGTTCGCGACCGCGAGCAAGCAAAATGACATCCCGGCGAGATTCTCAACGCGAGGATGTCAGGTTTCTCATTGTGAGTGGTTGCGCATGCTCGCGACCGCTCTCAATGAGAAACTACCTGTTCGCGTTGAGAAAGCTGCCGCTCGAGTAATAATCTACTCGAGCAGCAGAAAAGTACAGCTCGCACTGTGCAAGATGCCGTTTTCAATGCTTGCACAGTGCCGTATGCTTGTCCGCACTGTGCAATCATTGAAAACGCATCTTGCACAGTGCGAACATGCTACTACGAAGCTCGCGTAGTGCTACGTGAAGTTCGCGTAGTGCGAAGTGCACTTCGCGTAGCTTCGCGTAGCGCTACTTCGCGAACTACGCCCACGCTTAGTTTTAGATTGTATGAGGCAACATGATCCTCCCATTCCTGCGAGGCAAGGATGGTCATGTCTCAGTCCGTTGAGTGGAAATCTTCATAAGGAAGGAGAAGGCAGCACACTGGAGGCGTGTTGCCAGATGGTTTGTTAAGAGCTGCCTGAGCTCCCAGGGCATCAGCTTGTGAGATTTGTGTCTGTAAAGGGGAGCTATTGTTTGGTTGCGATGACGGTACCCAAGCTTTTTGTTCTGCCCACTGGCTTGATTCCGAAGAAAGGGCTTGGAGGCCCTTTGGGACCACTCAGTCATTAGATTCCCCTTTCTGCAGGGTTTTTGAGGTGTCTGTGTCTAGCTGACTCTTTGTTTCAGATGTGGGGATTTTGGGGGCCTTTGATGTCTTGTTGGGCTGCCTTTTGAGTTACTGGGTGTCTCCTTGGCTGGCTCATTGTCTACTCTACCGACTCTGACCCCTGTGTGGTTCTTGCCCTCTCTGTTTGTCCAGGTGTCAATGTCTCATTTGATAATGTCCAGGTATCCATCCGCAGCTGTGGTCTGTTGGTAAAGTTTGTCCTTTGTGTGTGACGGTGGTTCAGCCGATTTAGTGGTGGTCTTTGAAGTATATTTTAGTTTTCCTAGTTGCAGGGGAGTTTGCAGCCCTTTACATTCTCAGTTTTGGATTAAATCACTGTTCCGGGGTCTTTCAAGAAGGAGAATTTTGTATAAATTTTTGGTTGAAGGGTGCATGGGTTTTTCCTTTGAAATGCCCCCTGAATGTTTATGAGTTCCTTTGGTTCTTGGCTTCTTGTGCCAATTTCAGGTCAGTTGTGGTTTGAAGATTTTTTGTCGCCTGGCTATGGGTTTTGCTGATGCTCGAGCCGTTGGTGGGAGAGCTAATTGTGGTGCAAATGTCCCTGTTACCCATAGTTTTGTAGCTTTTTGAAGGCGCTCATGACCTCGCACCTGGCTTTCCTTTCGTTGATTTGAGTTTTCGTCTTATTGGGGACTTCCTTACTCTGCCTGACCTCCTGTCCTCCTTATTATCTGCCTTGTTGTCTGGATTGTGCAATGCTTGATGCTTGGTGCTTGGTGCTTGATGCTCGCAGCCCCTTGGGGGTCAGGATCGGAGGCAAGGATTATGCTCCTTCAAAGCTAACTCACAACCACCTGGGCCACATTCAGCACTGGCTTAAAGTAAAATATCTGGGTCTGAGGACCAGTGTGCCGCTCTCATAAGATCTTCCAAATGAGTGCCCACCCTGAAGGTCTTAGAAGCCATTGCCCCCATGCTGAATGGGCCCCAAAGGTCTTTGTATTAATGCCCGCCTCTTGCATTACCCACCTGACCCAAAGGGCTATCGTGGGTGAAGACACCGCCTTGAACAGTTTTCTGAGTGCTATCAAGAGTTGCCACCCTCCCAACGGACACATTTCCTCCGTAGTCTCCTCATAGACCTTAAGACTCTTTACCACACAGAGCAGAAAGCTCTGTAAGAAATCGTACAGGTGTTTAACTTGGTGCGTCTTCTCACCGTGTACGTTAGCCCGTCTGGGGAAAAGATTTTAGCCAAAATATCTAAGGCTCGCACATCAGAGACTCTCCTGCAAGAAATGAGGCATAACAACATTGCCAACTTCGCTGAGATTTCCTTCTGTGATCAGAACAGGTTGGCTGCCAAGAGAGAAAAAGATTCAATACCAAATTGACGTCCCAAAGGACCGAGTATCGAGGCTCGGGGAGAAGAGACAAACGGATCCCTCTTAGTAACTTTCAGACTAAAGGATGCTCACCCAGCAGTGCCCCATCCAACATAGCGTGTCCCGCCAAAATGGCAGACTTGACCGTGTTAATTGAACTATAGGCCAAATGGGATAAATCTACACCCACAGGATCAACTTCCTTTCGCATATACCAGCAAATCCATCATGTCCATGCAGATCGATAATGCTTGGATGTGCTGTCAGCCCAAGCTCTGGAAAGTAAGAGCTCAGAGTGGCTAGAAAGGCCTAGGAGTCTCCATCTTTGCCTGTAATCCGCCACACCATGAGGTGTAATGAACCTTCCTCCACCAGGTGGTGGGACTCGCCCTCCAGATTTGTCGGAATGTGAGGAAAGTGGGGGAGTTGATTGGAAAAGCCCAGGAAAGTACCGGTAGAACCGGAAACCAGACTTGAGACCACCACAGTGGCGTGACCAACACCACCGTTGCCCTCTGCCTGCGGGACCATGGGTGCTGGTCTGCGTGATCATCAAGAACGGGGAGAAACGCATTTCCGTTCTCCTGACTCCAAACTTGGAGGAATGCGTCTGTCACCTCCGCCAGCGGGTCCGGCCTCCAACTGAAGAACCGAGGAAGCTGGTGATCTAGCTGGCACTTAAACAGGTCGACAGAGAAAGGGTCCCATCGATCCGCCATCAGGCGAAACACCTGTGAATCTAGTTTCCAGATGCTGGTGTCTCGCAAATGGCGAGAATACCTATCTGCTACCTGATTGTCTCGACCCAGAATATACTCTGCTGTCACCGAAACTTGGTTGGCCAAACAGAAGTTTCAGAACTCTTTGGCCATGTTCATCTAGGCTCGAGACCTGGTACCTCCCAGAGGCTTGATATACCTCACAGCAGAGACATTATCCATCTTTAGGAGTACAGAGGACTGAACCCGATCTTTGGTCCAGCAACAGACCGCAAATGATCCTGCCGAAAGCCCCAAGCAATTTACATGCAGGTGCTGTTCTTGCAGAGACCAATTTCAGCCAGTGGACAAATCCCCGCAATGAGTGCCCCAGCCTGAAGTGCTGGCTTCCGTTACAATTCATAAAGGGGGTGGTGATGGACAGAGCATCTGAATTAAGCAGAACACTCCTACCCAGTCAAAAGATCAGGGCTTGATCCATCACCGTTTTTTAGCTCACTGCACCATCCCAGTTCAGAACCAAGCTACATGCAAATTAGTCTGTCTATGGCCCAGTTCATCATGGGAACAGGGCAGACCAAACTACCAAGCCAATTCTTTACTGGAAAGGAAACAAGCTTCCGGGGACCGGTTTCTGGCATTACAGCCGTCTTCGGCCCAGCTTGCTTGAATCCTGATGGTGCAGTGAGCAAGGGACTCATGTCTAAGCATACCCTTCCACTCCTATAGTGGCCAAAACGATTCATAAAGGGGGTGGTGATGGACAGAGCATCTGAATTAAGCAGAACACTCCTACCCAGTCAAAAGATCAGGGCTTGATCCATCACCGTTTTTTAGCTCACTGCACCATCCCAGTTCAGAACCTGGCTACATGCAAATTAGTCTGTCCCTGGCCCAGTGCATCATGGGAACAGGGCAGACCAAACTACCAAGCCAATTCTTTACTGGAAAGGAAACAAGCTTCCGGGAACCGGTTTCTGGCATTACAGACGTCTTCGGCCCGGCTTGCTTGAATCCTGATGGTGCAGTGAGCAAGGGACTCATGTCTGAGCATACCCTTCCACTCCTATAGTGGCCTAAACGATTCATAAAGGGGGTGGTGATGGACAGAGCATCTGAATTAAGCAGAACACTCCTACCCAGTCAAAAGATCAGGGCTTGATCCATCACCGTTTTTTAGCTCACTGCACCATCCCAGTTCAGAACCTGGCTACATGCAAATTAGTCTGTCCCTGGCCCAGTGCATCATGGGAACAGGGCAGACCAAACTACCAAGCCAATTCTTTACTGGAAAGGAAACAAGCTTCCGGGGACCGGTTTCTGGCATTACAGCCGTCTTCTGCCCGGCTTGCTTGAATCCTGATGGTGCAGTGAGCAAGGGACTCATGTCTGAGCATACCCTTCCACTCCTATAGTGGCCAAAACGATTCATAAAGGGGGTGGTGATGGACAGAGCATCTGAATTAAGCAGAACACTCCTACCCAGTCAAAAGATCAGGGCTTGATCCATCACCGTTTTTTAGCTCACTGCACCATCCCAGTTCAGAACCTGGCTACATGCAAATTAGTCTGTCCCTGGTCCAGTGCATCATGGGAACAGGGCAGACCAAACTACCAACCAATTCTTTACTGGAAAGGAAACAAGCTTCCGGGGACCGGTTTCTGGCATTACAGCCGTCTGCGGCCTGGCTTGCTCGAATCCTGATGGTGCAGTGAGCAAGGGACTCATGTCTGAGCATACCCTTCCACTCCTACAGTGGCCAAAACGATTCATAAAGGGGGTGGTGATGGACAGAGCATCTGAATTAAGTAGAACACTCCTACCCAGTCAAAAGATCAGGGCTTGATCCATCACAGTTTTTTAGCTCACTGCACCATCCCAGTTCAGAACCTGGCTACATGCAAATTAGTCTGTCCCTGGCCCAGTGCATCATGGGAACAGGGCAGACCAAACTACCAAGCCAATTCTTTACTGGAAAGGAAACAAGCTTCCGGGGACCGGTTTCTGGCATTACAGCCGTCTTCGGCCCGGCTTGCTTGAATCCTGATGGTGCAGTGAGCAAGGGACTCATGTCTGAGCATACCCTTCCACTCCTATAGTGGCCAAAACGATTCATAAAGGGGGTGGTGATGGACAGAGCATCTGAATTAAGCAGAACACTCCTACCCAGTCAAAAGATCAGGGCTTGATCCATCACCGTTTTTTAGCTCACTGCACCATCCCAGTTCAGAACCTGGCTACATGCAAATTAGTCTGTCCCTGGCCCAGTGCATCATGGGAACAGGGCAGACCAAACTACCAAGCCAATTCTTTACTGGAAAGGAAACAAGCTTCCGGGGACCGGTTTCAGGAATTACAGCCGTCTTCGGCCCGGCTTGCTTGAATCCTGATGGTGCAGTGAGCAAGGGACTCATGTCTGAGCATACCCTTCCACTCCTATAGTGGCCAAAACGATTCATAAAGGGGGTGGTGATGGACAGAGCATCTGAATTAAGCAGAACACTCCTACCCAGTCAAAAGATCAGGGCTTGATCGATCACCGTTTTTAGCTCACTACACCATCCCAGTTCAGAACCTGGCTACATGCAAATTAGTCTGTCCCTGGCCCAGTGCATCATGGGAACAGGGCAGACCAAACTACCAAGCCAATTCTTTACTGGAAAGGAAACAAGCTTCCAGGGACCGGTTTCTGGCATTATATCCGTCTTCGGCCCGGCTTGCTTGAATCCTGATGGTGCAGTGAGCAAGGGACTCATGTCTGAGCATACCCTTCCACTCCTATAGTGGCCAAAACGATTCATAAAGGGGGTGGTGATGGACAGAGCATCTGAATTAAGCAGAACACTCCTACCCAGTCAAAAGATCAGGGCTTGATCCATCACCGTTTTTTAGCTCACTGCACCATCCCAGTTCAGAACCTGGCTACAAGCAAATTAGTCTGTCCCTGGCCCAGTGCATCATGGGAACAGGGCAGACCAAACTACCAAGCCAATTCTTTACTGGAAAGGAAACATGCTTCCGGGGACCGGTTTCTGGCATTACAGCCGTCTTCGGCCCGGCTTGCTTGAATCCTGATGGTGCAGTGAGCAAGGGACTCATGTCTGAGCATACCCTTCCACTCCTATAGTGGCCAAAACGATTCATAAAGGGGGTGGTGATGGACAGAGCATCTGAATTAAGCAGAACACTCCTACCCAGTCAAAAGATCAGGGCTTGATCCATCACCGTTTTTTAGCTCACTGCACCATCCCAGTTCAGAACCTGGCTACATGCAAATTAGTCTGTCCCTGGCCCAGTGCATCATGGGAACAGGGCAGACCAAACTACCAAGCCAATTCTTTACTGGAAAGGAAACAAGCTTCCGGGGACCGGTTTCTAGCATTACAGCCGTCTTCGGCCCGGCTTACTTGAATCCTGATGGTGCAGTGAGCAAGGGACTCATGTCTGAGCATACCCTTCCACTCCTACAGTGGCCAAAACGATTCATAAAGGGGGTGGTGATGGACAGAGCATCTGAATTAAGCAGAACACTCCTACCCAGTCAAAAGATCAGGGCTTGATCCATCACCGTTTTTTAGCTCACTGCACCATCCCAGTTCAGAACCTGGCTACATGCAAAGTAGTCTGTCCCTGGCCCAGTGCATCATGGGAACAGGGCAGACCAAACTACCAAGCCAATTCTTTACTGGAAAGGAAACAAGCTTCCGGGGACCGGTTTCTGGCATTACAGCCGTCTTCGGCCCGGCTTGCTTGAATCCTGATGGTGCAGTGAGCAAGGGACTCATGTCTGAGCATACCCTTCCACTCCTATAGTGGCCAAAACGATTCATAAAGGGGGTGGTGATGGACAGAGCATCTAAATTAAGCAGAACACTCCGTTACAGGCCTCCATATGCGCCAGCCACCACTCTTTTCTCACCTCGTCTGACAAAGTGACTAACTGGGAGTACATAAGGCCCTTCCTGAGATGATGCGCCTTCAGATGTTGTAGTGCCCAGTAGTGCAGTGGGGCAGGGAAAATCGCCTGAATAGAGGCGGAGAGTAGACCCACTAGGCGTGCGATCTGCCTTAAATTTAAAGAGGTTTGTTGCTTGGCCAGGGTCTGGAGAATCTTGTGCCTGATATTCGCTATCTTCCAAGAAGGAAGACTCAGAGACGAGGAGGTGGTCTATGATGAACCCCAGAAAAACCGCCCTCCGCGTCGGCACCAAGAGTGACTTGTGCTCATTGATGACGAAGCCTAAGCTTTGTAGAAGCTCCACGGCCATTCACAGGTGAAGATTCAACCTCGAGGGGCATTGCGCCAGTATAAGCATGTCGTCCAGATAAATGATTAACCAGACTCCCTGTGTGCACAAGAACTCTACCGCTGGCTTGAGGATCTTGGTGAAACACCATGGAGGAGGTGAAAGTCCAAAGGGCAGTGTTAGGAACTTGTAAGCTTGCCTGATCCATAGTAACTGGAGGAAACGGCGGTGAGGGTGATCTTACAGGTCCAGACGAACCATCCAATCAGATAGGAGAAGCACATCCCTGAGGAGATGGATACCCTCTATCTTGAAGTGGCGGTACACCAGCCACTCGTTAAAGTCCTTGAGTTTGATGACCAGTCGTCGACCCCCATCGACTTACGAAGAGATTGCTGAGGAAATCCCCCTGGATGAACCCCCATGCGACAGATTGCTGATTCTGCAGAAGAGCGACAACCTCTTTTTCTATCTTTGCCGCATCCGTGGTTAAAAGAGAGATTGGCGGGGGACAGGTATACTGGCGAGGGGAGCCATAAAGCTCTATTTGTAACCCCTGCACTGTCTGGAGAAACCAAGCGTCCCCCATTATCGCCTCCCAAGTGAGGAGAAACAGAGCCAGCCGGCCACCCACTCGCAGCTGCGCTGAAGGCAGAAAACTCACCGGTGGCAGCTCTGCCGTTGCCGCCTTTGGATCCTCCGTGGCCCTTGAAGCGTTGCCCTCTTGTTGGGTAAAAGTTGTTGAATGGCGGATTTGCCTGGTATTGCCCGCATCCGGATCCTTGACCCTGGGAGGAGTTCTGAGATGCGAACCGGCCGGTTAGAGCAGCCCCTACCATGACCGGCCCCTTGGAAAATCCAATGGTGAAACACTTTTTTAATATTGGACTAGGCTTTGTCCAGGGACGTGAATGTGGCAACAATTTTGTCCAGCTCCTTGACAAAAGGTTTGCCATATAAGCTCCCCTGGACAACTGCCCCTGCCTCTGAAGAGGCTAGGTCACCCAGTTTTTGGTCGACATAATGAAAAGGGAGCGCCGGCGTTCTTTCGACATTGCACAGTTTGCGTTCACCATAAAGCAGATAGCTCGCTGCGCCCATGCCGACAGGAAGCCCGGGGCAATCAGGGAGCCAGAGAGACGGGCCTCCTTGGCCATGTCCAAAATCTTGGTCATGGGGCCAATGGCATCCAGAAGCTTGTCCTGACAAGATCGCCATGATCGATCAATCGCCTTTTTGGGATCCTTGACAAACTTTGCTAAGAATGTGGCCATCTTGGCATTGATGTCTGGCGTAAGCACCACCTTCCCCTCCAAGGCGGGGCTGGGGCACTCGGCCCTAAGTTTGCTAGAAGCCTCATTCTCTAGGGGCTTCCTGAGGCATGCCACCACGTTCTTTGCCACCTTATCTGCGGAAGTCCACTCAGCCCGATCTCAGATGGACAATGTCGTCCGGGTCCAACATGTCTGACATGTCCTCCTTGGGATGCTCCGGAGGCCCTGACCCCCGCCAAGACGTCGAGGACCCCGCCGCCTCGTCTGATTCTTCAGGGGAGTCATCCTCCTGGGGTTGAAGTGAATCCGGCTGCGGAGGTGTAGTATCCAAGGCTGGGTGTTCATGCGGTGGGTCTCCCTGCGCAGTCTTAGCCAAGAAGACCTTCTTAAGGCACGTAAACGCATCCTTATTTACCCCTTTATCACACTTCTTCTTGGGTGGGGCATCACTAGCATCTTAGTCAGGGCCCTGAACTTGGTGGGGCGGAGGGGAAGCACCCATGCTCAACTGCACCATCTTGGCGCAGTCCTGCACAATCCTGTCAGCCAACTTCTGTTCCATGGGCCTCATTTGTTCATTTACAGCCCGATAAATGGAGGTGTCAATGGCCTCGTGGAAATTGTCATCCCACTGCAGTTAGGATAAGGAATCCTCTTCCTCATAATACCCCTGCTACATCACTAAGGCTCTAGGGTACACAAAAGAACCCAAGGGGTGAGGCGTTCCAATGGAAGCAGGCACTTGCAGCGTGTGTAAGGTTTTGGCTGAGGGTTCCACCCAGGAATTACGTGACCCAAGGTGCACAATTGAAATGAGGCGCAAGCCCCAGGACACCTAGCACCCACACACACTTCATTGGGTTTATGTATAAATATATAGATGCTGCCTGGCAGGGGTGTCCTCACTGAGACCAATAGGGCAAACACTGCACTGCCCCTGGGACAAAACCTCAAGGCGTAGGAGCACTGCTCTGGTGCACCGCACCGCTACCGGCCCTCACAGGCGTTCAAATATGTGAAAAATCGGGGCAAAATACTGACCCTGTCACGCTGGGCATACAGGCAGCCGGGGACGCCAGCACACACAGGCAAAGCGGAGCACGACTGAATCCCTACACGGGAAGCATGTTCCGCAGCCCGTGAATCGCAAAAGCCCTGCAGCACCCTCTAGTGGGCGGAGGACCGCACCGCGGCCTCTGATTGGAACTTTCATCGCGTAAGCAGCACAGAGCGTTCCCGCGACTCACCAGGGAATCTGAAAAGGAAGGCAAACAACCCCCCAGCGCGACAGCCACACAGCGCGGCAATAAATCCCCAGACAACAGAAAACACGTAAGTACAAGGTACAGGCTACTTAACTAGCTGCCGATCAGCGAAGAAAAAAGAGGTTGCAGGAAGTGAAACGAACTGTTATGCAGACTGAGATGGGGACACTAACATAGGACTAATGAAATGACTGTCTGATGTTTTTCCTTGTTCATGGGAAATGTAGTTTTTTCCTTGGGAGCTGCTGTTTGTGAATCTGTAAAATAAAGCAAAGAAGGGACTAGCATTATCCTCGCCTCCGGTCCTGACATAGAATCAGCAAACTCGACCCACAGCTTATTATCCCATAAGTGACTGTACTCATTGATTAACTTAATGATAATACTGCACAAACTATTGCAACATGTTAGCTTCTTTATTTTGGACTGGACTGTAAATACTAAAGCACTCTGGTGCTACTTTGCACCTGTTTTTACACAACGACAGTTATCTCTTTTTCAGAAGGATTATTTTTTCTAATTGTAATGTTAATACTCAATCATCAAATTCCCCTTGACTGCTACCAATGCAGTGCAGCGCAAAATGCTTGATCAATGTTTTTATACATATTGTAATGATTTTAATTAGTCAAACAATAAAGAATGATTGGACAGCAAAAACGAAAAAAGTATGTTGTGTTGCACACCCATTTTAACTGTAAAAATGTTTCAGGTGTCGAATCGCATTATTCTACAAGTCTTCCTGAGATTCCCTGTTTTGCTGGTAATATTTTAACTGAACAACGGTAAATGTCTGGTATTCTTGATCTCCTTATTTATATAGACTAGCCGTCATTGTGCTGTTAGTAAAAAAAAAAAACTAATTGTAGAGGCACCAAGATACTCTTAAGAGTCCACCACAGCCTCTTTTCCACCATTCACTACTTCCTGTCCATCATTCTCGTGCATGTTATTTTTAGCCTTTCCTACCCAATGTATTTGTTTTCAATCTTTCACTTCTTCCTTCTTTCTCCCATTCCTGCCTTTTTCTCTCTTGATCTTTGACAAAGTCTGATGTTGTAAAACAAGACCCTGTCCCCTAAAAACGAGTTGCTGTGTCCACCTCCGCCAACTACTCAAGTGGTGTAACCATGGTGTTGTGGTCCCTAATGAACACCTAATTAGGTAGTACAATGTATCCGAAATGGGGGTGCAGAGGCTCTTCTCGCTTCTAGGACCCGAAGCAACAGAACCTGCTGAAACATTGATAGATACACTGCAGAACCAGTGGCTTAAATGGAGCACTGGGTCGGCGCTCCAAATAGTTATAGAGGGGCATATTTACGAGTTCTGGCGCATCTCTGCATATCAGCAGAGATGCGCCAGAACAAATGCGTCACGCAAAACTACCCTTGCGTCACGGCAGATGCGCCGCATTTACAATGTGGCGTGCCGTGGCGCAAGGGTAGGCAGATACGTGACGCATCTCGTGACGTAAGGGCGGCGCATCGCTGGAGTCGCGTCGCAAGCGCAACGCAACTTCAGCAATGCTCAGGGCTGCCCAATACTTAACATGCTGCGTCAGTACTTACGCCTGCTTCAAGCAGGCGTAAGGAATTGACGTAGCAGCGTCGCGGAAGTGCCTGCGTGAAATCTTGTAGATTTCACGCAGGCACTTTTCCGAGGCGCACAGGCGCCGGAACACCCACCCTGCGTGGGAACGCCCCCATTGTGGCGCTGGGCTTAATAACGTGACGCATCTCCCTAGATGCATCACGTTGTATATGCTTCGCAGGGATGCGCCACGTTTACGCCGCTGTTGCGTCACGCAAGGCGGCATAAACGTGGCGCAAGGGGCTTGTAAATCTGCCCCAGAATTTCTAACACCAACTCTGTCGAAATGTTCTTTCTGGGAAAGGGTTTCAATAATATGGCTGTGCACCGGACCCTTTGAAAAGCAACACCACCCTTTCAGATCACTCCTGTTACTCTATAGGTGTCACCTAAACTACAAGGAAACACGTATAGAGCAAGGAAACACCCTCCATTGATTAAAGGGCCGTGCATTCACAGAGGAAAAGGAGACTATAAATAAAATAATCCTGGGCACACATAGAGGAGCTATGTTAAATACGAAGAAGAAGAAGACAGACGACGATGTTAATACATAAGTTATCTTTCAAGACTAGAACAGAAAATCAGACCTTTGTGTTCAGCAGCTGTGCTAAGACTAAAGATGCTACCTGACCGGTTTTTACAGGCCTGACCTGTGTTTTTAAATCCAGGCCAGTAAAATATTGGGAAAGCAGGGAAATACTTTATTATTCCCTTATGAAACTTAAAACTAGGGGCATATTAAAGGCCTTATCTCTGCTCTTTTGGCTTTAAAAGCCCAAAAAGCAGAGATAATCTTATCGCCCTATTTGCAAGCCGGTGCTAACATGCATTAGCGCATTTTAGCAGCCATTTTTCAGACGCCTCGCTTAACATCTCTAATGAGATGCAAAATGGGCGTCACTGGGCGTACCCCTGACGGACTACCTTGTAAAAAATCGCGAAATGCACATCGTGATAATTACAAGGTGGCCCTCAGGATTTTAGCAGACGTTAGTTTTGGGCGAAAACTGCAGTTTTCGCCAAAAACTAACGTCTGCTAAAATCCTGACTTACCTATTTACAACATAGGGGGTGGATTATGCTGATACGACCACAGGGTCGTATCAGCAAGGTTATCGCCATTTTCCATGGAACATTGCTGGAAAACCAGCGATGTTCATGGAAAACACCGCTATCGCAGGAATAATTATCGCCATTGCTCTATGCGTTGTTGATAGAGTGCTAGCATGGCGATAATTTCCTGCGATACAAAATCTATCGCTAAGCGCGGCCAGCAATAATTATCGCTGGCCGTTGATAATATGCCCCTAAAACAGCAAACGGAGAATAAATCAGTTTAAAAATATACGAGTGCTGTCTGGGTCGTTTAAGAATGATTATTAGAATAAAGAGGGATAACCACCATGCTACAAAAGAATCCTTCCACAACAGCAAAATGTAAACAAATAGCTGGCATTTTTTCTCAGAAATGTGACAACCATAGAAGAGACATTAGTCATATCCTGTGGACTTTGAAATAGTAGACAAAATGTTGCAGTGCAGCCTTGGGTTGTTAACAATGACTACTAAAGCACTTGTTTATTACGCAACAGCATTAGTGTTTTATTGCTAGAAGAATAATTGAGGTGATATGAATAGTGGTCTGTTCTGTATCAGCCCAAGACTTTGGGCCTGATTTAGAGTTTGGTGGATGAGTTACTCTGTAACTAATGTGGCAGACATCCAGTTTTCCAAATTAGAAGTACATTTTATCCTAATGTACTTGTTATTAGGCGGATGGGATATCCGTCATGTCCAGCTCTTTGTTTTTGTTATTTAACAATGCAAATCTACATTTATACATAATTTTTTTACTGAGTGAGCACAGCAACCCAGAAGCAGCAAAGAGGCTATGCAGAGAGACAAGTGGTATCTGGGCCGCATAGAGAGGGGCACATACATAAAGCACATGGTGCCAGGAGGCACAGTGTTTTGGTGCACCTGCAGGAGGGATATTGGGTTAGACAGAGACATGGGGCTTCTGTGGAAAAGGGGAATTAAAATCAGGAGACAGATTAGCAAAGCATCTGGGTAATTCACACAGAATAAACACACTTGCGCACAGTGTTCACCCAAAAGGGTGGGTTTCAGCCATATATTTTTATTGGTCCCGTGTAATGAGTGCCCCTTCAGCCACACTGACATTTGTGTCTCCTGCCCGATGTGTCTTGGGAATTGTTTTGTTTTTAACATGCTGAGCAGTGTTTTAAGTGGGCTGGGTCCTGCCAATAATGGATCCTAATTTCTGACCTTGACAGTGTTGTGTCTCAATAAAAGACAACTGGAATCTAAAAAAGTAAATCTGAGTAACACGTTTGAAGGCTGTACCTCACCAAGGACAGAAGGAAAGCCCCAAGTGTTTTGCAGGACCGTGAGGACAAGAAACAGGACGACTGTGAAAATTAAAACCAAGAGTATTGGGACCAGATGTAGGAGGACTATGAAGATCAGAACTAGGAGCAAAATGACCAGAAGGTCCAGGAGGCCAGAAGAACAAGGACAGGGACTAGCAAAACTCAGGGGAGTCCAAGGTCAATGCCACTAGGAGTGCCAGAGCAAGGAGACCTAGATGGACTCAAAGGAGAATACTGGAAACAGGGATGAGAGGGCGATCAAGATGAAGGCCTAGCAGAAAAGGACCTAGAGTAACAAGTGAAGCAGATTGATCATCGTGGGTAGTTGGACCATGGTGAGGAGGATCATATGTAATAAGGACAACCAGAATCAGGAAGACCAAGGGAACTAGACAAGAGTGGCTAGAAGGGCCAAGACCAAAATGATCAAATTGACCAGGCTCAGATAGACACAAACAAGAAGAACCAGGAGAGACAGGAAAATTTACAGAATCGGTAAATTTACCGATTCGCTACGGGTAGCGAATCGGTAAATTTTCCGAATCGGTAAAATTACCGAATCGGTATTTTACCGAATCGGTAAATAAGAAGTGGTAAAATGGATTTTGAGATGTAGGGAAGCACTGAAATACCGAATTTGCTTGAAATTCGGTATTTAAGAGTCGGTATTTACCATGGATTGGAATCAGGTGGTAAACAGGTGCAACCTATAAAAATGGACCCAAAATGCAATTCTTCTTGCACAATGGCGGCATTTTATGTCATTGCAAGACGGCTACGGCTACAGGAGGAAGGAGAGAGGGAATGGCTGAGAGAGGAGCAGGTCTACAGAGAGAGGATAACCCTGTTCATGCTCACAGAGGCAGAGATCTTGCAACGGTACAGGTTGGCCCCAGACACCATCTTGGACCTCATCAGGGACCTCCACCCACTGCTGGAGCACACTATTTATTTTATTTATTTATTTATTTATTTTCACATTTGTAGAGCGCTCTGTTACCCGGAGGTGTCCTGGCGCTGACTGCTGGTGCAAGAATAAGTGGAGTTTAGTGGGTGAAAAGCCAGGTTTTTAGCTCTCTCCTGAATATCATCAGGTCCTGGGATTGTCTAAGCCTAAGTGGAAGTTTATTCCAGGCCTCGGCAGCTCCAAGGGAGAAGCTTCTGCCTCCCCAGCGAGCTCTTTTAGTTCTGGGGACCGTGACCAGGGCCTGTTCCCCTGATCTCAGTGTTCTTACCGGTATGTGCCATCGAAAGAGCAGTTTCATATGTCTGGGGCCCATTTCATGTAGGGCTTTAAAAACTATGCATAGTGCCTTAAAAACAATTCGCTTGCGGACAGGTAGCCAATGTAGAATCACCAGGTCCTGACTGATAGATGCGAATTTGGGGGTGTCAGTGATCAGGCGGGCAGCTGCGTTCTGTAGTAGTTGTAGTTTGTTAAGGACACTCTGCTGGGCGTTTAGCATCAGGCTGTTACAGTAGTCTAAGCGGGAGAGAGCTAGACCTGTAACAATGGTTTTCCTATGTTCCCTCTCCACATAAGGAAGAATTTTTCTGATAGTTTTAAGAACATAATGCAAGGAGGAGGAGAGTGCGTTAACCTGGGGTTTCAAGGACAAAGAATTGTCCACTAGAATGCCCAGGTTTTTTACTTTATCCACCGGGGAGGGGAGAAGACCCATTTCATCTGGCCACCAGCTAGGGGACCAGAAGTTATCCGTGGCTCCGAAGAGCAGTACTTCTGTTTTCGAGGAATTAAGTTTAAGGCAGTTTTGTGCCATCCAGCAATCCACCTCACGCATGCAGCTTTTAAATCTGTCTGCTGTATCTTCAACATTTCCTGGTAAGAGTGACACCACAATCTGAGTGTCGTCTGCATATGCTGTGAGATGAAAGCCAAATGAACGTATCACCGGGGCTAGGGATGCAACATAGACATTAAAAAGGGTAGGGCTAAGCGACGACCCCTGAGGGACTCCACAAGGCAGCACAAAGGGGTGGGATTCGTAGTCTCCTAGGGCCACTACCTGGGTTCTGTCGGCCAGAAAGGCCTGTAGGATGTTGAGTGCCTTTCCCTGGATTCCACAGGCCCTCAGCCGGTCCACCAACCTTTTGTGGTGGACCGTATCGAAGGCCGCGGAAAGATCCAGCAGGATCAGGGCCGCTCTGCCTCCTGCGTCCATCACCTGCCTGCACCACCTGCAACTACCCCAAGGGCACATGCCATTCCACCCCACGTGCAGGTGCTGTGCAGCCTCCACCTGCTTGCGTCTGGGAGCTACCAGAGCGTGGTTGCTGCGGTAGGTGGGGTGACACAGAGCAGCCTGTCAAGGTTTTTCCACAAATTCCTTGACGCCATGTTACACAGGATGGAGCATTACATATCTTTTCCTGCAACCCATGCTGAACTGGTCCAAACAAAATCAGACTTCTACCAGATGGCACATTTCCCCAATATAATTGGCTGCATTGATGGCACGCACATTCCCATGTGTCCCCCTGCTGCCACCAAATATATATACAGGAATAGGAAGTCCACCCACACCATCAATGTGCAGGTGATCTGCAATGCAAAGTTTGCCATCACTGACCTTGTGGCAAAATTCCCTGGGAGTACCCACGACTCCTATATATTTCAAAACAGTGGCATCTATGCACGGCTGACTGCAGGGGAATTTGGTGAAGGCTACCTCCTAGGGAAGACACAGTGTGCGACACCTATTACACCTATTGCAATAAGCAGTACATGTATGCATGTGAGTAAATTATTCCCTTTTCATTTTAGGAGACAGTGCATATGCCCTCCGCTCCTTCATACTCATCCCCTACCTCAAACCTTCAACACCCAGCCAAAGGAGATACAACCGGGCACACAAGAGCGCACGCAATGTTGTTGAGAGAACATTTGGTATCTGGAAAAGCAGGTTTAGATGCTTGCACAAGAGCGGAGGTGCAAGGCACTATACCCCCATCACCTGCTGTAAGATAATTGCTGCCTGTGCTATGTTGCACAATCTTGCTGTTAAGAGGGGGACTGAGGTGGAGTTATCAGACTATGAGGATCATGACGATGACATTGCTGTGTCTGAAAGACAACCTGCTGGAGTGTCAACACCAAGTGATGGCAGATACAGACGTGAGGAAATAACACGCAACTATTTCTGAGTAAGTGATGACACTGAGAGCTATATTGAAAGCACAAGCTTCTGTTTAATTAGATTATTTCAAGATATGTTAAAGAACAAAAGTGCAACAGTAAGCATTTGACAGCAATGCTCACAGTGAGCAAACACACTCAGACAGGTGTTGAATCCATCCACCGTAGTTGTATATTGTCACTAGGCAGGTTGAAATGGCACAAATGTGCAAATAAAACTTTATTAACTATGATTCAAATGTCCAATGGCAGTAGGCCATAGTTACAACTGTTCATTTTTGGCCACGCTTTGCACTGGCAGGTGTCTGTGGCTCAGCCTGTTCACTGGGCGTTTGGCCTGAAGCCTCACCCTGTCGCCTGCTGCTCCTCCTTGGCTCTACGCCATGGTGGCTAGCTGTGCTGCTCCTACTGATGCTAGCTTCAGTGTCCGGCACGTCAATAGCAGAACTTTGTGCACTTTGAGCATTGAGTAGGTCCTCCAGCGCACCGGTCATTCCGGCTATGCCCCTTGTCAACTGGTTGCTGTTATGAGTCAGGACTTCCTGACTATTGATGCTACGCCTGCATAGCAGGGATGTGGCTGTTGCCAGGCGGTGGATAGATTTCTCTGTTCTCTGTGCGCGCTGCTTCTCCCTGCTCCTTGATGTGATTTCAGAGTCCAGTTTTGAGCACAGTTGTTCCATGGATTGTGACATGTCATGTCTGCCTGTTGCCATGCTTTTGTTAACCTCCACCAGCTCCCTGATGCCCTTGCCAATTTCCTGCATGTTAATGTTCAGGTTACACATTTGTCTTTGACAGGACATGAATGACCTTGCCCTGCATCCTCTGAATCCTGACCATGGTTCCCTCCAGGCCCTGGAAGACGCTGGACCCCTCCCCATGTGCACCTACACTCCTCCCTTGTACTGTGCGGCGTCTAGTGGTACTTGGTACAGGCTCTGTGCTGGGGTGCAGTGTGGCGGTGATGTCAGCTTGAGACAAGTTCTGTGAGTCTTCACCCACCATTTCATCAGCAGCTGTCTCCATTCCCAGCAGTGGGGAAACAACATGCCTCCTGCTAGGGTGTGCAGCAGGTGTTTCTACTACAAGGGATGCAGGCATTTCTGGTGATGAGACCAATAGTGGTGACTGTGAAGGAATTGGGGAGCCCTGCATTTGTTCACTGATGTCAGTTTCTTGGGAGGGTGGCTGCCCACTCGGAACACCTGTGTCCGGGGATGGACTGAGCCCTGGCTCCTGACTGTCATCCCTCTCGGGTGCCGTGCCTTCTGCCTCCTCAGACTGCTTTCTGGATGTGTGACCTGTGGACATATGAGCACATATCAGCTAGGTGCAAATGTGTCACAGCCACTACAATTAAACATATAACATTGCACTTTGTACATGCTGCCTGCCCTTTATTTTGTCTGCATTCATTTAAATGACTTGTTGGTTACAGTGCTGTGTGACATGGTCTTTCAATAACTGACTACGTGTACCATGATGCATTGCTACAGTTTTGCACAGACACCCTGGAACTGGGGTAACTTAGCTGCAAGGGGTGAGGGATGGATGGGGGTGTGAGGGGGATTGCTGTGCATGCATCTTACCTTTTTTTTTTTGCAGATTTCGCCGAGCGTCCACTTCTCCCAGTCCATGGACGCTTTCAGCCTCCAGGGTTGTGGCTACCAGCTCCTCCAGGTCGGTGAGGGGGGGTGCAGTGTTCTTTCCTCCACCTGTTTTCAAGGCCTGTTTGTGGTGGTCAGCCAATTTTTTCTTTGTGAGGCTCCTTAGGTCATAGAACCTCTCTTTTAAATCTTCAGTGACTCTGGTGGTCACTCCCACTGCATTTACTTTCTCTAAGATTTCCAGCCAAATTTTCCTTTTTGCTGATTCTGGCACAGTAAGGGACTGCTTTCCAAAAAGTCTGTGGTGTACCTTTACCACCTCCTCAACAAGGACCTGTAGCTCCATGCTACTGAATTTAAGCTTTCTTTTCCTTTCAGCCTGCTCAGTGTCCCTGCTGCTTTCCATGTTAAAGTTTTCAAAAATCACAAGCTCTGTCTGCTGCTGCTGCTCCCAGTCTCTCTGCTCCAACTGCCTTTCCACGACCTTCTAATTAGTTGCAGCTTCCTGTGTAGCCACTTCCTGGTAGGAAGGGGGAGGGTGGTTGCACCTGATTGGCTGTTGTGTTAAGTTTCACTTTTGTTTGCTGTCCGATTCGGAAAATACCGATCGGTATTTACCGATCGGTATTTTCAATGCATTCCTATGGGCCTTTTGGTCCATTGGAATGCATTGGACATAGCGATTGGTAAATACCGATTCGGTATTTTCCAAAAGTCCGATACCGAATTTTACTGATTCAGTAAAAAATACCAATTTTTCCTCTACATCTCAATTACCGATTATTAAATACCGAATCGGTAAAATTCGGTAATTAAGAATCGGTAAAATCAAATTACCTACATCTAGCCCTGAGAACTTTGCCTTCTGAACTCCAGAAGGAAAAAAACTGTGGAACTGATCAACACATTATTTAGTCAGTTATTGATTATTCCCTTACTTCTTACGATGGACTGTAGACATTATGAGAACTCCTACAGATAGGAGAGGGTGCCATAGGAGGTGTAATACATCACTGGGATTCAGAGATATAATTACAACCTGGTAACAGTATTTCTTTTTGAACAGTGCAGTATTTAATTTTTCTCGAATAATTATTTTTACTAAAATAAGCAAGGCTGAGTTCTGAGCTCTTGTTTTCTAAGAGTTTTCTCTCAGAAATAAGAACAATTTATATTGTCTATCAAATGTAAAATGATGTGCAGTTAGATAAGAATATATTTTATTTCTAAACTCTTAGGCTGTGTATATCCACTAGGTTTGTATTTGCGAATGTAACATGATTAATAACAAATTAAGATAAATATTTTAAGAAGTATTGGTGTATATGTTTGAAGATTTTCTGTTCAAGAACTGGAAATGATGTAGCTGGGTATATGAATGCCACATCAACTATGTTAACGTTTCCAAAGTTCTTCCCCAATAATTCAAGCTGAGATTGCTGCAGAAATAGGAAAATACTTTGGGGGTGCAGTCATTACAGTGTCAACCTTTTTTAGAAAGTCGTTTCAGCGTTTTGTTACCTAATATTGACTTTCATATTAGTAAATGGGAGCAGAGTAACATAGTTAAAGTGAGGACCAGCTTTCTATAGGAACTTTGGTTTTTGATTTGCTAATACCTTTTGCATTGTTTGACGAATCTTCATGAAACTTTCCTTCCTAGAAAGTTTTGATGCGATTCATTGAGCCAGGCCAAGAAACAGTGGGGGAAACAAAACACATTTTTTTCATGCAATTTTTAATGGGGAAAATTGGACACAGCTACAGTCCTGATGGCTGAAGGGAACTGTACCAAATTTGGCAAAAAGCTAGATCTTGGTCCTCAAAAAAAGTGCTTTTTGTGATTTGGTATAGATCCATTCAATTGTTTTGGCGAAATAAGGTATAAAAACGTTTTATATTTCACACCGCAGAGGATCTGCTGAGCCAATGGACCTTAAGATAAGATCTGATTGGCTGCTGCCTCATCAACAAAGATGTGACCGCAGCCATTTTAAGACTCGGGGACTGGAGTAACCTCCAAAACTTTATTTCGATTTCATATAGAAACCATAAAAGTATGCATAGACAATTTTAAAAGGGCAATAAAATTAATCAACCATAAAATCACAATACATGTTTACATAATTTTTCTTAAAACCAAATTCCATCAATATCTATTTCTAATCACCAAAGCTGGTCTAATAAAGTTTAAAACGACATTACATATACGTGCAGTTGACAGGGATAACAAGCAATCATACGCTTCTTTATAATAACGCGTTTCAAACGATAACCCAAAATACTCAGATTCCCCCTTGTTCACCCGCTGTTATGGTGATTCGATGCTCGGGGACAAGGGTAAAAGTCATGCAGGTCCCAGATACGGATGGAGCCATCGCCACGTTTGGGCTGGGTAGATCGCAAGTAGGGGGCAATGTTCCTGTGTTTAAACTTAACCAAAATCAAGTCCCCTGGAACATTTTTGGGCAGAAGACCAAGCCACCCCACCCTACTTACGCTCAGTATCCCACCGTCTAGCGCAGAAGGTAATGGTCTATTGTTTTTGAGCCAAAAGATGGCTTTGTTCAGTAGGTCCTGATGCAGTTCACGTTTTCCTGGTCTGAGTGCGGGGACCCCAGAGAGAACAGTGATGTATGGGGCTGCTTCGGGGGGTAAATCAATGCGATGCTTTCTTTTTAGTGCGATCACAGGAGCTCTATGTGGGGGATGATCGAGATTAAGGATATCATTGCGACCACTTTGGATAGGTGGTATAACAGGGGAATCACAAGTTTGCAGTATCGTGGGGGCATTGATCGTAGACCTTTCCTGAGTGTTGGTGGGGGTAGGGCTTATAGGATTAACAGGGTTTCCGGTTTGTGGGTATGACCGATCCTGCTCAGTCTGTCCCCCAAATCATTAATTTTGACTACCAGTGGAGATAGAGCAGTGTATAGCAGTCGCTCGATTTGGGCCAGTAGGGTCGATTGTAGAGCGGATCGAGTCTCAGCCTTATCCGATGGTAATGAGGCAGGGTTCGGGCCAGATACAGAGGGGCTGGATTTGTTAGATGGAGAGAGAGTTGTATTGGGGGTTGCCTGGGGAGTACAAATTACTTGATCTCTGACTCTGGTCACTATGGGAGTAATTGGTGCATCCGGGATATAGTTTGTGCCACAGAGGGCATTCAGCTCTTCCCAGATGGACATTATAATTTGGAGATAAAATCCTGGTGGCAAAGGTAGACAACTCCAAGCGGTAGAGATATAAGATAGAACCTGGCTTTACCTTCTCCAATGATGATGCCAAGTGTGGTGGCCCGTCCCGTCCTCCTCGTGCCTCTGAGGGCCACAGAGGGCCTGCCCTTTGCCCGGGCTTAGCCCGGCGTCCGCGCGCGTCCGCGACGCGGAGGGAGCTTCCTCAATTTGAGCGCCTCCGGGTGCGCTGATCCGGTGGATGTGTGGGCGGGACCGGAACTTCACCCAAGGCTTGCTGGGAGCTGTAGTTCCCCCCAACTGCGTCCGTGGAGCTGGAAACTACGGCGGCAGGGGGAGCGAGCAGCGTCAGGGCCCCAGCAGCAGGTGAGGGAAAGTGCGTGTGCCTGCTCCCCTCCTCAGCCCAATTTTGGAAAGAAAGACCCCTGTCCTGGAAACACATTTGTTAAAAGGCTATAAGGGGACAGTTTAGTAATACCCCATTAACATGGTGGTGGGGTCCCAAAGGGACCCCAAACCGGGGGCCCAAATCGTAATAGAAAATTAATTACTACAAATTTGCAGTGGATCTCCGAATCTGTGGTAATATATATTTTTTTTCAGTGGAGGCTCCTCCACTTTAAAAAAAAATCCCTAACGTGGGCCAAAGCCCAGGTAGTGCATATTATTCAATAAGGAGAGGGAGGTGTGTGGCCCCTTTCATGTGCCCTTTCCAGGCCCAGGGGACCCCAATTCCTGGGCATATGTATTAATAAGGGGGACACATGCTGTCACCTTCCCTAGGCTATTTTCCATCCCTCAGGGCCAAGTTAAAAATTAAAGTAAGGGAGGCGTGCAGACTCTCTCCCCGAGCCTGTAAGATGCATGCATTAAAATCAAGAATAGGGAGCATGCTGCCCCCTCCTAAAGTCTCTAAAAAGCTCTGGGGACTTTATGTACCCGGGATGTACATTAAATAAGGAGAGGAGAGCATGCAGTCCCCTTACGCAAGCTCTAAGAGCCGCCGGGAGCCCCACTTGCAGGACCATCTTTAAAATAAAGAGGAGGGGCATGTGACGCCCCCCCCCCCCTTCCTGAGTGTCCTTCAGTCCCCAGTGACGCTTTCTCCTGGTCCTATATATTTAATTGGGGTAAGGGGGTGATGGAAAATGTCCATCTCTGAAGGGTTGCCCAAAACCTTTTGCCTTTCTCCTTTTTTCTGACCTCTTTTTTGTTGGTTTTAGGACACTGAGCATTTTACCACTGCTAATCAGTGATTGGCATATTTAATTATGCAAGTCCCTAGTAAAGTTCATTACATGTGACCAGGGCCTGTAAATTGAATGCTACTAGTGGGCCTGCAGCACTGCTTATGCCACCCACACAAGTAGCCATTTAAACATGTCTGTGGCATGCCATTGCAGAGCCTGTGTGTGCAGTTTACTCTGCCATGTTGACTTGCCATTTAAAACCACTTGTAAAGCCCTAAACCTGCCTTTTATTACAAATACGTTGCCCCTAAAGTATGACATAGGTAGCCCAAAGGGAAGGTGCTGGGTAATCATAAGGTAGAACATGTGTAGGTTTTACATATCCTGGTAGTGAAAAACACCCCAATTCGTGTTTCACTACTGTGATGCCTACCCCTTTCACAGGTTAACATTGGGAAACCCCATTACACTTTTATGCTGTAATTCACGATTGCGAACGAGAGATCCTTCATATTTCATATCACTGGAATGGTAAGGATAATCATTTTTGCTGGTAAAGGATTTGTCGTTACCCTATTAAAAAATCCACTTTTAGAAAGATGGCATTTTTCTGCTCTTAGCCTACAGCCTGTCTTCAACACACACCTGGGGTAGATAACAGCTGAATTTTGTGCATTCCCTCTAGAAAGCCACAAACAAGGGAAGCTTAGGTTTGATTGACGGGCCATCCACATCCTGATGGGTCATCCTAGGTAGGATGGGAGGGTGGAGATGACACTTTCACCTGAATAGGCCTGGGCCCTGGGAATTGGGTATAAAGTGCTGCAACTTAAAAAACCAAAGCATTAACGACGTTAAGCCGATCCAACCCAAGGCATCTCCATCAACCATGACACATCTCGTCGGCTGCAAGGGTCAGGTACATTGCTTTGATGACCGCTTGTCACAGATGCACTGTTTCGGAACCAGCGCACCTCCATTGACAACGACGCATCACTGCGAGGATCGAGGACATCGCTTTGTTGACTGCTCGACGCATTGCCTCCATTCCAGACGCAATTTTGTGCAGCTCAAAACAGATGCTTTGCCTCGATCATAGGGATCAACGACGATGCATCTCCTCCTCTGCTCCCATCATTGATCTCAATGCATTTAAAGTACTTTTTAAGCGGGTCAAGGCTGGTCCTTTTATCCAACCCCACACTCCATTGCGGTCACCTGAACTTTGGGATTCACCCTGTCTAGTATGACCAGATAGCCCAGGTGCTCTAAGAGTTTAAGCCCTACAATTTAATTTAATCTTAAAAGATTCATAACTCCGGTTATACCATTTGGATTTATGTTGTTTAGGTCTGTATTGTTCATAAACAATATGAGCTATTTATCTAAACTGGAATGGAGTGCATTTGTGTTTTTTTTACTATGTTACTGTTTGAAGTGTTGCACAAATACTTCACAAATTCCTCTTAAATTAAGCCTGCCTGCTGTGTGCTAAGCTACCAGAGGGTGAGCACAGGTTAATTTATGTTGTGTATCCAGCTTACCTTGACTAGGATTGTGGATCCTGTTAAACTCCATTTCTAACAGGAGTGCACAGCCCTTCTCACCTGAGGTTTTGCTGGTTCCCCAGGATCCCGTCACTCCGGGCTTCCTCAGTCACAGTTTCCTGGGGACCCCTTGCCCTGGGACACAGTAGGTTCCCTGTCCATGAGAAAGTGAGATACTTTTGTGCTCCTAACCAGCAGAAGAAGTTTTCCGTCCTCAAATCAGTACTGTGTAAAGCCTACAAGCTTCTGTACAAAACCCTTTTCGATTCCTCCTTCATGATTTTCCATTTCCTGTTGCCACTTTTGAAACAAGATGATGTTTTATGAACTTCCCAGAAAATTATGTGTACGTTTATAAACTCAGTCAAGTGTGGGAAAGGCATTGCAAATAATCCACAAATTATCACTTTTCAGGTGTTCACCTCATTTGCCTGTGCCACTCTGATTACACTTGCCAAGGACGTCCACTAAGCATTATAAGTGTGTGGAAATCTGCATTTTAAGCAGAACATCCATATTTGCAAGTGGTATCCCATCAATTGCATGTACTATCCCAGAAATTGCAAATGCATTGGTCCTGATTGGGTATCGGTCGGATTTCAGGAGCAGTTTTATCGTTTTCCACCTATATTTGGTTTGACCGCTGCATGGTCAAACGTGGTGGTAAAATCATCAGAGTATGTTTAAAGATTTAAAAAGACAAATTAAGATGAGGGGCCATTTCCAGACACTGCAGCATAACCTCTCTCCAGAAACACATAAGTAGAGATGAAACTTTGCCATAGGCTCATTGGAGCTCTGAAAACTGTCCTACACCGTCAAGGTGTACTGTTCCTCACAGCTAAGCATGAGTAAAAGATTGCAATGACAATTAACTCATGGGTCAACTAGTAACATTACTCAATTTTAGACGAAGACATGGTGGAAAATGAAGGCTGACAAACGATATTTTTTAGAGCATGTGAATTAGCACATGATAAAAAAATACCTGGGTTATTATACATTTTGAACAATTTGCAACATATATTTTTCCAACCTATATTGCAGATACAATTCAAATTAAATGATATTCTCTCTATGAATGTGCATGCTATTATGCTTTAGAGGCATACCTAATTATAAAAATGATGTGCTAGTAAGGTCTAATTAATTTCCTGGTACATTGAGGTATTCAACACTGGATTTTTTGTGGTTCTCATATCTTTCCCTCCAGATGAGAATAGTAGGGAACCAATAAGACTGCAGCAGAGGAGGTTTTATCATGCCTTATATCTTATCAGGTATGATTCTCTTCAGGGGAAATTATAAGAGATTGCATGTTTCATTTAGATTGCAAAGTGTTTCCAGCAGAATATTAAATCAGACCAGCTATAAATTACTGTCCTGCCAGTGTGTAAATTATACAGTATGTATCAGTATAAAATATAAACAGCAAGTTTTTTCATCATTTCTGAAAGTAACATATTCCAAAAGAAGAATATCAGGATCAGGAAAATGGACGAGCACTAATAGATGTTGTGCAGAACAACAAACAGTAGACATACAGGCATATTGATCATCAACAATATTATTTCTGGTACCATGAAGTTGGCTAAGGAAATGGAATAAAAGTTTCCTCTCATTATATTTTATATAGCTGACATCACTCTGCAAGGTTGTTGGAACATGCTTGTAATAGGCGCAGGAGTCTTCTGGCTTTGGATGAAGCAAAGATTTCAGTAGGAGTCAGATGGAGCTTTCACATCGGCAACAGCTAGAACTAATACTTATCTGTGGGCCATAAGTCATGGCACTCCTCAAATACTGTGCCTCCTATCTTATGTGAATACAATGTGGCGAGGGACGTTTATGACCTGTTCAACCAACGTGGAACTGCAGGGCCACCAATCACATCCCGTGGGAGTCATATGTGCCTTCCAGTGTTGATCCTCAGGCCCAAATTTACTAATGACTTAATTTACCTTGCGTGACACAAGCCACAGCAAGCACTTAACTAGGATTTACAAAGTCACGCAAAGCACAATTCACACGGCATTGCATGGCTTTGCACTACAATGTAACTCAACATAGCAGCTTGCTCTGCATTACATTTTCTTGAGGTATGGGTTCCATGAGTGGAGTATGGACGTTCCCTTGCATCCACCCATGGAGTTTGATGCAATCCCAGATTTACTAAGGTCAGTAAATCTCGGACTGCACCAAAATGCTGCACCTCCATGACAAAGGCGTAATAAGGAGAAATACCTTTATTTCCCCTTGTTACTTCTTTCTCTGCGTTCTGCATTGTACAGCATTTAAGGATTATTTTGCGCAGGAATGTGTCCCTTACTGCACAAAAAAACATTTCTGACTGTAACACAGGCAACCATGCAGCATGGCGCAAGGGTGCCTGTGTTGGTATTAGGCATTACACTGAGTGCCTGCGCTAGGACGTAGCAGAAATGCACCATGGAGCAGATTTACAATAACTGGTGCATCCCCAGGGATGTGCCAGTTATTGTGCACCGCAGCTCCGCCACCCATGGTGCGCCGCATTTACAATGCGGCGCACCATGGGGCAAAACGGCACAGATGTGTGACGCATCTGTGCCGTAAAGACGGCGCATTGCTGGAGTTGCGTCGCAAGCGCGATGCAGCTCCAGCAATGCTCTTGGGGGCCCTATCTGTCCAATGCTGCGTCAAGCCTTACGCCTGCTTCAAGCAGGCGCAGGGTTTTGATGCAGCATTGGCCTAAAAGTGCCTGCGTGAAATCTTGTAGATTTCACGCAGGCACTTTTGCGAGGTGCACCTGCCCCGGAATGCCCACCCTGCGCCGGAATGCCAGTGTCTAACCCAGGGTGGTGTGGAGTGCAAAAAAACAATGGATTTAGGCCCAGATCCTTGCACTGGGGTGAATGTATGACATTGTTCTACATTCTGTCCATCAACTGTGTTTTTTGCAATTTCACCCCGAGTGGGCTGGGGATGCTCAGACGTGAGTCCCAGGCTCTCCACACCACTGGAGTCAAGCTATCCAGGCTGATGAAGGCTGATAGCCAGAAACCGGTCCTTGGATGCTTGATTCCGGTCTGGGAAAGACATGGCTTGGTAGTTCGGACTGGACTGTTCCCATGAGGCACAGGGTCGGAGCTGATTTGCATATAGCCAGTGTCTAACCCAGGGTGGTGTGGAGTGCAAAAAAACGATGGATTTAGGCCCAGATCCTTGTACTGGGGTGAATGTAAGACATTGTTCTACATTCTGTACATCAACTGTGTTTTTTGCAATTTCACCCCGAGTGGGCTGGGGATGCTCAGACGTGAGTCCCAGGCTCTCCACACCACTGGAGTCAAGCTATCCAGGCTGATGAAGGCTGATAGCCAGAAACCGGTCCTTGGATGCTTGATTCCGGTCTGGGAAAGACATGGCTTGGTAGTTCGGACTGGACTGTTCCCATGAGGCACAGGGTCAGAGCTGATTTGCATATAGCCAGTGTCTAACCCAGGGTGGTGTGGAGTGCAAAAAAACGATGGATTTAGGCCCAGATCCTTGTACTGGGGTGAATGTATGACATTGTTCTACATTCTGTCCATCAACTGTGTTTTTTGCAATTTCACCCCGAGTGGGCTGGGGATGCTCAGACGTGAGTCCCAGGCTCTCCACACCACTGGAGTCAAGCTATCCAGGCTGATGAAGGCTGATAGCCAGAAACCGGTCCTTGGATGCTTGATTCCGGTCTGGGAAAGACATGGCTTGGTAGTTCGGACTGGACTGTTCCCATGAGGCACAGGGTCAGAGCTGATTTGCATATAGCCAGTGTCTAACCCAGGGTGGTGTGGAGTGCAAAAAAACGATGGATTTAGGCCCAGATCCTTGTACTGGGGTGAATGTATGACATTGTTCTACATTCTGTCCATCAACTGTGTTTTTTGCAATTTCACCCCGAGTGGGCTGGGGATGCTCAGACGTGAGTCCCAGGCTCTCCACACCACTGGAGTCAAGCTATCCAGGCTGATGAAGGCTGATAGCCAGAAACCGGTCCTTGGATGCTTGATTCCGGTCTGGGAAAGACATGGCTTGGTAGTTTGGACTGGACTGTTCCCATGAGGCACAGGGTCAGAGATGATTTGCATATAGCCAGTGTCTAACCCAGGGTGGTGTGGAGTGCAAAAAAACGAAGGATTTAGGCCCAGATCCTTGTACTGGGGTGAATGTATGACATTGTTCTACATTCTGTCCATCAACTGTGTTTTTTGCAATTTCACCCCGAGTGGGCTGGGGATGCTCAGACGTGAGTCCCAGGCTCTCCACACCACTGGAGTCAAGCTATCCAGGCTGATGAAGGCTGATAGCCAGAAACCGGTCCTTGGATGCTTGATTCCGGTCTGGGAAAGACATGGCTTGGTAGTTCGGACTGGACTGTTCCCATGAGGCACAGGGTCAGAGCTGATTTGCATATAGCCAGTGTCTAACCCAGGGTGGTGTGGAGTGCAAAAAACGATGGATTTAGGCCCAGATCCTTGTACTGGGGTGAATGTATGACATTGTTCTACATTCTGTCCATCAACTGTGTTTTTTGCATTTTCACCCCGAGTGGGCTGGGGATGCTCAGACGTGAGTCCCAGGCTCTCCACACCACTGGAGTCAAGCTATCCAGGCTGATGAAGGCTGATAGCCAGAAACCGGTCCTTGGATGCTTGATTCCGGTCTGGGAAAGACATGGCTTGGTAGTTCGGACTGGACTGTTCCCATGAGGCACAGGGTCAGAGCTGATTTGCATATAGCCAGTGTCTAACCCAGGGTGGTGTGGAGTGCAAAAAAACGATGGATTTAGGCCCAGATCCTTGTACTGGGGTGAATGTATGACATTGTTCTACATTCTGTCCATCAACTGTGTTTTTTGCAATTTCACCCCGAGTGGGCTGGGGATGCTCAGACGTGAGTCCCAGGCTCTCCACACCACTGGAGTCAAGCTATCCAGGCTGATGAAGGCTGATAGCCAGAAACCGGTCCTTGGATGCTTGATTCCGGTCTGGGAAAGACATGGCTTGGTAGTTCGGACTGGACTGTTCCCATGAGGCACAGGGTCAGAGCTGATTTGCATATAGCCAGTGTCTAACCCAGGGTGGTGTGGAGTGCAAAAAAACGATGGATTTAGGCCCAGATTCTTGTACTGGGGTGAATGTATGACATTGTTCTACATTCTGTCCATCAACTGTGTTTTTTGCAATTTCACCCCGAGTGGGCTGGGGATGCTCAGACGTGAGTCCCAGGCTCTCCACACCACTGGAGTCAAGCTATCCAGGCTGATGAAGGCAGATAGTCAGAAACCGGTCCTTGGATGCTTGATTCCGGTCTGGGAAAGACATGGCTTGGTAGTTCGGACTGGACTGTTCCCATGAGGCACAGGGTCAGAGCTGATTTGCATATAGCCAGTGTCTAACCCAGGGTGGTGTGGAGTGCAAAAAAACGATGGATTTAGGCCCAGATCCTTGTGCTGGGGTGAATGTATGACATTGTTCTACATTCTGTACATCAACTGTGTTTTTTGCAATTTCACCCCGAGTGGGCTGGGGATGCTCAGACGTGAGTCCCAGGCTCTCCACACCACTGGAGTCAAGCTATCCAGGCTGATGAAGGCTGATAGCCAGAAACCGGTCCTTGGATGCTTGATTCCGGTCTGGGAAAGACATGGCTTGGTAGTTCGGACTGGACTGTTCCCATGAGGCACAGGGTCAGAGCTGATTTGCATATAGCCAGTGTCTAACCCAGGGTGGTGTGGAGTGCAAAAAAACGATGGATTTAGGCCCAGATTCTTGTACTGGGGTGAATGTATGACATTGTTCTACATTCTGTCCATCAACTGTGTTTTTTGCAATTTCACCCCGAGTGGGCTGGGGATGCTCAGACGTGAGTCCCAGGCTCTCCACACCACTGGAGTCAAGCTATCCAGGCTGATGAAGGCAGATAGTCAGAAACCGGTCCTTGGATGCTTGATTCCGGTCTGGGAAAGACATGGCTTGGTAGTTCGGACTGGACTGTTCCCATGAGGCACAGGGTCAGAGCTGATTTGCATATAGCCAGTGTCTAACCCAGGGTGGTGTGGAGTGCAAAAAAACGATGGATTTAGGCCCAGATCCTTGTGCTGGGGTGAATGTATGACATTGTTCTACATTCTGTACATCAACTGTGTTTTTTGCAATTTCACCCCGAGTGGGCTGGGGATGCTCAGACGTGAGTCCCAGGCTCTCCACACCACTGGAGTCAAGCTATCCAGGCTGATGAAGGCTGATAGCCAGAAACCGGTCCTTGGATGCTTGATTCCGGTCTGGGAAAGACATGGCTTGGTAGTTCGGACTGGACTGTTCCCATGAGGCACAGGGTCAGAGCTGATTTGCATATAGCCAGTGTCTAACCCAGGGTGGTGTGGAGTGCAAAAAAACGATGGATTTAGGCCCAGATCCTTGTACTGGGGTGAATGTATGACATTGTTCTACATTCTGTCCATCAACTGTGTTTTTTGCAATTTCACCCCGAGTGGGCTGGGGATGCTCAGACGTGAGTCCCAGGCTCTCCACACCACTGGAGTCAAGCTATCCAGGCTGATGAAGGCTGATAGCCAGAAACCGGTCCTTGGATGCTTGATTCCGGTCTGGGAAAGACATGGCTTGGTAGTTCGGACTGGACTGTTCCCATGAGGCACAGGGTCAGAGCTGATTTGCATATAGCCAGTGTCTAACCCAGGGTGGTGTGGAGTGCAAAAAAACGATGGATTTAGGCCCAGATTCTTGTACTGGGGTGAATGTATGACATTGTTCTACATTCTGTCCATCAACTGTGTTTTTTGCAATTTCACCCCGAGTGGGCTGGGGATGCTCAGACGTGAGTCCCAGGCTCTCCACACCACTGGAGTCAAGCTATCCAGGCTGATGAAGGCAGATAGCCAGAAACCGGTCCTTGGATGCTTGATTCCGGTCTGGGAAAGACATGGCTTGGTAGTTCGGACTGGACTGTTCCCATGAGGCACAGAGTCAGAGCTGATTTGCATATAGCCAGTGTCTAACCCAGGGTGGTGTGGAGTGCAAAAAAACGATGGATTTAGGCCCAGATCCTTGTGCTGGGGTGAATGTATGACATTGTTCTACATTCTGTACATCAACTGTGTTTTTTGCAATTTCACCCCGAGTGGGCTGGGGATGCTCAGACGTGAGTCCCAGGCTCTCCACACCACTGGAGTCAAGCTATCCAGGCTGATGAAGGCTGATAGCCAGAAACCGGTCCTTGGATGCTTGATTCCGGTCTGGGAAAGACATGGCTTGGTAGTTCGGACTGGACTGTTCCCATGAGGCACAGGGTCAGAGCTGATTTGCATATAGCCAGTGTCTAACCCAGGGTGGTGTGGAGTGCAAAAAAACGATGGATTTAGGCCCAGATCCTTGTACTGGGGTGAATGTATGACATTGTTCTACATTCTGTCCATCAACTGTGTTTTTTGCAATTTCACCCCGAGTGGGCTGGGGATGCTCAGACGTGAGTCCCAGGCTCTCCACACCACTGGAGTCAAGCTATCCAGGCTGATGAAGGCTGATAGCCAGAAACCGGTCCTTGGATGCTTGATTCCGGTCTGGGAAAGACATGGCTTGGTAGTTCGGACTGGACTGTTCCCATGAGGCACAGGGTCAGAGCTGATTTGCATATAGCCAGTGTCTAACCCAGGGTGGTGTGGAGTGCAAAAAAACGATGGATTTAGGCCCAGATCCTTGTACTGGGGTTAATGTATGACATTGTTCTACATTCTGTCCATCAACTGTGTTTTTTGCAATTTCACCCCGAGTGGGCTGGGGATGCTCAGACGTGAGTCCCAGGCTCTCCACACCACTGGAGTCAAGCTATCCAGGCTGATGAAGGCTGATAGCCAGAAACCGGTCCTTGGATGCTTGATTCCGGTCTGGGAAAGACATGGCTTGGTAGTTCGGACTGGACTGTTCCCATGAGGCACAGGGTCAGAGCTGATTTGCATATAGCCAGTGTCTAACCCAGGGTGGTGTGGAGTGCAAAAAAACGATGGATTTAGGCCCAGATCCTTGTACTGGGGTTAATGTATGACATTGTTCTACATTCTGTCCATCAACTGTGTTTTTTGGAATGCCCACATGTGGCGCAGGGTTTTACAACGTGACGCATCTGCCTAGATGCGTCACGTTGTAAATGGGTGGCAGGGATGCGCCACGTTTATGCCGCCGTTGGGTGACGCAACGGCGGCGTAAACGGCAAGTCTGACATAAATCTGCCCCCATATCTTTGTAAATATGGTGCATTTGTAAATATGGTGCATTTCTGCAGTCCCCCTTTCATTCAATCCATCACAGCAAGTTGCCTTGATGCACTGTGTTGTGTGAAATCTTAGTAAATCTCTTCCTCAGTGTCTGTATACATTTCTAACGCTATACATTGTTTATGTGAACATGCACATCTAAAAAGTGCATAACGCCATGGCTTGTTGGTCTCCCATGACCCATTTGTTAATCAGAGCAGGCTCCATTGCAGCACAGAGCAGGGTTTGCAGTGTAAACCCATGCTCTGTTGTCTTTCAGTGGCATGCTCTACTGTGGCATGAAAAGCTTCGAGCTGCCTTGATCATAATCTCCACTCTAGCAAGTAGCGGTGGTTCCACCAGAGGTCAGAAGCAAAGTCTGTGCTTTCTTCTGCTATTGTGAAGGGTCAAAGGTCATGGCTGCAGCAAGGCCCCACTGTAGTCGGAAACAGTTGTTAAATGAGCTGCATGAGAAACAAGATGAAGAAAAACAGCAACAAACTGGCTTGTGGCGAAACTATTTACACTATCTTTGACTGTCGAGCCAGGAGAGCTGAGAGAAAGCAAGAGAACACATATTGGAGAAAAAACGGGTAATTTCTACTCCTGCTTTGTTACCCAACCTAAAAGAAACTTCAGAAATGTACTATGAGAAAAGGCACCTGTATGAATGTTTGTGGCATACCACTCGCCCAGATAACAGTATTTAAAATTTAGATCCAGCCATAGCCCGCCAGTTCATCAGAATCTCTGGTTTCTACCATTTCGTCAGAGGATCTTTGAGGTCCCTACCAGTTTTCGGGGGATCTCATGGCTTGCAATGCAACTGCCAAGGGATGGTGTATGTTAGACAGACCAGTATCTCAAGTTCACTCCATGTGTTTTTTGGCACAGCTTGGCATACCTTTTTTTCACAAAGCAGGAGCTAATTTCAGTTAAGTCAAAAAGTAAAGACCCTGATGCGTAGGGATGCATATGGTTCATAGTCAGGTCTGCCTTGCCTCGTATAGAGAATCCAGACAGGGAAAATTAGTGATGTTATCCAGCTCTAAATATGGATGAGCCACTGTCACTGTGACCTGAAGGGCCAGTGGTGGACATGCCATGAGGGTAGGGGGTTCCAACAGCATAGCCAAACAAGGCTCTGCCATTGATACTTTGCTGTTCCTTACCTCTAAAATGGGCCAAGCTAAAGAGAAGTTGCGTGTTCAGGGCAGTCGCCATTTTTTGCCAAGGTCCTGCATCTGCCAACCTCTAAAACAGGTCCGTAGCCTTAGAGGAGTCTGGTAAAAGAATACATTACTAGCATTGGGAACTGATCGTCCTCAATTTGGAGAGCACACTGACACCAAAAATACTATGTAACTGTTGTTGAAAGAAACTTAAGGTGGGATTGGAATGAAACAAATTTTATTCAAGACTCATCAGTCTACCGGGGGGCATGGCTGCTGCGGGGAAGAGGGCCTCCTAGACTCTTTGCTCTGCCAGGCCCACTTGTTCTAACGCCTTATCCCTACCGCCTAGAGGGGCGGTTCCTTGGTACCAGGGAAACAACTAAACCACTGATGATGTGGTGCATCTAAAGCACCAATCAATTTTCCCCGCTGTGCTGCTGCACCAAGTCTCCGACCCATCACCCTCTCACAGCATGACACCCTGGTGAGACGTGCCTGAAGGTAACATGCACACCACTGGGACACAAATCTACAGATGTGACCAGGTTGTGCTGTTTGGATCCTCTAACTGCCCCCCCCCCACAACATTTGGCTAACCCTTAGCACCCAATTGGGGTGGGTGCCCTCCTACCTTTATTCCTGCCTGCAATCTTCAAGCCACCACCTTGAGGGAGCTTAGAGGCCATACCTGACTTCACAATGGCCACTGCTAGGGCTCATATCGCCCAGTAGAATCACCCAGCTCCACTTGGATCTGCCTGAGTCCTCCAAACAGCCAACACAGGCCTCTGAGACCCTGTTAAGAATGGGAGCTCCCTCCTGACTGTGATGCTCCTACAAGAAGTTGCTTAGTCTATAGTTCTTTCGCCCGCTGGAGAGGGAACCTGGCCTGCAGTTCAAAATCTGGCCACCTGACACGGATGACCGTACTTCTGCTTTCCAAGTTCCATAACATTCTCAGCATATACTCAACCTAGCTGATTTGAATCGCTTGTGGCTGCATCCACCACCATATTCCAGGGACAAATCCTCATCCTGCAAGCACCCAACTGACAGCGGTGTTTAACAGCCAGGGATTGAGGCTCTAACTCACAAAGTCTCAATACCGACTACGCACTTCAACATCATGACACTAGGGAGGCCTGGGGGGTTGGGTTACCAAAGACACTAACCCATCTATGGACCTAATTATGCAGAAGCTCGACACATCACATATCCTTGCCCAATCCACGAAGTCTATCACACAAACCATGCAGAATGATCTCACTTCTTTAAAACAGGATATTCACTCTCAAAGGGGGAGAGTAACCAGAGCAGAATAACGCATTAGCCTATTGGAAGAACACAAACAGAGCTCATCAAAGACCTTGGCAGCCACTACTTCAAGGCTAACCCAACTGGAAAAAAATCTCATGGACTTGAAAGACAGACACAGAAAGGGTAACCTGCAGTTCTTTTGGCTCCCGGAGGGCGTGGAGAAGCATGCACTGTCCTGCTCTGCCTTTGTGGCAAAATGTATTCCTCAAATCCTTTGCTTATATTTTACAAAGGACTTGAAATAACACAAGCCCACAACGTACCTACCTTAAAACAAAAACAGCACCTCACCCAGAGCTCCAATTTTTAGACCGCTTTGTTATTCACACACTGAAGCTATCCTCGCTTCGATAAGAAAGGTGCAAAAAATCAACTAGCAAGGCCCCTCCATTGGAATCTCCCAGGACTACTCCAAGGACACTGTCAGAAGAAAATCATTCCTATCCCAGCAGGAAACCCTTAAAGGCTTAGTAGTACAATTCTCCTTCATCGGACCAGGTTAGCTGGAGACCACCTACAACAGAAAGCTGACCATCTTCGAGGACCCCAATGATTTGAACTCATTCATCACCAAGATTCAGGGATTACACATAAACACTTAGCAATACGGTTGCATGCTCTACATGTTGGAATGCTCTACTAACCATGATGAAATTTACCACTAATCCTCCCTCTTATGAAGTATGAAGCTTGAAGTATGATGGATAAAATATGCCCCCTTGGCACAGTGCCTTTCTGTCTTTTTTTTTTTGCAGAGTTTTATATAGAGCGAACTAGACCCGAACCAAATCAGGTATCAGAGCGCTTTACACAGCACCAGTTACGTTACATGAGGACGGACACACATTCATTTTAGGCACGGGGAGATTAAGTGATTTGCCCAGAATCACAGGAGGTTTTGGCATCGTTACCGAGACTCGAACCCAGATCCCCAGGTCCAAGGTCGAGCGCCCTAGCCGTTAGGCCAACTCCTCTCCCAACCATATAGGCCAACTTCTGTCCTATATGGTTGTCACTGTTCACATCCCCCAACCACTCTATGATACAGCAGTGTTGCAAGGGAAGGTATTGGCTATAACCTTTTCTTGAAGTGCCCAGATGATCTGAATATATCGTAATATGAGTTTAATCCTGACCAATCCTGAATCTAGATGCGCACCTGTTCGCATAGTTTCCGTACTCTCTTTTCTTTTTCTCTACTAGCGCTGAGACTCAGGGATCAAATATAATACTTAGCTGTATGTCTGCATATTCTACTAACCATCATGTAATTCACTACTAACTCTTTCATGTATGAAGTATGCTACCACTTCACCTGCCTACTAACAAACTCACCCTCTTAGTGCACAGCCTATGTATGTTCCATTGATGCAACGCCTTTGTATGATCCTGTTACTCACTGTTCAGACATTTTCATTGCTTATGTGTATGGTAGTTAATATGTTGCTATCTATATACAAGTTTCCTCCAATAAAAACTCATATTCACATGGATGAGTTATTTCACACCCAGATTTTATTGGCATAATTTGCCCTATACAATACATGATCCTGGTAATGCCCTTATCATTCCTCTATATGCCAATCTAAGGGTGTGGCCTCAAGCCTTGTGTGTCTAGGCTTAACCTCCTTGTGTTCTTCACCGCCTATCCTCCAAATGGGATTACTTCTGTACCTTCATTTGGTACATTGGTTCTTACTCGCATTGTTCACATTGTCTCTTCCTCTGTCTCTCTCTCTCTGTCTTTCTCTCTGTCTCTCACACTCTCTCTCTCTTTCTCAAATATGTATAGCATAAAGATATTATCTCTTAACCCGTTTGATGTGTTTGTCGGCCAACGGCCGTCGCGAACACTACCTCCGTAGTGCTGCGCGCGTCCGTTGTCCGACAAGGCCCCGCCCACTCTGCTAAACTGCCGCACCGTGGAGGAATTGCCGCCACGGTTAAGGGGTTAATGTTGAGGGACCAATTAACCCAGTGAATTCTAGACTACCCCCATAAACTCAATGGAGGCCTAATACTCCTACAAGAGGCACAAGTAGTTTTGAAAGAAGCTTTCCTTCTAACTTTAGGTCAGCGACCTATCCTGCGCCCTAGCTATCAGTAAAAAAAAACAGCCTCATTACCATTATTTTCAACTCCTCTGGCTGTAGAATTGCATCCTCGGAAGCGGATCCTGACAGCAAATGGCTCATAACCAAACTTCAAAAAGGCAACCTCCCTGCATTTTGGTTGCAACTAAAACAAAAAAACAGTCTCTCCTGCCCCCTTACAGCAGAATTATCAGGATCGGGGCTTTTAACCTGTCTTGGGACGCTATCCTCGATAGGAAATCTTCATGCCAATTTAAACCAAACAAGTCTCACAAACCACTGCTCAATCTATGTAATGACCACAAACTGAAAGACGTTTGGAGAATATTCAACCCTACTGGCAAAAGCATTTTATTTTTCTCTCATCCCTACAACTTCTTTTCTCACATAGACTATATATTAGTTGGCAAAACTCATATCCCGGTCATCTCCAACCCCACCATCTAACCAATTCTTGTGTCAGATCATAAATGCATATCCCTTCTATATGATATCTTGTTTACCATTACTAAACCTAAATCATGGGGAAAAAATGACCGTCTCTCAGAAGACCCCACCTTTAGAGACAAGATTGAAAAAGAGATTATTCATTCTATAGCATTTAACAGAAACATGGGTCCCAACCCTAAAATTGTGCGGGATGCCCTCAAATCCACCATTTGCGGTCACATGATCAAACTAATGTAATGGAAAAACAAAAAAGATAATCATACGCTAGATATCCTGGAACAAGAAATAAAGGGGCAGATTTACAAGCCCCTTACGACACTTTTTACGCCTCCGTTGCGTCACTTTAGTGATGCAGCGGCGTTGTAAACAATGAACCATGTTGCAACGCATTTACAACGTGGCGCATCTAGGGAGATGCGTCACATTGTAAAGCCCTGCGTCACATTATACCTGCCTCAGGTATAATGTATGCAGAGTGGGCGTTCCGACGCAAAAAAAACTCGTAAAAGTAACGCAGTGAAATCTACAAGATTTCACTAAGTCACTTCTACGATACCACTGCATCAAAACCTTACACCTGCTTGAAGCAGCCGTAAGGAGTGATGCACCACAATAAGAATATGCATTCCTGAGCATTGCTGGAGTTGGTTCGCGCTTGCGACACGACTCAAGCAATGAGTTACCTTTACGCGTGATGCATCTGTCAATCCTTGTGCCACGGTGCGCTGCATTGTAAATGCGACTAATCAATAGTGGCACAAAGGTTTTATTGTGTGACACAATTGAACTGACGCATCTCTGCTAAAATGCAGAGATGCATCTGTTCTTGTAATTCTGCCCCAGAATCTTTAGAAAAAGACATAAAACCTACCTGAATCAGAACACATTATAACCATTTAACAAAACTAAAGTACGAATACAATAAATTCCTAAGCATCAAAGCACACGTAATTGTTTAAAGACAAAGGCATTTCATTTTTGAAAACAGATTAAATCAGGGAGTATAGGAGACTATTCTCTGAAACACACATACCGTAGACCTAGAATGACCTCTATAACCAATGAACACGGCACACCCACTACCAAAGAGAAGGATGAACTCTCCAATTTTGAAAACATTTACCGCATGTTATAACTGGGATTTCTGGTTGGCTAAGGTTTACGCCAAAGCCAGGAAGAAACCACCATTCTAGTCAGTTCAAGGGGTCACACAACAAGATAACCCCTGCTCTCCCCCTTGGTAGCTTGGCACGAGCAGACAGGCTTATCCCGGTGGCAATGTGTAAAGCATTTGCGCACGCACACAACAGCAACAACATCCTAGGCACACCACAAAAGGAACTCCACACAAGGTTATATAAAAATAACTTTTGTATTGTCAAAACACATCAGATAGTAATCACACAATATACATTGTGCCAACTGGCACGGGCAATATTCACACAGGATTATTTACACCAGGACAGGGACACATGGGCCAGTGTCAGAATCAGCACTTAGTAGAACTAGAATAAGTGTAGCACAAAATAACAATTTTTTTTTTTCAGTTCAAAAGAAAGTTTATTAAAGCAATTAAGATAAAAGTTGACAAAGTACAGCAATGAAAATATTATAGAAAATCATACAGCAAAAACAAGTAATATTGGTAATAAGAGTAAATGAATCCAAAAATGAATATGAATATAACCAGTAAAAATTACATGAGATATGAATGAAAAACAACAAGGTAAAATAAATATACAATGTAGGTATAAAGCATATAATATGAAAAGTATATATAACAAGCTCAAGGAAGTCATGGAGGTTTCGTAACTTCTTGTTGCAACGGAGAGAGAGACAAAGAACAACTAGCACTTCCATCAAAGAAAGTAGTGACAGGGCCCCACAGTTCTCTTCTTTTGGCGGCCAAACTCATCGGGTATACAAACGTTGTAACTAATCTGTGATTATAGCACACAGCATACCACCAAGCCTGAAAAGATATTTTGGTGGAATCCTTCCAAGATTTAGTAATTTGTTGGAAAGCCACTGCTAATAATAAATCAATAATACGTATTCTAAAAGTGCCAGAATAACAATTATAGGTCACAACCAGCAACTACTGGTAAAGGTAGGTACACACTACGCAATACTAATAACCATAGGCCTAGATCACGCATGGACACATAACCTCTCTAGTATAACATACTAGGCAAAGAAAACTCCCAAGCATTAACACATTTAGAAGTATACCACCAGCATAAAGGCAAAGCACATTACGCAGCAATCATATTTAGGCCTAACCAGTATAACTACAGTAGGCAATCTCTCACTAGTCTAAACACATTAGACTCTGCCTCCTAAGAATAAATCACATTTAGGGGCGTAAGCAAGAACACATTACACATGATGCATCACAACATTCAGAGGTGTAGGGAAGCAAAACACATGATGCATAAACATACATTCAGCGGGGTAAGAACAAGGCACATGATGTATCAAAACACATTCAGAGGTGCAGGGAAGAACACTTTGCAGAAATCACATTAGCAAGTAAATCACAAATTGCGCAAGGTGCACATAGGCACAACACTAGAACTGTCCCTCAGGCCACCTGGCCTTTCAAGGGCTCAAATGCCCTTAGTCCAAATTGTCAGGGCAGGCTGTGCAGGCAGCCAAAGAACAAGCCTAAACGTGGCAACTGCCCACTAAGTGCTGGGCAGCTGAAAGGCAATGTGAACACACGCGTTGGAGCCTCGTGGGCTCAAGAACAACGATGGGGCCAAACACAACGTGGGAGCCTCGCAGGCTCTGACCAACTGACTGCCCCCTTGGGAGCCTCACTGGGCTCTAAAACAACTGTGGGCTGGGAGCCTCGGGGCTCTGCAACAAAGAATGCCCCCAGAGCCTCTCGTGGGCTCGACACACAATGCCCCCTGGACGTTGGAATCCTTTGTGGACTCGAGATCGCAAAACGGCCCACTGGGGCCTCTAAACAATGGAAATGCCCCGGGCTTTGGTTGAGTCCCTCTTGGGGGACACGAGCTACAATACTGCCCCCGGGAGCCTTGGTAGGCTCTCAATGGATGAATTCCACTCCACGGAGAGAGTACGGAGGGGGGCGGGCACCGGCAATGTGCCCCGACGCCCCCTCACGACAACCAATGCCGGACCCCACTCACCGATCTGTGGCGGGGCTCTTCTTCCGGTGCTGCGTCTTGTGCAGGTGTGGCACGGGGGAGCCCTCCTCAGTGGGGATTCTCGGATATCTGCAGGCTTGGTCTCTTCTTTCGGTGCGGGGCTCTCCTTTCCTCACGGGAGCCCCGCGAGCGCCGGCAGCCTTCCTCCTTCTGCCAGCACGTCCCAGCGCGGGGTAGGCTCCCGCCTGGCCTTCCTGTTGTCTGGTCGTCCCGCCCCCAGCCTGCCTGACTTCCGTTTTAGGCGCCGGGCGGTGGCAGGGACAATCGCGGGCACTATTTACGGGGCAAGTGAGGGGTGGCACCCTCGGAAGTGGAATAAAAGTGCTACTAAGTGCTTGGGGGGAAAGTAAAGCGCTCTCAGCGCTATAAATAAAATACACTTTCTCATTATAAGTGCAACGTCCTGCGCACTATATAAACCTCTCTGAAACACGCATTTTTATACATTTCAGACTGTCCACCCTCACACTCCTGTCTTGATAAAGACCCGCCGCGACCACTAACTGAGGCGCACCAGTTTCGAAACGTCGCGCTCACCTGTGGTCCAGAAACTCCAGGAGACATTACATGAACATTATGACTCCTTGGATGTGAAATAGATTCTGGCCAATTTAACCCTTGTATATAATTGTATATATGTATTACTTGATTCCACTGTACATTGCTTCATGCACCGAGCACTTTTCACCAATTGTCACATAATTTTCAATTGTGTTTGGCTTTCTATTTGAGAATCCAATGTTAACAGTGAATGAATTAATTTGAATGTAACATGAATGAATTCTGATACAAAATCGCATCAAATCATCACTTGTCTATATAAAGTTTTTCAGTAGATTGCTTGAGCATTTAAATTCTCATTGCATATGTGTTTCAGAGAGTTTCTAAATGTTTAATTTGCATTTATTAGCATTGTCAAAGTGATTTGGCTTACCCAACAGAACCACCATTGTATTTAACCATAACTACCCAGGTTCTGAGGGACACAGGGTCACCCCTTTTTCTTTAATCATCCTTTGAAAAGTTAGCCCTCCTCCCTATAAAAATCAGGTTTTGAGGAGGGAGAGGTCAACATTCGAGATATTATGTTATTAAATGTGTAAAGCGCATAGCTGTCCCGCCAATGGGACGTCCCAGCGCTGGAGGCAAGAGAGGAGGGTGAGGGAAGAAGCTAACGGTTTACGAAAGAGCCAGGTCTTCACCACCCTCCTGAAGGTCAGGTGGTTTGAGATGCTTCTGATGGAAAGAGTCAGGGAATTCAAGAGGGCCGGCGCGATCACCTTAAATGAACGTTCTCCCGTTCTGGTTCTACGAAACAGAGGATTCCGTACCAGATGGAGATCGGCCGAGCGTAGATCACGCATCGGGATGTAAGGAAGACATAGATCGCTCAAATTTACTGGGCCTGAGAAACTTGGGGGTGAAGCAAAACACCTTAAATTTGATTCTCTGCTCAATAGGCAACCAGTGAAGTCATTGCAGAAGGCCGGAGACTGAGCAGTGCCTGGGGAGGGCAAACAGCATGCGGGCTGCTGCATTCTGAATGCGCTGTAGTCTTTTGGGCACAGACTTATAGGAGCTGGGGAGCAGCGCATTGCAATAGTCCAGCCTGGATAGGATAGTGGCTTGAACAATCAGCTGTCGAGAGTGGGGCTCACAAAATCCCAGTATGTGTTTTAGGCCCTGGAGCAGGCCAAACAGGTACCTTTTACAGATTTGGCATGGTATTCAAAGGTGAGGGTGCTATCAACCCAAATGCCTATATTTTTTACAACGGTTTTCGGCGGAGGAGGTGTGCCAAGCTCTGGAGGCCACCAATTGCTGCCCCAGAGATGGGGGCTTCTGCCTAGGAGAGGAATCTCAGATTTAGCGGAGTTCAGTTGAAGACAATTGTCTGCCTTCCAGGCAGAAATTGTGGTTAGGTTCTCGTGAAATTTTGCGGCATCTTTACTTGCGTCATTGGTGAAAGAAAGCACCAGCTGCATGTCATGTGCATATGGCACCAAGGAAATATTTAGAGCTCTGGCCAACAGAGCCAGCGGCCAGATGTAAACATTGAACAGGGTAGAGTGCAATGCTGAACCGTGGGAGACGCAGCAGCATAGGTAATGTGTGTGGGAGTGGAAGGGGGAGTAATGACTTGATGCAACACATGCCTTTTTAGGCATCCCTGTATCACTTGGAGAGCACCCTGAACTTTGCATTTGGATAGGGCATGAAGAAGCCAGTTTTCAAGATATGGAAACACTTTCAAGTCTGAATATGAGGAGAGCAATACAGGGTGCAACCCAACCATCTTGGTGAATACAGTCCAATAGAAATACCTGTAACTGAAAATGTTGGTTTTGCATACGGAGCCTCAGGTGCTTCCAGGGGTAGATTTATTAATATATCCGTCAATGCAGTGCAGCAGCCAAATTTGCTGTACTGCATTGAATGAGGAGGAGAGAGCAAAACAGTGCTGTATCTACTAAGGTATGGTGCTTCTGCTCCATAATCCTGTACCACAATCAAGTTGACTTACCTAGCACTATACACACATCTTTGTACCAAAGTGCAAATGTGCCTGTGTAATTGCTAGCATGAACTGGAAGTGTGGTATACAACCTTTACAACGCAACTTTTACAACGCACTACCATTACAACGAAATTTTTACAACGCAACATCCATTACAACGCATGCATTTACAACACAGTCATTACAACGCATGACACTACAACGCACACCACAACGCATACCATTACAACGCAGTCATTACAACACATAACATTACAACGCATAACATTACAATACATTATACCCTTACACTATCCAACACTTACCCTACTGTTGCACCCCCTGGAGTTAGAATAGTAATTTTTACCCCTACACTATCCAACACTTACCCTACTGTTGCACCCCCTGGAGTTAGAATAGTAATTTTTAACACTACACTATCCAACACTTACCTTACATGCAATGCAATGTAATGCGTTGTAATGGTATGCGTTGTAAATGTAGTATGCGTTGTAGTGGAATGCGTTGTAAAGGTAGTTTCAAAGAATTTGTTGTAATGGCATGCGTTGTAACGGTGTGCGTTGTAATGGATGTTGCGGTGTAACAAATGCGTTGTAAAGGTAGGCGTTGTAAAAGTATGCGTTGTAACGTCATACATCCGGAAGTGTTCTCTTTCTGTACAAAACACTATGGGCCTATTGCGAATTTGGCAGTCCACGGACCGCCAGTCTAATGGGGGCACTGCGGTGGCGGTCTTCCAAATGCGCTATTATGATCATAGCGGTCGGGCTGCTATGAGACCACTGCAACGGTGAATCTACGGTCTTAAGGTCACAATATGCTAGGCGGGACTGCTGCGGCCCAGCAAGCATATTACGAGTTTCCTCACAGGGGCCAGGGACATTCAATGGGTTAAAGCCGTCTCAGGCTGGTTTTTCAAACTTGGACTGCAGAACTTGAGGAATGACCCTAGCTCCATTGTAAAATCAGATAATAAATTGTTAAAAATTCGATACTGGGCTTATGCAAATGTCCATTACGTTACGAATTCCAATAATGGGTCTATAATCAGCACTTTTTTATTTCATGTTTATCCCCATGTATGAAGAATTCTTTGATTTAATATATTCATTTTCAACTAGGAAGTTGAAAATAAGATTCCATTTCGCGATCTTACCACTGAGGTCTTTTACAGGTAAACGGTGTACTAACCAAGATCTCAAACTTTGTCCTGCATGTGGTTCAAGTAACGAAGATGACACACATGTACTGTTCTTCTGCAGGGAGTACCATTCCATTAGCCGCAAATGGCTAGTTCCATTCTGCCATGACTTGGCTCCTAGCAGTCACCTGGAAGCTTTCAGGATTTAAAAAGTGACACATCGCTAAAAATAGTATTTACTCTTAGTACATTTTTACTAGCAATGTGGTACAAGAGACTAAAAGTTTTTAATTGTGTAGACTCCTATGCTCACCAGCTACTTGCTTTAATTGATTTATGTAACTTAATTGACTCTTTGCACTATGCACTGTCGCTTTATGTAATTGTTGCATTGCCCCTATTGCTATCCGAGGCTAACGTAGCTAAAGTACAGGTGGCTTTTAGCTACTTGTCTTGTTTGTTTTCCCTAAGTAACACTTATTTGAATATTATTTTGCATTTTAGCATCTGTCGCATTTTGCATGGTTAAGTGCGATTTGTTTTTTTTTTTTACTGCCTGGAGCAATATCATGAATTGTATTATAAACTCTTAGAAAAGTTTTAATGATCTTGTTTGACTGCAATTCTAATACGTACATTGTGATTTTGTGGTAAAAGTGTGCATATAGGTCCCCTTTTTAAGAAATGAACTATATGTACTATTTTGCTTGCTTATTGTGCACTAGTGCTCTTATTTATTTGTTGTTGTGTATACTTTGATGGTTATTCAACTGAATAAAGAAATTACCACTACTACACAGTGCACAATGTAGCACACATGCACAATTGAAAAATGTTGTCAAAATAAAAACATTTTACCTTTTTACGCATGCCTCAAAGAGGCATTGTTTATCTGGACAAAGCTGGGTCTACCATTATTAGGAGATAGGTCTTTGCACCAAAAAACATGGTTAACTTCATGGGAACACCTATCTACCTCCTATTCTACCCTCACTTAAACAAAGAAGCACCATGAAGGGATGCACACTGCTGTGCATTACTTTCAGGCAACTTTCCAGCACAAAACATGTCCTATTCTAGAAAACAATTCCCAAATAAGCATTTGGTACCAGTTTGTGTAACATATGTGATCCAAACCTGCTGCAAAATTTTATTAAATGTGCCCCCCGATGTGATGTTGTTATGGGAGCATCCATAGCTATTAGGACAAATGCTTTCTGGAACCATGGGTAGTATCCTTTGTAGAGTCTCCTTTTTGAACGGCATTTATTTCACCCATAGATTCAGATATTTCATATCCATTACCAAGCTGAAATCCCCGCAACACTTTTGCCACCAGAAAGATTCTAGGGTAAACTCCCTTTCTCTTCTCTTTCTGTGGGACTGAATTGACGCTTTCTTCACATCTTGGTCCATTATATCATTTTCAAATGGAGCTTTTGACTCCTTTATGTTGGCCTGCAACCTGAATCAGAATGTGTAGACACAGAGGACCTGATTCACAAAGGTAAGTTATACTTTTGAATACGTTTTCACTTTGTAGTAAGTTCACTACTTTCACTATTCACCAACTCTAAGTGTAAACGTACTACTGTTTAATTTAAACGTCTCCACACCCGAGCAATGCATCTGGCTTATTCTGGGGTGTGTGGTTGACATTCTTCCTTAACCCATACTATGCTCATGACGAGCTGGGCTCGTCATGAGGCACAGTGGAGCTGTGTTCATGACGAGCTGGCTCGTCATAACTGCCTGGGCGCGACCTCGCGCGATTAATTCCCTGCCTAGGCGGGAGAATTATTCAGTGGGCGGGGTTGTGAAGAGCCCAGCTCGTCATGAGCATAGCTCTACTGTGACTCATGACAAGCTGGGCTCGTCACGAGCACTGCAGCGAAGCCGCCATCCTCTCCCCCACGCCGTGGTGGAATTACCCCCACGGCGAAGGGGTTAACCCCTCCCTCAACCCCGTTTCCTCACCACTCCCCTGTGCCCATCCAACATTTATGACTAAACTCACATATGCAACAGTTACACATTGTAATATGCATTGTAGTAATACAAAATGTACTACAAAGTGCAGTACCCATGCATCTGAAGTAGACATTTTGCAATGTTCCTCAAACTGCTGAATCGGAAACAAACGTCCCCTGCCTCCTTGATTCCTTCTCCAAGAAATGTCCTCATTATATTAGTCATCCACTTGAGAAACCTACAGGCCACAGTTCCAACTCAAATCTTCTGAACAGGAATACCCTTACAATACACCTTCTTCTTGTACAAATGTGTATATCCAGAATGAAATAAGCTTCTCTTTCAGTTAAAACCATAAGTAAAGGTCAAATATTTACTGTTTTCACGATCCATTGAAGCAACAGCCTGTTCCTCCATCTTATTTCTGATTGTCATGGTTGTTTTTGGCTCTATTTGGGTGCAGAAGGAAAATGAATATTTGATCATGTTGCACCATCTGAAAAAGAGCAAGGTGAACTTCAGGGGATGATTTTATTGAGGCAAAAAAGAGAATGCAGCCTCATTTTAACAAAACAATGATTTATGTTACGCAGATAGGGAACTTCACCATACACATGGCGGAGTACCTGGTCTTTCAAGCCATTGATCTAACCTCTCTATTTTTGGTCGGATGGACCCTCAGGTTTCCAACTATGGGGGCATATTATCAAGCAGCAGCGTTAATTATTGCTGGCCGCGCTTAGCATGAAATTATTTTTTCGACGGCTATCGCTAGAAGTTATCACAATGCTAGTGCTGTATTAACAACGCATAGTGCAATGGCGATAATTATTCCAGCGATAGCGGTGTTTTCCATGGAACATTGCTGGTTTTCCAGCATTGTTTCATGGAAAACAGCGATAACCTTGCTGATACAATCCTGTGGTCGTATCAGCATAATCCACCCCAATTTTACGTATACATAAGTCAGCATTTTAGCAGACGTTAGTTTTTGTCAAAAACCACGGTTTTTGCCAAAAACGAACGTCTGCTAAAATGCGTGGGCCTCCTTGTAAATATCACGATGTGCACATCAGCGATAATTTACACATGCAGTACTGCCCAGTGACGCCCACTTTGCATCTCATTAGAGATGCAACGCGAGGCGTCGGGAAAACGGGTGCTAACATGCGCTAATGCATGTTAGCACCCACTTGTGAATAGGGCGATAGTTTTATCTCTGCTTTTTTGTCTTTTAAAGGCAAAAAATCAAAGATAAGGCACTTGTTGATATGCCTCATGGTTTCCTCACAAGCTCAACTGCTGGAAACCTGACACTGACAATCAGATGAAGCAGGGTCCATCAGTGTAGGGACATCAAACATGATGCCCATTTTAAAGCACAGGGTCTGATGTGGGTTTTTGTCTGTTCAGGATTGCCAAGAAAAACATGGCAGCCCCACACAGAAAAATAAATACAAGTGAGCCCCACACCCTGAGAGAAAGCTACCAGAATGACAGGGGCAGAAGTATTTTGACCCTCTCAAACAAACTCATGCTTAGGGAGTTTGTTTTTGAAAAACAAAAAAGTTTGGTGAGCAGTCACCTGAAACCTGGTGGCTGCTCACTAAACTTTCTGTGCCTTCACAAGAGCTACTGTGGAGGTGGCTCCTGTGAAAGCACAGAATTCACTGCAGAGCTGGCAGTAATCTGACAACATGGAGGTCAGTAGTCCATCAGAGAATTGAAGGTAATGTCCTTCGCCACCCTGCAGACAAGCAATATACAAGGCCCTAGGTCTAGAAACTCAGTTAAGTGTGGAAAAGGCAATTTTTTGAATTGCAACTAATTTTCCCTAAATAGAGTTACATCTCATCTGCATGGGGTTCTGTGACTACACTCCCCCTCAAACATACATTAAGTATCCTCAGCATTAGAAAATCTGAATATTTAGCAGACCTGCAGTGACTGCTGCTGGTCGAGGCACCCACAGGGGGCTTCTAGAGAGGACAGCACTCTAGTGTCGCCTGGGCACCCCACACCTCCTGCCCCCTTCAGGGGAAGAGACTCTGGTTGGAGTCTCCCCTCTCCAGCCTGGTTGCGGCGCACTAGGGGCATGACTTCCTGGGCACCCAGGACTTGGGGGAGGGTATCTATCCCTCCCACACCATGTTGGCGACCTCTTTTGATCACCTCAGAAGGGTCATTCGTCGTCGTTGTCATCGTTGCAGGCCTGGTCGTGCCTCATGCGTTCCTCGCTATATCAGTCAGGGTGAGTGCTCCATAGCCACCCCCTGTGCCCCATCCCTGGGACATTCCCGGGTTGTACAGGAGCCATGGCACGGACAGCCATGGGGGGGTGCGAGCTCTTCCAAGCACGGTGGCCGGCTGTGGCCTTGGGGCAGGAACCGGTGCAGCAGTCTTCCTCCCTTCACCCGTGCCTCCCCCCAGGTCCTCACCAGGCAGGACAGGGTCCAGGGGGATCACGCCACTGTAGGTTCCCGTGTCGTGCCCGCAGGAAGCCGAATGGCCAACGTTGCGGCCAGGGTCGTGTCGGGGACGGGGCCAGGAAGGGGGGGAGATGCTGATCGGCCGCTGTCTGCACTGGCCTAACGAGCCAGCTGCAACTGATGAGCGCTTTTGGTTATCCCGGGATCCACCAGGCACGCCCCAGTTCTTCACCAGCATTGGCAAGTTGCAGCGCAGTGAGATTGTAGGCGCATGGGACCCTCACGCAGGTAGCTCATGGGGGTAGAGACCAACCAACCCCGGCATCAGTGCAGAGGGTCGGGTATCTTAGTAGAGCCAGGCAGCGGATCAGCCGACGTGGCGTAGAGCTGCGCTACCCCCCACATGTGTGCAGTAGCCCCCCGGCATCAGCGCCGAGGGGCGAGGAGTGCAATGTTGCGGGGGAGGAGGGAGAGCGATGAGCCTCGCTGGTCCGCCTCCCCTGGAGACTGCCTTCCTAGGTAGAGTTGCCTTCATTTTAAAGATGCAAGAATGTGTGGGGGGTCTAAATCCCACTAGTCTGGTGCTTGGAAAGCACAGTGCGTTTGGGGCCGTCCTGCCGTCACGGTCCTTAAGGGTAGATGCCGGCTGTCCTGACGCCGTTTGTCTGGCGTTGTGTGGTCTTACAGCCTGTGTGCAGCGAGGAGGGGCCGGCTGCTTGGCATCATTGCAGTGAAGCAGCCACTTGCTCTTTATGGCCCATACTTTGCTTTGCCCACACCTCTACCTTGCTCTCGTTGTCTCCATGCACCCCCACCCTATCCTGGTGTGGTTGAGTTGCACGGGTCTGTGCCCCCCCACCTGGCCATCATAGATGGCCGGCCATCAATCCTCGACCGTGGTACCTTGGGTCGCCCACGATGGGGGCAATGTGGGTCTGGAGATAGATGTGGCAGACGCGGGTCCTGGATGACACGCTTTCACTCGGCGGCTGATTGGTTTCACTCAGCGGCCGCCGTGTGGTCATTGATGGGAGGGGGGCCTGCGGGTGTGTCTCACCTTGGCACCACGCCACACTCAGATGGTGTTGGCAGCGTCGGTGGTTGGGAGGCGTGCCTGGGGCCTGCCAGGCCTAGTCCTTTGGATGCAAGGCCCGCACTTCGGCACTTTGATTTCATTGGGTTCTGCCTGCAGGAGTTGCGTCCTGTTTCGCTGTTCGGACGAGTCTGTCCTGTAGGAAAAAGGTCGCTATAGGAAGAAGGTCAGTCCCTGAGGTTTTTGCAGTCCCCCTTCCTCAATTGTTTAGTAGAGCTGTATAAGTGCAGGTTGCCTGGGTAATTGGGCAAAGCAGGGTGTGTGGGTGCGAAACCCAATGTACATCTGAACCCATCTTCGTCTGAGAGTATGGCGCCGGGGAGCAGGGGTGCGCATGCGACCAGGTGGATTTCATCACATCATGGGTTCAATCAGATGGGCAATGCTCCCAGCAGGGGACTTGAGCAGTTCAGTATGTTCTTTTATTGTTTTGTGGGCTACTTGTTCAGTATGGCCTTCCATGCAGTTGCTTCCACTGCCGTGGGGTGGACACACTGGTGGAGGGTCCCTATGTGACAGGGCATAGGGTGAATTGCCTTTGATGGATCCGTGCAATCGGATGCACGCTGCTCTTGCCACTGCTTAAAATTACCTTTTAACTGAATACAGGGCGCAGTGCTTTTGCAGGGCAACACATTTAAGTCTTGCTTAGCGTAGCCAGTAACAGTAGCACCGGTGCAAGGTCTACAGCTTTTCGCATGACAAGCCCCTCGAAGTCAAGGATTCAACTCCCAGCAGTGGAGCCAAGGTTTTTTTTCTGATTGTGCCCTGTCTTTTGCAAACTTTGTTTTGAGCTGTTTTATTATTATTATTATAATTTCAATACATATTATTTACGGGGGCTGTTAACGGAATGCCATAGCCATCGAGGCAACATAGGGAGGCTCACGTACTAACTGACATACCTTTGGTTTGGCCTTGCATTTCCAGAGTGCAATGAGGGGTTTATGTGCTAGGATGTCTCGCGCTTTCGCCGCACGGTTGAGTCCCAGCCACGAGCGGATTGTATTAGGATGAGCTGGCTGTGGGTCAGGAAGCGCCAATAGATAGCTAGTTAGATAGATAGTTAGCAATAGATAAGTATCAGCGAGTGGGTAACAGACATCGTGCCCCGGGGGCACACGCGCTGCACAAACACAGAGCTTCAAACACAAGGGTGCTAAGTAGCAAAAAACAGTAAATAGATTGAACAGGTGTGTCTCTGGCCTTACAGCTGTGTGAAGCCACTATCATTTAGAGGTACACTCAGGCGAGAATTGGGTGCTTCTTAAGGTTCTCATGACCAATGTGGTTTGTGGTATCTCCCGGTGGATCCACTGGAAGTGTACTGCAGCTAGCATGAAACTGGGATCCTGGTATTCCGACACTTACGATGCTTGTTGGGGATGCTGTCAGCCAACCCTGCCGTCCCAATAAATTGGGTAACTAGGTGTCAAGCACAATGGGCACACCAAGCTGATTGTTTAAGTTCATTCTAGGCCACATTTACACAGCCCAGTAGGAGCTGGGTGGAGCCAATCCCATTTAGAGGTACGCCAGGGCAAAAATGGTGTGCACCTTAAGGTTCCCATGACCTAGTCAGTGTGTGGCATCTCGCACATCAAATGTTAGTCACCATATTACAGACAGTTGGTGGATGTTAGCAAACGCACAGAGGTGCTTGAGGATGAAGTTAGTCTGTTAACGGGGGCTTCAAAAAGACATGATAGGGACATTGAGACACTAAGAGCACAAAATAGGGCTCTACAGATGGACGTGGAAAGACTTGAAATTCACTCAAGAAGAAATAATTTGAAATTCTTGAAAATACCGGAAGGGATGGAAAATGGGGATGTCAAGGCCCTCATTTGCAAAATTCTTAGAGAGGGTGTCCTTAAGGATAGTCCAGAAATAGACCTTGAGGGCGAGATACAAAGAGCTCACAGAGATCCTTTTAGGCAGCGTCCAGGGAGGTCAGGTCCAAGAAAGATCTTGGTGAATTTTCTGTCCTTTTCGGTCAAGGAATTAATCCTGAGTAGAGCTCTGCAGGAAAAATCCCTACAATTCGGATCAGCTAACTATTTGATCCGATCTGATGTGGGGAAGGTAACAGCACAGAGGCAGTGGGAGTTGGGGAGCCGAATGCCTGAGCTGAGGAGTTTAGGGGCGCAGGTGCAGATGAAGTTCCCTGCTTTTTTTGAGAGTGGTTTGGAAAAACAAGACACACAACTTTACCTCAGCCCAAGATGTTGACTCCTTTCTCACTTTGATGCGAGAGAATACGCTTTAGTAAGAGATACTAATTGGTAAAATGTAGAAAGACGTAGGAAACCCCGGGGGGTAGAGATTATAATCAGCTAGAAATATAGTTCAGAATTTAAGTAACACATGTATCAAGGTGAACAATGGGGTGTGTGGGGGGTTAATGGGTGCAAGTAGTTTATCGAGAGTGAAGAAAGAAAAAAAGGATGGAGGGGGGGAAGAAAAAAAAAAGGGGATAAAGGGAAGGGGAAAGGGGAAAAAAAAATATATATATATATACATAAAGAGAAAATATAATTTGAAAAAAGAAGAGAAGAAAGAAGTGAAAAAAAAAATAAAAAATGAATGAAGGGGAAAGAAAGAAAGAGAAGGAAGAAAGGAAAAAGGGCCAAACAGCCGAATCTGAATATAACCTGTCGGTTAGACGGTTAGACGGTTGGGTGATTATAGTAGGGTAGGACGATTAGCAAGATTATCCTTTTTTTCTTCTTTTTTTTTGTACCTTTTCATTGGTCATCTAATAAATTAATTTATTCAGCTTTTGTCGTATTCACAAAGTCAAATAAACCACAAGGGCCACCATCCAGGGGTCTGGTGAGCTCCCGACTGGCGACAGGATCGCCGTAGGAGTAAAGGGGGGGTTCCTCAGGGGAGGGGGGGAGGAGGGTGGGGAGCAGGGGGAAAAAGAAAAAAAAATAATCCTCATATATGTTTGAAATTAAATCACACACAGGTAGGGAACCGGCTTAGAATGCATAGAGTGATCATAGAGAATTATGGCCAATACGATATGTAGTATAAAACTAATAAGCTGGAATGTTAATGGGTTAAGGGATAGGAAGAAAGCAAGAAGGGTTATTGATTTTTTGTTTAGATCAGGGGCATATATCTGTCTACTCGAGGAGACGCATTTGGAAAGGGAAGAATGTAATCAAATCTTTGGGAGATGTAGATGGGTCCAGGATGTTGTCTCCTCGGGGCAAAGCGGCAGTACACGGGGGGTGGCCATAATTATTAGAGCAGGCATGGGGATCAGGCTGATTAAACATGAAACAGATAACTCAGGCAGATGGTTGATAACATCCCTGATTCCAGGAAGTACCCCTTTTGTTTGTGCAGTCTACTATGGCCCGAATTTAGATGCTCCGGGGGCTCTGCTGAAACTTAAAACCAACTTAATAGAGACAGCAGGCCCCATAATTTTAGGGGGAGATTTCAACTTAATATTCGATAGAGAACTAGATAGAACATCAAGAGTGAGATTTTCCCCCCCAAAAAAACAAGTCAGGAACTGAAGAACATTATGAGGGACTTTAACCTGATAGATATTTGGAGACTTAAAAACCCGGGGGGAAGAGATTATTCTTTCTACAGCAGAAGGTATGGGCATCATTCTCGGATAGATTTTTTCCTGCTAGATAATAATCTCTCATCGGCAGTTGACTCCATATCATATGTTCCGGCAATTCTGTCAGACCATTCAATGGTGGAAATGGTGGTCAATTTGAAACAGGAAAAACAACAAAGGAGATGGACATTGGACCGGACGTTGTTACTGGAAGAAGGGGTCAGACAGGACCTAGTGACCCAGTCTGAAGAGTTCTTTAGGGTCAATACCGGATCAGCAAGTAAACAAATCGTGTGGGAAACGTATAAAGCCTTTTCCCGAGGTTTGTTAACAACCCTGATGATCAGGAGGAATAGACTGAGGAAAGAGAAAAGAGAAGCTTGGATTCTAAGAATCAAGCTCATGGAACTGGAGTTGCAGAAGGCATTGGCCGAGGAGTCGGATAATAGGCCACTCCTCCAGAGGGAACTGGATGGTCTGCGAGCAGATTTCCAAGCGGGGATGGATAAGGCTCTGAAGGAAAAGTGGGACACAAGTAATCTACAACAGTTTGCCTATGGTGAGAAGTGTGGGCGTCTCCTAGCCTGGAAGGCCCGAGCGGATAGAACTAGAAACCAGATAGACAGTTTGGTATTAACAAGCACAGGGGAAAAAACCAACGAGGATGACCTCATCAGGGAAGAAGCAAAGAGATACATGCAGTCTTTATACGGAACTAACCCCTCTCTGGGTAGGCAACAAGCAGAATCGTGGTTTGCAAATGTACAGCTCCCTGAGTTGTCGGATTTAGACAGGTCTTATCTCAGTTCAGAAATCAAGGAAGGGGAAGTCAGGGCTCAGTTGGTGAAAATGGCTAAGGGCAAAGCCGCAGGTCCAGATGGGCTTCCGGTGGAACTGTTCAAGATCGTTCTAGAGCAGATTATAGGGGTTCTGACTCTATTGTTTAACGAAATCTTACTCTGGGGGGGGAGGGCCCTAGGTCATGGGCTGAGGCGACGGTCACATTACTGTTGAAGCCAAATAAGGACTCGAGTAGGATAGAGTCCTATAGGTCCATTTCATTATTAAACGTGGACTATAAGATATTCTCGGGGGTGCTGGCAACGAGATTAGCAAAGGTAGTAAAATCAGTGGTACATTGTGACCAAAGGGGCTTCATTCCGGATAGGCAGCTCAACGAGTTGACCTTTCAAGTTGTGGCAGCGATAGATGTTGCTCAAAAAAAGAAACAGCCCCTGACCATAGTAGCAGTCGACGCAGCAAAGGCTTTTGACCAGGTAGACTGGGACTACCTTTGGATCGTGATGGAAAAATGTGGCTTTCCGATGAGTTACATAATGGCCATTAAGCTCCTATACTCAGCCCCGACAGCGAAGGTTCTAGTAAACGGTTCCCTGACTGAGCAGTTTTTTATTTCCCGAGGTACACGACAGGGATGTCCCTTATCCCCCCTTTTGTTTGATTTGTATATAGAGTCTTTTGTTTGTCTGTTAAGAGCGGATCCAATAATTAAACCCTTTAAGATCGCGGATATGGAGTTGAAGCTTGCATTGTATGCTGATGATTTGCTAATGTATACAACAAATCCGGATGTAGCGATACCCAGACTATTAGATCTTGCTAAGGGGTTTGGTAAGATTTCAGGGTATTCTATCAATGCTGAAAAAACTGAAATAATGGAATGGAATCAGCTGATTAGCTCGATGGGGAAAAAGAATAAAATGAGGTACTTGGGAATCCATCTGGTCAACAAGATTGAAGAAATTCCCAAAACCAATTTAGAAAGGGTCATGAAAGACACAATCGCTTTATTACAACGCTGGTCCTCTCTACCTTTAAATATCTACGGGAGAGTGAACCTCTTGAAGATGATAGTCCTTCCTAAATTAATTTTTTTATTTAATGCTATCCCATTATCTTTTCCAGTACCTTTAATTAAAAAACTCCAAGGAAAATTGGGTTCATTTATTTGGAATGCCAAAGGCCCTCGAATAGCGTGGAAAAAATTAAGAAGAGGTCTCAAGACAGGAGGGCTAGCCTTCCCTGACCTACTGTTGTATTGCCACGCTTTTCATTTTAAGCATTTTAGAACCATGGCGGGCCGTTTGGACCAATCATCGATGGGTTTGCTATTCTCTGCCTTGTTAAAAGATGTTCCTCAGGGATTAAGTTTCTTCCTTTATAAGTTTGGGGACCCAAAATTCTTTAAAAAAGTGAGGTTGAAGATCTTGAGGTCAGCTCTGAAAAATTGGGTATTTGTAAGGAACAAACTAAATATTTCTTATTATGCGCCGCATGCACCCATATGGGACTCACCAGGCCTTCCAGCCTGTCTAAATGATCATTTATCTTTACCATTGAAGCAGGCAGGGTTGGAGAGTTGGGGAGACTTGCAGGGAGATGGCCAACTTTTAAGTTGGGATATATTGTCGAATCTAACTAGGGGATCTGTGACGCGGTTTAAATATTATCAACTATCAGGCTGGTGGGCAACAAGACCTGTGACACCCGGAGATAACAACCCCCCTAACCCCAAATTTGATGCGGTAACTAGAAGGGGTAAGTGGAAGAGCCAAATATCTTTTTGGTATTCGGCAATGTTAGAGGGTGAGGATGTTACGGAGGCTGAAATCAGCAAATTGTGGTGCAACGCTTTTACCCCGGCCAGCGGGTCCTTCATGGATTTCTGGCACGACTCTTTCAGGGTGTTAAACGCTGTAATCAAGCCGGCAGCGCTGAAAAGAAATCATATATACACTATGTACAGGGTTTATATAACTCCTAAAAAACTGGCCAAATTTTCAAATATAGACTACAACTGCCCAAGGTGTGGCCTTCTGAAGGCAGATGATGTACATATGTTCGTAGATTGCCCTGAATTGGTGGAATATTGGAGCAAGATAAGGGAATTCCTAGAAGAAGTCCTCTTAATTTCTATATCAGTCCCAAGGTTTACAGTAATGTCTGGGCTTGTCATCAACTATCAGGTGAATGATCTTCCCACGAAATTTGTATTCTACATTATCCTGTTAGCAAGGCGTGAGATCTGCAGGGCGTGGAAAGATCCAACTCCCCCCACCTTTGCTAACTGCCTGAGGCAGATTATGATAACTAGCAAATCAGATGTGGCATGTGATCCCAGAAGTGAGACGAATGTTTGGGCGGCCTTGGCGGCATGGCAATCTCGATGATTGGTATTCCAATGATTTGTCTGGAGCCCTGCTGGTTCCCCGATCTCCTAAGTAGCATGGGGCGCCCAAAGATCGGCAAAAAAAAAGGAGTATGGAGGGGAAAGTAGTGGCTACTTGAGGGTACGGGCAAACCAAATTGCATCTGGCCGAAATCAACAAGGGCCGGTACAGAATGACCATTGGTGCATGGAGGAGCCAGTTTCCCATCAAGAGTTCCATCTGTGATATATGAGGATTACCCAAAAAAAAAAAAAACATATTACAGACAGTGTGCCCTGTATTGACTCAGACAGATTCTCTAAGCGGGTATGCCTAGGGGGCTTCACCAGAGGGATCTGAGCAAGCAAAATTTCCATAAGGAATAAGGGATGCAGGGCAAGTGCTGGAGGGCAGCCTTGATCATTGTCTCATACGCCTAGTGATGAACATTCCTGTGCGCCTTGATTTAGCAAGTAAAGGGACTGTGCCAAGGTTAAGTATAATCCTTCTTGGCCTAATAGCCTAAGTAGGCAAGCGGGGGTAGGAGCAGTTTCGTAACAAGTGAGCTGCTGTCCCAGATATCAGAGACACATGTGTCCAGACACACACGAGGCTAGAAGGGCGGCAGCTTGTGTGATCAGCAAATAGGTGGAACATTTTGAACCAGGGTGTCTGAAACTATCCGCCCAAAGTTGGAGCGGGGCTGAGTCACGTGACGCAGTGGAACTTTCCTGAGTGGGGTGAACAGTGCTTGGCACAACTTCACAGGCCAAAAGGGCTTTTTGTTTCATCAGACACTAGCTGATCCAAGCTAACATCAAGGGCGCACTGCTTAAATCAGACAGATTCTCTAAATTGGTATGCCTAGGGAGTTCTACCACAGAGGGAACTGAGATGACAAAATTCCCATAAAGAATAGGGGATACATGGCAAGGGCAGGAGGGCCCCTTGCCCATTGTCACACACTTCTAGTGATGAACACTCCTATGCATCACGATTTAGCAAGCAAAGGGACTGTCCAAAGGTTAAGTATAATCCTTCTTGCCATAATAGCAAAAGTAGGCAGGTGAGTGGACAATGTGAGCCATGGTGTCTGCATTCACCCCGCCCAGACTTCACACGGGGCTGAGGCATGTGATGCAGCGGAACGTTCCCGCATGAGGGTGAATAGTTTTTGGCACAACTTCACAGGCCAAAAGGGACTTTTGTTTCATCAGACACTAGCTGACCCAGGCTAACATCAAGGGCTATTGGGATATGGATGGGGTCATCTATAACCTGTAGGGATGGTTCTCTTTCATCTAGATTTGCAGGAGGCTCTAGACAGGAGAGGTTGCAGGTAAGACTATAGCTGTTTTGGTGTGGGGCTCTGGCGGCGACGGTGGCTGACTCCAGAGCTGTGGCGGAGTAACAGGGCGGTCTGGAAGTAAAGGGGTACAGAAGGGTACCTCAGCGCACCACCATGGTGGGTGCCAGAGGCAAATCCTAGGGGCCTCTTGGTAGGTTCCTGGAAAACCGTGTCGGCGCGCCGCTTGTCCTTTGGGCGGTTGTGGGCCTGAACAACCGGGGGTTTGCTATGCGACGCTCTGCCCTGAAAGGTGTGTGAGTAAGAAGGTACCAATGGTCACGTGATCCAGGAAGAGGATCACTAGTAAGGGCAGCACAGGCGGAGTTCACCCCAGTGCTGCCTGGCTCATCAGGCGGGCAGGCGGCCCAGTTGGTTGCCTGCCCGTGGATCGCCCATAAGATAACCCACCTATTACATAACGGTGTTTGTAATAAACCTGCAGCAACTTTACCCAAACAAAAAATTGTGCTGTGTGTTTATTTATGGGAAATGTATATTTGTTGGAGGGGTGGAAAAGGATGCCAATGACAATACTATGCTGCTGGCCGAGGCACCCACAGGAGGCCACTAGAGGGGTCAGCACTCTAGTGTCGCCTGGGCACCCCACACCTCCTGCCCCCTTCAGGGGCATGGACTCTGGTTGGAGTCCCCCCCTCTCCAGCCTGGTTGCGGTGCACAAGGGGCGCCACATCCTAGGCACCCAGGACTTGGGGGAGGGTATATATCCCTCCCCCACAATTTTGGCGACCTCTTTTGATCGCCACACACGCTGTCTCCCTCCCTACCGCTTACCCGGTGAGGGGGTGGCAGGAGGGGGGCAGAGAATATAGTAATGTTTTCCTTTTTTCGTTGCAGGTGGAGTTACAGGATGATCTGGAAGCAAAGGGGTACAGAATGGTACCTCTGTGTGGCACCATGGTAGAGTGCCAGAGCCATATCCTAGGAGCCTCGTGGGAGGTTCCGGGAAAACCTTGTCGGCACCCCGCTAGTCCTTTGGGCGGTTGTGGGCCTGAACAATCGGGGTGTTTGTTATGCGACACTCCACCCTGAAAGGGGCATGAGTAAGAAGGTATCAACGGTCACGTGATCCGGGAAGAGGATCACTAGTAAGGGCAGCACAGGCAGGGTTCGCCCCAGTGCTGCCTGGCTCATCAGGCGGGCAGAAGGCCCAGTTGGTAGCCTGCCCTTGGATCGCCCGTATGGTAACCCACCTATTACATAATGGTGTATGTAAAAAACCTGCAGTAACTTTACCCAAACTAAAAGTTGTGTTGTGTGTTTATTATGGGAAATGTATATTATGTTGGAGGGGTGGAAAAGGATGTCAATGACAATAAATGTGTGTGAAGGGTCCCTCTAACAAAAATGCAATGATCCTGACTTTGGAAACTGCATTTCACATGTAAAGTTATATAATATGTATGCATGTGGAGTAGAGTTCACCTATGTAGACGAAAACGGTTTTGAAATCTACACAGTATGCTTAAAGAGAAAATTTAGGATGCCCTATTTTCCAGACACTGAAGCTTAATCTGTCTCCAGCATCGCGTCATTTGTGATGAAGCTTTGGAATGGGCTCATTGGAGCTGTGAAAATTGGCTCCCGCCATCACACTGTTCTGTTCCTCACAGCGCAGCATGATTGAAAAGTTGCACTGACCGATAATTACCACAGGATCACAATGATGTAACAGTTACTCAATTTTAGAAGAAGACATGGAGCCAAATGAAGGCTGAAAAAGTCAGTTTTTCAAAGCATGTTACTTAGTACAGGGACACAAAGTACTTCAATTATTATACATTTTAAAAGTGTTCCAAAATATATTTTCGAATCAATATTGCAGATAAACAACATGTGAAATAATATTTACTATGTGAAGATTGTGTACTATTGGGGTACATTTAATTGTGCATATAATATGCTAGTAAGGTATAATTCGTTTTCTGGATAAATTAAGGAATTTATCACTGTTTTTTTTCAGTTTCTCAAATCTTTCACTCCAGATGGGACCATTAGGAAACCAATTAGATCTTTTGGAAAGAATGTTTGATTATGCCTAATAGCAGATCGAGAATAATTCTCTTCAGGGGGAAATATAAGAGATTGCACTTTCCATTTAGATTGCAAGTGTGTCGATCAGAATATTAACTCAGACCAGCTCTAGGGAAATGTTGTGCTGCCAATGCATACGTTATACAGTATGCATTATTATACAGTAGTAATACAATAGTGGCAGCAAGTTTTTTCAGGACTTTTAAAAGTCAAAATATTCAAAAAGAAGTATTTCCAGATTAGGGAACTTGGCAGCATTTGTGGTAATGGACAATAACTCAAACATATTTTGTGCAGTGCAACAACCCCTAAACATACAGGCAACATGATCATTGCCACCATTACTTCTGGAGACATGAGGATGCCTTTGGAAATGGAATAAAAGTTGCCTATAAGGATAATTCACAAATCGGAAACCCTTCCACAAGGTAGTTGGAACTTGCTTGTAATTATGCTTAGGAGTTATATGGATTTCAATGAAGTGAATATTTCAAAGAGAGTAAGATGGTGCTCTCACATTGGCTAAATCTGGAGCTAATAATTGCCAATTGACCATAAGGCATGTCATTCTTCAAATATTAGGACACCTGTCTTCTGTGGATACATTAAGATAAGTGAGGATTCTCACCCATTCCACCTTTGGGGCAATGTAGGGCCACCATTCGCATCCTGTGGGCAGTAGCATGGCAAGGATAGCATGGGCAGTGGCATAGCTAGGTTGCCATGGGATCTAGTGCAAGATATGTAACTGGACCACCTCACTAGGGTAACATCTCAGTCTATAAGCTGCTCCCAACTCTCCTCAACCTCCTTCGACAGTCTGCATCTGTCATATCATAACTAACTACCATGCTCATACACACAATATTGTAGTTGCACTCTCTGCACTATATTTCTGCAAGTCAAAGCCATATCCCTAAAAAAACATTAACAAAGCAAATAGGTTTCGCCCTTGTAAAGAAACAACATGCAGGGACCCCACATTCACACTCCTACCCTCACAAAGGGGCATCCCAGATGCTGCACTCACACAGACACATGCCTCACTTTGCACTCCCACAGGCACAACATCCAACCTGTAGACCACATAACCTGTGCTCACAAAAGAGGACATTAACCGTACATTCTCACAGGCACACATGTGACAAGGCACTCACTGAACATGGCAGCTATCCTGCACTCACACAAGTATACTGCTAACACACAGGTACACTGCTCACTAAAAAGGTGCAGAGTTTGGATAGATGATGGCATAGGAGACACAGATTGAGTATCTGGTGCAGAGAGCCAGTAGTACAATACCAAGCTGTTGAGACATGCTACACTGAAGCCCGAATGTCCACTGAGGTTATCTAATCTCCCATTAGCCACAAATGGACCAGCCCTGCAGACTATGGGAACCTGATGCTTGTGGAATTTTGAAAGGAGGCGTCATGGCATCATAAAAAGCCTGACCTACCATCTAAATAAACAAGGTTGTTCTTTTCTTTTTAGTACACGCAAGTGCTAAAAAAATAAAGAAAACCAAAACATGTGAACTTGATGTGGAGGGCATGAGCTGCAGTAAAAAATATAAAAGTAAATCTTCACACTGGTCTGCCATCTTGAAACAGGAGAAGTTGTGTGCAGAGTATGTATACTACCATTTCAAGATGGTGTCATAGTTTTGAAGCTTGCAACAGTGATTCCTGGTGCTCTGAATTAGAAAGTTATGGTCCATTGGCAATGGCAGCACAGATGCTGATACTCCCATTACTCAAATAGCATTAGTCTGCATTTGCATGAGCTGCTAGGGGATGAACTTAAAGAAAATGTCTCTAGAATTGGAACTCCTCTGAATGCAGAGAAACACCCTAAGTAGGCAAACAACTATTAATTAGGCTGCTAGACATCCTAAAGATAAGCGGTTGTGTACTAGGCAGAGCCAAACATTGGCAACAAAGAGAGTGGCTAAAGAGGGCTGATGGACAGCTTAATTGTATGTTTACTGTTCTGAAGAGCTGAACTGATATGAGAACATTTCTCTGTTTCTGAAGTGGTCTTACCCAAGGCAAGTTTTCTCTAAGCTAGACTATTTATTATTTTTGTGAAAATAAGAGCCTGGTGAGACAGCTAGAACACTCTTATTGTAAGACCAAAAACACACAGAAATATATGGAGCTCAGGAGTACAAGGGTCCTTGACGCACATGCATAAGACTTACCGCATTGGCCAAGAGCCTCACAATCTTCCCTGGAAGACACTTCACAAGTGTGGAACTGCAGGACAAGTGCAAGTTTCTTTCAAAGAGACTCAACAAGTATGCTACTGCAGGGCCACCCAGTGCAAGATTCCTTCAAAAACATGGAACACATGTGTTACTGAAGGGCCAGTGCAAGCTTCATCCAAAGCCATAAAACAGGCGTGACACTGCAGAGTCAGTGCAAGCTTCTTTCAAAGACATGGAAGAGGTGTGGTACTCAGGGTCAGTGAAAGCTTGATTCAAAGATATGGAACAAACGTGGTACCATGTAAGCTTCCTTCTAAGACACTGTACAAGTGTGATATATCAGGGTCATTGGAAGCTTCCTTTGAAGACATCTAACAAGTGTGGCACTGGGCAGCACCATTTAATGCCTCCCTTAGATACAAAGAACAAGCAGGATTTCAGATTTGGGGTAAGTTAAGGAACAGCACTGGGATACATGAGTGCAAACTTGACTCACATACATCACAAAAATTCCACACACAAAACAGGTATGGTGCCAGACAAGAGTACATGCTTCCCTCCCACCCATATAATACATACCTATTTGGTCAGAAACAGTGCAAGCTTCCCTTGCATGCAAAGAACATGGGTAGCATCTGCAGCAACTGTACAAGCCTGTGTGTAAACACACTCTCAATGTGGCGCATTTGGCAGCAGTGTAAATTCCTCTCACACACAGCACATGTACGAGATGGTTATCAGCGGTGCAAGCTAAAATATCTTCACCTACAAAACAGGTATCACACTGGCAGCAACATCTAAGCTTATTTCAGGCATATAATACCAAGAATAAAGTATAGAGGTGAGTGAGCCACTGAAGGCTCAAGTCAGATCCCGGATGTCCTCTTGAGCCCTCAAGCTCAAAATGTGCTGAGCTTTCTTGAGGTTTCTTCTCTTACCCAATGCTTTACCCTCATTCACCAAGAACGAAAGACAAACAAATAAACTATGCTATTGAACAGGAGCCAGAAAGGGATACCAATCTAGTGGCTGAATTACACAGTTTGAAGCCAGAAAACCTGGGATCTATCCTGGCTTGGACACCTGATCAAACTGTGTGATCCTAGGCAATTATCTGACGTTATCGTGCCTCCTATTTGTTCATTAATGCATATTGAAAAACCTTGAAATACATCAAGTTGTGTGCTGTACAAAATTCTCCTGTGTTTTACTTAATGGACTATAAAGCTGCTCCGTGTAATAAAAGAATATAGCCCACATGCAGGGTGCATTTGACAACTAACGTGCCTCTTACTTCACAGAGGGTATTGTCGTTGAAGTGGGTGAGGGTATGAATGTTTCTAGGTTCATGTTTAACCTCTTACGTGCTCGTGACGGAACCGTTCCGTCACGAGCCTCGGGTGGGCTGTGCTGGTGATGGAACGGTTCCGTCACGGCCCACTCGCCGCGGCCCAAATTCCGCGCCTGCGCTGAGCGTTCTATTAGGTGGGCGCGGCCGTGACGGAACCGTTCCGTCATAAGCACAGTGCACCCGAGGCTCGTGACGGAGCGGTTCCGTCACGAGCACGGGAGTGCCGCGCGGCTCCGACTCCCCCTTAGCTCTGCGGCGGAATAGCTGCCGCAGCGAAGGGGTTAAAAACGATCACCTTTAGTAAAAGCCCCTCAATGCAGTGATATCATCTGATTCACTATGGTGAAATGCTTGCCAAAGAAATATACTTTTTTGAATTTTGAAGACACTGGGCTCTTAGAGCTAAGACAGACCCCTGACACAGCTCTCCTTGTTAATTCGTTGGCTTGCCCATTTTTACTACAGTACTGTGGATAACAGTTACTCTACTTCCACCTCTCTCAGTATCTTGCTCTGGGGAGCAACATCTTCTTTCCTGATATTCTGTTTGGTGTCCACAGCTCTCAGAAGGATAAATGCTCATACTTTTGTTTTAATAAGGAAGAATTGTGCATTAGCGACACAAAGAAGATGTTTTAAAGTTACCTGTGCATCTTTTTAGCATAAAATTAAACAAACAACACTCAAATTATTCATTTTCCCAGTTCCAGCACTCTGACTTGAGTAAGACAATGTTTTTTACTAACTGCCATCGTGTGCTGACCACCCATCAGACTGAACGCAGTTGATTACTGTGATTGCATTATCTTCAGAAGCCACCCAGTAGTATGGGCTAACTTATTCATTGGCCTCTGCTGGGGTCAGGTAGTCAGGGCTGAATGGTGCACTCTGCATTAATAAAAGTGAGCATGCGTACTGCTCTGCCATTCAGTACACACACAATGAGGCCTTTGCAGTGCCCCAACATATGCTTGAGTAGATTCTGCAACTCGGAGCCTGACTCCTGCAGCTGAGGGAATTGGATGGAGGTAACAGCAATCCCCCAGTGGTGTAAGAGCCACCGAGGCCCTAGTAGGCAGCGAGCTCATAGGTATTCTGAAACATCAAAGCATCAAACAAAGAACAAGTGTCATTTAGAAGGAGAGTGGTAACAGTGTAGTGTGTAGCAGGTGTCTCAATAAGGAGCACACATATAAATATATTACTAAGGCACAGTGGGGTAGCCACTGGCATTGACATACAGCACATATTCCATCAACATGACCACTACATATGCACAGACATAGGGCCTTATTTATGAAGGTCTTGCGCCACCGATGCGTCACTTTTTCCTATGTTAAAAGTGACGCACCGGTGGCGCAAGGCCTTCATAAATGAGGCCCATTGAGTTTTACTATATAGCGCATAAACAATAATGTGTGAAAATGTGGTTTCAGCAAAAATGTGTCATTTGTGCATCATCATTTGTGATTCACCAAGTAGTGTCTTGATATGCTTTGATCCAAATAAAGTCTTTGTTTCCAATGCTCTTCAGAGTAGAAATAATATCTTCATTTGTGTTTTACTAAATGTTTATTTAAAAAATATATATGTCTACTGTTCATTTATAGGTATTTAAATGCCATTGTGTTAGAAAAAACTTCACCATACAGCCTTTCCTTTCACACCAGAAACATTGTCACATAGATCACTTAACAAAATCCTCAAACTTTGCCTAAGCTAAAGAAAAGTAAATATCATTCTTCATGTTAAAAGAATAAGCAGCAATTTGTCACAAGAATAGACTGACATTTGACATCTGTCTTTGAACAAACAGCAAATGTGACAGATTATTAAAAAAAACCTGAAGGCTTCTTTAATGCTTGTTCATCCCTTAAACTCCAGCATGGATATTCAGGTGCCCTTTCAGAGATCAAGGGGCTGCTGTACTTGGGCCTCCTCACACCTCTAAGACCCGGCGCATTAGACCGGCTGCACCACTAATAGCTACACTAGCGGGCATGGGCCCTGGTGCAAGACTAGTGATTTGTCATCCTTCTGCTTTCTTACTCACCCTAAAAGCAATTGTTTAGAAATATGTTATGATGAAAGGCACACACATGTCTATTTGTCTGCTATGAAAACAGACTAAATGTCTCAAAGCAATTAAAAACTTAGGGGAAAATTTACCAAAAAGACACACAGCGGAGCAAATTAACTTGTTGCGCTGCACTGCGTAAGAGTGAAAGGGCAGGAATGCACCGTATTTAACATAATATGGCCCATTCCTATCTTTTTCCAGCACTGATGCACAATGTGCTGCCTAGCGCCAGTGATGGCACCCTTGCACCATGGTGCAGGGGTGCCAGCATTGTAAGCAGGATTGGTTTTGTGCAGTGGAGTACACCTTCCTGCGCAAAAACACCCCCCTGAGGCATTCTTCTCTTTCCCTGTGTGATGCAGGACTGGGGCAAGCTTTAAAGTTAAGTACAAGATAGAGGTGGCAATAGATGAGGGAACTTGGATAGCTCATTTTGAAAAAAAATTCAAAAACCAAGTAATTACAGATCATCCACCTCACCACCACAACGAAGTACAATACCCAATCCCAATTTCTTTTGACATCACAGAAATCCTGGTGGCTCTGGATAACAGCAAAATTGGAAAGGCCCCGGGTCCGGACGGCGTGCCTGTGGACCTTTTTAAGTTCAACCAGGAGCTTTGGGCACCTATCTTAACAAGAGTATGTATAGCAGCAGCTAGCGAGGGCATCTTGGACTCCTGGACAAGATCAATCATGGTCCCCATCTTCAAGAAAGGGGACCGACAGGACCCAAAATGCTATCGTCCCATATCCCTTCTGGACTCCCTTGGCAAAGTGGTGGGAAGGGTCATTCTGGAGAGACTGCAACTGTGGAGTGAGGAAAAGTCCATTATCTCGGATTTACAATTCGGCTTTAGAGAAGGCCTTGGGACAGTTGAGCAGGCACTTAATCTCAGCCTCATAATGGCCAAATACATGCACGCAAAGAAATCGACGGTATACATGGTCTATGTAGACCTGTCTGCCGCTTTCGACTGCGTCGCACACTCCAAACTATGGACAGTCCTAAAAGAGATGAATGTGGACCCCTCATTGCTGGACTTTCTAAGAGAGCTGTATTCCGGTGCCTCAGCCAGAGTACGGTTCGGAAAGAACGGCGAGTTGACGGCATCATTTGGGGTGGAGCGAGGAGTTAGGCAGGGCTGCGTCTTGGCCCCCTTTCTCTTCTCGCTCTACACAAACGGCTTGGAGGAGGCAATGCTGAGAGGGGCCCAGGACCTCCCAAAAATGAAACAGAGACTGATCCCAGCGCTCCTCTACGCGGACGATGCCGTCATCCTGGCCCGAACCCCGCGTGAACTTCAGTACTCTCTAGATAGATATACCACCTTCATGAACTCCCTGGACTTAAAGGTTAACGTAAAAAAAACTTTTGTCATGACCACGGGGAGGGGGAAGAAAGGGGAAAAAAACATCTTCCTCGATAGTCAACCTTTGGAGATCGCCACACAATATCCATACCTTGGGATTGTGATTGACGATAATCTAACATGGAGACCAGCAGTCGAGGCGAGATGTCACAATTTTAAGCGCGCAATAGCAGCCCTGCAGACCTTTTCTCGGAAACTGGGAAGGAGGCGCCCAGTAGAACTCTTAAGAATCTACAATGCCAAGTGCCAGGCGATAGCTCTCTACGGAGCAGGGATCTGGGGTCACACAGATGTTGGAGCCCTCCAAATAATTGAAAATCGATTTGTAAGATTCCTTCTTGCCACCCCAAAAGGCTCATCAAATTACGCCTCCCACATGGAATTGGGTATTCCTTACTTGCAGGATCTCCTTAAAATTCAGCCACTACTTTTGTGGAGGCGTATTTGGACGTCGGAAGCTAACACACTATCACAGTCGATAGTGGCCGACATAATGTCACTCGACTACGCCTACAGAATCAAGTGGCTTAGCTACGTCAGAAACTTTTTCACCGACCTTGGCCTCGAAAAACACTACCTCCAGCCAGAATTACTGGTAGCTCTCCCAAAAAAGGAACTCAAGGAACTCGCACTACGGCACTTGGAAACACTAAGACTGTCATCCGAGTCAGCAAAAGCTTCAGTGGTTCACGCAAACACGGTCCAGCAAACGTTTGGCATTCAACCGTATCTTACTCTCGACACTAAAACATTCGAGAGGATGTTACTTACCAGGCTCAGACTGAACCTCTTTCACAGACTGGTGCCTTTCCATTAAACAAAGCCTGGGACCCAAACCTGCCTCCGTGCCCTTGCGACGCGATATCAACCCAATCCAATATCCACGTCATTTTATTGTGTAAATTTTATCATCCCCACAGAAAATATTGGATACTTCCGCTGTGCAGGCGATGGGGCCTCAGACAATGTCGACCAGCCTTTCTAAGACTGCAAACCTTAGAGTCGGAAGAAGTCTGTTACCTGGTTTTAAACTTTTTAAAATGCATTCTGAACCACAGAAAAAACCTTTAGCAAACTGCACTAAGGAAAAAGTAAAAGAAAACGATTTAATGACCGAAGACTCTCTTAAACAAAATCACCTTTTTCCCTTTTGCTTAAAGGCACAAATGTTTTTTATATGAAATGGTTTTCTTTTTAATCGATGTATGTATGAATTCCTTATGTTACTTGTTTCTTTTATGGTTTCTCTTTGTGATTAACCGAATAAAGAATTATTATATTAAGTACAACCACGATGGAACACGTCTGTATACAAGGACCAGGTGAGCCCTACTGAAAATGTTACCTTTTGAATTGTTCTTTGTTTTAGAAGTTTGATTCCTTCAGTGGAAGCTGCTGTAAATGCAGGTCGAACACTGATGCACCCTAGACAGATGGCTGAGCAGGAAAGTCTTGTTCCCAGTTCTGTTCTCCAAAGGTTTTTTCTGTGAAAAGTACTAAGTCTAACCTTTTATAAATCAGCCTGAGAAGTACACTTTAACACCGAACCAGTGTTAAAGGAACTGCGGGACCCTTTTTAGTGACTAACACTCACTTCAGCATAGTTTAAGGAAGGCCAAATTGTGGCTCCAGTATGGACTGGTAACTGGACAATTTGAAAGCGAGGCAAAAATTTGCTTAAGTAGCATAAACAAAAATGGTGTAAAATGTGTATTAAACTGGTTCTCTCTGTAGACTTGTTGTGTCCCCGTATGTCACAGGACGCAACTGACCATTCACTTTGAGTCACTTCTGTGCTTCTTGTGAACAAGAATGCAGGTCAAACATGCCTTCCTTATTTCAGTGCTGCTTTTAATGTCGATGTGTGCCAGTGCGTGGCGGACAGGCCTTATTTACTATTAAGAAATGGGTTGGGGTACCTCCTTTCTTCAATCTGTAGAGATGTCAAGAATGTCTAGGTAGACAAAGGCAGGTGTCAGATTCCTTTGTGTGAGGATGGAGCATGGACATAAGAAATTTTCACACTCCTACCCTCACAAAGGGGCATCCCAGATGCTGCACTCACACAGACACATGCCTCACTTTGCACTCCCACAGGCACAACATCCAACCTGTAGACCACATAACCTGTGCTCACAAAAGAGGACATTAACCGTACATTCTCACAGGCACACATGTGACAAGGCACTCACTGAACATGGCAGCTATCCTGACTCACACAAGTATACTGCTAACACACAGGTACACTGCTCACTAAAAAGGTGCAGAGTTTGGATAGATGATGGCATAGGAGACACAGATTGAGTATCTGGTGCAGAGAGCCAGTAGTACAATACCAAGCTGTTGAGACATGCTACACTGAAGCCCGAATGTCCACTGAGGTTATCTAATCTCCCATTAGCCACAAATGGACCAGCCCTGCAGACTATGGGAACCTGATGCTTGTGGAATTTTGAAAGGAGGCGTCATGGCATCATAAAAAGCCTGACCTACCATCTAAATAAACAAGGTTGTTCTTTTCTTTTTAGTACACGCAGGTGCTAAAAAAATAAAGAAAACCAAAACATGTGAACTTGATGTGGAGGGCATGAGCTGCAGTAAAAAATATATAAGTAAATCTTCACACTGGTCTGCCATCTTGAAACAGGAGAAGTTGTGTGCAGAGTATGTATACTACCATTTCAAGATGGTGTCATAGTTTTGAAGCTTGCAACAGTGATTCCTGGTGCTCTGAATTAGAAAGTTATGGTCCATTGGCAATGGCAGCACAGATGCTGATACTCCCATTACTCAAATAGCATTAGTCTGCATTTGCATGAGCTGCTAGGGGATGAACTTAAAGAAAATGTCTCTAGAATTGGAACTCCTCTGAATGCAGAGAAACACCCTAAGTAGGCAAACAACTATTAATTAGGCTGCTAGACATCCTAAAGATAAGCGGTTGTGTACTAGGCAGAGCCAAACATTGGCAACAAAGAGAGTGGCTAAAGAGGGCTGATGGACAGCTTAATTGTATGTTTACTGTTCTGAAGAGCTGAACTGATATGAGAAGCTCAAGCCTCTGATAAATAAGCCCGTATGTCTCATCAATGGCACCAATAACATGTATGATACCTCCCAGATCAGAAAAGTCACCTTTATATCGTTCACAGTACCCATATCAATGGGAAATTGTATAAAATCATTTTTGGGAATGCTGTTGCACACATAAGAATGTAGCTTGCGACATTCCATTTATAATCACCAATGGTGTACAAGAAGGATCCAGTTGCAGTAAAATGCCGTACCGCAGGTGTTTTCACAAATGGTGTAATTATAGTGGAGTTCCTATTTAGCGACAGAAGTCTAATAAGAGCTGACATGACAAGTCCAAGATGCTCTGGCAGTTCATTCTACATTATTTTAATATTTGCCTTAGCTGCATGGTGTGATGGTCAGCGAAAGGTCTGAATACTCTGGGCTGGTGTCGTCTGGCTCTGGCAGGGGCCACCTGTAGTGCCTGTAGTTGTTGTGGTCTAAAATTGAAGAAAGAAACAATAGGAGCTTCATAAATCTGTGTTAGAACTATTTATTTGTTAATATACATATATATTCTTTTAATTTAAAAAAAATGTACGTTGCTTGTATGCAATTCATGTTTTCAAATTTTCTTTTCCATCCATCAATGGAGGTTCAAATTATACAGTGTACAACATAAATTTATCATTTTTATCTTTTTCAGGGGGACGTATACTTGAAGGATGGAATAATGTAAATACATCACATTTATGACAACCCACCATTTTATCCATCTCCATCGAACTTTCTTGAATTATACACGTGGCATATCTAAAATTGCAGATGCTTGACATGCCTATCATGCGAGACAGACATAGAATGCCAACTTGGACATCCGTTGGTCTATGACGTAAACCATACAATCCATTGGTTTTTATTGGATAATTCGCTGTGCAAAACATAATTATTCATGTACACGTCCGTTGATGTTTGCTGACAGGTCCCACCAAGCTAAAGCAAACATAGCTCCGCTTTCTGCAAGCTGGAGGTGTCAAACAGCTCCACCTTTCAGAAAGTGGAGTTTTCATCTGTTTTGGAAAAAGATGAAAACATTTGTTCTAACAGACAGGAAGCTACCTTTCAGCAGCCCTTTGTCTGTAAGAGCAATGCTGGCTCACATAGGAGGAGGGATGGTGGCTGGGACCGCGGGGGCCTTGAGGCTCCCCCCACAGTCCCATTGCACACTGGGTGCTCTGGGGGCACCCATGTGGGGGGCCCCGGCGGTGGGGGTTCCCGGTCCCAAAATCATCCTGGGGAGGGGACTGCAAACGCTCCTACCCACCGTAAAAAAAATGAAGAATAATTCAAGTGTGTTTTCTTTGCAGTTTCAACTTGTAAAGTTATCTGTTGAAGACGCTCGAACAACAATCACATTGGTAAAGGTACAGACACACAAGGTCACTGTAGACATTTCCTTGGTGTCCTTTACGCAGCTGTTGTGTAAGAAATGCACTATACATTTACCCAACGAGGTAGCACTTACTGATTAGCCAGTAGAAAGTATTCAGTTGGGTAGATGTGGTCCTCAAAGGGGTGGTGTCTTGGATACATATCCAGCATAGAATTAATTTTGGCACAATGTTTAATCAACAGAAATAAAGTCCCAAAAGGAAGCTCTTACAGATATAATCAAAGCAGGTGCTCACGTTGAAGATCCACTTCTGTAAAGTACTAATCATTCTGACTTACGTACGAATGGCCAAGGCAAAGCAAGTGTGTTTTGTCTGCATTTCCAATGGAAAGTTATCTGCACTCCATGATGGAGGTGGTTACATCCTTGTTTGTCTTCAGTGCAATATCTCAAGTAGTCTGTGGGGTGAGGGGGTTCTTTCTTGTCATCTCCTGCTGAGACCAGAGATCATGTTCTAAACTTTTAAAAACTAGAAGTATGTAAACTTACCTAGAAGCCCCTCGCATTTGGTTTCGCCTCATACACATTAGCAGCATGCAACGTCCTTCCACCCTTTTTCCAGGATGATGGGCAGCTTGCTAAAAAAAAACCTGCAGGCGTTTCTCACCCATTTTGGAGACAGGGTCTTGATGCCTAGGAATACAATTGCATCTCCACCAAACAAAGAAGCACTTACTTCAGGTTACAGTTAGGAAATCAAATTTGAAAAAAAAACATGGAAATCTATAGAAAAAAACAAAGGTTACAGGGGCATTATACTTAAGAAATAAAATGTAAAAGAAATTCACTGAGAAAAAGCAAGGGTTACAGGGATGGTATAGTTAAAAAACATTATTAAAAAACGTAGCAATTCACCTCTAAAACCAAAGGTTACAAGGATGTTATATTTAGGCTCAGATTGCACGCATACAAAACCAGAGAAATTCAGCAGTTATAGTTAACTGTGCAAACTATCAAACACGCCCGCACTGCACTGCTTATGACCTCACATACTACATCACTCATGACATGGTCAGTTGCATCACTCATGACATCTCAAAAAACATCACTTATGACATCTTAAATGACATCACTGATACTCTTACCAGCTTGTTGCTGCTCCCTGACCTCCAGTTCCCCATCCAGATGTGGGTAAGACACCAACAAGATGCAGCCCTTTAAGCAGGATCAGGGTGCACCACACCCACTTCCTTTCCCAGGAGGACATTCCCAGCTGGACCTCTGCTGATATCTTGGTCAAGCGCCTCAGACCCTCCCAGCACTAGCCGTAGTGTATTTTAAATGCAAAACAATGTTTTATATGTAAAGAAAGCCTTACTGGTAATACTGAACACAGTACTCTAACAATGAGAAGTGTAGCATTCTAAAATCCGATTTCTGAAATTTGAGTTAAGGCTTATGTGAAGGCAAATATGTGTACCATTTCTGTAAGAAATTGGGTTGTTAGTTGAGAGAGGTGGAAGCCCCACTCAAATAATAACCATAATCCTTATCAGGGGAACAACAATATGTCACAACGTTATCCTGGCCTTAACTCTCTAGCAGCTTGGCACAAGAGCAGTCATGATTAACTTAGAGTTAATATGTAAGGTATTTATGCACCACTCAAGCAGTAACAAAGTGAAAAAACAACACAGTAAAAATCCCACAACAGTTCAGAAAAATTTAGTGGATTTTAGTGCAGTGGACCCTTCCCTCCAGCAGAACAGCTCCAGGCCAGTCTTTCCAGCAGCATGGCAGCAAGGCAGGCCTTTTTACGAGTCTTCCAAAGTTCCAGAAGTGAAATGATTTGGGGTCTGGGAGTTTCACCTTTTGCCCCCACTGCAAGCCTTTGTGTGTGATGCAATCCATGGCCCACTCCCAAACTAGTTCTGACCAATCTTATGTGCTTCCTGGGTTTGGCTCCTAAATGTCTACAGTGAAAAAAGGACACAAGTGTTAGGTACCTTTGTGTGTGCTGCAGGCAAGGACTTTTGAAGTGTAATTCAGGGCCGGGTACAAAACCCTCCCCCAGCCCTGCTGTAGTATATCCTCTCCTGTCACATGTTAGTCTCTTTTGTCCCCATGTCGTGAAGGAATCAACGTCCTATCACAGGAAAATCCTTCACAGACATGTGCTGACATGTGCTCCAGTTTATTGCAGAAAGGTACTGTCGATTTGGGCACAGAAATGTAAACTTTCAAAAAGTGCCATTTATAAAAATGATACTTTGAATACAATTTTTAATTTAAATAGGATTTTAAAGTAAAATACAAAGGACTCCATGAAGTACTTCCCTACCTGCTCCCAATCTAAAGTTATACTCTATTAAATTAATAAGGTAATCTAGTGCTAGTCAATGGGAGTCAATGGGAGAGAAAGTCTTACAACAGTGGGAAAAGACTTCAGGATTCTTTTACTGCTAGAACGTGTAAAACTTAAATCCACATGTCTAACTTTTTTAGTACCATGCACCCTTCCCTTGCAGCTGTTAGGGCATACCCTTGGGATAATTAGTAGGTTTTAACAATGAAGTCTTAGGCTCGACAAAAGGTTTATTTTGCTGGGTCGAAATGGCAGTTTAAAACTGCACACAAAGGCTGCAGTGGGAGGCCAGTAGGCATGTTTAAAATTGTTACTGTAATGGGTGGCACAATGAGTGCTGCAGCCCACTAGTAGCGTTTAATTCACAGGCCCTGGGTACAGGCAGGATCATTTAATAGGGACTTACAAGAAAATTAAAGGTGTCATTTAGGTGTATGCCAATGGTACCAAGTTTAGAGAAGAGCACAAGCACTTTAGCACTGGGTAGCAGGGAAAAAGTGTACAGAGTTTTAATGTCAACAAAAATAATGCCAGTACCAGAAGGCAGAAATCTGGGGGTGACCCTGACAAGAAGCGGTACAAAAGGGGGTGGTGATGGACGGAGCATCTGAACCAATCAAAAACTCACACCCAGTCAAGAGATCTGAGTTTAATCCATCACCGTTCTTTAGCCCACTCTGCCACCCCAGTTCAGACATGGCCATATGCAAATCAGTCTGACCCTGTGCCTCATGGGAACAGTCCAGCCCGAACTGCCAAGCCATGCCTTCCCTGGACCGGAAACAAGCTTCCTAGGACCGGTTTTTGGCATTCCAGACGTCTTCAGCCAGGCTTGCTTGAATCCAGTGGCAAAGTGAGCAATTGACTCACGTCTGAGCATACCCTGCCAACTTATGGCGAACAAAGCGGTACAAAAGGGGGTGGTGATGGACGGAGCATCTGAACCAATCAAACACTCACACCCAGTCGAGAAGGCTAGGTCCAACAATGCCTATGTAGACTTTTGGTGTACCTCTAGGTGCCACAGGAGGTCACTCTAGTGTCATTTGAAAATACTGCTGGAGTCCTAGAGTCAGTGCAAGCAGGCCTACTCTTCATTCCAGGTTTCACACAGATGGATTGTCTTTATTCTGGTTCACACCTGGCCTATAGTGTAAAATATTTGTTAGACTGTGCATTTTCACCCAGATTGCTGGCTTCTTGACCACCTTTCTGCTGAACCTGTTTTTGTTCCCATTAGGTCTCTGGGCTCTTTTCCCCTGCTAATCGGTGGTAACGTGCATGTAATCTCTCCCATTAACATGGTAGAAATGGTTTTACTCATTAGCAGATTTACTTCACATAGAAGTTCCTATTAGATGGTACTGCGGCTACCAAGGCAATATAAATGCTACTAGTGGGCTGCAGCCCTTATTGTGCAACCCCCTACATTAGCCCAAAACACGTCTCATGTCTGCAATTTTCAGGCTGCAATGCAGTTTTAAAATGCACTTTTGGCCTGGCATGTTAAACCACTTGCCAATCCCAACCCTACCTTTTTACTACATATATGTCATCCCTAAAGTATGCCCTAATAGTGCAGCGGGCAGGCAGATTAAAAGTAGGTACTTTATTTTTAATGTTAAAATACATGCTACTACTGACAATTACCTAAAAGTTATTTTCACTAGTGTAGGCCTAGCCTTGACATAGACTAACACAGGGTTATTTTAATACAACTAATAAAAGCTATAACCAGTTTGTGAAGACATAGGAAAATACTTCTCACACTCTTGTACTTGTCAGGTCGATCGACGTAGACCTTACCTGAAGAGTATGCGCTGTGGCTCCGCAGGGACGATATGGCCCAGCTCCTTAACCCTACCATCTCTTTTGTACTTTCTAAGACACACCAAGGTAGACAGATGGGAACTAGGGAGGATGGTCCAGGTTTCTCCGTAGAGTGGTGTGGTCTATCTGAGGTCACTGCTGTCAAACCTTAAACACAGAAAAGTAATTACCATGATCTTTCTTTCCCAGGATTCAGACTCCTTATACGCCCTCAGAAAGTTCAGAATACATGCTCTCCCCTTATCTACCTGCGATCAGTTGCTTGACTGCCTCTCTGAGTTCAAGCCTTGTTTTTCCTCCTCTTCTCTGTTGGAGTTTCCTGGGCTTTAAATGGGGCTGTGGAATATATTCGTTTATACGTATAGCTTGCTGAAAGAAAACACGAGAGTTGTAATTATTACCTCATAAATACCAATGCATATAAAATACCAAAAACACAATCACTTTTATTGTTTTCTGGTTCACAGTGTTTATTTATCCAGTACCTAGTGGCCGCAATGTGGAGTTTGTTTTCTTGATTGCAAGGGTACTTCACCCTTAGTTTAAGAAAAGGGCCAATGTTTCTAGGGTTATAACACCCTTTCAGTTCCAATGCTCTTTACTTATGCTAGAGCGTTGTTTCTCAAAATATTCTAGTCCACTTGTTATCTTTGTCGTGCCGCTATTCTTCACATAGCCTTCATCTTAACCTTGTGCATGCATGTCTTGACACTCAGCTGTTATTTTTTGGTCTGTTCTCTGTCTGGTCTTGCGTTGAACTTTTGCCTACCTTTTGCAGGTTCCGAATGTTCAGCGACCAGCTCCTAAGATGAGGATTCCGGTCAGGAATCAGGTGAGTGCTGGAACTTGGGCGAAGGTTCTTCCTCGACGAGGCAAAGCGTGGACCGGCCTTTGGGTGCGGTTTAAATAGGTCACACCAAACATGACCACTGAGATCTCGCGAGATCTCGGCAAAAGTTGGTAGCATTGCATAATAGTCTAATACGGCCCTTCACTTATGAGGAGCGTCGGACAAGTAACGCGAGCACTCGGGCAATGCCCGAGGGGCCGGTGTCCAGATCCAAGTGTGACCATTAATATAAATGGGGTAACCCAATAGGTCCCGGACCTGGGTATCAAACAATATTAAACAACAATGGTCCAAAGGACTCATATATCTTCTCAGTTTCTCAATAAATCCATGTTTTATAATTCACCATAGTAAAAAGCAACCAACCCAACTAGACCAATATCAGTGGTTATTTATTTTCCACTTGTATATATTATAAATGTTTTCATTATACATACAGTACAAGGTCATACCAGTTGCCCCAAAAGGCAGCGTGCAAAGGAAAAAAGGGAAAGGTAAATCCGATTTAGTGATAAAGAAAAAGGGGGAAATTTTAAAGAGTGTGACATAAAATCAATCCAACAATTCAGCAAAAGGATCAATAATCATCCTAACATAAAGACCTGACCACACAGCAATTCAAACATGTATTTTTTATCCTTTTATGAAAACCTATAATTGGTTAATGTATTTGACAAAAGACGGGAATTATATAGGTCCAGGTCAAGGGATTTTTATGCGTCGACGTTTCGACTCGACTTATGGCCAATGGTGGATTAAGCCTGGGCCGGGCGAGTCTTCATCAGGACTACAGCGGGCAACCTTGTGTCATATGAAATGACCCTGTAGAACAAAAGGGAAACTCTGAGTAGGCTGTTGCTAATGAATAAACTTGTGGGTGTAAAACGTGGTAAGACTAAATAGCTTACCCTAACGTTGATGGATCCCCTCTGTTGGTTTTTCTTTATTAATATATATATATATTTTTCAATTAATGAAACGTCCTCCTAAAAAGAATATGATATTTTCTATTCGATTTTTACTAAAGGATTGCAGCTATTACACTAGCTAACAAAGGTAGAAGAATAGAGTTATTATACCTGAATGGTTATGTGTCCTCAGGGGATATCAGGGATGGTGGAGCAATGACATTCCTGTCTGTTTTCTCCGTTATTGAAATTCCATGAGTGTTTAGAGCACTGTAAATGATGAACCAAACTCCGGGTTATTCCAGTACATTGAAATTAATTAGTAAGCAAAAGGTGCAACTTAACCCAGTGACCCTTTTCAGGGAGTTCTTACCCTAGTTCGGCACCGAAGGATGTGTCTAGGTGTTTCCAACTCGTTTGGCGCAGTTGTTTAGTAGTCTTCTCCCACGTAATTAATTTTACTTATCTTGGGAGGCTGAAGGGTATAAGTAAACGAAAGCTAATTCAAAATCGTGTAGTCTAACTCTGCCTTCAGATATGAGGAGCATTGGATGTTCGTTTTACCTGTCTCCAAAAGGTGCACTTAATCGCAACGCGTCTTCTAACTCGAGCCGATGGTTGGGAACTGCTATCCTCGCGCGATGGTTGGTCTCACGATAGTGTTAAACACAACCGATCTCAAGACATACTGAAAACCGCCGCCATATTGGAGTGGGGAATATTCTCACAATTATGTGGCTTCGGTGGTGGCTTGCCATTCAGGTGTCTCAATTATACCCATGAAGTTCAAAAAAGGTGAATGCATACTGTTCAATGCAATTGCCAATAGTCACAAAATAATTATATAATTCCTGAAGTTGGATGCGATATCCAGAATATCGCCGCCATTTTGGAATGGTACTACTGTATCCCATCGTTAATGTGACTCGATTAATAATGCACATACAGCATTCAGGCATGTCGGAGCAAGGGAGGGCCCCAATAGACATTATAGTGCTTTCTGACTGCAATTTTCCGAACATAATTACACAAATTGCAAACCAACATTAAAATAACACAAGTATTTACATGTATGTCTTAGGCATACTAACACAGTATATGTACATAGTCCCTGTATAATTGTATATATAGCAGTCGATCCCGACTGTGCCCATACAACATTCATGTATGTAGGTGCGAAGGAGGACCCCAATGAGCATTATAGTGCTTTCTTACTGCAATTTCCAACATAATTACACAAATACAAAACAACATTAAAATAACACAAGTATTCACATGTATGTATTAGGCATACTAACACGGTATATGTACATAGTCCTTATCTCATCGTCTATATAGCAGTCGATCCCGACTGTACTCAACCAAATTCAGTACTTGAAGACTTCACAAATGAAAATGTCAATATGGACAATGTCAAAGGTTATACAGACAGCAAAGATACTTGTCTATTAATCTCTTCCATTTCGTTCAGGCCAGATTTTACAGTATCTAAAAGGTATATCCATTTACACTCTCTCTTATTCAGGATAACACCTAAATCCCCTCCCCTAGGATTAGTTGTGACTTTTTCAATGATCCACCATTGAAGACTGTTGGGATCATGATTGAACCTGGTGAAGTGATCAACTAAGGGGGCGCCTTGTGTTTTACAGCGTATTCGGCTCATGTGTTGGAGGATTCGACATTTGACTCTTTGGACAGTTTGTCCAACATACAGAAAACCACAGGGGCATTTGATGGTATAAATAACCCCTGTCGTGTTGCAGTTACTGTGGCTCTTTAACGTATAGGTTATTTCATTGTGTGTAAACACACTGCATTCTAGCGTCAAATTACAAACCTTACATCCCCCACACTTAGTGTGTCCCATTATAGGTGGCAGACCCCACAGTGTTGTCTGACCCACCTGTCGGGGAGGTTTTAAAAATGATTGTACCAAGAAATCACGGATGTTTTTGCCCTTTCTGAATGCATGTAATGGGGGTGGCATTCCCCCCAGTTCCTCTTGTACTACATGCCAATGACGATTAATCAGTTTTTTTATTGCACTGCTCTTGGTGTTAAATGTGGTTACGCATACTAACCGTTCTGCACTAGGTTCCTTTGATTGTGTCTCAAGGAGATGTTCCCGGTGGTTATACCAAGCACGCTTCCGTGCCTTTTTAAGGAGTCGTGATGGGTATCCACGTTCCAGCAGTCTACTCAACAGTAAAGAGGATTCCTCAAAGTAATCTTCCCTTCTCGTGCAGTTCCTCCGCAACCTCAGAAATTGACCAAATGGTAAATTATCTCTAAGGTTGCGGGGATGATGGCTAGTGTATCTGAGGAGGGTATTCCTTTCACTGGACTTCCTATATAAAGTGGTATATAAGGTGCCTGCTTCTGCTTTGATTTGAATGTCCAGAAAATTGACAGTCATTTTGTCTGATTCTAGAGTAAATTGAATATCCTGAGATCGTTCATTGAGCCAACTATGGAACTGTGATAGACGATCTTCACTACCTTCCCATATCAGCAGGACGTCATCAATGTATCGAGCCCATAGTGATATATGGTCTCGATAGGGATTATTCAAATTCAAAACAAATTCTGATTCATACTCGCTCATATATATTATCGCCAGGTTCGGTGCAAAGCTTGCCCCCATGGCGACTCCCCTTGTCTGAACATAGTATTTATTTTGAAAAATAAAAAAGTTTTTTGTCATTGCTATAGTCAGCAAAGAGACAATAAACTCAGTCGAGACTCTATGGGGTGCTGGTCTCAAATTCAGAATTCTTTTTATACATTCTAGTGCAGATTGTTGGGGGATATTTGAACAGAGGGATACAATATCCATTGTTGCTAATAGCGAGTTGTTTTGATCGAAAATACGTCCCTCCACTAATTTAATCCAAGTGTGGGCTGCTTTTTTGCACAGCCTGGGGGCCCATTTGGGCGGTTTCTGAGTTGTTTGATGTCGCCAGCAGCCCAGAGAGTGCCTGGGCGGCCTGTCTGGAAGCAGATGGGCGTCCATTTATCTCCCGTTTTTTCAAGGGCAGAGGTGTCACTCCCTTTATCTCGTTGGCCCGGCCCATTAATATACACATGTTGAACGGGGGCTGGGGGCCTGAGCAAAAGTGGCCTCACACGTTGTCAGGTGTGTTTGACCAATGTAAACTAATCCAGGCATTTTTTTAAAACCCCACCCCTTTTATTTTTAAATAACATTTCGCAGAAACAGTGTTTGGCAGAAAGGCAATATGCAAATGTGGGCCACTTTTTTTTAGCGTGCCCAGGCCGATTTTTAATATAGGCTATGAGGGTATAACTGTGGCTTGTTAAGACAGTACACTCACACCTTAGGCTTTATGAAAAACAGTACAATAAAGGAAAACTAAAAACATAACATATACCTAACAGCAAGCACAAGCAGAGCTAGTGCAAAGCTTGAGTGCAGCGCCAGGGGAAAGCCACTGCTGAGATTTCAGGTGGTATTGGAGAACTAAGGCAAGAGGACTGGCGGCTGAAATACTGCCAGAAAGGGAAAGGAATCTTACTTATGGGCAAGTCGGAGACACTACCAGAAAGGAGTCAGAATGGAGAGGACCACGAGGAGACAAACCAGAAGACGGAGGCCAATGAGGAGACCCCTGAAAGAAACGTATCATTTAAATCGTCTTTAGTATTAAAGTAGGATTTTAAAATATGATTTTGATTTTGATAAAGCCAAATTTCTATAGTTGACATTTTCTAGGCAAAGGTTTGGGTTCTGAGGCCTGCCTAGGAGCTTATGCTGCCCTGAGGTGTGAATTGCTCTTATGGGCTGATTTTGGTAGAGAGAGAAGACAATACAGTCTAAGGGTAGGAAAGAAGTCATGCAGCCAGGCAGGATGAGTGGGTGGGGCAGTGTACTGCCCCACTGACTGACATAACATTTGGGTCTGCTCCCTACACATACAAAGGAACATGGCACCAGACCAAAGCCTGATTTTGTGAAGCTAGACAACTTGGCATCTTCTGAGAGGGAAGAAATTAGCTAACCCTGGACCTAGTATTTATTGTAAACAAGTGCTGTGCCACACCCACTGACTACCACTGCCATTACAGAAATCAGCACACTACTGGACCTGAGAAGAAAAGAAGAATGACTTCACTGATTTCTGAAACTTGGACGGAGTATTGGAGCTGTCGTCTTCTTCCAAAGGACACTAGAAGCAATGCCAAAGGCCACCTGACCTTTCAGCTACTTTGGCTACTTTGAGCCTGTCCTTCAACCTGCCTAGCAGACCAGTACCAACTGGACCCGCACGGGGTCCTTCCTTGGCCTCTTCTGAAGTGATTTGTATCCCCCAAGTGGTATCTCATTGGTACCAGAGCTTTGGGTCGATGCTAAAGTGTACTCTCCAGAATGGCTCCTAAAAAGTGCAACTTAAAATATTTTTCAAGACAATACATTCTGAGAACTAGAGCGAACCCAGGCCTACCTGTTTGCAAATCTGATGAGGGTGCATACCCGGCTGGACGAGTTCTCTGCAACGGCCACTGAAGAATGAGTTCCAGAAATATGTCTGAAGGAAGAAACCTCCAGCAGAACTAACATGGTCCTTATATCTGATCTCCGCTCCATTGCGGAGGTGAGAATTAACTTTTGACTTTGTCCTGGTCCCTTGCGATAAGATGGCTGCGATTTGCCCGTTTTGTTGTTAGGTGATTTTGGAATTATAATTTTAAAAATTCATATATCAAGTTCAACTTTTTGAAATTGTGTAATTTCGGTGTCATTTTATTTAATAAACTTCACGTTTTTTCAAAAATGTTTTTGGATTTCTATGATGCTGTTTTTTTCACTTTTTAACTGTTTAAGTTTTGTAAAAATACTTTACACATTGACTCTTTTTGATTTTTTTCAATGAGTTTTTGGTTAAAGACAATACAACAAACACACAAAGGCATATGTCATAAGCTTTCAAGTCTATCCATGAGCAGCATCGTTGAATGAGCAGTGTCAGATCCCACACAATAAAAGGAGGGGCCTCCAAATAGTAATAATACTTTGAGTATTGAACAGTGGTGTAGGCAATCTTGTATCATGTGCAAGTATCAATAATGTGGTTAATCAAAAGGAGACTAGCTTGAAAATAGACAAAGTTAACAAAAATTGATTTAATTTTTAGTTCAAGGACTCAAGTATGTATTGTCATGGGTTAGTGGCACCTGGTAGGTGTGCTCATGAAGCCCTCACCCACCAACCTAGTTGGTGGCATGCTTCATCATCGGGCCCACCCAGTGACACCTAGCGTGTCCCGGGTGTGCTTCGACGCCTGATTACAGCGGAGCAGGTATGTCGCTGAGTGTGCGGTGAAGAGTGTTATGGAAAGTGGGTTAAAACGGCTTGGCGGGGATCCCAGTGCCCGGAGGCAAATTAGACTTTAATAGCTGGGTCACCGTCAGCGGTTAAAATAAGGCTGTTGGATGTTAGAGGCGAGTTACGACCTCTCACATCCTGGAATATGTCAACATGTTTCAGCCAGTGCCTTATGACTATGCTGGCTTTCTTCAGGACGGGTTAAAATACGTGTATGTGATTAAAACTAGTGGGTGTGTATTACAGACTATGTGTATACACGCCCTAAAGTGTTTTTCTATGTGTGAGAGGGGGATTCCCTTCTCAAAACACGCTAGTTTTGGAAATATGCTACTTCATGGTTGAGAAGTGGCAAGGGTTGACCAGAATTGCTGGCCAGAGCCTGCTTTGGACCTGTAGTGCCTCCTTCGCAGAACCGGTTCTGCGAAGGAGGCACTACAGGTGACGGTGACGGTGACCCAGCTATTAAAGTCTAATTTGCCTCCGGGCACTGGGATCCCCGCCAAGCCGTTTTAACCCACTTTCCATAACACTCTTCACCGCACACTCAGCGACATACCTGCTCCGCTGTAATCAGGCGTCGAAGCACACCCGGGACACGCTAGGTGTCACTGGGTGGGCCCGATGATGAAGCATGCCACCAACTAGGTTGGTGGGTGAGGGCTTCATGAGCACACCTACCAGGTGCCACTAACCCGTGACAATACATACTTGAGTCCTTGAACTAAAAATTAAATCAATTTTTGTTAACTTTGTCTATTTTCAAGCTAGTCTCCTTTTGATTAACCACATATAAACCCGGGGATATGGACTAGCTTTCTGGTCCTCTCTCTCTCTCTTGATACACGAACCAAGTATCAATAATGACATGCTGGACAGAGTAATGATTGTGAACATGGTTAGGTATCATTATACTTGTCAGCTTTCAAAGCAAGGTATAGCCAATAGGGATTCCAAATGTCTTGTAGACAGGTTTTTGGATGTTGTAGCTCCTCACAGTTCTCAGTCTGTTTTCTAGAGAATGAGTATAAAAAACAGTGATGAATGGAATGCCTGAAATAATCTCAGCCACTGGTAATCAGTCAGGCCGTATCCCAATCCATTGTTATTTTGCACACAATGCCTCCTCAGTTTGGACCCCGTTATAAACAAATCAGTCATAACCCTGATCCAATGGGAACAGTCCAGCCTGGACTGCCAAGCCAAGCCAGGCCTTTCCTGAACCGGAGCACAAGCAACCCAGGGCCTGTTTCACCCTAGTTATGGGTTCATTAGCTGGGTACAGCTTGGTTCCAGTGGCACAGTTTGCACAGGACCCACATCTGGGCAAACTTGTCCCACTTAATGCGACACAATAGATATACAAAACAGTGATGGATGAAATGCTTATATTCATCTCAGCCACTGATAATCACTTGGGCTGCATCCCAATCCATCTATATTTTGCACGCCATAGCACCTCAGTTTGGACCCAGTTGTAAGCAAATCAGTCTTGACTTTTCTCGAATTTAAACAGTCCAGCCCGAACTGCCATGCCAGGTCCTCCCTGAACCGGAACACAAGCAACTCATGAACAATTTCCCCCTAGTTATAGACACATCAGCTGGGTACAGCTTGGATAGATTGGGATGATGCCCAAGTGATTGCCAGTGGCTAAGATCAATTCAAACATCCATCCATCACATTGTTGATTTTGCATTTGATGCCCTAAGTGTGCCCAGACTTAGGTCTCGGGCTCACTGTGCCACTGGAAACAAGCTATACCCCGCTGAAGGGCCCCTAACAAGGGCAAACTGGTCTTGTGTTGCTTGTCTTTCGGTTCAGGGAGGACCTATACTGGCAGTTCTGGTTGGACTGTTTCATGAGGAATAGGGTCAAGAATGATTTGTATATGGTTAGGTCCAAACTGAGGTAGCATATTAGGCAAAAAACTATGGCCTGGGAAGCGACCCTAAGTAATTGCCAGTGGCTGAGAATAATTCAAGCATTCCATCTATTACCTTGTTGTTTTTGCATTTGATACCCTAAGAGCACTATGCCCCGATGTGGGCCCCGGCCTCACTGTGCCACTGGAATCAAGCTATACCCGGCTGAAAAGCCCATAACAAGAGCAAACCCAGCCGGGTGTTGCTTGTGTTCCAATTCAGTGAGGACCTGCCCTGGCATTTTGGGTTGGATTGGTCCCATGAGGAACAGGGTCAAGAGTGATTTTCTTCTGGCTGGGTCGAAACTGTAGTGCCATGGCATGCAAAAAGGGATGGACTGGGATGCAACTCAAATGACTGCCAGTAGCTGAGATTAAGTCAAGCATTCCATCCATCACTTTGTTGTTTTTTTGCATTTGATACCCTAAATACACCAGTTATTCCCAGATGTTGTTCCCGGGCTCCCTGTGCCTCTAGAGCCAAGCTATACCCGGCTAAAGAGCCCATATCAAGGGCTAAATTGATCCTGGGTTGCTTGTCTTACAGTTCAGGGAGGACCTATCCTGGCAGTTCAGGTTGGACTGTTTCATGAGGAACAGGGTCAAGAATGATTTGTATATGGTTTGGTCCAAACTGAGGTAGCATATTAGGCAAAAAACTATGGCTTGGGAAGGGACCCTAAGTAATTGCCAGTGGCTGAGAATAATTCAAGCATTCCTTCTATTACCTTGTTGTTTTTGCATTTGATACCCTAAGAGTGCTGGACATGTTCGGATGTGGGCCCGGCCTCACTGTGCCACTGGAATCAAGCTTTACCTGGATGAAAAGCCCATAACAAGAGCAAACCCAGCCGGGGGTTGCTTGTGTTCCAATTCAGTGAGGACCTGCCCTGGCATTTTGGGATGGATTGGTCCCATGAGGAACAGGGTCAAGACTGAATTGCTTCTGGCTGGGTCCAAACTGTAGTGCCATGGCATGCAAAAAGGGATGGACTGGGATGCAACCCGAATGACTGCCAGTAGCTGAGATTAAGTCAAGCATTCCATCCATCACGTTGTTGTATTTTCTGCATTTGATACCCTAAATACACCAGTTATGCCCAGATGTTGTTCCCGGGCTCCCTGTGCCACTCGAGCCAAGCTATAACCGGCTAAAGAGCCAATATCAAAGACCAAATTAATCCTGGGTTACTTGTGTTCCTGTTCAGGGAAGACCTGGCCTGGCAGTTTGGACTGAAATGTTCCCATGAGGAACAGGGTCAAGACTCATTTTCAGATGACAGGGTCCAAACTGAGGTGGTATGGTGGGTGAAAAACAATGAATTGAGTTACAGCTCCAGGTGATTGGCAGTGGCTGAGAGTATTTCAAGGATTCCATCCATCTCCTTGCTGTTTTTGCATTTGTTCTCTAGAGAAGGCAATGTCTTTTAGCCATTCAGTGGTGTTAGGAGGGGGGGGGCCTGATCCAACCACAGGTCTGTGTTTTTGCTAGAGGAAACAGCACTCTCACCAGCCACATGACCAGTTTTGGAATATACTTAGTGTAGCCGAGTAGTGCAGTCACAGGGACACACTCAATTGAGGTTTCCACACTTTCTGTTATTGCATGAAAAACTTGTACCCAGTAATGTGGAATTGGTGGGCAGTCCCATGAAAAGTGAAAGAAGCCAGCAGGCTTACATGGGCATCGAGGGTACTGCATGTATTTTACAGGGTCTATTCTATGTAAGTACTGAGGTGTACTCCATAATACATTGCTGAACTTGAAAAGGAGTAATTTATGCCTGTAATTAATAGATATAAGTTTAGTTTGGGAGCATTAGTATTTCCATACCTGCAGGCCTATATCCTGGGCCATATCTATCTTCCGTTTCTCAAAGGTCTGTTCTTCTGCAATTCGCTGTGTACAAGTACAAGATGGAGACCCAGTCCCTTTGGGCCGGTTTTTTAATTAATTGGGTGAGCGGAGGGAAGTCAGGTGGTTCCGTAGAGAAGGTAGGCCAGGCTGATAATGCTGAATGTCCCAGGTGCACATAGTCGAATATTTCAAACAGCATGCTGTCTCTGTCACTGCAGAATTGGTCAAAAGTAAGATACGTACCCTCTATGACTACTTGTCCCACATTAAGCAGACCTGCATCTCTCAGCCAATTCTTCCCTTCTTTGTGCAATGTTGGGGAGGCAGGACTTGTCAAGGAGAGGCATGTGTGGTGAGTATAAGTGCTCATGGCCAGCCTCTACTGTCATATGCCAGATGGACCAGGTGACAGTCTGTACAGTTTGGTCCAGCCTCACGTATTTGGTGCCTGTTTGCAGTTACCGCTCTAAGTGTACTGGGGATGCTCAGACGTGAGTCCCAGGCACTCCACACCACTGGAATCAAGCTAGCCGGGCTGATGAGAGGTGTTACCTCGAAACCGTGCCGGTCCTCGGATGCTTGTTTCCGTTCTGGGAAGGACATGGCTTTTGTAGTTCGGACTGGACTGTTCCCATGGGGCACAGGGTCAGCGCTGATTTGCATATCGCCATTGTCTAACCCAGGGTGGTGTGGAGTGGAAAAACAATGGATTTGGGCCCGGATCTTTGGACTGGGGTGAATGTGTGACATTGATCCACATTCTGTCCATCATTGTTGTGTTTGCAGTTACCGCTCTAAGTGTACTGGGGATGCTCAGACGTGAGTCCCAGGCACTCCACACCACTGGAATCAAGCTAGCCGGGCTGATGAGAGGTGTTACCTCGAAACCGGGCCGGTCCTCGGATGGTTGTTTCCGTTCTGGGAAGGACATGGCTTTTGTAGTTCGGACTGGACTGTTCCCATGGGGCACAGGGTTAGCGCTGAATTGCATATCGCCATTGTCTAACCCAGGGTGGTGTGGAGTGGAAAAACGATGGATTTGGGCCCAGATCTTTGGACTGGGGTGAATGTGTGACATTGATCCACATTCTGTCCATCATTGTTGTGTTTGCAGTTACCGCTCACGTATTTGGTGGGCATGCAGGTTTGAGGTGCACTCAGCAGCACCTGATCTTTTGCTATAATGATATGAGGAGCATCATGTGACTGATAAAATCAGAATGTGATGTAACGCATTACGCTGCATTATAATATCATTCCATGTGTGGTTCTGCAACCCCTGCGTGATCTAAGGTAGTGTGAGGGTTTTCCAACGCAGCCTCAGGTTGCGACCGCCTATACCAACCTAGTCAAGGTTGTTTTACATTTTTTTAAAAGGCCTCTTTCAGTGGTATAGGGATGTTGTGGAACATATATAGCAACATAGGGAGCACTAGCATATCAACCGTAGGTAGTGGGAGTGATGCCCACCTCTCAATATGTTTAGTTAATTTACAAGCACAGGACCATGATTTTTAGTATTATTTGAAGCCTATCCTAGTGGAACGTTATCCCTAAATATTGGAGCGAGCTGTCACACCAACGCAAGGGGAAATCCATGGCTGGCCTACTGACCGAGGCAGTTAATGTAAACATTTAGGATTTTGACCATTTAATGAGTATTCTGGACATTTATCCATACTGCACAAGTTCAGCTATGAGCGGTGGAAGATTTAAATCTGGATCTTTGAAAAAGAGTAGTATGTCATCTGCATATAGCAACAGTGATATACACTTATTTGGGAAAGTAAATCCCCAGTGGGAGTATATATTTCTCAGCCAGGTGACCAGAGACTCCATGGCGAGAGCAAACATGAGGGGGGAGAGGAGGCATGCCTGTCACTTGCCCCTGCCAATGAGGAACAGCTCTGAGAGGCAGCCATTAAAACGGATCCTATCTAGTTAGTATATAGCAGTTTAATTAAGTTCAATGTTTCGAAGGGAATACCCAGTTTACATAGCATGACAAACAGAAATAACCGATCAAGTAACTCAAATGGCTTTTCAGCTTCAAGGAGTACAGATACGGTGTTCAAATTCAGCCAGAACTGCGGCAAGACTGCAAAAAAAAGTTCAGACGTTATTGAGCGTGACCCTGCTCAAGATAAATACCAATTACTCAGGCATAATTAGGCTGTTCATGAAGAGAGCCAATCTATTCGCAACGATCCATATGAGTATCGTATTATCTAGATTTATTAAGGATTATGGCCTGTAGACTGCCAAAGATGTTCATCCTTGCTAGGTTTTAGTAACACCATGATGACCATCTCTCTATTCGTGGAAGACAGCTCACCAGACTCCGTTGATTCTTGATAGAGTGTAGCATGATATGGTATTAGAATCCATTTTAACGTTTTGTAAAATTCAGATGTGAGGTTGCCAGTATCCAGAGACTTTCCACTTATTAGGCAGTGAACAGTTACAACTATTTCGTGCTTGTCTATGGGCTCAATTAGGAACTCTCTGGTGCTCTCTTCTTTCCATTCAGGGTCATCTAAATATCATGGTATGTCACCAATAGATGGCCCTGTGTAAGAATGTATAATATGCATCAAACTGACTTATTAAGGTGGACCGCTCCCCTTATATTTCCCCAATGTCAAGCTTGAGGAATTGCATAGTATCCTGGGTATGTGCTCTCTTTAGCTACAATGACAGGGTTTTACTTGGATGGTCACTTTCTGCCTATTTGCAGGCCTCAGTGTCTTTAGTTATGTATTTCATTTACCCATCCATTAGTTTTGTGACCTCCTGAGTGGACCTCCTCAATTCTGAAAATGTTTGTGGTCTGTGGGTCAATTTATATGTTTTGCCAATTACCACAGTCTGGCTTTCTCATGCACTAGCAGCATCTGAATTGACTTTAATACCCCTGCGTATTTGCCCAGTGTGAAGCCCCTGATATACACTTTGAATGTTTCCCACTCCATGGTGCAGCGTGCCACAGTTTCTGTGTTTTTCTCAAAAAACTGCACAATTGCTTCACAGCGGTCCTTAAAAAAGGCCATGTTCCTGTTGGGGAATCGCCAATGTGTTAAGCTGTCAAGAGGTTGTTCAAACGCAACTGCAATTGGGAAATCATTAGACAGGGTTGTAGGCTAATGTGCTATATGTACAATCCATGGAAGCACCTTTGCAAAGGAAAGCCAAGCATCACTGCAAGAGTTGGTGTCATGTATAGCAGAGTAGTAAGAGTATACTTGTTGTTCCGTGGCATATATATCTCTGCTCACACCTCTTTTTCCTTCCATGGCAATCATCTGATGCACAATATGGCAGCTTTTGGATAACTTGTGCAATTAGAGTTGCTGCTATCAATCTTGTTTTTTTTTTTAAAACAAGGGAAACCAAAGAAGTCGGCAAGGGACCTTGGGAGTCAATATTATTAAGGCAACAGTGGTCCCTTACAAATAATAATGCTTAATCAATAAATATAGACAAAGTTGTTGCTATATTTGAAAACGAGATGCCCAGCCGGGCAGAGGTCTAGGTATTCACTTTTCAGTCAATGTAAAACATGAATAACACACAAGATACAAGACAGGGCACAAGCCTGTACCCAGTCAATCACATAAGAAATATCAGGACAGGGAACAATTAAAGGGAACAAATAAAAGGGCTTAGGCAAAAGCCTAACGTTCTGTAACCTTGTTAATTGCACAGTTTTGATTGTAAAACAGAACAATATTGACACCTTCACATTTTTAAAGGACAAATAAATCATTCCATGTGTGTAAGGTGCTCATAGTTGTCGAGGCCGTTTCGATCCGTTTAACACATTCTACGGATCTCATCAGGACATTTAATGTATGCCTAATAGTAAAGCAGCCTCATTTGCCTAATGGGAGGAAGGGAAGGAAAATACCAAGAGACATGTATAAGGACAAATCGGAAAGGACGCATTTATACATAGCGTGAATTTTGTGGGCATGCACTCTGTGGGAGGAAGGTTCGAGTGCGACAGGCTGATATCAAGTACTGAACAAAAGATACCTAAACACATGCAAGAAAACGAATTTGAGGTCGGTGCATGTGCATGACGTGAAAATTACATTTGGCGCAAGGTGTGAAATAATTACATTCGGCGCAAGTGCTGAGGCAGGTTAAAAAGGGGGAAAAAAAAGAGGTGACGACGCGTTCATCCAGGCTAGTGAAGATGACATTGGAGAGTGTTAATATCTATAGGAGAAAGCTCACCAAGAGGGAAGCCAAGGGGTTCAAGGCATATTGTGTACCCGATCACAGGAATTTCCTGCAAAAAACAACGGGTAGGTTACAGTACGTTGCGGGCGAGGTGTCAGATAAGGTGGTGGGTGTGACAGGTAAAAGGAGGCTTACCAGGCGGGCTGTTGTTGTGACCTGTTGGGGTCAGCTAGGATTCGATTCCGGTTAGCAATGTGCTTGAGTAAGACTGAAGAAGGGCCTGAAAGAACGAATAGTAGTGTCAAAGTGAAACCAGCAGTGAACTAGGATCAGGGGCGGCACAGGAGAATTGTCGCAAGGGCGCTTACTAAGGTTTGGCCAGTCAAAGAATGTCAGGCAGACCACAATCAGGAATATAGGGACGTTCAAAATAGTCCGGTATGATAACCTAGGTGGGGAAGCAAAAGGTTGGCGGGAATTAGATGGTTGAACCGGCAGCCCCAGGGGGGAACTAACGTAAAGCCTGGTGGCGGGCAACAATTCTTCATAAGGACTTACCAATAGTAAGGATGCAGTGCTGCTCAATCGCGGGTGCCGGTAGGAGTGGCGAGTCATGCATGGAGTTTATATGTGGGAGGAGAGTGCATTTGATTGGGCAGACGCTCCCATGTGATTATTAGATATAGAGGAGGTGACAAGAGGTAGTGTTGACTGTGTCTTCCATTTTGATTGGGCAGACACTCCCATGTGATCAATAGACATAGAAGAGGTGGCAAGAGGTGTTATCGACCGTGTCGGCCATTTTGAAGGGGTGAATATAGATAGGAGAGAAGGAGAGAAGGAGGGCCACATTTTTAGAACAATATCAAATTTAGCAGATAAGGTAATTAGAACAAAACATTTGTGGAAGGCAAACTATCCTATTGCCTAAAATAGATAGCGGTTTGTAAACAGAGGAAGGAAAAGTAGGAAGGCATGGGACTCGGGCTAAAATGTTCATATCAAGGTGTTCCAGTCCTCCTGTAGGTTTAATCCTGTGTTGAGACTATCAGTCTTTAAAATCCATTTCAACTCCTCCTTATTGAGAATGCGTGTGAGATCCCCTCCTCTCTGGGGAAGTTTCACAGTGGTGATAACTGTCCACCGAATGTCATTTTCTGTATGTCCCTTCTCAAGAAAGTGATCCACGAGCGGCGCATTCTCTGTCTTGCATCGAATTCTGCTGCGATGTTGCGAAATGCGTAGCCGGATCTTTTGCTTTGTTTGGCCCACATAAATCATTTCACAAGGACAAAAAATGGCATATATCGCGTTGCAATTATTACAATTACTCAGAGATTTTAAGGCATTTTTCACATCCTTAAAAACAAACTCCTTTGTCTCTATGGTAAACTCACACACTATACAATTACCACTTTCATATGTCCTTTTGGGGGGGGCTAAGGATCAAAGGTCATTCAGTGTGGGGTTGGAGTTCCGGATGGATGGCAATGTTGCTCGAACCAAGTGGTCTTTCACATTCTTACTTCTTTTAAATCCGAACATAGGTGGGTCTATGTTGAGTGAGCCCGCATTAAAAATTGGCCAATTCTTCCTGATGGTTTTGTGAACTATGCTAGAGACTGCGGAGAATGTTGTGACGCAGACAAGGCGTTCTGCCACTGGTTTGGGTTTGGGTTCGAGTAGAGTGTCTCGGGGGCAGTACCACGCTCTCTTTAATGCGTTACACACTAGGCGGTGGGGATAGCCTCAGGAAATGAGTTTGGTGGAGAGTATTTGTGCTTCCGAAAAATAGTCAGTCTTGTGTGAGCAGTTTCTCCTGATTCTGAGGAACTGCGAATAAGGTATACTGTCCCTCAGGGCCCTGGGGTGACAGCTTTTATAGCTGAGCAGAGTGTTGCGCTCAGTTGGTTTGCGAAAAAGAGATGTGAAGAGAGTACCGTCTTGATGCTGGATAGTAAGATCGACGAACGGAATACTGTCTTTGTTGTGTGTCAAGGTGAATGTGAGACCATTGCAGTTTTCATTAAGCCAGTGAAGGAAGGAATTAAGAATTTCTAGTTCTCCTGACCAGATAAGGAAGATGTCGTCTATATATCGTTTCCATTTTATAATGCATGTGTGGAACGGGTTGGTAGAGGGAAGAATAGTGTTGCATTCAAGCCAGTCCATATAGAGAATGGCTAGCGTAGGGGCAAAAATAGTCCCCATTATGTCCATACTCAACAAAAGACCACGTCACCCTACAGTCCCCACACTCTTTATCTTACAATTACTTGAGATATGCCTAACAAGGAATTTTTTCACATTCAATGACCAGTTTTACCAGCAGGTCCGGGGGACATCAATGGGGGCTATTTTTGCCCCTACGCTAGCCATTCTCTATATGGACTGCCTTGAATGCAAATTGCTGAGAGCATCCTGTTCCTAGCAAAAGTTAGTATAGACATAAATAAAATTAAAAGTGCTATGCTAAGTAATTGCATGTGTCAGTGGTACTTGAAGCATGATTTATTCAACTGTCAGTTCTCTGGCCGATCGTAAGAACATTCCAGCAGCTGCATAAAACTTCCCAATTAGTGCCAGCTCCATTGGGACTGTGGTGGTGTGGAGCGAACGCAACATTCAGATGTCATATGCAGACACTGAGCCTATCACAACAATTGAGTAAACCAGCCCCAGGCCATCCTAAAAAAGGAGGAAAAGGATGGTGCCTCTACAGAAGGAAGTCCATTACCTTCTCACAGCGAGGTGGAATTGCAATAGAAATACCACGCAGCAACAGAAATAGTAGAGCTAAAACCTACCAACTATGCTCTGAGCAAAGGATTCGAACTTGACCCTATGCCATGATTTTTGTTGAACCAGTTAATAGAAGCATTGCTGTCAACATAAGAGCCGACCTTGTAATTAAAAGGTGCACTGTCATTTACAACTGTATCCTGTCAATGAGAGTGATCAAATGGTCTTGATAAAGATGGAATTATCTGAGAACCCATTGAAACGCGTCGACACTAGTAACATAATACACTATCCCCTTATCTCCCATTACTTGAACGGAAAAATATACTAATAGTGTCAAGCAATGTGTGTACTATATAGTGAAACAGGGGACGTGTAGTTTTCCAAGACCAATTGTACCGGTCTGGTGTAAAACTCTCTCCATGAACTTTTGAATTGCCTTTGTACTGATTTGTGATTATTGATTTGTGATTATTGATATTGTGCATTGATTTTATGAAATTGTTGTTATTTACAGCTGTATCTCAGTTTTTATTGTGAAATTTTAAACAATCTGAAACTAATAAATTACATGTAAATCGAATTCAGTGGTCCTCTAGGTATATATAGCAATAGGGACTGTAGTATGTCTTAGGTGAATAAATGAAGTGAAAGATATTTAGAGATGATCTGTGTGCATGTGATGTTTTGATTAGAAACCTACCTTTTGGGATCTCTCTATTTTTCACTGTTACAGTGCCCCAGTCCCACTGGGTTTTCAAAGGGGCCCCTCTCCCTCTACCACGTGGTGTGGATGTGCCTTAAGGCCTCCTTACATGATCTAACGCCGTAATGTATAAACATGGTCCTTAAATACATGTGCCTTGGGAACAGCAAAGCTGGGCAGCAGCAAATGACGTGCTCCGCAGATTCTGTGTGGTGTTGACACAGACAACAACCAGACCCACTTAATGACCAGTTTTTCCAGTGGACTCTATAGTCTTGTATAGGCAAAGTTAAGAGCCTCACCCTCCTGCCATTTTGTAAGGCTTGCCTTCCAAGACCTGCTTTTAAGTAGGGCTGGCATGTGGTACTTTCATGTGAATTAATAAGGCCTTCTGCACCCAGGACTGATCTGTTCAAGGTCTTGTTGCCTTGAGATAGTCTTGCCACACTTTTTTAGCAAGATCTTTAAACTACACTTTGTTAATGATATGTCTGTTGAAAGTTCGATTGATGGTTCCAGTGTTTTATTGGCCATCAAGAGATACCTCGCCCAGCGACTGTTGTTAATTGTAAAGGCCACCTGTAGCACTGCCCTGATTGTGCCTGGACATGCATTGATCACGTTATGTTGGAATTTGACTATTTTTTTTGCATTCAAGGACGATTGCTGTTATGTTGAACTCTAGTCGGATTAGTGAACACCTGGTCGTGTAAGGGACCTTGAAGACTTTTCTATATGCCATTGTGTGTAGGCCCTCCAATTGTTTGGTCAACAAACCAGGGAAGACAAGGTGGCCATAGCTGAGTGTAGACATTAGCTTGGCTTGCATTACTTGTCGGATCCCCTCCGTCGAGTGACTTACAAGCTTGTGGTGTAATTTGCAAAAGCCATATGTTATCTTAGCTGCTTTTACCTCCAGTGCTTTAACCTGCAGTACAGGTCTGCAGGTATCTGTAAATTGTACTCCTACGTAGGTGTACTTATTGGTCGTGCTGATCCTTGGAGGGCCCAGCTACCATGCCAATGATTATTTTTTTGACTTTTGACTAAAGCTCAGCATTAGCTATGAGCTTGTTTTCCATGTTGTAATTATGTAGCGTATCTAATAACCTTTTCATGCCAATTCTTGTGTGATCCAATAAAACGAGATCGTCCGCATACTGTATAATTGGCAGTCTAAGTTGGCCCAATTTTGAAGGAGAGATGTTAGTTTTTAACAGTGCTTCTCCCAGGTCTGCAGTGTATAAATTAAACAGGGTGGGGGTGATCACGCAGCCCTGTTTTAGCCCCCTGTTTGTGAAGATCTTGGCAGTTGCACATGTGCTAGTGAGCTTAACTCGCACCCACATGCTGGTGTAGAGTGATAAGATGGCCGCAAAGAGTTTACATGGTATACTCTACTTAGCCAATTTTACCCACAGAATGTTTCGATCAACTCCATCAAAGGCGGCACTGTAGTCCACAAAACATGCATATAAAGGAGGGGAGGTGGCCCCAGATGCCTTCGTTGCCAGATATGAAAGTGTGATGGTGCTGTCCATGGTCGATGAATTCGGCCAAAGGCCAGTCTGGCAATGCGGGATTACTTGATTTTTCGTGATTTATGACTCTAGCTCTTTCGAGAGCATTTTTGTGAATGTTTATACTTCCACTTCCAGTAGTGCAATCAGTCTATAATTCCCCGGGTCCGAGGCATCCCCCTTTTTATGAATGGGATGTAGGATGGAGCCTTTCCATGAATCCGGAGCAGCAGAAAAGTTATAGCAATGATTGAATAAGACCTGAACGTGGGGTGCCCAGTATTCACGATCTTTCCTAAAAATATACCCAGGCAGCCCATTGGGCCCTGGCGCCCCATCTTTCCTGATGCCCTGGAGGATGGTTAGTATTTTCCTTTCTGTTTGGTATGGATCCGCCGCATTTCTCTCTTCATATTTGTAGTATTCTACCTTGACGATGCTTGCCATGGATGTTTTTTGATCGACATATAGGCTGGTGGCATGGGCAGCCCATTTGTTAGCAGGCACAGCATTGTGGGTATGATGGCCACCATTTAGACCATTGACATATCTCCAAAATTCCTTGCTTTTTTTGGGTACTGGTAATGCATAGATGTTTCTCAATTTTTCCTCTCTGCTAGTTTGTTTCAGTTGCCAGGCAATTTTTTTGTGTGTTTTTCTTGGGGTCTTCAATTGTCTTTCCGTTCAAATGGACTTTTCCTTCCTATGCTTTGATTCTGCCAAGCGACATCTCTTTTTACTCTGAATGAAGATTTGGTTGTCAGTGTAGTTAAATTGTCCCAGTTGCGTTTGTTTATTATTGTAAGTAGGCTGCTTTCCTGGAGCCAAGGCTTTGAATAGCGAAGTCGTAGTTTCCGCCCAGCTGCTCTGTGGGCCAGTTATGCATATGTTCTGCTTCCATTTAATATACTTTGCCCGTCTTATGGGGCCCCATTTAATGCATTTAATTGAAGCTGTTTCATTATGTAGAATGAGCATACTGCCTGCAGTTATATGTTCCTCATGCATCATAGTGCTAGTGTTGACAAGAACAGAGATTGGTTGGTGATCACTTCCGGGAGTGTGCAGTACCTTATACTCTGCACATCTCCTCAGCAAGTTCTTACTCAGGAAGATGTAGTCAAGCGTGGAGATGTTTTTAAATGTAGGTTGTGGAGTCGTTGTCAACTGCCCTATGTTATTCGCAGACCCCAGGTTGAATTCATTAATACAGGCTTCCATAAGATTACGACTGCGGTCCTCATGATTTTGTGCTGGGCCACATAGGTCTCTTATGTTAAAGTCCCCAGTGATGATGCATTCATGTCCTGGGTACCCATGGAGGTATTCTCTAACTAGCCTAATGATCCTTCTGATGTTTGCGTTTTTATCCTTTTTTTTCGGTTGACATATAGGTTAATTACTCCAAATTTAAACTGAGTGCCCTCTACTCTGAACCCATTTATTGTTATAATCTGTACATCTGGTGCATACGTGGGCCAGTCCTTGATTTGTAGTTGCAGATTTAATTTTGCGAATATCGAGATCCCACCACTTGGTCTTCCGAAGATGTTTTTTTTTGCTTGCCATTGTATGGATCGCCTGATAAAATGTCTCCAGTCTTCAGTGATTTCATAGCTTCATTATTGGTCATGATCGACTTAAACTCTGCCACGTTCCAGCTGATTAGCCTGAACTTAGTGTTTACCATCACCGTTTTATTTACTCTATGTTTGTTTGTTTTAAACCTCCCTACTGGGCCACGTTGTTGCAGTCTATACGAATTTGGTGTTTTCCTTATACTAGGAATTTCCCCAATCCTTGGAGTGCAATGTAGAAGTAAGCCATGCCCAATCTTCCTGTTTGTCGACCTGGGAAATGCTCACTTCCTTGCAATGTCTGGTAGTGGTGCCTTTATGTAGCTCAACTTTGATGTCATTGTTGAATAATTGGCTTGAATTTCACTTGGTGCCCCTTGATGTACTACGCTGTGTGCAAGGCACCTCTTGGCTTTGTGGCCTCTGAAGTAGCACTTGTGGGTACTTTTCAATTGGACAAATGTCTATCCGGATACCCCAATCCTTAAGTGTGTCTGTTTCTGCCATAATGTTTTGGATGTCTAGCATATTGAGCCACTTTGTTAGGGTCGACTCCTTGTTCCCTGTCCAAGTGCATTTTTTAAAGTGCACCACTACGAGTTGGGCAGATGTTAGATAGGCCAGTGAGGGTATACTTGTCAGAAGATACAGAATGTTTGAACAACTTAGAATATCACCTGGGCCCCTTGTCTCAAATTCAGGGTTAAAAATCAACATGAACTCCACCCATGCCAAAAGATCAAGAGCTACGACATTTTCCATACCCTTGTAGCTCGGGCCATGATATGTTTGTGCTGTGGGCATTGTTTGGCCGTTATTCCGACCGGACACAGCATTTGCTTCCTTTTCTGAATTAATGTTAGGATAGCTAGGCGGCTCACGCATCTGACTCCTTTGACCAGGCGATGGAGTCTTCCTTGCTTGTGTTATCTTCGTTGTTTGTGTGGGGAGAGCACTTGCTGTATTTTGAACTTTGCATTGGCATTCCGTATGAAGTTGATGGATTTGTATCTCCTGGTATCTTTTTGCTGAGCATCTGACCTGTTGAGTGGGAAATCATATAGTTGTTAGTGTTTGGCCTAAGCCTTGGTTCCTGATTTTCTTTCCCTCTCAATGGCTCAACTATAAGGTCACCGGTTTCTGGTCCATTGGCTGGGTTGCCAAAGTTAGTGATCACCGCCTCAGCATATGTTTTTCCTTGTGGATTTAAGGGGGATTGGATGTTGCGGGGTAGTAAATTTTCCTTGTGTAGGCCTTCCGTATGCTGCGTTGGTGGGCATATCTGCCCAGAGATTTCCTGGCAGTTGTTCTCATAGGATGCTTTGGATGAGGAACTGTTTCTCATTTGAAAAATGGGATAAATCAAAGGGCCCTTTTTATTGCTGCCATTACTGATTGCTGAGTTGGGTTAAAGAGTGTGTTATTGCATGCTTTTTTTGCATAGTTAGCAGCCCACCTTTCCGTTTGTTTTGGTTTTAATACATTCTGAAGATTTTTCTTTTGCCGTCTGGATAACTGCCCATCGGTTGACTTTTGACCTGTGTTCTTGGTTTGATTAACCTCCTCTATGCTGAGTGCAGTGCTGACTCTTTTGGCCAGGGTCGTGCAGATATTTGAAGCTACATTATCATTTATGGCCTCTGAGTCCATAGCTGTAGGAATATTTATGACTACGGGGCCGCAGCCATAGTCCAGTGTTTCTGAATATTTCCTGTTTAGTGTGGAATTTAGCCGTGCCTCACTACATTGTTTTATTAACGTTGCCAGCAGATCTGGGAGTCTGGTTAATTTCTCCACTATTGCTTCACTGAAGTTTTTTGCAGGGCTTGTGGTACTTCCTGTGCCCTTTTCGCTGACAACTAGCTGGTCAACTTTGTGGCTGATCGTGTCCACTTTTTCGTTAAATATCAAGACTGTTTGCCTCAGCATGTGTATTAAATCCACCTGGATCTCTAGTTTGTGTGATTGCCAGGAGAGTGCCTTTACAGCTTCCAGTAAGGACGAATTTATTGTGTTCAAGATGTATTTGGGGCCATACTTATCATTTATGTCTTGTTCGTCACTCTGGGCTCCGCAGTGTCTGCCAGCTGTGGCACCTAAAAGCCCTCTCCCAGTAGCTGCAGTTTAGGATCTGCTATAGGTGTTATTTATGTTAATTCTGGGGATGCCGTATCCGAGATGCTAGCGGCACCTAATTCTGCTCCCCTGACCACCAGGATTGATAGAGGCATCCAAATTGTCCTGCAGCTGGTTATATGAGTGGTGGTGGACTAGAGCCTCTTGTAGTGTAGTTCCTATATTCCCAATAGGCTCTGCGCATTGGAATAATATAAACAGCAGTGTAGACATAGGACTGAGGTCGACTAGGTCTCTACTGACTATATTAGACTAGTTTTGCCCGCTAGCTCAGAGGTCACTAGAAACTTTCTCGAATAAACAAGGAGGAGTTTAACTTCCCTGGATAGACAAAAAGGGATTAGCTTCTGACAACCATAAACATGACAACTTTGCTCCCTCAGAATAAAGAGTGTATCTCTGGAGTCGTGTGAAAACAATAGACAGCTATTTTACTTAGTCAATCGTGCATACTTAGTTTCTCCAGAGTGCAGAGAAATAGAGAGACGGGCGTTTTCAATAAAAGGTGTTATTTATTGAGCAGTCTTCTTTCTCATGCAAGAGAAATGAATTGCCACAATTGCAATACTTAACATGAAGTAAAGTGCGTACAGTAAAAGGAGTATTATGAAATAATACTGTCAAAGCATTGATATGGTTTCTTAGCCATATGATACTTTAAAATGGATAAAATATATACATACATAAATACATTGACTAACGTACTCAACTGGTGCTTCTAAATACGCCTACCCCGGTGTACCTGACCTAAGCCTAATACGTGGGAAGGAGTAAATAAGTAGCAGTTTAAGTTAAGTTGGTTTTTGCCAAGGATTCTGAATCAAGAATTCTCTTTAAGGGTTTAGTCAGCTCCGTACCTGGGTAATAGAAAGCAGGAGGTCTGGTATCTCTCTCTCAGAACTCGATATCCCAGTAAACCGCAAGGGCGGCGCCGAAGCCGCGCCAAAGCCAAGCCCGTCTGCGCCCGTCCGCGGCCGACCGGGGCCAGGGGCCCTGACCCCTACATCTCGGGCGTGCCACGGGAAGTCCTACACAAGTAAGAGGCTGCGAGACCTCTGCCCCCCTCCACTCACGGCCTGCTGCCACCTGATGGAGCCACTTGACCTGGGTCCATGTCCACATTGTACATTCAACGGGAGGTGTTTATCGCCGGTTGTCCCTGAACTTAAAGCGATTACTGTTAATGGGGGGCTCCTAAACTGTAGATCCTTCAGTAAACATTCCCTCCAACTGTGGGATCTCTTACAAGATGAGGCCCTGAATTTATTATTTTTAACAGAAACCTGGCTGGGAGAACATTCGGATCCAGACATAGTGAATACAATTCCGCCAGGTTACACCCTCCATAGACTCGATAGAGAAAAGGGAAGGGGAGGTGGTATTGCCATCATTGTCAAACACCCTTTTGAGTGTGCTCTAAAACCAGTAAAAATTGATAACCGCGAAGCCGGTGAATTTAACATCAAGTTGACCCAACACGAGGCAATTTCGGGCATCCTAATATACAGACCTCCTGGTTCTCTGGGCAACTTCCGAAGTAGCTTATTGGAGGGGGTCACTCAGACTGCGATCAAACACAATAAAGTATTGGTGTTGGGGGATCTGAATTTACATCTAGAGGATCCTCTACAGAAGGAGGCAGAGGATGTCCGTCTAGTTCTACAAGAATTACAACTGGACTTGCTAAGTGTTGCTGCCACACATGAGAGGGGTCATTGTTTGGACCCCATCTTCGCCAGTTGGGACATGATAAAGGCACTTACCCCCTGTCAGCTCCCTTGGACCGACCACTTCTTGGTCCCTTTCCAATGCTCTTACCAGCCATATAGGGCCGCTGAGAATGGGATTAAGAATGTCATGAGACGTAAATGGAGACAATATTCTCAAGAGAACTTCATATGCGCCATCCAGAAAGCGCAACCACCGCTTGCCACGAACAGTGATCAGGCCAATAATAAATTTAATCAGCTTGTGACTGTCACCCTAGATGAGATAGTTCCCATGAGTAAGGGTAAAACCAGAGAAGGTAGACAACGCACTGCCCCGTGGTTTACTCCGGAACTCCAGCAAATCAAGTCTAATTGTAAAAAACTTGAAAGGAGCTGGAGAAGGAACCCGAGCGAACTGGGTAAAAACAATTATAGCTTAGCACACAGAAGCTATCAGTACGCGGTGCGTAGAGCTAAAGCCAAATATTTCCAGACACGCATTGAGGCCGCCGAGAGCTCCTCACGCGAACTGTTCAAAATATAAAAGGAAATATCATTAGTCTCCAGCTCTAACACCCCCCTAAGGGCTACCGTGGAGGGGTGCAATAGAGTCGCTAACTTCTTCTCCAACAAAGTCAAAACCATTTATGCCTCTTTCAGCCGACAACCAGGAAAGGGCACAGACTTTAGAGCAGGCGGTTCGCCGATGGCTCCTGACTCTTCGTTGCAAACTTTCGAGGTACCTGCCGCTGACAGGCTAATAAAGATCTGTTGCAGCGTGAAGTCCGGTTTCCCCAACGACCCGGCACCGGCCTGGGTCATCTCAGAGGGTCTTGTAGCCCTGGAACCATATATCAGACATGTCTTACAGACCTCCTTTTCCACTCAACGAGTCCCGGAGGAGTGGAAAAAGGCCATAGTACTGCCAATAAGGAAAAAACCGAATGTAAGCATCGAGGTGCTGGAAAACCTCTGACCTATTTCCTTATTGCCATATGTGGCGAAAGTTGCTGAGAAGGTGGTCAACGCTCAGCTCATTGAGCACCTGGAGAGAGGGAACTTACTTCATCCCTCACAATCAGGATTTAGGGCAGGCTACTCAACTGAGACAGCCCTCCTACGTGCTACTGAGACTTTAAGAGCAGGGGCGGATGCAGGACATACAATGGCCCTGATCATGCTCGACCTCAGCGCGGCTTTTGACACCGTAGCGCATTCCATCCTGCTACGGTGTCTGAATGAAGCTGGGGTCGCTGGTCCCGCGCTGTACTGGTTACAATCGTTTCTCACAGAAAGATGTTTCCAGGTACAGCAAGGGACATGTCGTTCGGTAGAGATGCCACTAGACCAGGGAGTGCCGCAGGGCTCAGCTCTGAGCCCTACTCTTTTTAATCTTTACATGGCCTCCCTGGCGAAGGTGGTACAATCATTCGGGGTGGAATTGGTATCATATGCCGACGACACCCAGTTGTTGATTTCTCTATCGCAGAACACCACCAACACCCCCACCAACTTTAAGTCCTGTATGCAGGCGCTAGCTGAGTGGATGGACTCCCACTGCCTAAAACTCAATGGCTCTAAGACAGAGGTGCTGGTAGTGGGGGGAAAAAGCAAAAGCTGGTCAGCCGAGTGGTGGCCTTCGTGTCTTGGCCCTACTCCTGTACCGTGTGAAGAGGCTAAGAATCTAGGAGTTTGGATCAACCCTTCCCTCTCCTGTGATGGCCACATAAGGCGTCTTGTGGGCAAATGTTTTGGAGTATTGAAGACCCTAAACAAAACCTTAGACCTCCTACCCATAGCGGCCAGAAGGACACTGACACAGGCATTGGTGACCTCTCGGATGGACTATGGAAACATCTTGTTCCTAGGGTCCAACGAGGGCTGCCTTGGTCGCCTGCAAGTTATCCAGAATTCCGCCGCTAGACTGGTGCTAAGAAGACCCAGGAGAGCAAATTCTCAGAAGGCTCTGGATGCGCTTCACTGGCTGCCTGTGAAGAAACGCGTGCTGTTCAAATGCCTCCTCTTCTGTCACCGAATTGTCTGGGGCAGGTCGCCCGCCTACCTTAGGGACTTAGTCAGCCGCTACGAACCAACAAGGACCCTCCGGTCGGTGGGTTCCGGGCTGCTGACAATTCCTAGGATAAGGATGGCCAGAATGGGTGGACGATCTTTTGCTTTCCAAGCAGCTCAACATTGGAACAAACTCCCTCCTGCTCTGAGACTGGAGAGCAGTGAAGCGATGTTCAGGGCAAAGCTAAAAACACAACTTTACACTGAGTAGGGACAAAGGCTCATATTGGTGATCGTTAGGAGCTCTTAGCGCGGGGACACGCCGAGATGGCGTTACTGGGCGCTTTATAAGCTCTTTTATTATTATTATTATTAAACACCGGAGCTGGATTTTCTCGGCTGGAGAAAAAGACAGCGTCTTTCTCAGTGCGTCAAAAGGGAGGCGCGGCCTCCGTGGGCTCTCGCATCAGCTGGGCTCTCGGGCAAGTAGATAGCCGCTCTGCTCCAAACCACCGTGTGTTTGCTTAAGGCAACGTTGCTATATTTATACCTGAAAGGTGCCGGGTTTGACGTAAGGTTGGACATAAGACGTCAATAAAGATGTCACTAAGAACTGGCCGTTCTTTCAGTGCTCGCAGGAGTTCTAGGACAAATCAAAACAGAAGCATGGGGATTTCCCAGGTTGCTGGAGGTTTGCTTTGTTTAAAGAACGCGTTGTACTTTCTAGGAGTCTGGGGAAGTAGCCTTGCTTAATTTGGACTGCATGGGCTACGACTAAATATGGATATGATTCTTATGCCTTTATAAGGAGAGTATTTATTATAGCCATACAAGGGCATAAATTAGGAATATCGAATTAGGGCCCTAGATAGAAATACAACACTCTATGACAAAAGCGTTCTTGTTGCAGGTAAGCCCACTGGATTGCTTGCTCTGAGGTATGTTTAATGCTTCAACATCATTTAAAGTCGATGATATCTCAATAATTTGCTCTGGCCCATGTTCCTCCAGTTCATGGTTTTATATTTAGCAGTGATATTTCTGATGACATTGTTAGCCCTGTCTACCAACTCTACTGTTTCTGCGAGTCTCGCCATCTCTGTGATTAATGTCTCCTCCAAACTGTCCTGGACTGTGCTTTTTAAGTTAAGGGGGCTATCCTCGCACAGTGTTACTAGGTCTTGTGGGCCTTGTGAGTGCTGTGGACTTCTATTTTCTGTCTTGTAAAATATTGGTGGATCTAGGGACCCCCTGTTGTTGGTTTGCTGGCCTCTCAGTTTTTGTTGGTGCTACTCATTTTCCTGGCAGCGATGCTGTGTCTTCGGGCCACAAATTCTTTGTGCGAATGCTTCCAGTTGGAGTGAAAAGCAGAGAGCTGTAGCCTTACACCGCGTTCCCACGCTCTTGCTCCCTCTCTAGCCTTCTGCTGCCTCAAAAGGCTGTGTTGAGATGCTATTTGAGCATACACTTGCTGAGCTTGTGCTGTCTGGTACATTAATTCAGTGACGCAGATTGAAACTAATCGGCAGGTGCTAGATTCTGGTTCTAGATGTTGAAACGTGGTCCGTGGTTTAAGCCAGTCTGCTAATCTGTAGGCTGTAGTTTAAGCAGGTACAGGTGCTAGTTCCTGGTTATGGATGTTGAAAGCGTGATTGTAGACGTCCACCTATGATGATTTCTTTTTTAGTGAGCTCACTACAGGGCTCGTGAGCAAGCCTGTACAACTCGCGTTTTGCCACCCTCCAGGCAACATGTAGCTGTAAGCTGAGAGAGCAGGTGTGTACAAAAATGGGCAAAGCTGAAGGAGATCGGAGCTAATCTGACCCGTTCCAGGCAAGATGGGTCTAGCTCCTTATGAGGTAAGAGGCTATTTGAAAAATCTGACCGAGCCCCTCACCTCATCTCATGCTACTGTAGCTGATCTCGCCCAGCCAGCTCCTCTCCTCTGCTGCACCCCTTTGGCTGTGGCGGTTCGATGGCAGGGATGCTTCACTTCACTTCACTAATGGCCCCCCTCACTGCAGTGATAATGATGGTGATAGTGGGGGTGGCTTGGCAGCTGCGGCGTTGGCCATTGTGCTAAAATTGGCCCCTTGCTGCAGAGATGTCAATGGTAGCTGTGGAGGCAATGGAGGCAGTGGATACCTCCTTGCAGCTAGGCAGCGGCGGCTGTGCTTTGATCGTCAAGCATGCCTCGCGCTGCTCGCAGCTCTCCCAATCTCCCCGCAGCCCTATGTCTGGGACCTGAGTTGCAGAGTGAAACATTCAAGGCTTCTAAATCGGCTATCAAAGCAGTACCAATCTTACATATAGGATCTTTAAGGTGAATATTTAAGTCACCCACCATGGTAAAATTGGCAGCGTCTAACAAAAATAGGGGCAATTAATTGCGGAAACCATGCCGCCCATAACCCTGCTGGGCTTGGCGGACGGTACACCAAAATCTCCGAAAGCATGAATTGAGGTGAAAAAGCCAGCCTCACAACCTTTGAAAGGTAAATTCTCCCATTTGCACGAAAAAGCCATTTTATTTTTTTTATTTTTATTTTTTTTGGTGTAAAACGTTTCTTGAGTACTGTCAGGGTTACACAGCGTCATGCCTACAACCCGGAGGCCGGCCGCCATTAGTGGAGACCATCAGGATGAAAAGTGAAAGTCAACAGTCGGCATATGTAGTATTGCATAATGAGCGCATCAATTCAGTGACAAGTACAAACGTAACTTAGACATATCAATTCGTCTTACATTTTCTGTAAATATTGTAAGTAACTTTAACATGTGCGATAACTCAGTCACGAAGATGGAGAGGCATGTGTCCCGGTGTGATGGCATGTCTACATTCAAAGGTGGTATGAGACCTTACAGCATCTTAACACGTCCCCACATCCTCCAAGTGTAAGGGGGGTAGCAAATCATATTCCCAGTATACCAACCTCAATCCTCTGCATCTACTGGAGAATCTGTGATTAAATAGCAGTGCAGCGGGGCCCAAATATCAGCGGGTCTGGAAGCGGGAGGTAGCAGTTCAGTGTAAGTGTGCAATTGTTCTTGGCAGTACACCATGTCTCGCATCCACTCCTTAAATTTAGGTGCCCTCCCCCTTCCCCACTTGCAGGCTACTCTGCGCTTAGCTAATAACATGGCCATCGCCACATACTTGCGGTGAGCAGCTTGGAGAGGTTCAACGTAGCCTAATAGTGCCAATAATGGAGTGGGCGCTACCGGCTCATCAATCATTTTGGAAAGTGCCTGGAAGATCTGTTCCCAATAGTGGTATACCTGAGCGCATTCCCATGCAAGGTGCAGGAAGTCAGCCCCCGGGGCCCCGCATCTGTCACACGCGTCACTAGGCCTTAGTTGGAATCTGTGTAGTCGCGCAGGTGTATAGTATAATCTGTGAATTAATTTATAGTGAATGATTCTATATATGCTGCTGGATGAAATGCGTTCTGTTTGCTGTAGGCAAAATGTCCATTGTTTATCAGTAAGGGCTACGGCTAATTCCTGGTTCCATTTCTCCCTAGCAGGCACCTCAGTGTATTCCATATTAACACGCACCGACCTATATAACGTGGACACCAGTTTGCTGGGGCTATCAAGTTGAAGCATATGCTGCAGAGGGAGAAGCACAGGAGGTTCGCGCGGGAAATCAGGTGTAACCGCCTGCAGACCGTGCCTAAGCCTGATATAGTAAAATATCTCCAGTGGCGTCGGCTGTATCCCGGCATATAGTTGGTCTTTAGTTTGAAAAGTGCCATCTTTATACAAATCTCCCCACGTTTGAACATGAAGTTTTGTCAATAATCTACGAAAGCCAGCCTCCTGTAGGAGCGGCAGCTGCGGGTGATATGTCAAAGGGAGTAGTGGGGCATACATCAGTTGTAGGTCCAGTTTCGAAGTAATACGATTCCATGCCGTCACTGTGCTGAGGACCGTGTTTGGGGTTTAATCTCTACCTTCAACTGGGGAGTAAAGTGCTCCTTCGATCGGTGTCGGGTGTGCTAGCCAATGTTCGGCCGCCAATTGGGGCATGTATCGAGGCTGCCGTATCCAAAAATAGGCGAAGTGGGCTTGGGCAGTCTGGTAATAGAGTTCGAAATCCGGGACCCCAAAACCCCCCTGCGAGTACGGCCTAACCAGTATCTCCCATTTAAGTCTGGCCGTCTTCCCTCCCCAGACCAATCTGAGTAATTCTGAGCGCAGCTGTTTAAAAAAATATGTCCCGGGATCAAATGGTATGTTCATAAATAAGTACAGGAGCTGGGGGAGTATCACCATCTTAACCAGCGAAGCTCTCCCCGCCATGGACAAGGGGAGGGTTATCCACCTGGAAACATTGTCACTGATTTTGTTCATCACCGTCCCATAATTGGCACGCATAAGGGCCTCCCTATCCTTTTCTATATGAATACCCAGGTATTTGAAATCTCCCTCGCACCAGGCAAGGGGATATTCCAGCTGAAACTCACGTGTCGAGGCAGTAAGTGGAAAGATGCAGGACTTGCTCCAGTTAATTTGCACACCTGAGAGAACTCCAAAATGGACGAACTCCCTAAGTATGGGGTGCAGATTCTCGCCGGGGTGGCGTACATAGAGTGTAATATCGTCTGCGTACATTGAGATGAGGATTTGCCTTTGATAGCACCTCAGCGCACTATCCCGATGATGTTGACGTAATTTAGCTGCAAGGGGTTCAGTGGCTATGGCGAACAGGAGCGGGGACAAGGGGCATCCCTGCCTAGTCCCCCGTGAGACAGGGAATTCCGAGGACAACTGCCCGTTAATGAGTACTCTAGCCACAGGACGCGTATACAGCAGCTTGATCCAGGATATAAAAATAGCAGGGAAGCCCATCCGCTCAAGCACCTGGAATACATAATCCCACTCAAGCGAGTCAAACGCTTTGGTGGCGTCTAAAAAAATGGCCGCCATTGGCAAGTCCTCATGGATAGAATCATTTACTGAGAAAAAGGTGCGAAGATTGTGCGAGGTCGCCCTGCCGGGGACAAACCCAGCCTGATCAGGAAGTATAAGGTTTGGCAGTAGGAGACTAATGCGCGTCGCAATTAGTTTGGCGAGTATCTTCACGTCACAAGTAAGTAAGGAGAGGGGCCTATAGGAATCGCAGCGTGAAGCAGGCTTCCCAGGCTTCAGCAGGGATGTGATAAGGGCAGTTCTCATGGAAGCGGGGAGGTACCCAACCTCTAGTGCATCTTCGTACACCTCCCGCAGGACCGGTGCCATGAAGTCGATGTATGTCTTGTAAAACTCTATGGGGATGCCGTCATGCCCAGTGGCTTTGCTCGATTTCATGTGCATGATAGCTTCCCTGACTTCATCAAGTTCAAACGGGGCACTTAAAAAGGCCCTTTGTGAGTCGCTCAGCCATCCCAAGGAGACATCCGCCAGGTAGTCCTCAAGGGTCAGTTCCCCCGTTCTGGTGGAGGTGTAAAGCGCACTATAATGACTTACAAATTCATTCAGTATTTGTGTGGTATCCCTAAGAAACACCCCCCCAGCAGTTTCTAATTCCAGTATGATGGTGGGCGAACGCATAAGCCGAACCGTAGTAGCCAGAGCTTTCCCAGGCCTCTCGCCCTCTCCATATCGTCACGCCACCCAGTATTTGTTCCTGAATTTCACCTCGCGGGCAGCCTCATCGGTGTAGTCCGATAGCTTTTCCCGTATCACAGCGAGCGCTTCGCCCCCAGGGGTTGCTCTAAGTTCCCTTTCAGCTCGCCCTAAGTCAGCTTCCAGGGATCTCAATCTATCCAGTATGCTCTTTAGGACCCCCGAGCCCTTTGAGATGCAAATGCCTCTAAGCGTGACTTTAAATGCATCCCAGATAGTTTCAACATCCCTAACTGAGTCCTTATTACGTTGAAAGAAGTCTAAACATTCCTCGCGAAGCTCCTCCTGGAATACCATATCTAGGAGCATCGAGGGCTGCATGCGCCATGCCGTGACAGGGGGCCCCATTTCGGCACCTTTCAATGTGATCCGAACCGGAGAGTGGTCCGAATACGTTCTGGGGAGGTGTGTTGCGTGTACCAGTGCTGTGTAGAGATGGGACGTTAGGAATATGTAGTCAAGTCTAGCCCACGATTTCGCCTGTGCGGTAAAGTGAGTACCTTCCTCCAGCGCCCCACAATGTGAACGCCATGCATCTATAAGATGGTTGTCATCAATAGTCGCACGAATGACCTCCCTCCCTTTAGTGTAGTGATGCGGGGCGGGATGTGATCTGTCCAAAGTGGGGTTCAAGGCTACGTTAAAATCACCCCCCCATATAATGTGTTGGGACCCCGTCTCAACTATCGCTGCCCATAAGGCAGTGAAGTACTGCGGATCATCTACGTTAGGTCCATAACAACAGGCCAGCGACACTGATATACGCCCCAACCTGCCCCACATTAAGCAGTATCCCCCCTGTGGGTCTGTCCTTGAGCCTGCCAGAAAGAAGGGTGTATTCCGTTTGACAAGTATAGCCGTACCACGTGCATATGATGAATATGAAGAGAAGGCAGTGCATGAGGCCCACCTGCTGCCATAGGTGTGTGGTCCATTAGGTGCAAAGTGCGTTTCCTGTAAAAAAGCAATGTGTATTTTATGGCGATCTAGATATCCCAGTATCTGTCTCCTCTTTCTGTGATCCCCCAGCCCCCTCACATTCCAAGTGAGTACATTCAGGTGTGTGTCCCCCATAGGTGTAAATGGATACATACAGTAGGAATCAAGGCATCCAACAAGGCGTAGACACAATCAGGGAGACTTACAACCCTCAGATCGCCCCTCAAGACAGTGTTACCCGGAGGGAATGAAAATCGTAGCCCAGGAGCTCCTCCCTTAGCTGCAGTACTGCGTCTCAGCCCCTCATTTTGCACACATAACAAAGTAGACCCATCCTTCTCCCGGCCACCAGCTAGCCATCTCCAAATGTGACTTCGAAGCCATTTTACGAGAACTAGTGCACATGTTCTAAACCAGAACCAAACAGGTGTCGCTAAGTAAACCCCTACCCACCTCCCACCCATATGTAGAAGCAGTTTTCCGTCACTGGACCTCCATGTTACGGACCAACAACAAAAGCAAACACATCTCCCTACACAATACCCCCCCCTCCCCCCCCCAACACCCTCCAACAATAGTACCAGGCATGCAGATTGAACAGCAGCATTCAGCAATCCACCGAAGAGTCTCCACCCACCCAGCGCTGCTAAAGTAAGCCACCCTGTATCATCAGCAGTCATACCATGCAAGGTCCCCCCCCCTCCACCCTCCTCCCACTGAAGCGTCCCCAACTCGCCAGCATCCCTTGCCCACCCCCCACCCACATAGTAACCAGAACAGGTAAACAATATAAGAGCAAAAGTCAAGGTCCTTGGGGCACACCCAATAGGGGCCATCAGAGGCGCACGGTCACCCACCCCTGTTCCTCCCGCTCCGTGCATGTCCACCCTCATCTTCCGTCTCCGGGAGGGAGAGGGAGTTTGGGGGGTGGGGGCCTGGCATACATTACCACCTGTTGTCCAGCACCCGTCCACGGTACCTCAGAAGTAATTCGAACCACCGCACACCGCGATGCCCTTTGCTTCACAACAAGCCAGCAATGCCAATGCAGAAGACCGGTGTCTCAGATCAGTACAGGGCCCTCGCCCATTCATTCAGGACCGGAGTCCTGGTGTCTGTCAGCATCCGCAGGGCGCCTACCACATTTAGGCAAAGTTTTAATATAGTCTTCAACTTGCTGAGGGTTAAGAAAAAAATGCTGTGTGCCTTGATGGGTTATTCGCAGTTTGGCCGGGTATAAAAGGGCATAGTCAATGTTCAGATCCCGAAGTTTTCTCTTAACCGGAAGGAACTTCCGCCGTTGTTCCTGGACCACCGGGGTAAAATCAGGATATATAGAGAAGGGCACTCCATCATAAGTGAGGTTCTGGTTCGTCCTGGCTGCTCGTAGTGCTGCATCTCGATCTCGATAGTTGAGCAGGCGTGCAATAATGGGCCGTGGCGGTGCGCCAGGCTTGGGCTGGGGACCTAGCGAACGGTGGGCGCGTTCCACAATAAACTGGTTCGAGAGAGCCTCCGCCCCCACTGCTGCTGTTAGTAGCTTCTCAACGTAGAGCTCCATTTTCCCCGTGTTGGTCGATTCCGGAATGCCCGTGGCGCGTACGTTGTTCCGTCTACTTCTCGCTTCCAATTCTTCATTCTTGGCGGCAATTACTCTTAATAGATTATCCATTCTGGAGAGTCGAGAAGTATGTGCCGCCGCGGTCTCATCATGTTCAGATATCCGGCGCTCTGCCTCCACTATGCGCTCTTCATGGACATCCATTTTCTGGACTATGCTATCCATTCTGGCGGACAGCCTGTCCACCTTGTCCACAACAGTAGCAAAGCCCTGGCGGATCTCCTGCATCATCAAGGCAATGTCAGGGGCTGTGTGGGCCTGGGTAGAAACCTCCGCTGCTGGGCTCCGAGGTTGTCCGGTGTCACCTACGTGTTTGGTCACTTTCTTTTGCGTCGCAGGTTCAAACTGCAGCTTGGGCTGTCTAGTATCCGGCTTCCCCATGGTCGCCAGGCAATGGGGGGAGCTGCAGTGCCACTCACACTCTGGCTAGCGGTATGGGAGGCAAAGAGGCACGCACACAGTGACCTTGGCGTCTTCACACAGGTTCAACACCCTTCTCCTATCACTTAGAGCCATGGATATATGCAGCCGGGGAGTTCCTCGGGGGCCCGAGGGTAGCGAAGCGTGCAGCAGGCGAATATTGTCCAACGGGCCTCAGGCACGGGAGGCCAGCGCGTCCCCCTCAGTCTCTCAAACCGGGCAACAGGCAGCGCCCCGGGGGGGGGAGGGAGGGGTCCTCACAGGATCTCCGGCGCCGTGGGCGCGTCTGTCCGATGTCACTTCCCACACCAGATGATAGCGGTCCGCAGCGGCCCTCAGTCCCCTTCCTCAAATAGCCTCACCGTGTCCCACAATTATGAATGGTCCGTTGTGCCAGTCACACCTATATGCCACATCCCATTTCAGGCTACACTGGTCCCAATGCAGTGAGGAGTAATGTCCAAGAGGCCTGCCTCCACCTGTTCGCGCCCAGTTATAGGCAGGGTAAGGCAGCCAGCACTGCCCCACGACGTGGCCCTCCAATAATCACCGCAATCTCTGCAAGCATAGTCAGCTTTGCAGCCTTACATGTCCCCAGGATACTCTGCCCGTGAAGGGAAGCGTGGGTCACTCCTCCAGGATCGGTCTCCCGCCTTGGTGACCGGCAAAAACAGAGGCCCCGAGGGTCCAACTCCTAGAGCAGTCCGCCTGTCCTCCCCCCCAGGAGGTGTAGATAGTGGTTCCTCCCCCCGCCAGGGCGGCGGGTGCTGGTAGTGCGGGCACCGATAGAGGGGGGGGGGGGGGGAGTGCGCCGTACCTTTCCGCGGTCCGCTGCTCTCCGGGCGGCCGCCGCCATTCCGCAACACCTCGGGCGTCTTCCTGGCCTTCTCCCTCGTGGCGCGCCCCGGCCTCGCGTGGAGAGCCGTTCGGCCGGGCTCAGCAGCAGGCTCCAGCAGTAGGACACGGCCAAACTTCAAACAGCTCCAGGTCCGCCGTATTTCAGCGCAGCGGCACCAAACTTTCACCGAGTCTTTCTCCCATCTTTTTATGCATTCGAGCCAAGTTTGGGACGGGTGTCAGCAGGTTAACAGGATAATTGCAGGATTTCTGTAGCCAGGCAGCTGGAGCCTCACAGAAGTGCGGCCATTCAGCTAGTGCGCCACCTAGCGCCCCCCATTTTTTTTATTATTGCAATGCCATCACCGGTTTTATCCTCACGATCCTTTCTAAAGATTGTGTAAGTGGGTGGTAAGGCAACTGCAACATTGGGCCCGGAACTTTCATGTAACCAAGTTTCCGTAAGGAAAATTGCGTCTGGTTGTGTGTTCTGTAAGAGTTCATAAATATCCTCTTTATGCATGGGAAGGGATCGGCAATTTAAATTAAAAAAGGTAGATTTCTTTGTAAAAGCTTCAATATTCTTACCCACACCGGGCAGTTGCCTAATAGGGCTCATGCAGGTAATGATATTGGGCATCTGTAGCCTATTTAGTAAGGAGGTGCAAGTGAAGCCACAAAAGGGACAAGGCATGAGGGGGTTGCCTTGTTTAAACGAGATGCAATTTTCTTGGGAACTCAGCCGCAGTCCCTGTAGGAAACTAGAAGAGTATTTACTTATATCCTGTCTGAAAGGAGCAGGCCCCTGGCCCCGGTTGGGCACAGACGGGCTTGCCTTTGGCGTGCCACCGACGCGCGCACTGCGCGATTTGAGAGGCATTGGTATCCTGTGCAATCACGGCCTCTCCCCGCCTCCTACCCGGAAATGCAAAAGCTAGTGGCTCCCTTCACAGCAACTGGGAGAACCAGTGGTGGACCAGGGAGCTGAGCGGCAAGAAAATACAGTGCGGAAAAGGGCAGTGCCCAAGAAGCTATTCAATTTTTAATAATAAAAGCAAGTTAAAAAGTTAAAATGCGTGCAGGGGCGAAGCAGCTGACGCATATGATATCTTCTAATGCGCGTCCGCTGTGCGAAGTGAGAGGCAACAGTTATATCCTGTGCAGCAGCTGGTCTGCTGCTGTCCAGTCACTGCCTCCCCTGCCTCCTACCCGGAAATGCAAAGTCCATGGCTCCCTTTACAACAACCAGGAGAAGCCGCGGTGGAATGGGGAGCTGAGCGGCAAGAAAATACAGTGCAGGTAAGGGAAGGGCCTAAGAAGCTTTTTAATTTTTAATATTAAAAGCAAGTTAAAAAGTTAAGGAGGAGCGAAGCAGCTAGCGCCGATGAAAACTTCTAACGCGCGTCCTACCTCCCCCAGTATAGGCCAATACCGAGTCCCCAAAAGGGCCGAGGTCTCCTTCACCCAGGAAACTAAGATTCTGCCCCTGTCCACCCAGCAGTACTATCTGAGAAGGCTGTGGATCTTTTGTGAAACCTCCCTGTAGGGCAGACCTTACTGTTGTATGCCAACCAGGGAAGAAACCAACAATTCACCTAGTTACTTGCTTTTATTGATGCATTCTATTCACTTTTCTGTGTCTGCCATACAGAGTGTCTTGGTATGCAGCAGAGCCCCCTCAGACAGCACTGCCTCTAACCCATCACCTTCCCCACCATCTCTGCACCATTCTTCTATCCACCCCATAGTCTAACCACAATTCCCCCAGCAAACTCCTCTCCCCAAACCACCACACTTCCAGAACAATGCACAACACACACTCACACACACACACACACACACACCCACACACACCCAGAAACACAAACCACACATACATCACAAAGCACTATCACCACTGACACCAGCACCACACACACAGACTCTCCAGCAACCCATCAACCATCCCAAACTAGTGTGCAGACAAAATTTTGAGTTGGAAATTTGAAACTACAGAAATATAGAGTCCTAAATATCATCAGTGAGAAAAATCGACAGCAAGAATATTGTGGTCAAGAATATCGATTTGAAGGTATGAAATATTGTTAAAAAAAATACAGCAGTCAATAATTTTGTTTGCAAAAATATAGTTGTTTAAAATATCAATTTTTTAAATAGTGTTATGTATTTTAGTATATATTTTAAATGTATGTGATGTATTTTTTTAAGCATTGTTTATGTTTTTTAATATATGTGTTGAATTTTTAGTGCTTATCAATTTTATTTTAATTACATTTCGTTTTTTTTTTGTTCTGCAGCTGGTTGGGGTTTATAGGGGAATAGGGTGGGCAGTAATTTAATTATAATAAATTAATGATATTTTTCTATTTATTAATATTCATTTAATTGAGATTTTATTGTGCTAATTGTGGGAAGTCATTTATTTGTAATTAATTATGAATATGTTGTCAATTAATATTCATTAATCAATTGAAAATTAAATATGGACATTGTGTAATTAATTTTAAGTGTGGGTTGTGGGGTTTATATGGGTAAAGGGTGGGAAGTTATTTATTTTAAATTGATTATTAATTAGTTGTTAATTAATATTGATTAATCAGGTGGGCGTGGCCTAGCGGTGAAGCAAGATGGCCACAAGCTAAGGACTCTTCGAGGCCAACCTTTTACTCCCCCGTTATCCGACTAATGTATCCATGGTCTGAGGTCGGAATCGGCTAACGGAGGACCTGTGGAGAACAATGCACCCAAGATCGGGGCAAACAGACCTGTAAATCCGGAGATTTAGCCGCTCCCAATATCGGTGTACAACTGGAGGTGAGCCGGGACCCAGAGTGAACCGGTGCCATGGACTGACACCTCGGCAAGCGGACTTTGCCCTGTAGTGTACCCAGAGAAGCGCTCAAGGACCCAGATCGGCTGCAACTTGGAGGGGAAGCAGCGGCCACCCAGAGAAGTGCAGAGGAAGGCAATCACTGTCGCGAGCGCTGGTGTTACGCTGCACTTCCCAGCCTAAAACGGCGTGATCAACCGTTGGGTCTGAGGTCAGCAGAATATTCCGGAGGCCCGAAGAGGACGTAAGCGACGAAGACCACACGGCAATCCGGCCCTCTGCCCCATGAAGAGAGGTGAGCCCTGCGCGCAAATTCCCTACATAGGCATCGGTGTGGCTGCGGGAATGTGAGGTGCAGACGGGGCTCCTGGACACGGTGAGAATAGCACTGGAGTCACTGCAGGCCCCACTAGCACCGAGAGCTGTAACCAGGGGAGTGCGCACGGATTCGCAACTGGGGTAATCTTAGCCCTGAAGATCCCTGAGGGGCCCACCGTAAAGAGCAATAGAACCGACTGTGAGAAGTTAGCCTGGCATATGATGTCTACTAGTTCTAGTGGGCACCTTGCACCAGTGTAATCGGCCCTTATTGATGGTAGTTGTAAAGTCAACCTTATAGAAAGCTTACCTAGGGGTAGCAATGGCAAGCAGTCTTCAGGCTAAGACTTCAGAGAGCGAATTAACCTAGTTGTTTTACCAATTATAATCTCTTGAGTACCAAATGAAAGCACACCACACAAGGTATATTTCAAATATATATGATTTTAATCTAAACACAACCCCTCTGGACTCTTTACGAGGTCAGAGGTAAAAGTACCATACAAGGAACTTAATTAGCATACAATAAGTTGCACAGTATACATTTTGCCCTAGGGGCCTCACAAACCATATACTAAAATAGTGGTATAAGAACCATGTGAGACACATGCAGTGTCTAAACACAGCCGCGGGTTACCATTGACTTTCTATAGGAAACAAACAAGTTACAATTTTACAATTACTACGATGGAACCCTTTTAGACTTAGACACTAGGAGGGCCAATACCCTCAAGACTACCAAAGTACTCGTGTTCCCTCACCCACAGAAGCCGAGTGCATAGGTCTCTTTTGGTGTCGGGGTTCGTCGTCGATTTCAATGGAGATCTGCAAAGAAGTGCTGCAGGGTACCAGAGGAAAAGTGTCGGGGTGGATCCAAGGGTGGATCAAAGATCTGAAGAACCTGAAAGCAGAGGAGACAGAGTCTGGGCCACTAGCCAGTGACCAGGGCGGCGATAGAATGATGCCACCAGATGTCAGGTGATTTCAGGTGAAAAGGTGAAGTTTGTCTCTTCAGCCACGAGGACCAGGAGGCGTCAATGATGACCAGGAGCTGGACTCAAGCTGTCCCACAAAGGATCTAGTTGACTGTGGTGTTGGTATCCGGATTGAACCCAACAAGCTTTGGCAAATGCAACCCATGCAGGATGTCGAGATTGGCTTCGGTGCAGACCAGCAAGATCTGTGGAACTTCTCCTTTGCAGGGAAGTTGGAGCAAGCCTGGAGCAACCAGAAAATCAAGTTGAAACAAAGAATTGCCTTCTTGGGGGCTCACTAGCCAATGGACTAGGAACCACAAATATGCATTTAGCAGAAATGCACAAAGCAGACCAACGGGCCACTCGTGGAGTGTGGGGCTTCGAGCTTTGGAGCAAAAGGTGCTTCGGTATGGGGCTTCAAGCATCCCAATGCACAACTTCGAGATACCTAGGGAAGTTGATGCAGGTAGCAAAAGGCAGTATGTCCAAGAGTTCCAGTCCCACGTCTCTCGTGTCCGCCACAGGTCTCAGCTTTGCTATGAGTGAAGGTCATGGTAAGAGATGTCTGAAAGTCTATGTCCTGTGTCAAAGATTCTTTGGGTTCCGGCAGGAGCCTCGAAAATGCAGGCTGGTAAAGATGCTGTTGGCACCTGTTTGAACAGGGTGGTCACTCCTTGACCATGTCATGAATCCACGTCCCTGTCACGATTCCACGTCCCCGTCATGTAGTACACATGCCCTTTAGGCACATGTAGCGTTTCCCTTTTTGAAACCCGCCCCTGTCCCGTGCGCCCCGCACGCTTCAAAGTCAGTGTGTTTGGTGAAACTCAGTATTACATGCCTTTTACCTTTATTGTACTTTTCTTATATTTTCATCTAACATGTTTTTACTGTGCCTTGCGCTAGTTTCTATGGTCTAATTTTGTGCCTCGCGCTGGTTTCCATGGTCTAAGTTTGTTGTATTTCAGGAATGAGGCTTAGCGCTGTAGGAACACTGAGCCTTCGCTCCAGGAAGGTTTGTGTGTTCTCTCACTGCATCCCTCACACGCGCCTTTTTGGTGCGCGCCTGGAGGGATTTGAAGGCCTCGTCTTCACGCACGTTCTAGTGCGTAACCGGGAGGGGCTGGGTGCGGTCCTGTACTTAAACCGCACCCAGCCTTCTAGAAGGCGCTTTGCCTTCTGACTTTCTCCAGAGAAGGTCGCGTCAGGAGCAGGAACTTACCTGGAGGCTCTTTGATACCGGCAGGACTCCTACTCAGCTCCTCTTCAAGGCGGTTCTTCTTGCCAACCGGAATGAGGACTCTGGAAGATAAAGAAATAGAAAGCTAAGTACTTTCATATTTTTTAAAGGCGCCCTTCGCAAGAAAGGTCAACAGTAATTTTTGGAACTCTACATTAGCAGAAGAAAATGCTAGAAAGAGACTTTGGACATTTCTTTCTCTGATTTCGAGGGAAGACCATTTGTTTACAGCATTACATGTGTGGAATGTTCTGTGCAATATTCTTTGGATTGTGAATTCTGTTTTGTACCTAAAGTAAGGAGGCTCTGTGCAATATTGTTTAGATTGCCAAATTTGTTTTGTAACTAATGTAAGGTGATAGAAGAAAGACTGAAGCGAGAAGGAAATACAAGAACCCCAAGTCTAGGAAGCAAGAAGTTGATTGCAAGTAAGTGATAGAATAGTCAGGAGAGTGTTTGCGAAAAGGGGTTTAAAGAATATAAAGTAATCCAACCTTTTATTTTTCAGCATAGTACAACTAGTTCATACAAGCTGACCATCTACAAGCTGACCGAATCCTAGAGGACGTCTGACGACTTCATCATCATTACCTAGAAAGAAATACTGGACGAAGGCCCACATCTTACTGATCGCAGGTAGGGGAACATCAAGACATCCAGACAGAATTTGGTTCTTAGATTAGAATAGCTAAAGAGTTTCAGAATAGTTAGGAGATGACTTCTAGGTCAGAATAGTAAAGTCTTTGTGCTTGTTGCTTCGCAGGTCGACAGCAAGACCCTAAACTCAACTCTTCAACGTCCAGTACCGGCCCTCCTCCCTAATTTCTAGTTAAATCCTTACTGTAACTTTAGAACCAGTAAGTTTTAGTTAGTGGTTTGGGAAGTTGGTCCCTTGCGTCTCTGCGAAATCATCTGCGTCATCCAAGAGGACTTCTATCAAGGCAAGGTAAGGGACGACGTGGATAGCTTGACAGAAGGCAAAGCCAGTGGTTGATAATTTCGCCCAGACGCAATGGATCAAATTACTCTGCAGGATTTGGCCACAGTGTTAGACGCAATTAGACAGGATAACGCAGCCCTTCAAAGAGATTTGTCCTCTCTCCAAGACTCAGTGCAACAGAAGTCAGCCTTGAAACCAGCAACTTTCCAGGGGTCTCAGGGTTCCTCCAATTTAGGTTCTCAGACGCAAATTCAAGTTGTGACTCCGGTACCAACCCCTCTAGCCCCTCCAGAGAGATTTTATGGGGATTGTAATAAATTCTCAGTGTTCTTACAACAATGTCATTTGCATTTTATAGCAAAGACTACAGCCTTTCCAGATGATTCCTCCAGAGTTGCGTTCATGTTATCTTACATGGGAGGTGACGCAGCCCTTTGGTCAGTCCCCTTAGTGGAAAACAATGATCGGATTTTGTATAACTTTAAAGACTTTGAGAAGGCTTTAAAGAAGATGTTTGCTAAACATGTGTTTGTTCAGTCAGCAGATAATGAGCTTTTAGGTTTAAAACAAGGATCATCTGATTTATTACATTACATATCTACCTTTAACCGTTTGGTGTTAGAAGCGGATTGGCCTTATGACAAAAGAGTCTCAATCTTCTACAGAGGCTTGAGGGACGAGTTAAAGGATATGATCACCCAGATTTTAGATCCTCCCGAAGATATAAGTGCTTTCATCGACTTAGTGGTTAAATTGAATCACCGTATTTCAGAAAGAAAGGGTGAGAGAGGGAAGCCAGAACATAAGTTAGTTTTCTTAAAAGAAAGGTCTACACCTAATCGAGAAACTAGTTCTAAATCTGATACTGTAGAACCTATGCAAATAGGTACTATTCAAGGTCCCTTATCAAAGTAGGAGAAAGAAAAGAGACGACGATTAAATCAATGCTTGTATTGTGGAAAGACAGGACATTTTGTGAAGGAATGTCCCACACGACCAAATAAATTTAAAACCAAGACTTCTGACTTAGCTATCACACAAGAAAAGTCGGAAAACTAGAAAGCTCGGTAAAGGGAGAGGTCAGTTTATTGGGTTGGTTCTCTAGTTTGGCCTCAACTCTTCCTCCCATCGGTTGTAGATACTTTTCTATTCTAGTAGAACTTAGAGGACTGCTTCCAGAATCTAACTCTAGACAGGTTGAAGCCATTATAGATTCTGGAGCTACTGGAAATTTTATAGACTCTCATTTCTTCCTCCAGTTAGGTTTTAAGTCTTTGTTAAAGGACCATCCTGAAATTGTCAGAGCTGTTGATGGCAAAGAATGAACTTCGGGTCCAGTAAATAGACAGTCGGAAATACTGGAAATGGATTGTTCTCCCATACATAGAGAAAGAATACAATTTGACATTATAGATGCCCCTCAATTTAAGGTGATTTTAGGAATACCTTGGTTGGTAAAACATAACCCGTTCATAGATTGGGTAACCAAGTCAATTACTTTTCAATCTTCTACTTGCAAAAATCATTGCTTCCTTATTAAGAGATCTAAGGATGTGATTCAAGGTTTTGACTTTGGAATGGTTTCGCCCAATATACTAATCTTGGATGGGGTTCCATCAGTATATAATGATCTAGCTGACGTTTTTGACAAAAAGAAAGCCAACACCCTTCCACCACATAGAGATTTCGACTGTAGGATTGATTTAATGCCAGGAGCGACCTTGCCTTGCAGTCGAATTTATGCTCTTACGGAGGCAGAAAATGTTTATCTGAGAGAATACTTAGATGAGTACCTAGCTAACGGCTTCATTAGACACTCTAAGTCTCCAGTTTCATCAGCTCTTTTTTTCATTCCAAAGAAGGGAGGGGAATTGCGCACCTGCATTGATTATAGAGCTTTAAACAATGTGACCATAAAGAATAGGTACCCTCTACTTTTGATTCCCACACTTTTGGACCAAATTAAGAAGGCTAAGATTTATACGAAATTGGATTTACGAGGAGCTTACCATTTAGTTAGGGTAAGGAAAGGAGACGAATGGAAGACTGCATTCCGTACAAAATTCGGTCTTTTCGAATACCAAGTTATGCCGTTTGGTCTTTGTAACGCTCCTGCCGCCTTCCAGTTTTTTATAAACGAGGTTTTACATGAGTTCATTGACATCTGTTGTGTAGTCTACATAGACGATATCCTTATTTATTCTGATTCTGAGGAAGAACATGTACAACAGGTTCGCGCCATTCTTCAAAAACTACTTTCAAACTCACTCTTTGTAAAATTGGAAAAGAGTCTGTTTCATGTTTCCAAAGTGGACTTTCTGGGCTATATTATTAGCCCAGAGGGAATTGAAATGGACCCTAAAAAGGTAGAAGCAGTAACAACTTGGCCGAGTCCCACTTCTGTGAAACAAATCCAAAGTTTTCTTGGGTTTGCAAATTTTTACCGTAGATTTATTCAGAACTTCTCTCAAATTATAACACCCATTACCAAGTTATTGAGAAAAGGAGCCAAGTTTTTATGGACCCCAGCCGCTGATGAAGCCTTCCAGAGCCTAAAGAAGAGATTTACTATGGCTCCAATTCTATGTCACCCAGACCCCAGTCAACCCTTTATTGTGGAAGCTGATGCCTCTCAATTTGCATTGGGAGGGATTCTTTCACAATGAAATTCAGATACCGGCCAAATGCACCCTATAGCTTACTTTTCAAGAAAATTATCCGAAGCTGAACAAAATTATGCAATCGCTGATAAAGAGTTATTAGCAATTAAAGCGGTGTTTGAAGAATGGCGTCACTACCTGTTAGGAGCTCGTCATCCAGTAACTATTTATACTGATCACCGAAATCTTCAAGCTTTAAGATCTGTAAAGGCTCAAACTGCTAGACAATTACGTTGGTCAATGTTCTTCAATGACTTCAATTTTGTGATTACTTATCGTCCAGGGAAAGAAAATTTAAAAGCGGATGCTTTATCTAGACTTGGAGATAAGGGCCCAGATCAACCTGAAATTATTTATCCTGTAATCCCAACTTCTTGTTTTCAGGGAAGTTTATCTGTTTGCGACATCATAAATGACATCAAAGAAGCTGTTAAGGAAAAGGATTTAGAGCATTGGAAAAAATATCATCCTTTTCTATATGAGAAAGACAGTTTGATGATGGTCCATGATCTGATTTTCGTTCCAAATGAAGAGATTCGAAAATCTGTTATTCATCTTCATCATGATACAGTTTTGTCAGCTCATCCAAGTATCTTGAAAACTATGGAACTTATCAAGAGGAAGTTTTGGTGGCCTTTAATGTCCAAAGACATTCAGCAATTTGTAGAAACTTGTAGCATTTGTATTCAACACAAATCTTCTCATCAAGCTCCTAGTGGGTTGTTAATGCCCTTACCTATTCCACCTCAACCCTGGCATACAATATCATTGGATTTTATAGTCGAACTACCTGAAACCAAGAAGGGATTCAATACTATTTTGACAGTTGCAGACCAGTTCACCCGAATGGCCCATTTTATTCCTTTAAAAAAGCTTCCTACTGCGTTGGAACTAGCTCACTTAATCATGACCCATGTGATAAGACTACACGGAATTCCTTCGGTAGTTATTTCGGACAGGGGTTCCCAATTTGTTTCTAAGGTTTGGCAAAAGCTGAGTTCTTTATTACATATGGACGTTCGTTTATCCTCTAGTTATCATCCCCAAACAGATGGTTTAACTGAAAGAACAAATCAAACCATAGAACAATATCTTCGTTGTATATTGCCTAATGTTTCAGAAGAATGGTCCGAACTTTTAAGTCCTTTGGAATTCGCCTACAACAACTCCGAACATTCTTCCATTAAAATGTCCCCATTCTTTTGTAATTTTGGCTTTCATCCAAAAAGCATTCCCGAAAATTTTAACAATAACAACGATGATTCCGTACCTACAGTTTCTGACTATGTTTCCCAGGTGTTCACCATTCAAGAAGAAGCTAAATTTCACTTGGCCAGAGCAAAAGAATCCCAAAAAGAAGCCAAGGATAAACATCGATCTGAACAACCCCAGTATAGAGCAGGGGATAAAGTTTGGTTGAGCACAAAAAATTTGAAATTAAAGGGGAACAGGAAATTTAATCCAAGATTTATTGGCCCCTTTTCTATCGAAAAGGTTATAAATCCGGTTTGCGTGAAATTGACTCTCCCTCACAAGTATTTGATACATCCTGTTTTCCATGTCTCTCTAATTAAACCTTTCCATCCCCAAACTCGTGTCTCTAAATCTCCGCCTTCCATCATTGTTGAAGGTAATCCAGAGTTTGAAGTGAAATCAATTTTGGATTCGAAAAGAGTTAGGGGACGGCTGTTTTATCTCATAGACTGGAAAGGCTATGGACCTGAGGAAAGGTCATGGGAACCCTTAGATCATCTTAAAAATGCTCCAAAATTGGTCCGACTCTTTCATTTAAGACACCCTGATAAGCCAAAACCCATTTACACCGTTCTTGGGGGGATCTTGAGGAGGGAGTACTGTCATGAATCCACGTCCCTGTCACGATTCCACGTCCCCGTCATGTAGTACACATGCCCTTTAGGCACATGTAGCGTTTCCCTTTTTGAAACCCGCCCCTGTCCCGTGAGCCCCGCACGCTTCAAAGTCAGTGTGTTTGGTGAAACTCAGTATTACATGCCTTTTACCTTTATTGTACTTTTCTTATATTTTCATCTAACATGTTTTTACTGTGCCTTGCGCTAGTTTCTATGGTCTAATTTTGTGCCTCGCGCTGGTTTCCATGGTCTAAGTTTGTTGTATTTCAGGAATGAGGCTTAGCGCTGTAGGAACACTGAGCCTTCGCTCCAGGAAGGTTTGTGTGTTCTCTCACTGCATCCCTCACACGCGCCTTTTTGGTGCGCGCCTGGAGGGATTTGAAGGCCTCGTCTTCACGCACGTTCTAGTGCGTAACCGGGAGGGGCTGGGTGCGGTCCTGTACTTAAACCGCACCCAGCCTTCTAGAAGGCGCTTTGCCTCCTGACTTTCTCCAGAGAAGGTCGCGTCAGGAGCAGGAACTTACCTGGAGGCTCTTTGATACCGGCAGGACTCCTACTCAGCTCCTCTTCAAGGCGGTTCTTCTTGCCAACCGGAATGAGGACTCTGGAAGATAAAGAAATAGAAAGCTAAGTACTTTCATATTTTTTAAAGGCGCCCTTCGCAAGAAAGGTCAACAGTAATTTTTGGAACTCTACATTAGCAGAAGAAAATGCTAGAAAGAGACTTTGGACATTTCTTTCTCTGATTTCGAGGGAAGACCATTTGTTTACAGCATTACATGTGTGGAATGTTCTGTGCAATATTCTTTGGATTGTGAATTCGGTTTTGTACCTAAAGTAAGGAGGCTCTGTGCAATATTGTTTAGATTGCGAAATTTGTTTTGTAACTAATGTAAGGTGATAGAAGAAAGACTTATAGGATTTCGTATGCCTTTTTGGTCAATGCTTTTCTTTCATGAAGCGAGAAGGAAATACAAGAACCCCAAGTCTAGGAAGCAAGAAGTTGATTGCAAGTAAGTGATAGAATAGTCAGGAGAGTGTTTGCGAAAAGGGGTTTAAAGAATATAAAGTAATCCAACCTTTTATTTTTCAGCATAGTACAACTAGTTCATACAAGCTGACCATCTACAAGCTGACCGAATCCTAGAGGACGTCTGACGACTTCATCATCATTACCTAGAAAGAAATACTGGACGAAGGCCCACATCTTACTGATCGCAGGTAGGGGAACATCAAGACATCCAGACAGAATTTGGTTCTTAGATTAGAATAGCTAAAGAGTTTCAGAATAGTTAGGAGATGACTTCTAGGTCAGAATAGTAAAGTCTTTGTGCTTGTTGCTTCGCAGGTCGACAGCAAGACCCTAAACTCAACTCTTCAACGTCCAGTACTGGCCCTCCTCCCTAATTTCTAGTTAAATCCTTACTGTAACTTTAGAACCAGTAAGTTTTAGTTAGTGGTTTGGGAAGTTGGTCCCTTGCGTCTCTGCGAAATCATCTGCGTCATCCAAGAGGGTTCTATCAAGGCAAGGTAAGGGACGACGTGGATAGCTTGACAGACCACAAGGGAGATGTATTCCATCTTCCAGTTGATATGGAATGTCGAAGGTCCTTGATATATGTTGCAGAGTTTCGTCCAGGGTAATCTAAAGTCCTAGGGACTGGGGTTCTATACTTATAGTAAGTTTAGGAGTTGGACTAACTCTAAGGTCCCTCCTATGGGTGGACCTGGGGTGGGGGTGGTTACACCCCTTCCCCTTTGTCCAGTTTCACACCATAGCTGGGGCTGAGTGCCCCAGCAACCGGTTTGAACTGGGAAATGTATGCAGCACCTAGTGAGCCCCAGGCAGTGTCTGGAAAGCATTCAGTTAATGCAGCCCTCCCTGCCCCAATACACAAAGAGCCTGTGCACCTCCCTGGGTAGGAAACCTATTGTCCAGGCCTCCCCTGCCGGAGTTTCGTCCAGCAGCAGGAGGGCAGACTTGTGTCTGTGGCAGCATCATCTATTTTGTGATGCTGATGCTCTGTTTAACTTTAACCGGGTAAACCAGTAACCACATGTCTTTTCCCTCTAGAAGGGTGCAATGCTACCCCCGCTGCCAGGACTGACTGGGCGTAGTATTCCAAAGTGTTTGACACCTTACACAACATGTTTTGATAAAGCCAAATCAAAGTTAGCATTAACCGCGAGGATTAAAATGCACTTACGAGTATATGGTATGGCTATATCATAGAACAGCTATAAGGAGTTGGTTCCGAAAGCTGCAGAGGGGCTCAGCCTATGCTAGGGCACCCTCTCACATAAAAGCAAGCACTCTGTCTCCAGGATTGTCAAGGCCTGCCATAGGAGTGACTTATAGGTGTATATATGTCTATATAGGTATATAGATATAGGTATACTATATCTAAGTGAGGGGTGATTACACCACCTTACCCAGGCTGTGTGAACAGGCCTGTGGTGTCAGTTTGAAAGGAAAACCAGGGGTGGCACAATTCATGCTGCATCCCCTGGTAGGCCTAGGGTGCACCTTTGCTCTGGGTACCTATGGTACACTATACAGGGGCTCACAAGGGTGACCCAGTAACCAATCTGGTATGTACCTAAAGTACATGGTATCAATTTAGAGAGCTAACAGCTGGGCTGTGCATCTGATTAGCAGGTCCACAGCCACACTAAAGTCGAAAAACCAGAGAATCACAGCACAAAGTGGGGGTAACCATAGGAAGCAGACCCTACTCTCCTACACTGACCCCATTTGAAGCCACAAATTGCCCTAAGCTCACAGTGGAGTGAAATGCAGTCGGCTGGAAGGTGGTGGCCGAGTGAAGAGTGCAGTAGTTGTTGGGGGAGTTGACCTGCCGAAACAGAACAGGCCCCACGGCACCAGCGCTCACCGTAGACCCACGACACAACCGGTGGCTGAGGCTCATTAAAAGGGAGGAGACGCACTAGACCAAGGACAACACCCAAAAGTTGGAACCAACCCGCCATCTTGGCCCCAACATTGGTGGTCTGTCCCCGGGAGACCACCTGGGAATATCTCTCATCGTATAACAACCTGTTGTAGACAAACAGGTCAGTGCTGCGGTGGTACACAGGGAAAAAGGGGACGGGCTGACATGGCCTACCAGCACCTGGGAATCCGCAAACGTCTTACAGACACCTGGGGACAGCTCTCAGACCCACTATACGGTGGCACACGCGAACCCTGACAAAATGTTGAATGTGGGGGGCTCTAAGAACACCCAAAACAACAAACTGGACAGGTACACCTGCCTGAAGGCAGCCATGGTCGAACAGCACCCACCCAAAGAGAAACCTGTGGAAAGACCGGACGTAGGTGTCCCAGAACACACCTTGAAAGATGTGCTGGACGCAATCGGTGAGATCCGTGCATCTCTGGAGCAGAGAATGAACACGATTTCCTCGGAGGTCATATTAATCAGGGCAGATCTGGCAACGAACAGGGAGAAGGTTAAACAACTCGAGTTAACTACGACAAGTCTGGTAGAAGATACTAATCAGTTGCAGATCGAGGTACGGGAGCTTTAAGCATTCCGAAAATTCACTGAATGAAAGCTGGAAGACTACAAAGGCCACAGCAGATGTAACAATGTACGTATTTTTGGCATGCCTGAAAAAGCAGAGGGACAAGCGGCGGATCTATGTATGGAAAGACTGATCACTAACCACCTTCATCCCAAAGGCCTGTCCAATATCTTCGTCATCGATAGAGCCTACCGGGTGCCGGGGGCTGACAGACACCAGGGGCCCCACCTCGTCCCATACTGGCCAGACTTTTAAACTATCCGGACAGAGACATTATTCTGCAGACGTCCAGAGTTGCACCACCGATACGACTTGAAAATTCAGAGGTCAGCTTCTTTCCAGACTTCACTCAGGCAGTTCAATGGCAGCGCAGATCATTCTTGGGGGTTAAAAAGTGATTGAGAGACAAGGGCCTTAAATATGCCATGTTTGTTTCCGGCGCGTCTTCGGGTGGAGGCCAGGGGGAAACCAGATTCTTCGAGTCTCCGGAGGACGCTTCCGATTTGATAGACGGGTGGAGAGATCCAGCGGTTCACAGCTCCCAGAGAGACTAGGAGGTACCGGGGCCATAGCCATTTGACATGTGTTTTTGGGCACTGGCAGTGCCCCAGGTTACACAGACTTTCTATAATAAACTATGTGAGGTGTATAACAACACATACAAATATGAGGCCGTCCGACTCAGGGAGAACCATTTACATTGCGTATTAGGCGAGGGGTAGAGGAGAGTGTAACCCCATTTTTCTTCACTTAGTTCAACTTAAGGGCGACAGGCACTCTGCATTGTTGTAATCATGGGCAGTTTGGAGCCCAGAGTGCAGGGGAGCACGGAGGGGGGGGGAGTTAGGAGGGGTTCAAGCACAGGCACGTGTTCTTAAGGAATCTTCAAGACATCACAGTCCAGCAACACAGGCACATTGGTAACACATGAATGTCCAATAGTATGCGATGGGACAGAGGGTTTAAATTGATGAACTGGAATGTTAATGGCCTGGGGGACAAAGTGAAGAGAACCGTGGTACTGCAGTACATCAATAGGTACGCCCCTGAAGTAGTGCTACTGCAGGAGACACATCTGGTGGGGAATACGTGTAAAGCCCTCAACAGGTGGGTATACAACCTTGTGGCACACTCAGGCTTTACTTCGGGGTCGAGAGGAACAGGTATATTACTTAGGAACTCCTTTGCCTTGACGGTCAAGTCCACCTCAGTAGACACCAGGGGGAGATACGCGGGCATCACAGGACAATGGAAAGGAAAGGTATTGACCCTCATGTCGGTTTATGTGCTGCCGGGCCTCCAGGAACTAGCCTTTAAGAACCTGGGCGCCATTCTATTGGAGGTGCCAGAGGGACTCCTAAAAGTGGGAGGGGACCTGAATGCGGTGGTCAATGGCACCCGAGACAGAAGCCCTCCATGAGAACTTCGCCCCTCCAACAGCTGGTTACCAGATTTTCTGGGGGCAATGGGGTTGCAGGATATATGGCGGTCGTTTTACCCTGACACCGCCCAATATACCTACCACTTGGGAGCTCACAACAGCCAGTCGAGAATAGATTACTTGCTAGCTCCCCCTGGCCACTTGACACATATACGAAAAGTTAGACACATGGCGAGGGGTATATTCGACCATTCCCCGTTGTGGGTACACCTGGTGGTGGGTCATAGAGTGGGAAGTGTTGCTCCCATCAACCCTTGGCATCTCCGTAACCCGGTGGTTTGCAAGGCACTTCATACCGCGATTGAACAATACTTCCTAGAGAATGTGGGGTCGGTGAGCTCTCACCGGACACTATGGGAAGCATTCAAGACCGTAGTCAGGGCCCAAGCCCTTTCCCAAATAGCGGAAATGAGGAAGGAAAAGGTTAAGGAAGAGGAAGCACTAGAGACAGAGATCCTTCGATTGGAAGGGGAAATGGTGGAGGGACCCAGCCCAGACACCCTACACGTACTACAGTTGAAGAGGGATAGTTAAAGGGCCTTAGTGACAAACAGCGCCAAGGAATTGGCAAGAGAGACGCTAGGTAGAATCCATGATCAAGGAAATAAGGCTGGGAAATCGACTGCATGGTTAGAAAAACAAAAGCTGGCAGGCAGACTGGTGCCAAAATTAATTGACGACGACAAACACATGATCACGGGCCCCCAGATCAACGCAAACACATTTGCCACCCACTTCAAACAGATCTATTCCTCATAGAACCCCTACACAATACATGACTCTCTCGATCTCCTACGGGATATAACACTACCTAAACTCTCAGCGTCGGAGCTGGAATACCAAGAAGGGGCTCTCACAGCGGATGAGGTGGCACAGGTTGTTAGGGGGCTTAAGTCAGGGAAGGCATCAGGACCAAACGGTCTACAGATTGAGCTATATAAAAAAACTTGGGACGGATATTCTTGCCCCCACTTGTGTAAAATATTTGAGGAAAGCAAGGAACTTGGGGAACTGCCCCGAGACTAAAGGACAACAACCCTAGTAATGATCCACAAGGAAGGTAAGATTCGGACAGACTGTTCCTCCTACAAGCCAATCTCCCTATTGAATGCCAAGCCTAAGATCTTAGCTAAACTCCTCGCCAATAGACTGATCAAAGTCATTAACAATATGGTACACCCGGATCAATCAGGCTTCGGGCCTCAGCGCAACACTGCGTTGAATTTATATAGGGTATACGGGGTGATGGGGAGGGTGGCAACCATACAGGAGGAGGCAATATTGTTATCTCTGGACGCCTCCATGGCATTTGATATGCTTGACTGACCGTATTTATTTGCGGTTCTTGAGAAAATGGGTTTTGGACCCCAATTCATCCAGTCGGTGTGACTCCTCTATTCAAAACCACCAGCCCAGATAATAGTAAACAACAAAAAATCTGAAGTGTTCGGACTCAATAGAGGAACCAGGCAGGGATGCCCGCTTTCTCCACTACTGTTTGCCTTGGCCCTGGAACTCCTGGCATCCTGGGTGAGGAGGGACCCGGTGATTCGAGGCTTTAAATGGGCTAAATCGTGGGAGGACCACATCTCACTGTGTGCGGATGACATACTATTGTTTCTAACATCCCCAAAGGCTTCGCTCACAGCGGTACTTGACATCTTCACCATCTTTGGCAGATACTCAGGGTACTCAATTAATTTGGTCAAATCAGTATTGTAAAGGGACCCCTTATGGGCCTTCCCAGGAACTGCCCCATACAGATCACCACACAGGGCTTCACATACCTCGGCATCTATATCACCTCTGATCCCGCAGATAGATTCGCTCAGAACCTACTCCCTCCCTTGCAGAGATTGAAGAAGGATTCGGAGCATTGGAAGACGCTTCCTCTCTCGATGCTGGTCAGAGCATCCTTATTCAAAATGATGTCCTTACCCCGGTTCCTATACACCCTGCAAAACTCACTAGATTTTGTTCCCGCAAGCTATTTTAAAGAAATCGAGAGTCTACAACGCCGCTTACTCTGGAATTGGAAGCCGCGGATAGCACTTCCTAAACTGAATCTTACCTGGTACGATGGGGGTATCACCCTCTCTGATCTTAAAAAATATTACTGGGCATCTCATCTGACAGCCATCAATCATGGCACTTGGTTGATCTGGGCTATGCAGTGGATCGTTGGGTACTATCTGGAGGGAACTATCAACGTGCGCTCTATTCAAGCGCCGGAAAGGACCGCCTGACCAGACCAACCAAGCAATCGGTGCAAATTTGGCAGGCAGCTAACAGAAGTCTGGGGAGTGACCGTAGGGTGACACTGGCTACTCCATTATGGGATTCGGAGCTGCTGGAAATTTGTGGTCATCTAAAGGCTTTGACAAGTGGGACCTCATAGGTATCTCAAAAATAGGCGACCTATGGATAAAGGATGAGGTCAAGTCATTTTCAGCCCTGCAACAGGAATATGATCTTGCTTCTACAGAACATTTTAGATACTTGCAAGTCCTTCACGCGTTGCAATCCTGTCTCCAGAAGGGAGATGCCCCCCCAACTCCTCACCCCTTGAGGACAGACTCCTTGATGGCTACTTACCAACGAGGGCCATATCACTCACCTACAAAAAGTTAGTGAACAACACTGGAGAGCCCCTTGTGAAACTGCAGGAAAAGTGGGAAAGGGATGGTATAATACTTGACGATGAAGACTGGGCAATAGTGGTAGCTTCACCATGGGAGGTACCTATTGCGGCAAGGCTGAGGCTAGTGCAGCTCTAAATCTTGCACCGGATCTACATCACGGGGCCCTGTATGGTGCAAATGAGAAGAGCAACAGATGATAAATGTAGAAGGGGATGTGGAAGTGAAGGTATGTTCCTCCATGTACTGTGGGAATGCGCATTTGTGCAGAGGGGTTGGAAGATGATGCATGAGGTGATGGGCGAGGTGGTAACACATGCAGTCCCTCTGGAGCCTAAGGGGTGTCTTCTGAATGTGTGGGACGACTATGAGCTGATCAGGAGACGCTGAGCAACACCAGAGACTGCCGCAGATAACCGCTGCCATCTTGGAGGTAAAGGAGCGGGCAGCGTGCTAGCTGTTGTGCGCACAGTGAGGGATAAAAGACGCCCTGCACTGCTTTCGCACCGAATTGCCATTAACTTTGTAACTCCTGAGGTGGAAGCATGGAGTCCATGCTTTAGCCAACTTGCTCGAACTTGCCTTTATTTTAAAATTCACTCACTCATTTTTAAACTTTCACGTTGCTCTTAGCTTACCTGATACAGACGACTAGGAGCTGATCAGGGGACGCTGGGCAACACCAGAGACTGCCGCCGATAACCGCCGCCATCGTGGAGGTAACAGAGCGGGCAGCCTGCTAGCTGTTGTGCGCACAGTGACGGATAAAAGAAGCCCTGCACTGCTTTCGCACCCAATTGCCATTAACTTTGTAACTCCTGAGGCTGAAGCCGGGAGTCCATGCTTTAGCCAACTTGCTTGAACTTGCCTTTATTTTAAAATTCACTCTCTAATTTTTAAACTTTCACGTTGCTCTCAGCATACCTGATACAGACAACTAGGAGCTGATCAGGGGACGCTGGGCAACACCAGAGACTGCCGCCGATAACCGCCACCATCTTGGAGGTAACGGAGCGGGCCGCGTGCTAGCTGTTGTGCGCACAGTGAGGGATAAAAGACGCCCTGCAATGCTTTCGCACCCAATTGCCATTAACTTTGTAACTCCTGAGGCGGAAGCCGGGAGTCCATGCTTTATCCAACTTGCTCCAACTTGCCTTTATTTTAAAATTCACTCACTCATTTTTAAACTTTCATGTTGCTCTCAGCTTACCTGATACAGACGACTAGGAGCTGATATGGGGCGCTGGGGAACACCAGAGACTGCCGCCGATAACCGCCACCATCTTGGAGGTAACGGAGCGGGCAGCGTGCTAGCTGTTGTGCGCACAGTGAGGGATAAAATGGACGCCCCAGAATGTACGTGCAGCGGACGTGCACACCGGGCTCGCCACCGGCTCGCCAAAGGCGCACCAAAGCCAAGCCCGTCTGCGCCCGTTCGCGCCTGGCTTTGGCCCAAGGCCAGGACCCCTGGCTCTACAACTAAAAATACAACCAATTCATCAACGAAAAAACAGACGAGTAAGACAGGGAATTACAACTATAACTCTGACTTTCTGAAGGCCCTTAATACATCTCAAACTCCCAATTGCTCTAGAGCTCTCGCTATCACGGATTTCACAACCTGCACGCATTGCGGATTTAATTTCATCCCTAATCATGATATTAACACCCCCCCTTACTGAAAAGCAAGTAATCCCCCAAATTAAATCATACACTATGGCAAGAATAAACTGCCGCTCGTTTCCAAAACACAAAGCAGATATTTTTGACCTACTCTTTAATGATCAACCGGATGCGGTATTCCTCACAGAAACCTGGCTCCATGAGAGCTCAGGCCCAGATATCGTAGTAGCCTTACCCTCCAATTATGCTATAACAAGAATGGATCGAACAAAAAGAATGGGAGGTGGAATTGCGGTCATATTTAAAAAAATCTTCAGCTGCAATCTGGTACACCTGCCCATTCCTGCATGAGAAGCAGCACTATTCAAACTTACTCTTTCCCCCAAATTCACGTACTCGGGAGTTCTAGTATATCGACCCTCAGAACACCTTGCAAATTGGATTCCCACGTTTATGGAAGCTATTGCTCCCTATGTTACGAACACAGCAAATTTCACAGTACTAGGAGACATTAATCTACATCTGGAAGACTCTTCCTGCAAAAGCAGTGCCAGATTAATTTCTGATATGGCTTCCCTAAATCTCGAGCTACTTAATTCCGGTCCAACACATACAGCCGGACATTTTTTAGACCCCATTTTCTCTAATCTAAATACTATCAACTGCACCCCAGCTTTTCCAACCAGCTGGTCCAACCATTATCAGATACATTTCACACTGACTACACCACCTGAGAAGAGCATCTCAAGTAACTCAAAAGGGACAGGGGAAGCACAGAGAAACTGGAAAAAGTTAGATATTAACACATTAAATGAATATCTTGATGCCCATAAACCATCCTTAGAGCAAAAGGTTGGACCCCTCGCTGCTACAGTGCAAAGCTGGCTTTTAGAAGCCATTGACACCTGTATCCCCACTAGAAATCAAAAAAGAAACATCCACCATCCACCTGCGCCATTGTATAACGAATCTTTAAAAATAATAATAACTAACTGCAAGATCCTTGAAAGAAAGTGGAGGATGGATTATACTCAGTCCTCCAAACAGGCCTATAAAATGGCTCCGAATAAATATCACAAACAATGTAAACAAGCACGCGCCATGTTTGTGAACTAAACCATCTCAAAGGCGTCTAACTGTGCAAAAACACTGTTTAACACAGTAAAAGAACTTGCAGGCTCGGAAACTTTAGCCAAACCACCGACATTGACTCAAACTAAGTGTGAGGAATTAGCAGCCTTCTTTATTAACAAAGTTGAAGGAATATACCAAGAGATTGTCTCACAAGATAATGTACATGAAATCCCAAGAGTTCAAATACACCTATGTCAATGTCGCCACAACCCCCCACTATGCAAGCAAGCAGTCAAAATGATGTAGACTGCATTCTAATTGACTGGCCCCACCTCACAATGGAAAATGTGGTTTCACTTCTGAAATCCATTAAGTCAGGATCAAGGAACAATCAGCTACCAGCCACTATTCTTAAACAACTAAATCACTCCGCGCTATCAGTGATAACCCATCTGCTAAATACATCAATCAAAGAATCAGTGATTCCCCCCACATGGAAACACGCCATGATTCACCCATTACTAAAAAAAGCCAAATGCAGATCCTGCTGAAACTAAGAACTATCGTCTTGTATCATTGCTTTCCATTCTGTCAAAGATTTTAGAAAAACACATTCATATACACCTGACGCAGTATGTTACAACACACCATTTATTCCATGTCATATAGTTACTGCTTACCTATAGACCGTGTTAAGTTAGCATGAGCTTATTAAAAGTTTAAACGCCATTTTTTCTTTTTGCTGCTTTTGCACACGACACATAATTGTTATTTTAGCTTTCAACCTAGAAGAGCGTTGTGATTTACATGAGAATAATATGTTATTGCTCTGATATCAGCTTTGCTTGGTAAAATATGTCTGTACAGTGAGTGCTGAAGCCTCCAAGGATAACTCGACACAGTGTTGTTGTGAGGTCTGATCTTCGCACCTTCCTAGACATAACATGAATGCAGCTGCTGCCAAAATCTGGCTTTACGTGTGTTTTATATTGCTTTGCCTAGAACACATGTAACACTCTTGATGCGGTTTGCATGCAGAGAGCTGGTGGAAGATGATGTGATCCCTTCACACTAGGATCTTGAGGTATGGGGCCGCCCTGCTAAAACCCAAAGAGACCTTCTTAGATATTAATATAATATGCTAGTTAGGGAGGATGAGAATTAGGTGTTGTTAACCTTATTCATTACAGCATTTTAGTATGTTATCACCGTTTGCCTTTTATGGACTAGTAACTATGCTGATAACTTTGCTTCTGATAATATGTTTCCTTGTATTATCTAAGATACTGCGTTTGAGAAAACGGCATTAGTAAATAAATATTTCAAATGTGCACGTGTCCTCATTTACTCCACGTTTTGGTTTGAAATGATTGTATAACGAAAGAGTGCTCATGTGTTCCACGTGACCTGAGGTATCTTAAGTTCATGTTCTGGTTTGTCTAAACATTGGGAGTTTGTTATGACCAATGAGACACTGTAGCTAGCTCGGTAAGGGGATTTTGGGCACTAAGGTGAGTTTTGGGTCATCCTAACTCACTGAGGTTCCAAATCTCTATGCACAGTTCTGTAGGAGAACGGAATTCCCGCTACATGGCGCCCAAACGTTGGTGGTCTTATATCATGACACTCGAGTAATATATCATTCAATCCTTAACCCCTTCACTGTCGTTTCCGGAAAACGGTGGTGTCGGACAAAACCTACCTATTTTTGAAATAGGTCTTTTCAAGCTTGATTTTTTCTAAAACGGTTTCCTTGAATTACTACCCAGTTGTGCTACAAAGTTTTCTTTGTTTTTCTACATTCCTGTGCTGTCATGGCCCAGCCAGTGGACATTCCGCAGCATTGTCATTTGCTGACTTACAATGTACCCGTTGAGGGCTTGGCTGTGATAATGGTGGTGAGTGCGGAGGCTACTTACCCGTACGAACTCTTTTATTCGTGGGGGACATTTCCGCTGTGGACGCTAATTCTGGTGTGTTTCACACTTACACTCCCTCACCTGTGCCGGCTGAATATACTCCGTACAGGGCACAGGAAGTACCTATTGATACTTGGCAGCATCGAGTTTGGTTTGGTGGCGTCCTACCCCATTCATTAACTGCTCTGAGGTTAGGTATTTTGTCCATTCCAGGCGCAAATTGGCCTGTTTTGGCTGGATTTACACCTCATCCTCTACACGGCAATTGTACACTAGCAGAACTTCGTAGACTACATGTAGTCTCTATTGCCGTGATTCGAGCCTTAGTGCAATACATAGCCCGTAATCTCCCGGGTGGGCCCCCGGGGGGTGCGGCGCTTCCGCCAGGACAGGGCGGTTTGAAGCTCAGTCCCATGATGGTCAATGCTGTGATGGGCAGGAGTCCCCAGGAAAAGGATAATTTTCCTTTCTGGCTTGCCGAGAAATTTGACCAGCAGGAAGCAGTATTTCTTAACACGACTCCTGGTGAAAAACACAGGATTCTGACACTTAGTTTGCCAAAAGATTTGGCCCCTGAAATCGGTGACTGTGAGACCTGGGGTAGAACATTTGCGGCGGTCTATGCGAGGTGTTACGGCACTCCGTCTATGGCTGTCCTGCCTACGGTCCTTAAACGTGCTCAGGATGATCACGGACCAGAGGCTGCGGTTGAATTGGGTTTGCGTCTGTGTGGCACCTTTGATGTGGTTTGCGATCTCATTCTTGCTAATGTCAAGGGGGATACAGTGAACTTTCAGATAGCTAATGCTTTGGCGGCAATTCCCGATGCCGAGAAACCCCGGCAGTTGGCGAGGATTATTGTGGCGGCTTATAAGACCATGGGTCGCAATAGTAGGGGTCTCAAGCCTTTTTCTGTTAAAGAGAAAAAGCAACCCCAAGGGCAGACTTCAGAAACAGAAGTTCAGCCCAAGTCCAAAAAACAAAATTGGCCTAAAAAACATTAAGATACAGGGAAAGCAACAGCAACAACAACAAACACCGGAATCTCGTCCTGCGTCTCCGTTATCTGCGCAAACAGAACGCGTTTATGACCTGCGCGATCGCGCGAAGATTAAATCACCTGATCGATTTCAGGTTTCTGATCAACGCTCTCCTCGTTCCTTTCAGGACTCATCGGCCTCGACGACCTGTGGTGGAGGAGGCGGAAGGGGTCGGGGTGGTCCGCAAGGACGTGACCAGCCCCGCCCGAGAGAGGGTGCAGGAAAGCAGGACGGCTCAACGCCGAAGAGACCGCAGTTTGCCAAGAAGAAAGTCGCGGCTTTAACAGCGCATCGATATGCCACAGATAGTGAGAAGGCGGCTTCGGAATCTGACATGGGCTCTGACCTTGCTGGACAGCGTTGCGGAGATTACCTTTGTGAGAGAGGCCCTGCGTCCACTTGTGGAAAAGTAAATTTTGCCATGTTCTGTGTCCCTACGTGTTCCCCATCTTATGTTATGTGTGCATGATTAATATGCATATGTATTCCCCATGTTTGATTAAAGACGCACTTACAGTTGTGTCCATCTCTAGTATGCCAATTTCCAGTTCTCGTGAAAGCTACGAGTATTAGGCCTATGTAAAGCTACGTTGCCACGTTTCACAGTGTGCACGTTATTTCATTGTAAAGTCCCCGTTTCTAGGCCTCAAAAGGGCCCGGACACCAGCTTCAGCTCCTGTCTCCTGAGCCCTCGCTGAGGAGCGATACAGCCCCCACCTGTATCCCTGACCCTTCACTTACTTCCTGTCTCACAGTGCCCGGCCTGGCCTGGCTCTGCCTGCTAGTCTGCCAAGAGTATGTTATGATTCTAGTTATCAGTCCGGCTCTCCTTCTCTGCATTCCTAAGCTACTGAATCGCATCAATAGTTTCAGTCATCGTCTAGCCTTTACGTCTCCATGTAAGAGAAATACTGTATTAATGGTCATTTCATATTCTTCAACACACACTACATGTAGAATAATGCATGCACCAGTCTTAGTGTCTGTTAGCCTTTACCCCGATAACTTTTAGTTTATATCAACATGTTCTCTAAACATCAGATACTAGATAGTGTTTAGGTACATGTCGCCCTGACTCTCCAGACTTCAGTCTCTGCTCCTAGCGCAGAAGTCATAGCCCCCAGCTTCTCCTAGTAACACGTCACTGCCAGCTTGCGCGTACCACTAGGTCAGAGGTCCCGGCTCCTCAGATAGCCCCCTCCATGTTTCCGCCCCATTTTATGACATATTCTGTTACGTTTACATCACATGTCTATGTCCACACCTCCTGTTACACCTACTTTCACCCTTATCTTTCGCGACTGCTATTGACCACACCCACTGCTCCGCCTATCGTATGCACTGTAATGCAATTGTTTTAGTATATATATTTGTGCACTGTTATTAAATGTTACGCCAACACCGATCCTGCCCCCGGCAGCGCTGCCATCCTATTCCTGTGCAGGTTGCCCTGTTCCTGTCCTTATGCTGTATTAAACCTGCAAACTCCTACTACCTCGAATCTTGACTCTTATTTATTGAGCTATCTGTTATTACTATGTCCAGTCAAAAATAGATCCGGTATTATTTATTTATATACCACATAATGGCGCCCGAATAGGGACTTGCCCTTTCCCCACGCGCCGGTGAAGCCACGTATGCCCCCTGACCCTCTGCAGCCGTGACGGAACCATACCGTGCACGTGCAGATATTTCTGCTTCAAGTATCCCTCAGGCCCACGGAGGAGACGGAGGTTGCGGTCCAGCATCCAGACGAGGCAGTGGAGGAACGCAGCGAGTCCCGACCAGAGCCCAAGCCGAGAGTCCAAGGTCCGAGGTATCCGGAGGCCCACCCGTAACAGAAGTCCGAAGTGTGTCCGTCCGGCGTCGAAGCAGTCCAGTCCGAGGCCTTTCGTTCTTGCTGCCCGGTGAGTACCGTTGCTGGGGTAGTATCTAGACAGGGTCAATCTAATTGACTCTGGTCCATGGGTTTGGTGGTACACAGACCCAACACGAAGTGTCCACTCCGGTGGATGCGGGTCCTGACGTGTCTCTTTATGAGATCGGTAAGTTTCGTACTGTTTCAGCAGTGCATCTAGTCTCTGTTCTAGTCAGTTCTGTTCTCGAGAAAATTCATGTATTCTGTTTCCAGTATTCCAGGTAGTATTTTGTCAGAACTGTTATTTTAAATGTCATTCATGTATTTTAATGTCGTGGTATGAAAGTGGTGTAAATATCGTGTTCATTGTGTATTGTATTGTGTCTAGATTACAGTTCAGTCATGCCTTTGTTTTCCAAACTACGTCAGTTAAAAACCAGAAAAGGTCTGTTAGAAGAAGCGGTTCCTGTCCCGCCTAGGGACAGTCCAGGTCACTTTATGTATCAGAAGCATGGCATAAGTGCCATATTGTATCTAGATTTATGGGTAGAGTACACCAAAGAGTTAGAAGAAAAGTATAGATGGCCCGTATCAGGTACGTGGGATGCCGAGTGCATCATGCGAGTAGAAGAAGCATTATGGAAAAAGAAAGCCAGACAGTCACAGAAAGAAGCCATCGAGTTATGGCGCAAAGAATCTCATAAAAGAACCGAAAAAGAAATCAGAAAGTCAGAATTAAGTAGAGAATCCTTAGAACGAGCCCAAGAAAGGGAACTAATCGAGATAGGTGAGCGAGTTAAAACTGAACAGTCAGACAGACAGAGGAATGCCCTCATTAAGGGTATGTATCCTCTTCTTGCCGAGGGCTTGCCAAAAGCGACCCCGGAAGCATCCAGTAATTTTCCGCCACCCTTAGTTCCGATCAAGTTACGTCACAAACCGACCGCAGCTGATATTTTTATTTCGTCCTATTTGGACGACACAGTCCCGGAATATGCAAATCCTGTTCCGCCAGTTCCTGTAAATAATGCAATTCCTGCTCCTCCAGACACCGGGGCACCTTTTGCAGTACCTGCTACGGTACCCCCGGTCCAGCCCATAGTACAACTTCCCGCCACATCAGCCACTCTGCCAGCACGAAGAGTATCAGTCGACGATTCCAGTATAGGGGCCGCAGGAGGAGGTCCTCCTGGCACCCCGCCGCCAAGTAGACGTCTAGGAACAGTCGAGTTACATGAACGTGCGTTACAGCGTACGCCCAAATATAAGTCAGTTGCAGAAATCAGGCGAGCTCTTACTGAATGCGGTTATGATCCAGTTCCAGGCGAGGATAGTATGGTTCTATATTCCATACGTATAAGACAGGTGTCCGAGTATTTGGTCACCCTACCGAACATGAAAGAAGATTTAGACAGAATGTATCGTTTCATTCGTACAGGACAAGATCCAGAAAGTATTGCTGAAGTCATGTCTCTCAGGAAATCTGAGATCCAGTTGATGTTATTAAAGTTTCTGATCAATTGTTTAATACGGGAACAAGATTCCCCGACTAAAGATCCGGTCGAAATGAAAGTTCTGACAAGGTGGAGTGATAATATAGCCGAGGGTAAGCACAAGACACTCAATAGTATAGAGAATATGTACAAGAAAATACGTAAAGAAATAATAAGATTACACGAACAACGCAAAGAAGCACAAGTAAGTGAGAAAGAAAATGACTCTTCTACTGAAGAGGTAGAGGACGAGAATACCACCAGAATAGCGTATGTAGGTAGAACTAGACTTTCCGACCGACATTCTCGCCTAGAACACAAGAAAGTCTTTCATCATCCAGCACCGGAACAAGGTTCTCTGGAACAAGTATTTCAAGCTACCGATCACATTTTGAAATCACGAATCGGTTATAGTGAATTAAGTACTATGCATGAACAAGAACTAGCCCGATCAGCAGTCCGATGGACTACTGATTCTACCACTTTTCCAGACGAAATAGTGGCACAAATGTTTCTGAAATTGCCCCCAGCCGAGCAATGACTGGTGGGTATGTATATGATCCAGCACCTCATCACATTGTATGAGGGTCAACATTCTGATCCAGGTCCGTTACATGATGTCCTGAACGAGTTACTCCAGTATAGATGGAAAGGTTTAGGTACCGATTTAATTAATGTCATTCTAGAACAGCGCTACAAATATAGTATGTTTTTGAACCCGCATTTTGTTCATGTCTCACCTCCAGAAAGTAAACCGTTTTACATGGATAGACAGAATCCGTTACGAGAAGTACACCCAGTCAGGACAGCAGATGGTGAAATGCAACGAGTATTTGTTTACACCCCGATTACAAAAATGGAACTCTTAGAGATGAAGAAATTAATTCCTTGTCATGACAAAGATCCAGCAGGGTTCCACCGAGAATTAAAGGACATGCTCCGTATGGGAGAATATACGTATCCAGATATTATTAAAATGTTAAAAGTCCTGTTGCCTGCGGGCATATATGAGAAACTCAAGGAAAAAGAATGGGAGGTGGGAGAGAAAAAGATCGATTGGGCAGTTCTAGAAGCTGAAGATAAGATACGAGTACCAGGTACTGGTCTTGGAGAGAAATGTAAAGAATTACCAGAACTGTTAATACAAGTTTTGCCCAGATTATTAGCCACTAAAAAGGAAGACTGGGATGCAATCTCAGCCTGTAAACAGAAACAAGATGAAGACACTAGTGATTTTTATTCCAGATTTGAAAAATGTTTCATTATAAACAGTGGCTTGAAGACGAGTAGCGAGTCATACCCTCATCTTTTTGTTACTAAATTAGTCGAGAATTCAAGTCCACAAGTTAAGAATCGAGTTTTGAAAGTCGAAAGTACATGGCAAGCTAGTACCCCGTCACAGATGTTACAGATGCTTCAGTATCACCAGAATAGAATCAGAGAAGAGCAAGATCATGAAAGGAAACGTATGAAAGACACGAAAATGAAAGTATTAGTTGCCCAATCTGTTCCTCAAGACAGTCAGAAGAGGGGTCCGAATCAAGCCAGTCATCCTGCAGCTCCCGTTAAAGGGACATGCAATTATTGTAAACAGCCAGGTCATTTTATAAACGAGTGTGCAGTTCTGAAACATAATATAGCCACTGGTAAAACTAAAGAAAGACCACGTCCGCCTAGACAAGAACAAGTTTCACAGACTTCTCAGCCACAGAATGCACAACAGACAGTTCCAGCGCCGCAGCCTATTGCTGCAACACAGCATGTTACACAGCAGATGTACCAGTATGCTCAGACAGAGTATCCAGAGTATCAACAGTATTCATGAAACAGCCTAGAGAGGGAGGTAGGCTTGCCTCTCATCGAGATTCCTGTAGATCAAGAGGGTCCCTATGTTCATAGTCAAGTATTAGGGAAAGACAGAAAGTTTCTGATTGATACAGGGGCAAGTAGGACCACTATAAGTCACGCCGAAGTTCCAGGGGCTCCGCTCTCAGGCTCAAGAAATGTTTCCCTTGGATTTTCAGGAAAGCCTATTGTAAACGAAATATCAAAGCCAGTTACTCTAGAAGTAGGTCCATTGTCCCGAACTACTGATCTATTACTTACGAAGTCATGTCCAGAAAATTTGTTAGGCATTAAGACACTGAAAGAATTAGGTGCAGTCATATGCTGTTCCCCAGAGGGAATACGTTTGTTTTTACGTGACTTCAAGGGTCACTATGTTTTACGAGATTTTGATCCGAGATTGTCTAATGTTCCGCAGCATCTATGGGCGCAAGGTCCAACTGATGTTGGCTTCATGCAAATCACACCCCATCGTGTGACTCTCAAGCAAGGTGTAGTGTTACCACGAATCAGACAGTACAGACTGCCACCTGAGGCTGTAGCAGCCTTATCCAAAATTATTGACGAGCTCATTGCTCAAGGAGTAGTTGTAGAAACTGACTCCAATGTATGTAATTCTCCTGTCATTCCAGTCATGAAACGTACTGATCCAAATGCACCCCCAGTATATCGATTAGTGATTGACCTTCGAGAACTCAATAAATGTATTATTCCCCAGTACCCAGTTGTCCCAGATATCTCTTCCCTATTGACAGCCATTGATTCCGAAGCCTCATTTTTTACAGTCATAGACCTCAAGAACGCGCTTTTCAGTGTCCCCATTCATCCAGACAGCCAGTTTCTTTTCGGATTTTGTTTAAATGGAAGGAGCTATAAATTCACACGAGCTCCTCAAGGTTTCACAGAAAGTCCTAGTATTTACAGTCAAGCACTTAAAAGACAACTAGACAATATTCACATGCCAACAGACACTGCTCTGCTCCAGTATGTCGATGATCTACTGATCACAGCCCGTTCTGAACGTGCTTGCGAGCGAGCATCACTTACAGTCTTGTATTTCCTTGCCGAGATGGGGCACAAGGTGTCCCCTTCAAAGCTTCAATTCTGTGTCCAGCAAGTGATCTACTTAGGCCACTTGCTGTCCAAGTGGGGTAGGCAGTTGACACCAGACCGTATCCAGTTAATAGCGAGTCTTCCTCAGCCCAGGACCCAGAAGGAGGTACGTGCTTTTATCGGCCTTACTTCTTATTGCAGACAATGGATTCCTCAGTATGCATTTCTAGCCAAGCCACTGATACAGTTAACGACACAGGAGGCAGCCGTATCGACTGTCCTCCCTTGGACATCTGAGCATACACTTAGTTTCAATGAGTTAAAGAAAGCCTTATGTCAAGCTCCTGTTCTAGCTACACCGAACTACAGTAAGCCTTTTACACTTTTCGTCACAGAACGTGAAGGTACAGCATTATCTGTTCTCACACAAGATCAAGCAGGACAATACAAGCCCTGTGCTTATTTTTCGAGCACATTAGATCCAGTAGCCCAGGCTCTGCCTGCGTGCCTCAAGTCAGTTGCAGCCACAGCACTAGCTATCAGACAAAGTGATTCCATAGTATTAGGACACTCCTTGACAGTACAAGTTCCACACTCCGTGGAAGTTCTTTTAAACCGAACACAGACTCAGCACTTGACAATTGCACGTTTAACAGGTTATGAACTGACACTGTTCCAGCCACACATAGAAATCAGACGCTGCAACGTTCTAAATCCCGCTACACTGTTACCGTCAGTTAATTCGAATCCTGCCACACAAGACTGTGTGGAAGTAGTTAACACTATGACTAAGCCAAGACAAGATCTGACAGATATTCCATTACCAGATCCTGACCTGACACTTTATGTGGATGGTTCATGTATGAGAACAAGTACAGGAGAACTAGTAGCCGCGTATGCAGTGACTACTGACACTGAAGTTATAGAAACACACCGTATTGACACCCTGTCTGCTCAAGCAGCAGAGCTAGTTGCTCTGACACAAGCCTGCATACACGCCAAGAACCTGAAAGTGAATGTTTACACAGATTCACGCTACGCATTTGGAGTTGTACACGACTTCGGAGTGCTCTGGCAGGAGAGAGGTTTCATGACTTCTCATGGAACCAAGATTCAGCATGGTCTCCTTATTCAGGCTCTGTTAGATGCCATACATTTACCGACATCTATTGCTATCATGAAATGCAAAGCACATACGAAAGTTACAGACATTGTTTCCCAAGGTAATGATCTAGCAGATCGCACAGCCAAGCTTACAGCACAGACTCCAGACATGTCAGTTAATCCGACACGAACACATACTCCAGAACAGACTACTTGTATGACAGTTAAGGACCCTACTCAAGATGTCATAGATATCCAGTTACATGCTACTCCTGATGAAATCAAGAAATGGTCCGAACAAGGAGGGGTCCAGACAGATCAGGGATGGGTAACGAAGGGAAAAGCCACATGGTTTCTCCCCGACTCTATGGTTCAAGTCATTATCAATACCGCACATAGTCCAGCACACTTAGGAGAAAAAGCCATGTTAGACAGTATCCAGAACATCTGGTTCAACAAGCATTTGCGAGCTGCAGCCAAGCAGAAAGTCCGTACCTGTATGATATGTTGCCAGTTTAATCCAGGTAAAAGTGTCCCGGTGGAACAAGGTGGATTCCAGCCTCCTGACCACCCTTTTGAGGTCCTCCAGATGGATTATATTCAGATGGAGCGATGTCGAGGTTTCAAGTATGTCCTTGTAGTTGTATGCGCTTTGTCTAGATGGACGGAAGCATATCCAGTCCCAGATTACACAGCCGCGACCACTGCCAAGCAGTTGGTTCGTGAATTCTTCCCCCGTTATGGACTCCCTAGGGTTGTATATTCTGATAACGGCCAGCCATTCTCATCTGAACTGATGAAACACGTTTCCCTGTTGTTAGGGTACCAGTGGAAGTTCCATTGTGTACGCCATCCAGAAGCAGCTGGTCTCGTAGAGAGACATAATCAAACCTTGAAAATCCGTATTGCCAAGGTCTGTAAAGAGAAAGGTGTAGACTGGTTAGTTGCCCTACCAGTCGCTCTATTCTATATGCGCATGGTCGCACATTCCAGATCAGGTCTGTCCCCGTACGAGGTCGTTTTTGGCCGCCCCCCTAATATGTGGGGTACACCTAGACCTCGAAGTATTACAGATGTTTCAAGTAATATGCTGACAGATTACCTAGCTTCCTTGATGTCTGCCCTACACTCTTGTCGTTCACAGGTTGCCGCCGCATTTCCAGACAATACCGAGGTGGCACCGCATGAAATCGTTCCCGGAAGTCTGGTTCTCGTAAGGAACTTTGATCGTTCAAGTCCGCTGGAGCCCCGCTGGAAGGAGCCCAAGCAAGTCCTCCTGGCCACCCGTACTGCCGTCAAGCTGGAAGGCAGGAAGGGCTGGGTACATTTGTTGCATGTAAAGAAGTTTTATGGACTAAAGACTGTTTCTAAGAACATTTCCGAGGATTTTAAAGACTGCCAAAGTACTATTCTCAAGGACTGTCCCGCAAATGACATTGATACGAAACCCTCCCTGTTAGAGAAAACTCCGCAGCAGGAGTATAAGTTAAAATTAAGGTCTAGTAAAATAAGTCAGCCAGTTTGATTGTCTAAGTCCTCCCCTAGGTGAAACGGTTAGACCGGTTTCTGATATGTATAAAATAGACCCCCATAGAGAGAGAGTTAGTGAAAACTCTAAAAGTTGCATTATTATTTTATGTTTTCTGCTATATCTCAGCCTTATGATTACCTGCACGAGTTATGCATTTTATTTATGTTTTCCAGTTTCTCATGTAAATAAGTCTTCTAATACTACAGTAGAGCATACGTTTAGTGATCTGCCTCCTCATGAACTATCTTATCGTCTTGCTATGCGAAATAATTCCTTTATCCGCATGTTACATTATTCACACCAGACCAGCAATGCCACTAATTGTTGGGTATGTGGTCGACTCCCCCCTTTCCAGACACCGAAGGGAGTTCTGCCACTGTTTCCTTATCCATTTTCACATAATGGCTCATGTGGAGCCTGGTCCACGTTAACGTCATCCTCAAATGATATGTCCTTTCTGAACAGTACATGTTTCCCAGACAAGCAAGGTCTTCCCCACAGAACAGGGTTAGATCTAGAAAATGAAGTTTATAATTTGGGTAATTATTCTTCGAATTTCATGGTCCTGAATGTTCAGTCTGATACTACTCCAGACTTACCTGCTATGTCAGTACTACCAGTCAAAGGCGAATTATGTGTCAGAAAGAATGGTTCCGTACATGTAGGACATAGTGATTGTACTACTATTGTCAAGTATAGTGACAGTGGGAAATCTATTTTCAAAGCTTCACGTCATTCTTATTTTGTTTGTGGTCAGACCGCATATGTTCGTCTGCCCCTCGATTGGGAGGGAACCTGTTACATTGCCTTCCTACTGCCACCAGTTTTTCTAGCCCCACCTGACTATCATAGGAACTCCTACCTAGTACATACTAGACACAAGAGAGACCTCCCGATTGTCGATTATACTGAAACTGCTCTAGAACAATACATAGACATCAATAAAGGTGTCTTTCCCTACTTAGGTACTGTCGTGAATAGTAAACTGATACGTAGATTAACCAGAACACTTGAAGCAGTAGTGATTGAGACTACCTCCGCTCTAGGTAACTTAACCGAAGAGCAATCTTTTATGAGAATTGTCGTGCTCCAGAATCGTCTCGTTCTTGACGTCATACTGGCCGATAGAGGCGGGGCATGTAGAGTCATCGGATCTAGTTGCTGCATTTTCATTCCTAATAACGCGCCGTCTGTTTATTCAGCTATAACCAGACTCCATAAAATTGCCCATCTATTACATCAAAATCCAGGCACCTGGACATGGTCCGGTTGGTTCTGGAATATAATTTCCGCCTGGGGATGGAAAGTGTTGTCCTTTCTAGGTATTGCAGTAGCGATCATATTTAGTTGCTGCCTCTGTATACAATGTGGCCCTGCGATTTGCGGCATTTGTGCTACCTCTTGTATTCCTAGTCCCAAGTCCCGTTCTAAATCCAGTTCCAAGAAAATTCGAGACGAGCAAATGATACTGTATGAAATAATAGATGGTATCATGAATATTGATGTTTCCTGATGGAAACGTAGTGACAAGGAGGGAATGTGGAAAAGTAAATTTTGCCATGTTCTGTGTCCCTACGTGTTCCCCATCTTATGTTATGTGTGCATGATTAATATGCATATGTATTCCCCATGTTTGATTAAAGACGCACTTACAGTTGTGTCCATCTCTAGTATGCCAGTTTCCAGTTCTCGTGAAAGCTACGAGTATTAGGCCTATGTAAAGCTACGTTGCCACGTTTCACAGTGTGCACCTTATTTCATTGTAAAGTCCCCGTTTCTAGGCCTCAAAAGGGCCCGGACACCAGATTCAGCTCCTGTCTCCTGAGCCCTCGCTGAGGAGCGATACAGCCCCCACCTGTATCCCTGACCCTTCACTTACTTCCTGTCTCACAGTGCCCGGCCTGGCCTGGCTCTGCCTGCTAGTCTGCCAAGAGTATGTTATGATTCTAGTTATCAGTCCGGCTCTCCTTCTCTGCATTCCTAAGCTACTGAATCGCATCAATAGTTTCAGTCATCGTCTAGCCTTTACGTCTCCATGTAAGAGAAATACTGTATTAATGGTCATTTCATATTCTTCAACACACACTACATGTAGAATAATGCATGCACCAGTCTTAGTGTCTGTTAGCCTTTACCCCGATAACTTTTAGTTTATATCAACATGTTCTCTAAACATCAGATACTAGATAGTGTTTAGGTACATGTCGCCCTGACTCTCCAGACTTCAGTCTCTGCTCCTAGCGCAGAAGTCATAGCCCCCAGCTTCTCCTAGTAACACGTCACTGCCAGCTTGCGCGCACCACTAGGTCAGAGGTCCCGGCTCCTCAGATAGCCCCCTCCATGTTTCCGCCCCATTTTATGACATATTCTGTTACGTTTACATCACATGTCTATGTCCACACCTCCTGTTACACCTACTTTCACCCTTATCTTTCGCGACTGCTATTGACCACACCCACTGCTCCGCCTATCGTATGCACTGTAATGCAATTGTTTTAGTATATATATTTGTGCACTGTTATTAAATGTTACGCCAACACCGATCCTGCCCCCGGCAGCGCTGCCATCCTATTCCTGTGCAGGTTGCCCTGTTCCTGTCCTTATGCTGTATTAAACCTGCAAACTCCTACTACCTCGAATCTTGACTCTTATTTATTGAGCTATCTGTTATTACTATGTCCAGTCAAAAATAGATCCGGTATTATTTATTTATATACCACACACTACTGAAGGTGACAGCGACTGATATTTATGTTGTGATAGAAACAGCTGATACGAGAGTTGCTCCCCCTCATGGACTTTATGTAATTGTTCTGTTAATCGAAGGTGACATACAACGTACCATAAAAGGGGTATTTTGGGAAAATCTTTCGTCTACGTATGACATTTTGCTTTCGGAGGCTGACTGGCCCCCTCCTTTTGTACTCGCAGCACCACGAGGGGAGGAGGTAATCCTCCCGAGTTTCGCGAACACAGTCTCGAAAGAGCATGCGCTACATTTTGTAGAAGAGTGGGCTAAGGCTCTAGCGCCGGCTCTGTACCGCAACCAATGTGGTTGGGATAAATTGTCCCCATGCCACGAGGTACCTTTGCATTCTCAGCCGCAACCTCAATATCCCATACGGCGTGAAGCCAAAGCTTCCGTGGCGGCAATCCTTGAACAATTGGAATATCAGGGAGTAATTGAAACATGTGTGTCACCAATGAATAACCTTCTTTTTACTGTGACCAAACCTGACGGTTCATATCGTTTGGTATTGGATTACCGGCATATAAACTCGCATTGCCGTAACTGTGCAGTTTAGAATACTCACGGCTCTGCCCTTGTGGATAGTCTTGGGCATAAGCGTTTTAAGACCACGCTTGACATTTCCAACGGTTTTTATGCCCATCGATTGGATGGTCTAAGTTCCCAATGACCTCATTCACTTGCGGCGGTGTGCAAAAACAATTTCGGCGTTTGCCTATGGGCTATAAGAATAGTCCTGGGATTTTTGCCGCCCGCATTGTCTCTCTTTTGGAGAGGATCGACCCAGATGCATGCTCGTATGTGGTTGACATATATCTCACAGACGACGAAATTTGGGAGCATCTGTGTCGAGTAAACAGCTTAATTTGTACCTTTGCAGACATGAGTTACAAATTTAACTTTGCGAAATCGCACATTAGTACACAGTGTTGTTCCTGGGCTATGAGCTCAACAACGAAGGTAGAGGTTTGGCTCCTCACTTCCTGGAGAAATGCACACAACTGCGCGCTCTGACAACACTGAAAAAATTACAGTCTTTACTGGGTTTCTTAAATTTCGGAAGAACATACATTCCGGAATGTGCCCAGCGTATCAGGCCTTTGTATGCTTTGATACAACCAACTTTTTCCAAATCATGCTGGCTGCCTGAGCACTCCGCCATTTTGCAGTCCTTGCAGGCTGATCTGCTCGCTTCTAAATTCTTACTGACTCTTGACAACCACACCAACCTGGTGATAAGAATAATCCCTGGGACGGTGGGTTTCACGTACCTTACTTTTAATGAAGGAGACACAGTACCTATTGCTTACAAGTCACACTTGTACACTTCGGCTGAAATGCGATTTTCCACTGTGGAGAATGTTTTAATGGCTGTGCAGATGGCAATTCTCAAAGAACGTGCTCTGTCACAGGGAAAACGCATGTTGGTTGTTACCCCGTGTCCTGCCTTGGAGGCAGTTACGAAAGCCAGTGTACCAAACTCTAAAGCTTTGCACCCTCGGTGGATTCAATGGGCTGCATCCTTGACATCTCAGGATGTCACGTTTATTTTTGACGCCACATTACGGTCGCAGGAGTATTTACAGTATGAATTCGTTCATCCGGCTCCATTAGCAATGCGACCTTTGGAGGATTTCCATTGCATCATTTACACTGATGGTTCGGCGCAGGTTGCGCATGGCTCTAAACACGCCTATGTTTCCGCATGCGCCATTGTGGTTGGTACCATGGTGAACGATGAGTTCAAGTCCAGAGTTGTGCACACGCAGACTCTTGGGGACTGCACCGCACAATTGGCGGAGCTTCGTGCTCTCTTACTCGCGTTGGAGTATGCAGATCTTAGTGTGACGACTCTTATTGTGAGTGATTCCTTTTACTGTGTCCAGTCTTACAATGAAAACTTGTTCTTTTGGGTTCAGAATGACTTTCGTGATTCCAAGGGTAGCACAATAAAACATAAAATGATCTGGGTTCGAGTGGCTGAGCTCAAAGAGCAGTTGCCACTCGTGTTTGTGATTCATACTCTCGGCCATCAGCGTGTTGGAGTTCACGCTGTGGGTAACTCACTTGCTGATGAAGCGGCGAAATCAGCAGTATCTACATACTTAGTTGCAGCAGTTACACGGTCCAAAAGTAAGATTAATGATGAAATCTTGGCGGCTGTTGCTGCCACTGAGAAGGGAGGTAAACATCCTACGGGGTTCCCTTCGAAGTACACGTACCACTTAAGTCCCGAAAAGGTTCCTTTTGTGAAAATTCCTGAAGTTGGAGAACGTTCGATTCCCAACTCGGATCGCAGGGCTAGCTTGATTACAGCAGCGCATGAAGGTGTGGCGTCTGCGCATGCGGGCGTCTCGGCCTCTGTATCTCAATTACAACAACGTTTCTGGTGGCGGGGACTGTACAAACAGATGAGTGACTATGTCCTTCAATGTGACATTTGCCAGCAGATTAAACCTTCAACTGCTGCGCGGCCGCCACAGACACAGTTGTAAATATCTAATAAACCGCTAGGTTGTGTTTATTTAGATCGCTGCGGTCCTTTTTCTTCAGATACTGCGTATAAGTACATCTTAGTAGCAGTAGATTCATGCACACACTTTGTGTGGGTATGGCCACATCGCAGCGCTGATTCACGGTCTGTCATAAGAGATTTGCGTGTCTTTGTAGGGATTTTTGCCTGTGGCACCTTCCATTCGGATCAGAGTCCGGCTTTCGCCTCTAAGGCGTATAAGGATGCCATGATTTCGATGGGGGTCCAAGTCAAGTTTTCGTCTCCCTACAGACCTGAGGGTAACAGTGTAGTGGAACGAATGAACCGTGACTTAAAGCAATCTTTGACAGCACGAGTTATAGGCACTGGCAGAAACTGGTTGGCCCACCTCAATGGCGTGCAGCGTGCTCTTAATAATCTCCCTAAAAGGTCTCTGGGTGGACGGACCCCATACGAAATGCTCTTTGGTATCAAGATGTTTGTCCCGGACCTTGACGGTCTAGACAGCGTGGCCTGAGCCACAACCTTTGACGTAGATGAACATTTCCATGTATTACAGGATCTACAAAAGACCAGAGACAGTCTTGCAAAGGAACATTTGCCCTCCACATCGGATGATGCGTTGCAGATCCGGGTAGTTGGCTGGCTACCACAAGTTGGAGAACTGGTTCGAGAGAAGATCGATAGCAAGAAAGAATTTGGTCCTTCCTATCGAGCTCCGGTTCCAGTGCTTGGAGTGAAGGGCACAAGAACAGTCATTTTACCACCACTTCCAGGTCGTAAAGAAATCAGGTTTATCTCTATTGACAATGTCAAGATACACAGAGTGGCCAATTCTTCTTAGTATGACTCCGGCGGTCTCCTGTCCTTTGATTGTGAGAAATTCTGTATTGGCCACTGCTTCTAATCCTATGCCTGAGGTGGCCCTTGAGATGCCTGCTGTTTCCAGTCCTTTATTGAGTACTTTACCTGTTGATCACGTTGATGAACTTGATTACACATACCCAACTGACTTATCGATGCCTGATTTGCAAAGACGTTTGGCCACAGAATCCAGATTCTCTTTTGACTCAGTTTCACAAAATTCGAATAAGCCCTCACGTTTTGCAATTCATGCCACATTATTTAAAAAAACATTTTTTGACCCCCCCCTTGGACATATATTTGGCTGGTGCTTTTTTCAATTTACCTTTTTATGTCACTTGGTTTTGTGTTTTATTTTTTTCGTCTTGTCGATAGACACTATGTCGAGGAAAGAACAGGCATTCAACATCTTAATGGAACTTTGGCCCCCCTTTCCTCATCACATTCAGCACACAGACTGAAAAGAGACTTGAATTTTGTAAACGTTACTGCTTGGCCTGTTCTTGATGAGATTGTGTGGGATGTGGTGAAATTTCAAATCCATGGCCCTACGGAAGTTGTAAATGTCCCTAATGTGCTCAGGGTAAACATGGGAGATGTAGTGAAACAAAACATACGTTCTGATGATTGGGATGTTCAGGCCGTTGAAGCATTATTCTCTGATTTGAAATATTGTGCTGCCTTTGATGCTGAAGATTTATACTTCGATTCTGCTAACTATGGTGAATTATTTTGCTTCCAACATTTTGGAAACAAGTTTCAGAAGGAGTACTGTAAATTACACACAGTGGGAACATTGCCCAGCTCCTGTACAAGGCAGTTCGAGTACTTTCTTGAAAAAGTGCACTTATTTTACCGACTTTTATCAGTCCAATCCTGAGTCTTTTTATTTTAAAATGACACAGAAGTCCATGTCCAAGGTTAGACTTACCGATACTAAATTGTTATATTCGAAGTCCTTTCTAGACAAGTTAGCTTTAGAGGGCTACGATCTATGGAAGGAAACCATTGACCTTAAATCAGTTTGGGGTTCTAAAAGTTGGCAGGTACAAGGCACTGAGGCTTTGCACCGTGCATGTCTCATCCCAAATCATATGTTGTTTTTAAATTCGACCATTTCTCAAACAACATGCTTTGGATTGGCTACTTCTAAAAAATTGAATACACCTACTGTCCCTGATTTAGAAGAATATTCTGGTTGGAAAAATATTACACAATTTTCCATTCGTGAATTGCAAGCTCTATTACAAAATGCGTCCTTTAACATTTCCAGTTTGGATTCAAAAGGTTGGCTGATGTGGCACAAAAGTTATGATTCGTGCCAACATCGTTTTCTGGGTTTGGCTGATGGGTTTACACAAGTCAGGCCTCATCCCCGCTTTGATACTGACCATCCTGTCACTACTTATTCGGTAGGCAAATTATGTCAGAATTGGCTGAAACATTCTACCTTAGCTGCGGTTAAACTGCATCTATCCAAGCTCACTGATGATGTAGATGTAAACGATTTCATAAAAGGCCCGGCTAGTGGTAGGTCTAAAAGATGGATATATGCGATTTACAATGAAATCTGGAAGACGTCACAAATTGAGGCAGCTTCACGCCTTATAGCTATTGGTCAAGCTAATTTAAAAAAAGTGCTTGCAGTTGTAGATAACAGTATTAACATGCTTTCTTCCCGCATTTACACGTTAAATAACATTGTGTCTTCTATTGTTGATATTGTGAAAGATGAAGTGTCTGTATTATACCATGGTCAGAATCAATTGCGTTCCATTATGCAATTTGCATGGACCCTGCAGACGCTTAAGGCTGGTAAGGTGCTTTGGTCATACATGAACGTGTCCTCTATCTTTGCCCCTTTTTAATTTGACTGACAAGCAGCGCATGCTTTCAATGCGGGATGCCTCTTTTTCCATGTTACACATTGAGAGTTTGGAGTCTTTACCATTCTCTGTGGCAGAAGCCACTGCTGCGACGTGGCTTATCCACGGGTTGATTACATTACCATTTGCTTTGTACAAATTTACAAATTGTATGCGATATATCGCGATAGGCAGATATGAACCACTAGGTAGTTCATTTCTCCATGAGGCCTGGTCGCTTCCATTCACTTATCAATGTCTGAAAGACGAGAAAGAAGTTTATCTTAAAGGGTAGGAGTGCACGGAAACACCGGATCACTCATTAATATGTAGACACATCCAATTACACGGTTCTTGTAACCAGGACCGGCCAAATTTAGCCTGTGTTTTGAAGGGCACTCCAGTTCCCGCAATCGTTCCTACTTTTACTTTACTGGCAAACGGCAGTTATTTACTTTTGAATAACGAGGACTGTTGTGGGTTAATTATAGGTATTGCTTATGTGGTAACAGTATCAGAATGTGTGGTGTGTTGCAAAAACGTTCAGTATCCTCCTACACATGGGAATTTGGATGTTTCCATCTGGCCGCGACTCCCAACCTTGAAAGCAGTGTTCAATGGTATGAGTAGAATAAGAGCCCTTTTGTCTCAAACAGAGGTGGCCCTGAGTTCGGCTCGGGAAACATTTGTCCTTCACATAGCTAACACGCGCACAGAGGTGCAGGCGCTATTGAATACTGATTTGCCGTTGCATTTTGGCGCGCTTATTCATCAAATCTTTATTGCCTCCTCCACTTCTGGCCTGGCACACTTTTTTAAGATAGCTAGCAGTGGTCTTGTGACTTCCTTCGAAAAAATATTTGGAGTCATCCCGGCTTTCTTTCATACTATATTTCAAAGCCTGTTTGGTGGCTTTCCGGTTTTGCTGGTGCTGGCTGCAGGCGTTCTGGTGATATTTTGTTTTATTAAACATGGATGCCCATCCTGTGTTAGAAGCCGCTCGGCTCCACCTGACACTGTTTTGCAACCGGATGCTTGAATACTATGGCACACTGCCGCTTGCGACTTTAAGCACAGCATTTGGATTATCGTTTCGATTTTCCTATTTCACATGTGTCCAGCCTGTGTTTCATTGCCTAAGCTGCGATTTCGACTGGGCCCTTGATTTGTGTCTCTGCAAGACGGTGTCTCCTGACGTCGATTTTAATCACCTGATGAGTCCCGTAGTTACTCACAAGTTGGTTTGTTCTGGCGAAAGGATTATGGCCTTAGCAGCGATGCATGGACTAATGGGTCATTGGAACATACTCGCAGCAGCACAAGATTACTTGGCACAGAGCTATATTGAGAACCCACCGAGTTGTCCTCTGATGATGCTAGAGACTCCGGTGCTGGAGGAACACGTATGTTCTTTCTCACTAATGAATTGGATGGCTGAACTGTTTTCGGATGATGACAGCGATTTCATGCTGGAGGCTGTTACTGCATATTTTGCATTTTCAGTCCTGTCCTGAAAACCTTCGAAACTTTTGCTGAATAACATGTCCCTGATTACAAGATTTTTTTGGACCTTTTGCGTACAAATTCTTTTACACCCAGACCTACTGGCTTTTTCACCGTGTTTTTACCAGATTAACCTAGCTCATTATTATTGAACTTTGCTTTCATGATGTGCCCCTATTCTGGTCTTATCATTCCTTATTTTGTCCGTGCTCGGATCATTGGGGGGTGTCATATAGTTACTGCTTACCTATCGACCGTGTTAAGTTAGCATGAGCTTATTAAAAGTTTAAACGCCATTTTTCCTTTTGCTGCTTTTGCACACAACACATAATTGTTATTTTAGCTTTCAACCTAGAAGAGCTTTGTGATTTACATGAGAAGAATATGTTATTGCTCTGATATCAGCTTTGCTTGGTAAAATATGTCTGTACAGTGAGTGCTGAAGCCTCCAAGGATAACTCGACACAGTGTTGCTGTGAGGTCTTATCTTCGCACCTTCCTAGACATAACATGAATGCAGCTGCTGCCAAAATCTGTCTTTACGCGCGTTTTATATTGCTTTGCCTAGAGCACACGTAACACACTTGATGCGGTTTGCATGCAGAGAGCTGGTGGAAGATGATGTGATCCCTTCACACTAGGATCTTGAGGTATGGGGCCGCCCTGCTAAAACCCAAAGAGACCTTCTTAGATAATAATTTAATATGCTAGTTAGGGAGGATGAGAATTAGGTGTTGTTAACCTTATTCATTACAGCATTTTAGTATGTTATCACCGTTTGCCTTTTATGGACTAGTAACTATGCTGATAACTTTGCTTCTGATAATATGTTTCTTTGTATTATCTAAGATACTGCGTTTGAGAAAACGGCATTAGTAAATAAATATTTCAAATGTGCACGTGTCCTCATTTACTCCACGTTTTGGTTTGAAATGATTGTATAACGAAAGAGTGCTCATGTGTTCCACGTGACCTGAGGTATCTTAAGTTCATGTTCTGGTTTGTCTAAACATTGGGAGTTTGTTATGACCAATGGGACACTGTAGCTAGCTCGGTAAGGGGATTTTGGGCACTAAGGTGAGTTTTGGGTCATCCTAATTCACTGAGGTTCCAAATCTCTAAGCACAGTTCTGTAGGAGAACGGAATTTCCGCTACACATATACACCTGACGCAGTATGTTACAACACACCATTTATTCCACCCTTCACTGTCAGGCTTCAGAGCTGGTTTCTCTACAGAAACCACTCTCTTAGGATTCACGGAAGGAATCGGCCAGAATCTGTTAGACATGAGCTCCGCATTTGACACAATATCACACACTGTGCTCATAAACACACTGAGCAAAATAGGAATAGGATTCAGGCTTTCTTTTCAGATCAAACTGTTCAAGTTTTTTCTCAGAATGCTTGCTCTAAAACACACTCTTTTGCACATGGTGTACCGCAGGGATCCATTTTAAGCCCACTACTGTTCAATCTTTATGTAAAACCTTTAGCGGAGCTGGCTGAAAAATCTGGGTTGTCAATCTACTCCTACGCACACAACTCACAAATCATGTTCTCACTGTCTGCGCAAAACCCTAGTACTACCTCTACACTGAAGATAGGACTAACTAATATAGCAGCATGGATGCAATCAAACTTCCTAAAATTAAATGGAGAGAAAACAGAGGTACTGGGAAAGCAGAAAGATCTGTGGAGTCTACAACATTGGCCAAACAAAATGGGTACTCTCCCGACCCCTTCATCACAAGTACGAAATCTAGGCATACTTCTTGATGAGACTTTGAGTATGCACGCCCAATCAGTAAAAGTCGCAGCCAGATGCTTTTTCATCATCAAATGGCTGCGAAAAATCTGTTGGATGCTACCAGAAGCAACAAGAAAAACTGCAGTCAATGCCTTAATCACTTCCCGGCTTGACTATGGAAATGTTCTTTACGTGGGCTCAAACAAACATATAATTCACAGACTACAGATGGCCCAAAACGCTGCAGTTAAACTTCTATGCAGAGTCCCTAAGACAGAATCTATCTCATCACACCGATGTAAACTACATTGGCTGAATATTGAAAACCGTGTAAAATTTAAAACTCTCACTTACATGCATGAAATTAAATCTGGAACAGCCCCGAACTACCTCTGTACTTTGGCCAAACCGTGTACCCCGTCCAGAAATTTAAGATCAGCCTCCGAAGGAAGATTTGTTGTCCCGAAATTCAAACTAGCTTGGATGGGAGGAAATTCCTTCACATATTTAGGGCCGTCTTATTGGAATTCCTCCCAGTCGCGCTCAGAAATGAAACAAGCTACTCCAATTTCCATAAGCTCCTTAAAACCTAGCTGTTTGAAAATGAAGATACCCAGGCGTTGCTTGTCATGGCTTTTCTGTCTGCGCCGGGAAACCCTTTGTGGGTAGCTGTTGCGCAATGTAAACTCAAATAAATAAATAAATCTAAACAACACACGCATCACCTGGGTAACATTGCTCGGAAATGGGGGGCAGCACAGGCACCTCCGGTCTCCGCATGGAAGAGGGATATAGATTGGTGCATGTTCCATGAAAAATATGTATATGTAGCTAGGGGATGTCCCAAAAAATGGTTCAGCATTTGGAATGACTGGAATGAAAATAGAGGGGACATTTGTATTCCACCACTAATTCCAGCTCAAGATGAATCGTTGCAGACATGATACACGTTACCAATTGTTACAAAATTGTGCACTATTGTCTGGGATAGAACCTTGTTATGATGAGAAATGAGAATGTACTGCGATATGCCTTGTGATGTTGCTTCCAACTGTTAATGAAAAGAATTAGAAAAAAATATTGATTAAATAATTCAAAATTAAATATGGGAATTGTGTAATTAATTTTAGGTGCTGGTTGGGGGTTTCTAGGGGTTAGAGGGTGGGAAGTAATTTATTTTTAATTAATTAATAATTAGTTGTTAAATATTATTAATTATTTAATTGAGAATTAAATATGAAAATTGTGCAATTATTTTAGGTGCAGGTTTTTGCGGTTGATAGAGATAAAGGGTGGGAAGTAATCTATTTTAAATTAATTAATGATTCATTGTTTTTGATTGTTTTTAATTTTAAATTGACTGTAGTTGGAATAGTAATTGATACCCCTCTGCTAGTCAACACTTTCTGTACTGTTGCACTTATTGGAGTGGGAATAGTAAACATTATCCCTCCTCTATCCAACACTTTCCCTACTGTTGCACTAACTGGATTGGGAATAGTTATTTTTACCCGTCCGCTATACAACACTTTCCCTACTGTTGCCCCTACTGCAGTAGAAATAGTTAATTTTATTCCCCCGCAATCCAACACTTTCCCTACTGTTGCACTGACTGGAGTGGGAATAGTAAATGTTATACCTTCGCTATCCAATACTTTCCTTACTGTTTCACTCACTGGAGTGGGAATAGTAATTTTTACCCCTCTGCTATCCAGCACTTTCCGTACTGTTGCATTGTTTGGAGTGGGAAATTTAAATTAAAATATTTTTAAATAGTTGAATGTTTTAATTAATAATAGAATGTTTTTTAACATACATTTTATGTTATTGGTATATGTATATATTTATATATATATATTTATTTGTTACATTTTTATATATTTTAAAAAATTATAAAATAAATGTAAATTAATAGTTTATTAATTGTTTTATAGAAATATATATATAATAATTATTATATATGTGTGTTTAGCTTTTTTTAAGTTAAGTTTATTTGTTATTTTTGTTAAAATATATATTGTCAATGTATTTTTTAAAATTAAGTTTATTATTTAATATATTTAATATTTATTATTTTATTGTATATAGAAATAAAAACGATATTTTTAAATCTATATTCATGCAATCAATATTTTTTTTCAATACCTTTATAAAAAAGGGATTTCAATATTTTTTAAATCTATGTTTATGACTTAATATTGTGGTATGGAGACTTTTTGCGTGTCAATGTTTTGTCACAAAACAGAACCTCCACCACCATAGACACCATGTCAGAAATTGGGGTAATTGGGTGAGGGAAGTGGAAGCCTCATCCTTGTTACGGTGAACCACAGAACTCACAAAGTGAACCTCTGCTTAGCCCTCTGGTAGCTTGGCACAAAATCAGCCAGGCTTAACTTAGAGGCAAATTATAATGTGTCTATGCAGCCTACAAACAGTAAGAAAGTGGTAATACATCAGAAGAAACATCTCACAACAATTTTGAAAACTAGAATACATGTGTAATCCAATCAGTAAACCCGGAATTATGAATTTTAAAATGTGTGATGAAAAATAACGCGAAACAAAACAAAGCACCTATAGCAGGTATCAGAATGTGCAAGACTGGGACAAGGTTAGAAAAACAGAGCAAATTTTAATAAATAAAATGGCACAAAAACGAATTAAATTTAATCAGTAGAACCAAAGTTATTCAATCTTAAAGTTTTAATTAAGTATAGCACCAAAAAGCACAAAGTGCCACTCTCACTCATCTGGTCGTGCTAGACCAGGGGAAATTCATATGTTCAGGCCAACTGCGATGGACCAAGGGCCGGATAGAGGGTCCAGGTTAGTCCCACTGATAAACGTACCTACCCAAAGTCTGGTGCGAAGAGTTCTGTTCCCAGTGGAGAAGGCTGCTTGGAGCAGAAAGAGCATTGCAAATGGTTGTCGCTGTTGCGCTAAAGGAAGGCCTGGCGGCGTGGGCTGTTGGCGAAGTTGCGCAAAGAGACAAGTGGGCATTGCAGACTATGGTTGCTGGAGCTTCGCAGTGGTGGTCACTGCGGACTTTTGTTTTTGTAGCACAAAGTGCAGATCTTTCATTAACGGTCGTGGTTGGCAGTCTCTTTAATGTTAACTGTTGGTTCACAGGAGCTCCGTACTGGCTGTCATGGTGGGCGGCAGAGACTTAGCACGAGCGGGCCCATTTGTGGTCACGAACAGCCCAGAATACACAAACCCAAAGTCATTCATAGCATGTGACGCAGGACAATGGCACAGGCCATCAAGTGGTTAGAACAAGAAAATGCCAATTTTCTAAAAGTAACATTTTAAGAACTGTCACTTCAAGTCCAACTTTACCATTAATGGGGATATTAAATTACAATTATTTTTTGTGAAAACATGATATTTCTACCTCTTCCCAATCAACACATTTAATAAAGTAACTGAATGTTAACTAATGGGTGAGAGATTGACCTCATAACTGTAGCACTGGTTAAGAGTGGTAAATCAACAAAAAACACTACCACAGATACCAGTACCAGACACACTGAATCACACACCTTAGCACATATCCAATTAAAGAACATCTCACACACACCCAGACATCCTCCAATATCCACACCCTCGCCGAAGCAAGAAAACCAAATGCTCTCTCTCACCAAAGCCTACACCCAAAAACACCTTCACTCCCTCACAAATATCAAACCAAAACACAAACAACACCCTCAAGCAAACACCCTCGAAAGTCACTACCACCCACACACACAAATAAACAAAAGAAAGCACCACCACCACTGAACACAGCACAATACACACACATACCAAGACACACACAACAACCAAAACAATCTACACTTATCCCAACACCCAGTACCTCCCAAACAACGCCATAATTCACCCAGTCTGCCCTTACACCTACCGCACACACATCGACTTCTAACTCCTAAACCCATTTTCTTTTCTTAACGGATTTGTATCAAATTTAAGTTGTTTTTAATTATGAAATTATGCTAAATACTTTTTTAAAATATTGCTTTGATACACGTTCACATTTATATTTTGTGATGCAAAATAAAATAAAAAAATACTAAAGGTTTGATTAGTAGGGCAAAATTCTTGAAAAATGAGAATGTGTATCTGCATTAAATTTATTAAGATGGATAGGATGAAGAATAAACAAAGATCAAAATAATTATCAATATAAATCAAATTAAAGGTAAGTTAAAGAGACAACTTAGAAGTTGAGAGGAGTTTAACATAATAATTTGACATGTAATGAAATGAAACGTACGTTAATATATTTTAAGATAATCAGTAAACCTATGAGAATATTTTTTTAATTGGAAAATTTAGTCACATTCACATACAAATGTATGAAAAGGTGTCCTGCGATTTGAGAAAGTATGGGGTCAATTCTATTTACTGAACAAGAAAAGAAGTTATTTAAGAAAGTAAAGATTGCTTCTTTGATGTGGGCTTCCATCATATTCATGGAGACATACATCAAAGTGACAACCGATTTTAAAGGGGGGAGCAAATGAAAAATATTGATTTTTGTTTCAAAAAATATTTTCCTTATAAAGGCAGTTCTGAATTATTTTAATTTATCATTACAAACATTTTAGAACATAATTACAAATATTATAAAAGGAAAACAAAAGTCTATTGAAACCATTGTTCCTCTCAGTTGTGTTGATGTCCATTATGAGAACAAACTTGTTTTACCTCACTCTACATCCTCATCACTACAGAATCTTCCTCCTCTAGGGATCCCCAGCAGATTCATCCCTCTACTATTTCTCAGAGTGAAAGGTGGCAGACCCACTGGTCCTGAAGATTTATATGCACAGATTCCATGGTGCTCCAAAACCCCAGACAGGGGTCAGATCTTCTACAGAATCCTGCAAAATCCATTCTCCCTTTCTCTTTATCTCTCTTATGCAAAGGTTTTTAATTGAGGGAGAGTGTTCCAGAAGGTCAGCACCTCTGTTCAATCCTTGGATAACACATCATCATTTGAATCATGTGCCATCCCTCCAGCACAGCATGTAGGGAAGTCTCAAAATAGAGACTTAAAGTGGTCTGTTGAAAGGCCTACTTTGAGAATTAAGACCTGCCTCTAACTGCCACAGCTGCCTGGCCCCTTCTCTATGGAACTTCAAAAAGGTGCCTCTTCTGTGATTGGCTCCTAAATTTTGGCCTTTTCCCTTTGTCCTCCTTGGATGAGCTTTCCCAGGACTAATGCACTGTAAAAAGAAATTACCACATGTAGATAACACACCCACCCTCGCCTTTCCCATGAACAGATTCGAGCACTGGCAAACAGCCCATTGTGTAGGGACACATTTGATCCCCCAGCTGACCATAGGAGTAATGAACTTGGCTCAGTTGGGGAAACAACAGCCTGGACTCCATGTACAAACTGAGTAATGGAAATTCAACAAATCCTCACATGCCAGGAGTACAGTTTTGACAAAAGTGACATTGAATTAGCAATTGGAATCAATGTTTGCCATGTGATCAGTGAATCACAATAGTCTCTAGGACTAACAGTGGTGAAATTGTACTTTGGTGCAGATTGTTCCCCCAATGTACAATACAGTAAGCATACACTGTTCTTAGTCAAGTACTTCATACTTTCAGACTGTCTAAGTCAGCAGCAGAAAAAACAAAACAGGAGGTGGTGATTTTAGCCAAGCTATTTATGGCACCCTGGGAAGGTAGGTGGGGCTTGTTTTGCAACATTTCCTGGTTTGTTTTATGAGTCTGGAGGTGGATATTCGCCTCATGACTAGAATGAGGACTCAAGACAGAAAGTTCCGGCACGGTAAGTGTGAGAGCCTAACTTTTAGTTTTACAGACATGATACTCTGTCACAAACATGGTGCACTACCTGGTCCATCACAAAATCGGTCCACTTGCTTTATTTCAAGTTGGAAGCCCTATACCCACAAACTGATAAAGCAAGAGTTGTTAGTGTACTCAAAACAATCTCCTGATAGCATGCAATGCCAGTTTCTAGTGCACAGAGTAGACGTCTTCCTATCCCTCCACCTATCATCACCACTAGTAAATACTCTCCCCTTCCTCTTATGTCAGCCATCTCCCCAATTAATGAGTCAACCACCTTTCATTCTTCAGGGCTGCGGCCCAACCCTCCACATCTGTAAGCTCAAATGCGTTCTCCACTCCTTGCCTTCACTATCCTTCCAGCTATACTGATAACCCCTCTTCCCTTGTGGATAAACTCAAGGACCTTAGTCAAGACCTTCAGTCAGTCAAAGCCAATCTTCTGGATGTTATATCCATCATTTCAAAACTCAAGAAGAACTAGAGTCTCAACCTGTCTTCTAGGGTTAACAGAACGCCAAACACAAAAGAATATTTTCCACCCTCAAGGAGACAGCTTACCTCCACCTGGCATGATACATCAAACAATGAGAAGTCTCCAAGCTTGCTTAAGCGAGACCGACCCTACATCAATCCTACCTCAAGACCCTAGGGGTCACGAACCACCTTTCTGATGCTGACATTCACTCCCTTCTGCTATCATATACCACTCGATATAAGGACTCATCACCCATGCCTGTCACTATCCAGACTATACCCATCAACCTTCTAATTCCACCCAGTCTCAAATATAGAACCGTGAACAAGCACAACCTACTGCGAGTCCCTATTCTACACAAATAAAACTTAGTTACTAGATCTTATCAATTGAAGGTCCGCAGTACGACATGCAGCTGACATCGCAGATCTCATTCTTACTGAAGATATTGTCCTCCTTATCTCAACTGAAACTTGGCTACTTCTAGTACCACCCAACTGTGACATCATGAGATTGGACTGATCTGGTAGAGCTGGAGGTGGCATAGCATGCGTCTACCGTTCAATGCTCACCTTAAACCATTCACAAACTGTGCCAGTGACCACCTTCCAATGCAGAGATATTGAAATATGGAGCAATGAAAAGCTTGTGTGCAAACTTCATACGATTTATCATCCCCATGGCAATAACCTACCTTTCATAGAACAAATTATGGAATCTTCTCTAACTCGGCCCAACACACCAACCATATCTTCCTTGGAGATTTTAACATACACTGAAATGGTTCCAATTACCCCATTCTGAACACCTTCACAGCATTCCTTATGAACCTCAACCTCACCCAGACTTGCAATGGCCCAACTCATAATAGAAGCTCTATACTACATTTCATTACCGCTAAGGAAAATGCCATACAACTTGAATCCATTACCCCTTGTGACTAGTCAGACCACTACCTGATCACCTTCCTGGAAAAGGTGTTATCTAGAAAGGACAAACCTATTAGAACAAGACAATGGTCAAGAGACTTAAGGAATGTTAATATTATCGGCCTAGCTTCTATGGGCAACAACATCCGACCCCTCCAACAAACATGACTAATGTGAATGATCTTACTGAACATTACATCCAATCAATTTCAGACATATTGGATTTGACTGCTCTGAAGCAGCTTAAAAGAATATGCAGCGGAATTTCTAAACTGTGGTTTAACTGTAACCTAAATTAGGAAAGGCGCAATCTAAGGCTACTGAAAGACTATGGCTTGCTTCGTTCCTCCAAAATAGAGCTCAGAGAAACAAAGTCAACCGAACCCTATAAGACATCGCACCAGTCACAGTAGGAGCTCCTCAAGGATCCACGCTCTCACCCACTTTATTCAACCTGTGCATGGAACCTCTTACCAAAATTTTGAAGCTTTCAAACATACATTACTATATGTACACAGATGATACACAATTATATTTGAAAATCTCTTCATCCGATGATATCAAAGCACTCTACTGCACCCTACTGAAATCTCAACAATGGCTGACTTGTAATCACCTCAAGCTTAACACATTCTAAACAGAACTCCTTTTGATCGCCTCCCACAATCACACTGAAGACTGGCTCAAACATTTCACAGCTCTCAACTGCTCCCACCATATTATTGACTCTACTCGATCTTTAGGTCTAAATTTGGCAAACGCCTGAATATGCAAGATCATATCAGTGCAACCGCCAAGAGAGCCAATCACAAATTGAACACCCTGAGGAAAATCAAACCCTTCCTGCCTGCAGGAGTGCTACTCTTGCAGGCCTACCCAAAGTAAAGCTGGTTCCGCTAAAGGCCATTTTGAACTCAGCTGCCAGGCCCATACCTGGATACAGAATAATTGACTACATTACTCTAGTCCTAAAACATCTAAAATACCTTGAAGGAACCAATAATTATACTAATGGACCATACTCACCAATAGCCCATATATCTTATCCATAAATAATAAGTCAGTCGGCAATGGAGAAGGTTCAATCGTTTATTCCACAAATACAAACCCTGACAGGGGAGCCTCGGTCTGCACGACCCTCAGAGGTGCGCAGAGGAGACTAACTTCATACAAGCAGTACAAGCATATATATGTTTCACACATAGCACAATGTCACCTTAGAAGGAAAGATACAACTTGTCAAGGAGCCAACAGGAAGACCCATATAGGGCACAATTGATTGCTAGCTGCTCGGCCTAAGCTATTCCCGGGGCAGGTCAGTAAGGTGCCTCCCATTTTATCTGAGGCTCGGGGAGGACAAGAACAGACTTTGTTAGAATGTGCACATCCCACTAGAAGGGCAGGTGTGACCTTGAGTTTCCCTGAGCTACAAACTAGCGAGTGGGGCAGACAGCTAAGTCTGCCATCATGGTTTCGTGCAGAAAGCTTAATCACGTGATTTCAGGGAAACAGTACTAGAAACAGAGAAACAAAAGAACATGGCTCCGGTCACACCAATAGGTTTGAAAGAACAGGGAGTGAATTGATCCCAACTACAATAATACAATATGAATAATGCAACGCTAACATGCGGTTATAAGGTTATATTGTATATATTAGGCCAATATCATGTATTCATTGAATTTATATCCCATCAGACTGCCCTTTTGGCCTACTATAGCCAATATAACTGGAGTTATTCTACAAACACTCCCTCATCAATCTGCATCAGATCTGAAACCTCCTTCTGAATCATTTGTTTGTCGGCTTTGGCCTGACGTGAGACGTTCAAGGCAGACGTTATTCTAGCTGCACAGAAAGAACAGCAAGCCGGACTGCAATGGAGACATAGGCAGCAAGTAAATATGACTCCTAAAGCTCCAGCTAGAACCATAAATATCTTCCAACCTCAAGTAGCCAAGAGACCCTAAAAACAACTGCTAAAGGACCAGGTACCATTTTTCAACATGTGCTTCGCTGGCTAATCGATGTAGTTTCTGTATTGCAAGATGAATAGTAGGGGCCGAAGCAGGAATGAACACACAACAAGAGCTGCCGATCAGGCGGCAGGCTATGCCCCTATCTGCGAGGATGACGTCAAGAACCATTCGGTTCTGGAGCGAAAAAAGCCTCGTCGCCTGAAGCTCAACAGTAATGTTCGTCAGGATCCCAGTTGTGGTCTGAACCACATTTTCCACTATTCTTGACAAACGTCTTATACTACGGCTATTGAAAATAGGTCCCCAAAAAGGGGTAAGACCTTTGGCAAAATCCTCGAATTGTTGCAAGGAGGTGTCTGTCTGATCGGTACTCTCAGTATCAAAACTCCTAATGCTTCGATTAGCTGCTACCTCTCTTCGAACCAATTGATGTGTCCTGTGGTAATCAGGTGGGGCAATATAAACTGGAGGGTAGAGGAATGAGCTGTAGCAACGCCCTGCCCATCCCCTTGGGAGCCAAGTATACGCGTTCTCACCGCACACAAAATATACATCGGGAGGAGTAATCATGGGGGGAGTACTATATGTCTGCAAGGTGTAAGTGTAATTACATTTACTCTTCCCTACCTTAACATGACCTCGTCCTTGTATGCAAAAGGGGGAGGTAGTATTAATAATGGGGATCGGCAAGGCTTTGTCATTAGTGACATTTCGTTCCTTAAAATGCTGAAAATACATGGTGTAGTTGAAAAGTTCAAAATCCTGCATTTCCTCTTGTAACCAGGTCGCATTTTTATAATCAGTATATACATTCATACAAGCACTTGGATCCAGGGATCCCTCTCCTCCATTTCCCTCGGCATCAAATCCTTGATGTTGTTCTATATACTTCAAAATGGCCTCATAATCCCTTTCAGTATATATCTTAGGTTCAGCTACATAGTGAGAATACATCAATGACAGTAATTGGAACCATGCTTCACAGCTAGCCAAGTAAGATAACGGTAGGGAAATGAACAATTCATGCTGGTGCATTACTGATGGAAGTAACCCACAAACCCAACAATTCGTTTTGTTCGTAGTGCTATGGGTATGATGTAACATTTCAATAAAAGCATTCTTCGCATAAGTTTCTCTATGTCGAGCCTTATGAGGAGGTAGGGAATAAAAGAGGTGTTCCTCCGGGTAAGGGGTAGTTCCTAAGAGTTTGTGCACAGGGTGCTGGAATTCTAAATACGCAAATTTACACATCAAAATCACTGTGATTATAACAATAAAAGCAACGAATGCCACCTTCACTCTGGTGGGCCATCCGGAAAACAAATGCATGTTATCAACATATCGTCGAGGGGCAAGTGGTCATTCATCCTCCATTGCAAATCAAGCAAAAGGAAACATGCTCTCTATAAGTCCAAAATCTAACTCGGTCCCTCTCTATAAGTCCAAATCTAATCTTTGTATCCACAAAGCACGCACACCACCAGAGGGTTATTCTTCCGGCTTAGGGATCTTCTCCCTGTGTCCGTTAGAGTCTCACGGGCAGACTCCTATCGTTCATCAAAAGAACCAACTTTTATATCCCAGTAGTACGACCGCGGCCCTTAACTCAGTCTTTCTTTCTGAACAGAGCTATTTAACACAATGTTCCTAGCTCTCAGCGGGTTCAGTCCAGTGTCTCGCTCAGTACCCCAGTAACTCTATCCGATATTCCTCAACTCAGGTCTCTGTCTAGCTCCTACCATTGGAAGCTGGGGTACCGCGCTGTTTTCGGGGCCGCAGGCCATATTTACAACAGCCAGGTTGCTCCTGGTCAGAAAACAATTCTGCTGCAAGGGTATCTGATGCATTCGAAACCTGTGGTGCCCTAGGAATAACAGACTCCGCTGGTCGAGCGGTCGCACTTTCCACGGTGGGCAACACCTCAGTTGGTTGCCCTATTTCTTGGGCATCCAAAAAGGGCACAAAGCTTTGATTCAGCTCTCCTTCCTGCCTCGGAATTCCTTCTCGATTCCTGAGATCAAATGGCAGGGGTAGCGGGAAACGTTTCAAATGACTAACGTGAATCCAGTGCTTTCTTCCATGCACTTTCACCGCTGTTCTGGTCACAAAGATGATTTGATAGGGTTCTGACCACCTCGGCTCCAGACTCGATTTCCGTTGAAAATTCCTCACCATCACCCACTGGTCGGGCTCCAAGCGATGTCCAGGACCCTCCGGTAGTGACTGCAATGTGTCCGATACCTGTTGATGAATAGAACGTAAATCTTTAGTCAAAGCGTATAGGTAATCTGCCATCAATGGGTAATCAATATCCCTAGAGGATCGAGGTCTGGGGACTCCCCACACGTTGGCAGGCCGACCAAAGATTACCTCATAAGGAGACAACCCAGTTCTAGTATCGGGGGTTGTTCTCAGGGACAGTAAGGCCGATGGGAGGGCATCAGGCCACTTTAATCCAGTACTCTCACAGATTTTAGCCATTTTCAATTTCAATGCTCCGTTATATTTTTCAACCAACCTAGCCGACTGAGGATGTCTAGCGGCGTGGAACTTTTGCTTGATCTGCAACCCTTCACACACACTCTGGACTAGCAGAGCATTAAAATTAGGCCCGTTGTCGGACCAGATAACGCGGGGCAAAACATTCCGAGGCAGATATTCTTTAACCAGGGCTTTTGCAGTGGCAACTGCAGTGGCTTCCTTGGTAGGGTAGGCTTCAACCCATTTACTAAAAGCACATACCACCACCAATACGTACTTTAGGTTATTCACTCTTTCCATCTGTATATAATCGATTTGTATTACCTCAAAGGGCAAGGATGGCGGGGCAAAACTTCCACTCAAAACAGATTCTCTACCTCCTGGATTATAGCGCAAACACACCGGGCAGTATTTCACTATGTGTGCTGCAGTTTTGGAAATATTTCGGTTGTTCCATACTGGGTCTAACACAGCACAAATACCTTTCGCGCCTATGTGGGCAGGGCCATGGGCCATTGTCACTACAGCATATACCAGTGCATTGGGCAATAACCATCGCTGTTTCTGAGATAGCTCTATCCAACAATCATTCTTATCTAGTTTTCCTACTTCCTGTTCCCATCTCCGTACTTCATCTAGTGTTGCTTCTTCCTGTAATTCTTTCACACTTTTAATAGTATTATCAAACAAGGATGTTTCTGCTACCCATCGGGCCGATGTACTAGGGAACATGGGATTCGTTCTAGTCTGGGCTGTTTCTTTCGCTACTGAATCAGCAAAAGCGTTTCCCTTTCCAGTAGAATCAACAACTTTCTTGTGGGCGCTACACTTAATGATGGCCACTTTCTCTGGTAACGTTAAGGCAAATAACAATCGATCAATCAAAGGACCATGCTGAATTTTCTGACCATGTGTAGTAAAGAAACCCCTCTCCCTCCACAGCCTCCCAAAGCTATGGGCCACGCCAAAGGCGTACTGGCTGTCCGTAAAAATGTTCACCCTCAATCTTTCACTCAATTTGCATGCTCTTAACAAGGCTATTAGTTCAGCTGCTTGAGCCGAGTGATGAGAAATCCTTTCTGTTTCCACCACAGCCATTAGTGTCGTAATTGCATAGGCAGCTGTCGCAGTGCCATCTGGTAACTTAAAACAAGAGCCATCCACATACAACTCCCCCTGGGGGTCAGATAAAGGGGTGTCAGAAAGATCTACGCGCCCCTTTGTTTCCTCTTCCGTTCTAAAAATACAGTCATGGACATCGTCGTTTACATTATTCGAAGGAAGGGGCAGCAATGTGGCTGGGTTCAAGGTGGCACATCTTTTGATCGTGATATGGGGTGCAAACAGAGTTAGCTCATATCCTGTTAATCTGGCACTCGTAAGGTGCTGGGTCTTAGTTCTATTCAAAAGAATATCCACAGCATGCGGTACCATGACTGTGAAATCCATATTCAGGACTATTCCCTCTGATTGCCGGATGGCCATCGCTACTGCAGCAGTGGCCCTCAGACAACTCGGAAGGGCTCGAGCAACAATATCCAAAACTGGCAAGAAGAAAGCACAGGGTCTCTGTTTTCCGCCAAAACACTGTGTTAACACTGAAAGTGAGCAACCGTCCACCTCGTGCATATAAAGTGAAAAAGGCTTCCGGTAATCTGGAGTACCTAAGACAGGTGCAGAACAAAGAGCAGACTTTAAAGAATCAAAGGCTTCTTGACATTCATCCGTCCAGAGAAGGTGTTCATGGACATCTTTGGTTGTCAGATACAACAAGGGTTTAGAGAGGAGTGAATAGTTAGGAATCCACTGGGCGACAGTAAGAGGTTATGCCAAGAAAATCACGAACATCACGTTGAGTATGAGGAACAGACATGTTAGTAATCACAGATATTCGATCCGGGGTCAATCGCCTCCCCGCTTTCGACAGTAAGTGGCCAAGGTAGGTCACTTCCTGTTGACAATACTGGAATTTAGAAAGGGACACTTTATTCCCTTTGTGAGCCAAATGGTTCAGCAATTTAACTGTGGCCTCCTTACAACCTTCTTCCGTATCGGAGGCCACTAGAATGTAATCCACATACTGGATGATCGAGTTGCCTGCGGGCAAAATTAATTCATCAAGAACAGTCTTCAAGGCTTAACTATAAATGCTAGGACTCTCTGTATAGCCTTGAGGTGCGCGTGTAAATCTAAAGCTTCGGCCAGCTAATGAGAATCCGAAGACATGTCTGCTATCAGGGTGAATTGGAATGCTAAAGAACGCGTTCTTCAAATCTATTACTGAAAAATACTGGGCCGTAGGGGGAATCATTGTTAAAATCGCAGTAATGTCAGGCAACACCGGATATTGTGGGACCCCAATTTTGTTCACTTCTCTAAGGTCAATCACAAAACGATATGTATTTTTAAAATCCGGGGCACCATCAATTGGGGTTTTCTTCAAAATCGGCAAAATCGGACTGTTACAGACATTGGCAGCTGTCTCTTCTACCACCCCCCTTTTAATGAGGTCACGAATAATGAGCAGCAAGGCCTGTTCACCTTCTGGTGAAATTTTATACTGAGGAATGCGAGGCAGCTGGGCATTAAGTTTCAAGGTTATTGACACAGGAGCTATTCTTAACAGACCAACATCAGTGTCTCCAGTGGCCCATAGTGTAGAAGGGACAGTAGAGAATTCAGGAGGGAGGTTCTCATTTTTAGCAAAATACTGAGTTGCATTTAAAGGGGGTTTTTGCATTGTCAAGTAAACACCATCAGGGGAACAATAAATTTGCGCATTTAACCTTTTCAGGATGTCCAGTCCCAAAAGATTTTCTCCACAATTTGAAGTCAAAAGAAAAGGTGACTGTATAGAAATGGGACCCACGGTGAAAGGCAGAGGCTTAGAGACGGGGCTTACTACAGGTATTCCAGAGAATCCCACTGATACATTATTTTGGCCAGACAGAGCAGCCCCTGGGACCAACGTATGGGCAACCGAAGTATTCATTGCCCCAGTATCCACTAGAAATTTTCCTGATGCTCCCAACAGTTCTCCTTTAACATAAGGTCCCTCTTGGTCGACCGGTACTGTAATGTGGCCCCCGCTCTGTCCTTGGCTATCTCATGCATAATCCTGTCCGTCATACCCATCATCCCTGTATGTCCCATTGTAATACTGTCTATTCTGGGGATTATCAAAATAATTTGTCCGAGAGTCGCCATGTTGCATTTCTTCCCGTCGCATACTATTTCGATCCATATTTCCTCGACCTCTTCCTCGTCCTCTAATAGGACCATTCCTGGCTAGCAACAAAGGGCAATCTGCCCTCCAGTGTCCTTCCTGTTTACAAAAGGAACATTGATTTATGCCAATGTTCGGGGGACCTCCCCTACTTCTTCCCATCATTGCACCCCTCTGAAATGAACTACGTACTCCCCGTCCAGCATTCTGTCCTCTGCTAACTTGCTGCAACAAAACTCTAGTTTTAAGTCCTTAGTCTTTCTCTCGGACTTTTCCTTACTTTCCTTTTCTCGATGTTCATAATATTGGGCCATACTAAGAATCACAGACGGGGCAGCCGTAGTCCATGTGCTCTCAGCTGCTTGAAGGCGGGACATCACTTCGGGAAGCAAATTTGTAACAAACCTATTGACAAACAACCGTATTCCACCCTCCGTAGATAGATCTTGCCCACTAAAATCTATAAAGACTTTCTCAAAACTAGTAAAGAAATCCGATACGCTTTCATCCTTCTTCTGTTTGCAAGCTGTTAATTTTTCCCAATCAACTTTCCTAGGAGGGAGGAGGGTTTGCATATAGGTAACAATTTTAGCTGGTACGGCTAATTCCTCATCTCTAGGTTTTTCCCCAGGATTGCGCTTCTTGTCCCATGCTTTCAATTGGTCCCATGTCCCTCCTAATTCGGGGGCATGGTCAGTATCATGTATCTGTCTCCAAATGTCTACCAGGATCAAAAGACCAAAGAACAGTTCAATATCAGGTATTGTCATGATAGCAGAATTGGCGGCCTCAGTTAGTTCCTTATAGTAGGCCGTGGGATTTTTACGAGGATCAGGGAGCTGAGCTTTTAATGCGAGGACCTCGCTTCGTTTCCAAGGGGTATAAACCCATTGTTCCGGTAGCCTAGCATCCACACGAGCCCTAGTTACCACGTTATTGGCATCCTTTAGTTCTGGTAGTTCAGAATAAAAGAGGGGATGCACCTCTCTCACGGGGTGCTGTGCTCCCCGTGAGGCACACTTTCGGTGCATTTGTTCATGATAATGTACTAGAGTTTCTACATTCTGATACACCTGATCCGCCTGTAATTGGAATTTATGAGCTCGATCTCTTATATCACGCAGTATCTGAGGAGGGAATCCTTCCTCGAAACACTGTTCCCATAGTGAAATTAATCGAATCGCCATGTTCTCCAAAGCCAGTTGCTGCGCAACTGGTTCAAAATCTTTCATGGTACTCCAAATGTCTTCGAAGGTGTAAATGGTATTTCGCATCCACTGGGATGCCTGAATTACTATAGCCTTCCTTTCTTCTGCATCCAACAACGACCTCGTATATACTCGCTGATCGCTCAAATCAGCCCTGAGGGGCTTGGGCGTGGTATCCAGGCAAGCCGCATATCGGGGATCTATAGCAGTCTGAATTGGAGGGGAGAGAAATACAGGGTGCGAAGGGGAAGGAACGGCCGCTTCCGGCTGTAAGGATATCAAGGGTGAGGTAGTCTGTCGGAGAGTGGGAGGGGGAAGTAACGCACTCCGGACTGATTGTCAGCAGGGGCTGTGGCAACCGTTCCCACCGGTGCTTCAACAGCCGATGATGCTCCAGGTTGGTCCGCCCGTACCAAAGGTACGGTGGGGTGTAAGCCCTGAGGGGCATAAGGAGGAGGTGGCCTGGCTTCTAATAAATCCTCTAATTCGTCTCCAGTATTGGGTCGGGCTGCATAACTTTTGTCCGTTTCTAGACGGAACTGCCTATCCATTTGTACAATGTTTTCCACCACCTTTGCTCTATCATAAGCTATAGCTTTCTGCGTAACTGTCTGTCCCAATTTAAGCTTTCCTAATTTCTCTTCCCTTATCCGTCGTCGTTTTGCCTCCTTCGACCATAGCTTCAAGGAGTCAAACATTGACTGGCGGCTTTTCTTCATAAATAGTTTATTCTGGATGTAATTGATCTTTTTCTCATCGAACGACCCCGTTAGAGGCTATTGCAAATCAGAATTGTCCTTGGTATATTTATGCCAAAGTGTGTTAAATAAAATCGGTGGGAGACCGTGTTTCACATACATATCGAAACTGGGGCTGACTTCGGGAGGGGCAGGCTATCTCTCTTTCAACCTTGCAGTACGCCGACAGCAGAACCCAAAACATATTTTACGAAAACAAGGCATTACAATGATATTTACTCAATTCAACCATAAAAGGAACAGTCACCAGACTGTTCTGAGATCACCTGATAGGCGAACCACGAACCCTCTTACAGGCCATCCCATGGTCCTGTTCTGGTTGGGCCGGGCATCTGGACACGTAGCTCCAGAACCCTAGCTTACCCAGTTGCTCCCAGGGCTTTCCCGAAGAGGATTCGGCCGAGCGAGTAACTCCGTACTCCGCTAAGGCACCAGCTGTTATCTCAAGTTTTCACCAAACATGTCCGTGGGGTATCTACCCGCGCAGCCACCTCGCCACAACGTCAGATCCCCAGATTCCCTTGTGGTCCGGCTTCCCCGGCCACCAACAAAAGCAGTTAACCGCTACCAAGGAAACACTTCTTCCAGGTATTTCTTATCCAATACAATCAAAATTCACTCACCTGGTGCACTCAGGTCGATTGCGAGTTCTCCACTGCCGACTCCTAACAGACCGGCAGTCTGTTTTTTTTCTCTCGGGTTAAGCCCGTAGGACTCCGGCGTAGGGTCTTCAGCAGCTGGGAGGGATACTGGGCTCGAGAGTGGAAATACTTGTTTTCATACAACAAACGGGTGTCTCAAATCAGGATCCTCTTTCTGTCCACCCACTCGGCCAGAACTCCTCCCTGTCCCTCTTACTCCTGTTTACAGGAGGGGACGACCCTATCGCAGAGTCCCAGTGGAGTCGCCAACTGAAGGAACCAATAATTATACTAATGGACCATACTCACCAATAGCCCATATATCTTCTCCATAAATAATAAGACAGTCGGCAATGGAGAAGGTTCAATCGTTTATTCCACAAATACAAACCCTGACCGGGCAGCCTCGGTCTGCACGACCCTCAGAGGTGCGCAGAGGAGACTAACTTCATACAAGCAGTACAAGCATATATACGTTTCACACATAGCACGATGTCACCTTACAAGGAAAGATACAACTTGTCAAGGAGCCAACAGGAAGACCCATATAAGGGACAATTGATTGCTAGCTGCTCGGCCTAAGCTATTCCGGGGACAGGTCAGTAAGGTGCCTCCCTTTCTATCTGAGGCTCGGGGAGGACAAGAACAGACTTTGCTAGAATGTGCACATCCCACTAGAAGGGCAGGTGTGACCTTGAGTTTCCCTGAGCTACAAACTAGCGAGTGGGGCAGACAGCTAAGTCTGCCATCATGGTTTCGTGCAGAAAGCTTAATCACGTGATTTCAGGGAAACAGTACTAGAAACAGAGAAACAAAAGAACATGGCTCCGGTCACACCAATAGGTTTGAGCGAAAAGGGAGTGAATTGATCCCAACTACAATAATACAATATGAATAATGCAATGCTAACGTGGTTATATTGTATATATTAGGCCAATAACATGTATTCATTGAATTTATATCCCATCAACCTCCTGTTTGAAGCAAGAATCCAACTAAAGATTGCCTGCATGACACACAAGGCCCTTCGCTATAACACTCCTGTCTACCTAGCCAAAAAACTCGCTTTATTCGGTAGTAGTCGCTCCTTAAGAAGACCAAACTCCCTATTGTTGAAACCACAACAAAGAGAAAACTTACAAATGCTCCTTTTCTGTTCTTGCCCCGGGAATATGAAACGCATTACCTCCTGAAAGCAGAAAAAAACCTCGACTAACTCCTTAAAAATACATAAAAAAGCTTCTGATGCATAAATTCCTTCATTAGGAGTCCTGAAGTCTCTCAGCTTGTCTATCTTCTGGTGGATTACCCCAGAACCTAGAGTTGCCTTCCTGATTGATACACTAAGGGGCATATTATCAAGGACGGGCGATACATTATCGCCGCTTTTATCGGCAGGAAACTGCCGATAAAGCGGCGATAATGGGCTTGTTAATATGCTCTATGAATTCCTATCGAAGCCCATGTTAGATGTGAAGACATCTAACATGGGCTTCGAATGGAATTCATAGAGCATATTATCAAGCCCATTATCGCCGCTTCATCGGCAGTTTCCTGCCGATAAAAGCAGCGATAATGTAACGCCCTTACTTGATAATATGCCCATAAATTTGTTTGTACCTTGCTTATTCATTCTTAACTGTGGACTTTCCCGATCTTGGTTCGGCCATGCTAACAGATCGTACTTGTGTTGCTCCCTGCTATTCCTTCTGAATTTATTATCTACGTATTCCCTTTCCATTTATGTATGGCAAGACTGCTTCATGTACAGCGCTCTCATACCCGAACGGGTCCTGTTCGCGCTATATAAAACTCATATAAATAAACAATTAAAATAATATTGACCCTCCCCCACACCATTAGAGAAAATTCCCAAAGAATCAGGGTCATTAGTATTTTGATTTTCAGAAACAAGCTGCCGCTTCAGTAACATGTATTTGAAAAATCTGAAAAGTGTTGGTGAGCCCCCACCAACAACCTCTGCATGCCTTCAGGGGAGCCGCTGTGGGGGCAGTTTCTGCGGAGGCACACAGATCACGCATGGCTGGCGATGATCTTACAAAATAGAGGTCGTAGTCTGACAGGGGGCTGGGCGTATTTTCCTCTGCCCCTTTGATGGGCAAGCGGGCAGAACCTGAAAAATAAATCCGGCCCTATGTCCAAAAACTCGGTGAGGTGTGGAAAAGGCATTGTAAAGGTTCATGATTCTCCACAAATGACCTCTCGCAGAGTATTCGTCTCATTTGCATGGGCCACTTTTATTATACACCCCCTCCATTAAATGTAATGAGTGTTTGGAAATCTGCATATTTAATAGAATCACTGTGAACTGTGTATGACATTCAAGCGAACAAAAGAGCAATGATTCCAACTTTGGGAATCAGAGCAGATAGAGTTTTCATTTTTCTGCATCTATTTTAGGTTTCACCTGTGCACAAGAATCAACAGCCTGCTTAATGAGACAAATCGAGAAGAGGAGCTATTTTACATTCACTGCTGCATGACGTGACCTCTTTATAGGCATCCCATTAGTCGTGATGAAGCCGTGCAATGGGCTCCGTGGGGCTGTGAAACATTGGCCAGCACCATCAAGCTCTCCTGCTCCTCACAGAGGAGCATAAATGAAAGGTTGCACTGACAGACGATTACCTCAGGGTCACAGGCATGTACCGTTACTGACTCTTAGAAGAAGGCATGGTGACAAATGAAGGCTGACAGACACAGTCTTTCAGACTATGCTGCTTAATACAGAGAAAGGAAATACCTTGGATATTATATATTTGAACATATTTCAACATATATTTTCCAACCTGTATTGCAGATACAATTCATGTGAAATGTTATTTCCTTATGCAAATTGTGTGAGATTGGGGTATAATTAATTATGCAAATCATATGCGAGTAAGCTATAATTAATTTCCAGGTAAATTAAGATACTTATCTCTGGGATTTTCTTTACATTTTCATATCTTTCACTCCAGAGAAGGGGGCATACATACAAGGAAATGTTGGAGCGCGGCGCTGTGCCAAATTTGGCAGAGACACGCTCTGATATTTAAAAAAAGCAGGGATGCACCGTATTTACAACAATCCGGAGCACCTCTTTGTTTTCCCTAGTGCTGAAGCTAAAAATAGGTGCCTTGCGCCAATGCAGGCACCCTTGCACCACGGTGCAACGGTGCCTGCGTTGCATGCAGGAACATTTTTGTGCAGGAAGGGACACCTTCCTGCATGAAAACAATGCATGTTCCTCTTTGTATGTGTGCTGCATTCTGCAGCACACATAATGCAGCACACATACAAAGCAGAAGTAATGAGGAGATATACAGAAATTGTAGCTTTTTGGTGCATCCCCAGGTCTACCAGTTCTGGTAAATTGGGGAATGTATCAAAAACCATTAGAGTTGCATGGGTAGACCCACGGAACGCCCATGGAACGCCTTCCTAGGGCAGAGTAAGTCAACTCAGCGATTTGTGCTGCGTTGCCTTACTCCAGATGTATGGAGCCACTGAGGGCCATACAAAGTGGCCTTGCATGGCTTCATAAAACAGATGTAAGGTTTGTGTCGCTCTTGCACCATGTTGCATGGTTCAAGGGAGACGGAAACTGGCTCATAATTAGGCCCTATGTTGTCTGGAAATGTGCATTGCGTCATTGGGAGCAAGGGTTTCTGTGTGAACCTGCTCTGTTGTCTCCCATAGGCATGCTCTGCTGTGGCATGAAGTTTCTTGGTCTGTCTTGATCGTAATTCCCTCTTAGCAGGTAGTGTTAGTTCTACCAGAGGTCACCTAAAGTTTGTGCTGAGTTTTGACATCATTAAGAGCCAATTACTGAGTTCAGATCCTCTGAACCATGGGATGTACACTTAAAAAAAAATACAGTATCCTGATCCCACGCTGTTTGCTGTGCTGATTCAGAAGGGGTCTGATCATTTATTTTTCCCAACAACAGCGCGCAGTTCGAAGAATATCCTAGTAAGTACATGGGGCCTTATTTATAAAGGCCTTGCGCCGCCGGTGCGTCACTTTTAACATGGGAAAAAGTGACGCACTGGCGGCGCAAGGCCTTCATAAATAAGGCCCATGGACTACAGACAGCAGAGCTCTAGAACAAAGGGTAATCATTATCTCCTCTTGTATCTGAGCTTTGCTGTTGCTAGCACATGCACTAACTCAGAGATATGTTAAATTAATGCATAGGCTGAAGACATGAAGAATAAAATGCAAAGATCCCCGTCAGCTGCCATTGCTCAGGGGGACCATGAAGAAGGAGAGCACATTGGGAAAATATGGGCTTGGCTTGATTGCAAGAGAAAAATATAATAAATAAGACACTGAAGATTGCAAATCTGGAAAACAATGTAGAGAAATTAAACCAAGCCGGAACACAACAATTGTTCCTAAAACACAATAAGAAAATAGACATAGAAAACCGTGAGATCGAAAAAAATGAAACTGGTAGAGAATTTGTTGCAAAAACACGATATCATTACCGTCTTATTTCTGATGAATAGGCATTTTTGCTCCCTTTCAAGCAGAATAGCTGAAATCATCACCAGGCTACACATGGTAAATTTTGCTCGAGCCTCCGATGCCCTCCAAAGTGTTTAAAGGTTTTTCAAAATTCTTGAGTCCATTGATCTTTTAATGGGCAAATACATTGATTACTGGAGAATCTACCACAGCGTCATTTTATAATGGCCCAATAGTTTGTTTTCTCAAACTAGGGGGAAAAAGCTGAAGTAATCAATCCTTATAGGCCCATTACTTGTTAAATAACAAGTTTTAAATAATCTCAAAGACCCCGCAAACAGGATAGCCCAAAGCACAACTTTATTAATTCATCTCGTTCAATGTGGCTTTGTCCTCAGTACGTAACTTTACATTTATACAATTTTTAGGTTGAGCATTCGAGACCTCTTGTATATACTTTAGTATATACTTATATGTGTATGTACTTTGTGGGCTCTGGAGATCAGCCCTAGGACTTGTATGCTTCTGCTTAGGGACTTCTTACTGTTCAATTGCCTATTGAACTGCCTTTATTGAAAACGACCAGTAGAGGTCAGTAAAATACCAGAATTGCTTTCTGCTTGTTCAACTGCCTCTATTTAACTGTTTTGATAGAAAACGACCAGTAGAGGTCAGCAAAATACCAGAATTGTTTACTGCTGACGGACTTTCTTTTTTTTTCTTTCTGGCAATTGCCTCTATTAAACTTTCTTGATAGAAAACGAACACCAGAGGTCAGTAAAATACCAGAATCACTTTAGTATTCTCTAGATTCCAGTCCATAGAAATTGTCTTCCATGAGCAACCGTAGGCAAGAATCTTTTATTTTGTTAAATTTGGTATTTACTAGGGGGCAATTGGTGCCAGCGGTTGGTCAGTGAAAAAACAAGTCATGGACCTACTGGGGCTATTATTCTGTGAACCTTGTGATACATTCTAATATTGTATACCTATTCATTGGTCTGTCTATTTATGAGGTTTTGTTTTAAATGTATTAATGTCTGTACATGTATTGCTTATGCACTTTTATGGTGTAATTTGACCGAAATAAAGTATATGAATGGAATCTTTTTTTCAAATCTAGTATTTTCATTGATATTAACACCGAAGGCCCTGATTTCATATTAAAAACAGAGCTTTGAACTATACCATTTCCAGATAAAAGGAGGCAATATTTCTCTCCATTTGTTCCCATACCTGGTGTGTCACGCAGTTTGGTGATTAGTTTTCCTCCATGTTAAAGAACAGTCAATGTTTCAGCACCCAGGCTAATGTGCTGCATAGTCAAATACGTATAAGGTCCCAAAGGCGAGACCGATTGCATTGCAAATGCTTGTATTAATTGAAACCATTGACTTGTTTTCTCTATGAATAGGTATAGTCCAGCCACAATATTATTTGCTTGCTGTAGAGAAAGCCTTTGAACTTGTGAATTGGCAAAAGCTATTTACCACATTGGAGGCATTTGGATACCCACCCCAATTAACAAGGTTAACCACAAGTTTGTATTATAAAACTAAAGCTGCAATTCTGGTTAACTCTCCGGAGGCAGGGTTTTTGCTTTATTTGGCAAACCCTTGACGATAGGGCTATGCAAGGATTGTAGGATTCAACCCCATCTTTTTAACTTTCCTAAAATCTAATTATGAGCAGGCAATATTGCATTGTATCTTAGACCTGACCTTGGGAATATCCATTTCTAGTGGCTACATTATCCGTAAAGGCTGGAGGGGGTATAAAGTTAACCATTTCAAAACTGAAAGACCCATATATAATGATATAAGTAACATTTTACCCAATTAATTAAACCCCAGACATCTCTCGGTCCAAATGGTACATAGGCACATACCTCAATGAGAAAGTTGAAGATCTATGTTTCCTTAATTATAAGTCAATCCTTTGAAAAGATTCAGTTGCTGTTTTCTAGATGTAAATTACACTCGCTATCTATAATGGGACTGGTTTCATTATTTAAAATATTTATCTTTCCACTTTTCATGTTTTTTTTAAATTCTCTGGCCTTCCAATAGTCGTTGACCCCAATGTTTTCACTCATTGACAGAGTGTTTATGGGATATGTCATTTTTCTTAATTTCTCAACACTCAGTGGTTCAATGTTCACCATACACATTGCTATTGTAAATAGTTGTTATATTAAAAACACCCATTTTCGTTCACAGAGGGGAGACAAGCAAAGACTCCATTGCCCATTAAGTGCTAAAGGGGTACCTGATGTTTGGTTAGGCATGCTCTAGCTTTGCCCAGCACTGAATCATTACTGGAACCAGGGGCGGCTCTAGGCTCATGGTGGCCCTGGGCAGGGAGCGTAGGTAGGGGACCCCTGGAGGAACACAGGCGCGGAGGCCAGTGAAGAGGGGGGGGGGTGTCAGGGTGTTTGGAAGTGGAACAGAGCCGGAGGCCACCAAATCCCTGCCAGGGGCGGCCACGCAAATATGTATCCATCCTCAGAGGATTATTATATTAAGGATATATTGGCGTGGTGGCCCCTGGGGTTTGGTGGCCCTGGGCAGGTGCACAGCTTGCACATGCCTAAGGCCGCCCCTGCTGGAACATTAATTTTAGTTTCATTAGCTCACGACAAAGAGCCAGTGGCAGCTCTCCTAGGCAGAGCCTAATCCAAAAGGGTTCTTATCATTATCCAACTTAACCTATCTTTTTATTGTTATGATGGTTGCCAGATCTATGATTAACTATCTGTGAACTTAAAGATTTTAACCTATGGTTATATCTTTTATTTATAGCATTGGATCATTAATTCTTTTTCTGCTGCTGTATCATGGAATATGCAATTTGTTTGTACGATTCTTCCTAATAAAAATACAAGATCTGGATTTAAATACTAAAGCATGTATACACATGCATGCACAAATAAAGGGGCATATTATCAAGGACCGGTGTTAAAATTATCGCCGTTTTATCGGCAGGAAACTACCGATAAAACGGCGATAATGGGCTTGATAATACGCCCTTGTTAATTCCCATAGAAGCCAATGTTCTGATGTTAACATGGGCTTCTATGGGAAGTAACAAGGGCGTATTATCAAGCCCATTATCGCCGTTTTATCTGCAGTTTCCTGCCGATAAAACGGCGTAATTTTAACACCGGTCCTTGATAATATGCCCCAAACTTCCTGTATTTCTCTGTGCTAGCCTATACTGTTGGATTTGCCAGTGTGTCTTTAAAATCAGGGATCCCCAGCGTGAATGTGCTGGGGTGGGTAACAAATAACTGCAAGCACTGCACTTAATGACCAAGGAAACAAGTCCGAAGAACTTTAACAAATGTATCAAGAGTGGATGTGATAAAAGCGCACGATTATAGTAAATGGTCTCCATAATCCATGCATGGGCAGACACCTATGTATCTCACCTTAGTGCATTTATAAGCAAAGCCCTGGTATGTTTAATGTTTTAATGCAGGTATGCGCTTTCTATCTCTTGTTGTGAACAGTAGGTAGTGGTGTGGGTGGCACTGCTGGCCCATATACTAGTTATTAAACAAAGACAAAGTTTAAACTCATGTGCTTAGGAACCCTAGAATGTTGTCAAACAACGAAAGAGCTCGGATAATCTACCTCATAGACAGTGGGGAGTATATGTGACCAACTGGGCCGGTCCTTGGCATGGGCGAGCTGGGCTGCCGCCCTGTGCGCCTTTGCACTGAAAGGTGCAGGGAACTGCTGACAGTACACTATCCAATCACGTCGCCAATTTGGGAGAAGCACAAATTAAGTCAAGAAGCCTCAGGGAGCCAGAGCAGTGAAAAAAAGCTTAAACACCAAAGACATTCGATCGATGTTGGAGTTCAATTTTGCACAGTTCTAAAGCCTGCAGAGAGGTTTGCACTGCCTTTCTGCCCTCGAATGCTAGGTGAAATATATTTTTTTATTTTAATTTGGTGACAATGCCATTTGGACCACTTTCTTAGGTAACCGCTGTCTGGGACATTCTGAGACTGGGCGGAAGGGCACTCCGTGTAGTGGCTAGCTGGTGGATAGCCGACTATTATGGAGCTCACTTGGGCAGAGAAGTGGAAGAGGAGTTTTCCCTCCCTAGAGCAGGGAGTGTTTGCCATGGTAATTATTCTCGCTTTCTTTATAAACCACAGATAATATTTCTCTCATGTGGGCCTCAGGAAGGCAGCTGTAACTTCTAGTTGTGGCACAAAGGGGGTCAGGGAGCTCAGAAGGTTAGTTCAATTGTTAGTGCGCCTTCTTCCTAATCAGCAGGCCTAAACGTTCAGTAATACATTTGAAACTGACTATATTTTATTTATGGCTTACACTTAATTCTCATCTTCTTCCTACAATGGGGAGCATCATTTGATTATGTAACTTTGCTGTTCTGTTTTCCCAAAGCCGGTGACTCTAATCCAACAGCCCATTAAGGGTGGGATCAATTGGTACAAAGATTCCTTGGATGGACCAAAATGTTGGGCATCAGTGAGACATGTTGGACCTGATCCGCGGACCCACCAGGGCTACAGAGTAAATTACTATGATGCCCCGGTGGATCCATCTGCAAGATTTATAAATAACCGTCATGCAGGCGATCAGGTCATTTATAAAAGCATTGCCAGAAATCACAATGACAGCGGTTCCTATCAATGCATTTTACTCTCTGCTCTGGGCTGCATCAGCAGGACACATACCTGTAGCACAGACTATTTCATTTTTCTTTTCAAAAAGAAAGTCCCAAAACAGGATTTTCTAATTCAAAAGCAAAAATATAATTCTGCCCTTGTCATAGGAGTCTTCTCCTATGGCTGGGCCAGCATTATAATGATTTTACTGTTCATTACGTGCAGGTTTTACCTGGCGATAAGGAACGGTAAGAAATTAGGTGAGTGGACATGTAACCATTTCTCCGATGGCCCTTACTCCCCAAGGCCGTCGGAGAAGGTTGGCCAGTTTGAAGACAGAGTAGTTCCCACCGTGGCCACATTTATTCTCCGCCCGCAATTAAATTTGACGGGCAGACCACTATATTGGCGAGTAGAAAACTCAATCGTTGGAGCCACGTAGTACCCTCTCTGACATAAACGAAATCAGGCCCTTTGTTGTATTTTTGTCAGTCTGCATCTGAATTCAGTTTTTTTCGTCACAAATTGGTTCATTTAATAGACAACTTTTGCCATGCTAACTTCAGTGATACTCTGCTTCGACTCGTTAAGCATTGTTATATTTGTGATTAACCTGGGAAACATCCTTTACAACGGAACCGTTACAACGTGGTACCACTACAACGCAGGATTTACAACGAAAGTCGTTACAACGACTTTCGCTGGAGGGCGCTCTAGGATAGGGGATAGTTTAATTTACTATCCAACACCTTCCCTACTATCCACGGGGACTGGAGTTGGAATAGTAAATTATACAATTCACTATCCAGCACCCCCAACGCAAGTCGTTGTAACGATTTGCGTGGTTAAACCTGCGTCGTAAAGGTAAGCGTTGTAACGGTACGCGTTGTACCGTCATACATCCGATTAACCTATATCTAACGCAGACTTCAGCACTTGTATGTATTCTTTGGAATCGGTATTTTAAATTAATCGTTTTTTAGAACTAGCGTGGAGTATTTGCATACAGGGCTATTTTTTCTTTTTAATACTTGCTTTTGTATAGAGCTTCATTCTTAAATTCAGCTGTTTTAATGTCTGTATATTTATTGATGATGCACTTTTATGGTCTAATTTGACCGAAATAAAGTATATGGATGGATGGATCGAATAATTTTTTGAAATCTTGTATTTTCAGTGATATTACCACCGAAGGCCCTGATTTCATAATAAAAACAGAGCTTTGAACTATACCATTTCCAGCTGAAAGGCAATATTTTTCTCCATGTGTTCCAATACCTGGCGTGTCACTCAGTTTGGTGATTACTTTTCCTTCATGTTAAAGAACAGTCAATGTTTCAGCACCCAGGCTATGAATAGGTATAGTCCAGCCACAATATTATTTGCTTGCTGTAGAGAAAGCCTCTGATCTTGTGAATTGGTAAACGCTATTTACCACAATGTAGGCATTTGGATACCCACCCCAATTAACAAGGTTAACTACAAGTTTGTATAATAAATTTAAAGCTGCAATTCTGGTTAACTCTCCGGAGGCAGGGTTTTTGCTTTATTTGTCGAACCCTTGACGATAAGGATATGCTCTGATTGTAGGAATATACCCCATCTTTCTAACTTTTCCTAAAATCTAATTATAGGCAGGCAATATTGCATTGTATCTTAGAGCTGACCATAGGAATATTCATTTCTAGTGGCTACATTATCCGAAAAGGCTTGAGGGGTATAAAGTTGACCATTTCAAAACTGAAAGCCCCCTATATAATGATATAAGTAACATTTTACCCGATTAATTAAATCACAGACATCTCTCGCTCCAAATGGTACATAATTTACAACAAGGGGTGGTGATGGACAGAGTCTCTGAATTAAGCAGAGTACTCTAACCCAGTCAAGAGATCAGGGCTAGATCCAACACCGTTTTTTAGCTCATTGCACCATCCCAGTTTCAGAACCTGGCTGTATGCAAATTAGTCTGTCCCTGGCCCAGTGCATCATGGGAACAGGGCAGACCAGACTACAAAAGCCAATTCTTACACTGGGAAGGAAACAAGCTTCCGGGGACCGGTTTCTGCCATTTCAGGCGTCTTCGGCCCGGCTTGCTTGAACCCTGATGGTGCAATGAGCAAGGGACTCACATCTGAGTATACCCTTCCACGCTTAGGGTGGACAAAATAATTTACAACAAGGGGTGGTGATGGACAGAGTCTCTGAATTAAGCAGAGTACTCTAACCCAGTCAAGAGATCAGGGCTAGATCCAACACCGTTTTTTAGCTCATTGCACCATCCCAGGTTCAGAACCTGGCTGTATGCAAATTAGTCTGTCCCTGGCCCAGTGCATCATGGGAACAGGGCAGACCAGACTACAAAAGCCAATTCTTACACTGGGAAGGAAACAAGCTTCCGGGGACCGGTTTCTGCCATTTCAGGCGTCTTCGGCCCGGCTTGCTTGAATCCTAATGGTGCAATGAGCAAGGGACTCACATCTGAGTATACCCTTCCACGCTTAGGGTGGACAAAATAATTTACAACAAGGGGTGGTGATGGACAGAGTCTCTGAATTAAGCAGAGTACTCTAACCCAGTCAAGAGATCAGGGCTAGATCCAACACCGTTTTTTAGCTCATTGCACCATCCCAGTTTCAGAACCTGGCTGTATGCAAATTAGTCTGTCCCTGGCCCAGTGCATCATGGGAACAGGGCAGACCAGACTACAAAAGCCAATTCTTACACTGGGAAGGAAACAAGCTTCCGGGGACCGGTTTCTGCCATTTCAGGCGTCTTCGGCCCGGCTTGCTTGAATCCTGATGGTGCAATGAGCAAGGGACTCACATCTGAGTATACCCTTCCACGCTTAGGGTGGACAAAATAATTTACAACAAGGGGTGGTGATGGACAGAGTCTCTGAATTAAGCAGAGTACTCTAACCCAGTCAAGAGATCAGGGCTAGATCCAACACCGTTTTTTAGCTCATTGCACCATCCCAGTTTCAGAACCTGGCTGTATGCAAATTAGTCTGTCCCTGGCCCAGTGCATCATGGTAACAGGGCAGACCAGACTACAAAAGCCAATTCTTACACTGGGAAGGAAACAAGCTTCCGGGGACCGGTTTCTGCCATTTCAGGCGTCTTCGGCCCGGCTTGCTTGAATCCTGATGGTGCAATGAGCAAGGGACTCACATCTGAGTATACCCTTCCACGCTTAGGGTGGACAAAATAATTTACAACAAGGGGTGGTGATGGACAGAGTCTCTGAATTAAGCAGAGTACTCTAACCCAGTCAAGAGATCAGGGCTAGATCCAACACCGTTTTTTAGCTCATTGCACCATCCCAGTTTCAAAACCTGGCTGTATGCAAATTAGTCTGTCCCTGGCCCAGTGCATCATGGGAACAGGGCAGACCAGACTACAAAAGCCAATTCTTACACTGGGAAGGAAACAAGCTTCCGGGGACCGGTTTCTGCCATTTCAGGCGTCTTCGGCCCAGCTTGCTTGAATCCTGATGGTGCAATGAGCAAGGGACTCACATCTGAGTATACCCTTCCACGCTTAGGGTGGACAAAATAATTTACAACAAGGGGTGGTGATGGACAGAGTCTCTGAATTAAGCAGAGTACTCTAACCCAGTCAAGAGATCAGGGCTAGATCCAACACCGTTTTTTAGCTCATTGCACCATCCCAGTTTCAGAACCTGGCTGTATGCAAATTAGTCTGTCCCTGGCCCAGTGCATCATGGGAACAGGGCAGACCAGACTACAAAAGCCAATTCTTACACTGGGAAGGAAACAAGCTTCCGGGGACCGGTTTCTGCCATTTCAGGCGTCTTCGGCCCGGCTTGCTTGAATCCTGATGGTGCAATGAGCAAGGGACTCACATCTGAGTATACCCTTCCACGCTTAGGGTGGACAAAATAATTTACAACAAGGGGTGGTGATGGACAGAGTCTCTGAATTAAGCAGAGTACTCTAACCCAGTCAAGAGATCAGGGCTAGATCCAACACCGTTTTTTAGCTCATTGCACCATCCCAGTTTCAGAACCTGGCTGTATGCAAATTAGTCTGTCCCTGGCCCAGTGCATCATGGGAACAGGGCAGACCAGACTACAAAAGCCAATTCTTACACTGGGAAGGAAACAAGCTTCCGGGGACCGGTTTCTGCCATTTCAGGCGTCTTCGGCCCGGCTTGCTTGAATCCTGATGGTGCAATGAGCAAGGGACTCACATCTGAGTATACCCTTCCACGCTTAGGGTGGACAAAATAATTTACAACAAGGGGTGGTGATGGACAGAGTCTCTGAATTAAGCAGAGTACTCTAACCCAGTCAAGAGATCAGGGCTAGATCCAACACCGTTTTTTAGCTCATTGCACCATCCCAGTTTCAGAACCTGGCTGTATGCAAATTAGTCTGTCCCTGGCCCAGTGCATTATGGGAACAGGGCAGACCAGACTACAAAAGCCAATTCTTACACTGGGAAGGAAACAAGCTTCCGGGGACCGGTTTCTGCCATTTCAGGCGTCTTCGGCCCGGCTTGCTTGAATCCTGATGGTGCAATGAGCAAGGGACTCACATCTGAGTATACCCTTCCACGCTTAGGGTGGACAAAATAATTTACAACAAGGGGTGGTGATGGACAGAGTCTCTGAATTAAGCAGATTACTGTAACCCAGTCAAGAGATCAGGGCTAGATCCAACACCGTTTTTTAGCTCATTGCACCATCCCAGTTTTAGAACCTGGCTGTATGCAAATTAGTCTGTCCCTGGCCCAGTGCATCATGGGAACAGGGCAGACCAGACTACAAAAGCCAATTCTTACACTGGGAAGGAAACAAGCTTCCGGGGACCGGTTTCTGCCATTTCAGGCGTCTTCGGCCCGGCTTGCTTGAATCCTGATGGTGCAATGAGCAAGGGACTCACATCTGAGTATACCCTTCCACGCTTAGGGTGGACAAAATAATTTACAACAAGGCCAGAAACCGGTCCCCGGAAGCTTGTTTCCTTCCCAGTGTAAGAATTGGCTTTTGTAGTCTGGTCTGCCCTGTTCCCATGATGCACTGGGCCAGGGACAGACTAATTTGCATACAGCCAGGTTCTGAAACTGGGATGGTGCAATGAGCTAAAAAACGGTGTTGGATCTAGCCCTGATCTCTTGACTGGGTTAGAGTACTCTGCTTAATTCAGAGACTCTGTCCATCACCACCCCTTGTTGTAAATTATTTTGTCCACCCTAAGCGTGGAAGGGTATACTCAGATGTGAGTCCCTTGCTCATTGCACCATCAGGATTCAAGACAAATTTGCATACAGCCAGGTTCTGAAACTGGGATGGTGCAATGAGCTAAAAGACGGTGTTGGATCTAGCCCTGATCTCTTGACTGGGTGAGAGTATTCTGCTTTATTCAGAGACTCTGTCCCTCACTACCCCTTGTTGTAAATATTTTTGTCCACCCTAAGCGTGGAAGGGTATACTCAGACATGAGTCCCTTGCTCATTGCACCATCAGGATTCAAGCAAGCCGGGCCGAAGACGGCTGTAATGCCAGAAACCGGTCCCCGGAAGCTTGTTTCCTTCCCAGTGTAAGAATTGGCTTTTGTAGTCTGGTCTGCCCTGTTCCCATGATGCACTGGTCCAGGGACAGACTAATTTGCATACAGCCAGGTTCTGAAACTGGGATGGTGCAATGAGCTAAAAAACGGTGTTGGATCTAGCCCTGATCTCTTGACTGGGTGAGAGTATTCTGCTTTATTCAGAGACTCTGTCCCTCACCACCCCTTGTTGTAAATATTTTTGTCCACCCTAAGCGTGGAAGGGTATACTCAGACATGAGTCCATTGCTCATTGCACCATCAGGATTCAAGCAAGCTGGGCCGAAGACGGCTGTAATGCCAGAAACCGGTCCCCGGAAGCTTGTTTCCTTCCCAGTGTAAGAATTGGCTTTTGTAGTCTGGTCTGCCCTGTTCCCATGATGCTCTGGGCCAGGGACAGACTAATTTGCATACAGCCAGGTTCTGAAACTGGGATGGTGCAATGAGCTAAAAAACGGTGTTGGATCTAGCCCTGATCTCTTGACTGGGTGAGAGTATTCTGCTTTATTCAGAGACTCTGTCCCTCACCACCCCTTGTTGTAAATATTTTTGGCCACCCTAAGCGTGGAAAGGTATACTCAGACATGAGTCCCTTGCTCATTGCACCATCAGGATTCAAGCAAGCCGGGCCAAAGACGGCTGTAATGCCAGAAACCGGTCCCCGGAAGCTTGTTTCCTTCCCAGTGTAAGAATTGGCTTTTGTAGTCTGGTCTGCCCTGTTCCCATGATGCACTGGGCCAGGGACAGACTAATTTGCATACAGCCAGGTTCTGAAACTGGGATGGTGCAATGAGCTAAAAAACGGTGTTGGATCTAGCCCTGATCTCTTGACTGGGTGAGAGTATTCTGCTTTATTCAGAGACTCTGTCCCTCACCACCCCTTGTTGTAAATATTTTTGTCCACCCTAAGCGTGGAAGGGTATACTCAGACATGAGTCCCTTGCTCATTGCACCATCAGGATTCAAGCAAGCCGGGCCGAAGACGGCTGTAATGCCAGAAACCGGTCCCCGGAAGCTTGTTTCCTTCCCAGTGTAAGAATTGGCTTTTGTAGTCTGGTCTGCCCTGTTCCCATGATGCTCTGGGCCAGGGACAGACTAATTTGCATACAGCCAGGTTCTGAAACTGGGATGGTGCAATGAGCTAAAAAACGGTGTTGGATCTAGCCCTGATCTCTTGACTGGGTGAGAGTATTCTGCTTTATTCAGAGACTCTGTCCCTCACCACCCCTTGTTGTAAATATTTTTGTCCACCCTAAGCGTGGGAGGGTATACTCAGACATGAGTCCCTTGCTCATTGCACCATCAGGATTCAAGCAACCCGGGCCGAAGACGGCTGTAATGCCAGAAACCGGTCCCCGGAAGCTTGTTTCCTTCCCAGTGTAAGAATTGGCTTTTGTAGTCTGGTCTGCCCTGTTCCCATGTTGCACTGGGCCAGGGACAGACTAATTTGCATACAGCCAGGTTCTGAAACTGGGATGGTGCAATGAGCTAAAAAACGGTGTTGGATCTAGCCCTGATCTCTTGACTGGGTGAGAGTATTCTGCTTTATTCAGAGACTCTGTCCCTCACCACCCCTTGTTGTAAATATTTTTGTCCACCCTAAGCGTGGAAGGGTATACTCAGACATGAGTCCCTTGCTCATTGCACCATCAGGATTCAAGCAAGCCGGGCCGAAGACGGCTGTAATGCCAGAAACCGGTCCCCGGAAGCTTGTTTGCTTCCCAGTGTAAGAATTGGCTTTTGTAGTCTGGTCTGCCTTGTTCCCATGATGCACTGGGCCAGGGACAGACTAATTTGCATACAGCCAGGTTCTGAAACTGGGATGGTGCAATGAGCTAAAAAACGGTGTTGGATCTAGCCCTGATCTCTTGACTGGGTGAGAGTATTCTGCTTTATTCAGAGACTCTGTCCCTCACCACCCCTTGTTCCAAATGGTACATAGGCATACACCTCAATGAGAAAGTTGAAGATCTATGGGGCATATTACCAAGCCCGCGAGAAATGCGTTAGCGACTTTTTAAAGTCGCTAACGCATTTTCTTTCACATTGCACTATTACCAATACGTCTCTAACCTGAGTTAGAGACGTATTCTTGACGTTATCTATCGCCCCACGCTGGGGGCGATAGATAACGCTAATGGGATGCAGGGTGGGCGTTCCCTCGTCCAACCACATGTAAAATGTGGTTGGAGTTGTTAACACCCTATTATCAAGGCAGGCGTTGGGAGAAGGAGACCTGCGATAAACGAGTTTATCGCAGGTCTCCCAACGCCTGCTTTGATCAGGTGTTTGGCATAGATAACATGGGGGTGTGGATCATAAAGCTGAATCCACCCCCCATATTATCAAGGCACACATTAGCGCGTGAAAACAACGCTTGTTTTCATGCGCTAATGTTCCATATCGCCGACTATCGCTGGATTTCATTTCGCCTACGTGATGCGCGTTGATAATTACGCGCTATCACGGCAAAAAATATGGAAATGTGCGATGTGCGTATTTTAAAGCACATCTTGTTAATATGCCCCTATGTTTCCTTAATTATAAGCCACTCCTTGAAAAGATTCAGTTGCTGTTTTCTAAATGTAAATTACACTCGCTATCTATAATGGGACTGGTTTCATTAATTAAAATATTTATCTTTCACTTTTCATGTATTTTTAATTCTCTGGCCTTCCAATAGCCGTTGACCCCAATGTTTTCACTCAGTGACAGAGTGTTTATGGGATATGTCATTCTTAATTTCTCAACACTCAGTGTTTCAATGTTCACCATACCCATTGCTATTGTAAATAGTTGTTATTTTAAAAACACCCATTTTCGTTCACAGAGGGGAGACAAGCAAAGACTCCTTTGTCCATTATGTGCTAAAGGGGTACCTCAGATTGGTCAGGCATGCTCTAGCTTTGCCCAGTACTGAATCATTACTGGAACATTATTTTTAGTTTCATTAGCTCACGACAAAGATCTTTACTTATCCCGGAGCCAGTGGCAGCTCTCCTAGGCAGAGCCTAATCCAAAAGGGTTCTTATCATTATCCAGCCTAACCTATCTTTTTATGGTTATGATGGTTGCCAGATCTATGATTAACTATCTGTGAACTTAAAGATTTTAACCTATGGTTATATCTTTTATTTATATCATTAGGTCATTAATTCTTTTTCTTCTGCTGTATCATGGAATATGCAATTTGTTTGTACGATTCTTCCTAATAAAAATACAATGGTCTGGATTTAAATGCTAAAGCATGCATACACATGCATGCACAAATGAACTTCCTGTATTTCTCTGTGGTAGCCTATACTGTTGGATTTGCCAGTGTGTCTTTAATCAGGGATCGCCAGCGTGAATGTGCTGGGGTGGGTAACAAATAACTGCAAACACTGCACTTAATGACCAAGGAAACGAGTCCAAGGAACTTAAACAAATGTATCAATAGTGGATGTGATAAAAGCACACGATTATAGTAAATGGTCTCCATGATCCACGCATGGGCGGTCACCTATGTATCTCACCTTAGTGCATTTATAAGCAAAGCCCTGGTATGTTTAATGTTTTAATTCAGGTATGTGCTTTCTATCTCTTGTTGTGAACAGTAGGTAGTGGTGTGGGTGGCACTGCTGGCCCATATACTAGTTATTAAACAAAGACAAAGTTTAAACTCATGTGCTTAGGAACCCTAGAATGTTGTCATCAACGAAAGAGCTCGGATAATCTACCTCATAGACAGTGGGGAGTATATGTGACCAACTGGGCCGGTCCTTGGCATGGGCGAGCTGGGCTACCGCCCTGTGCGCCTTTGCACTGAAGGCCGCAGGGAACTGCTGACAGTACACTATCCAATCACCCCGCCAATTTTGGGAGAAGCACAAATTAAGTCAAGAAGCCTCAAGGAGCCAGAGCAGTGAAAAAAAGCCCAAACACCAAAGACATTCTAGTCAAAGATGCTTTTTTCGAGTTTTTCTCATAAAAGCAGATACATTCACAAATATGAAACATCGATAAAAAAAGCACCAATACCTTCAAGTACAATTAATGCATGTATAAAATTATCACAGAATGTACGAATAAAATACAGACGATCCCTTCATGCAATAAAACAATCAGTTGCCTAAAACCCTCTGTCTGATAGGCCATGCCCATCCAAGATATTTAGCTGTAGCTATGACTAAGGGCAACAAAGTGCTAGTGCAAATAATTCTTAAGGCAACATCACTACTAGCGGTACCTACGTTTTTGCACACTGGTGTTAACCAAATGCGCCTGGGTTCAGCATAGGATTTGCAAGCAAACAGGAAATGACCAATTGTTTCCTTGTTTGCTCCACAGGCTGGGCAGTTGCTATTGGTTGTGCCCCCCCCACCTGCCTGTTAAAGACCTAAGGGGAGCGCACCGACTCTAATTTGGAAGAGGAGCTTCCTGTCCCTGGGCGAGGTTATAGTATCCCAATAGAGTTCTAGGCTGGGGTACAATTTAGCTTCTAAAAAACCCTCTGTCATAGAACCAGCCTTGGTCGCTCTTCAATTCCGGGTAGCCACATATTCCCAATAAATTTCTTTTAAGGCTTTTTTGCTTGGGAATGGGGCACCTGCCGGGTCATCCCTGAGTGACTGAAGACCAAGATCGCCCAGCATGGTTCTAAGGACTTTTAACCAGCCTTTTTTTGTGGAACACATCCGCTTTAGTTATAGCTCGAAATCCCTCCGCATAATGATGGAGCTCAGGAGTGGTCCAGAGCCTCCTCCAGTAGAGAATTGGACGGAGCCTCGCTAGATCAACTACAGCCTTTCTACCCAAATCGTACCTAAGTGGAAGTAAGGGAGTACTTTTGGGGAGACCAGTGATTGCCCTGAGAAACTTGTTTTCTGATGTTTGTAACGGCCCAAGCTTCTCAAAGCCCTATAACTCGGCACTGTATAGTGCAGAACCAAGGGCCTTGGCCTCATAGACCTTCAGAGCTGGCTTGACTGGTTTGGTCCTAGATTTTCTGTGCTCTGAGCCAAGAGCACCGGCCAATTGTCTATGTCTTAAGACTGCAGTGTTTATGTGCTGAGACCATTTAGAATCATCTGTTATAAAAACACCTAGATACATAAAAGCCTTGACTATCTCTAGAGGGCGGTTATTCATACTCAGCTTTGATCTAAATCCTCGATGGGGATTGAAGGCCATTAGTTTGGTTTTCTCCACATTGACTTCTAAACCATGCTCCCCACAAAAGTTATCAAAGATGAGTAATGCACGCTGCAAACCGCTAGGAGTCTTAGATAAAATCAGGGTGTCGTCTGCAAACAATAAAATCGGTATCTTAGTACCAGCCAAAGAAGGAGCATCCACGTTTACAGACAACATGCGAGTTACTAGACCATTAATAAACAAGGAAAAAAGAGTGGAAGACATTGAACATCCTTGCCGAACTCCCCGCACCACTGGGAAGTCTGTAGTGACTACGCCTGCCCCCCCACCCCACTGAATCTTGTTAAAATTCGCTTCGTGCAATCGCATTATCATTGTCAGTAGATCTTCCGGTAGCCCCAGGTTCCTCAGTACCGACCACAGTTTAGTCCTAGGCACCAGGTCGAAGGCAGCCCGCAGGTCGACAAAAGCTGTGTACAGGCTGCCCTCGCCCTGCAACACAGTTCTCCACTGCAGTAAGGCAAATCCGAATACCTGGTCCATCGTACTAATGCACTTCCAAAACCCGGCCTGGAACGGAGACAGGGCATTGTTCTCCTCCACCCAGGTCAGAAGCTTATTGACAACCATCCTCCCCACCACCTTTTGGATGGTGTCAATTAGGCTTATAGGCCTATAATTCCCAGGTTTGGATCGATCTCCCTTCTTGAATACAGGTATTATGATTGCACCTTGCCAGGATGTTGGAACAGGAGCACCCTGTGCCACTGCGTTAACAAGAAGAAAGATATATTTACACCACAGCTCTTTATCATTGGTGAAGAGATCCGCAGGGACCCCATCCAGGCCTGGGGCTCTGCCACTAGTCACTGAGCTGAGGGCCACCATTACTTCATTCTTACTAAATGAGATGTCTTTAAAGTAAACCGGCCTAAACCCAGCCATCTCCCTGGCGACTTGTGACTTGTGATTCAGCATACTAGGGCTTAAAGTAATTTACCCAGTCCTCCTCCGAAACATTATTTTCGGGAGGTTCAGGGGCTTCACCCCTGCCCCATTTTACAATGTTCCAAAAAAGTCTGGAGTCTTTCTTCTCACTCGCTTCCTGTAACTCGTTCCAGTGGAGCTCGTCCCACAATTTCTTGGCTGCAAATATGCTATCCTAGTAAGCCTTTCTAGCAATGCGAATGGCCGTCAAATCTCTCCTCTTGATTACGGACCCTAAAGCCAGACGGGCATTCCTACACTGAGAGTTATACCACTTTGCCGGCTTTATAATCATTCTGCTAATCCCCTTAACTGATTTTAGAAAATGGTTCCTAAGTTCGGAAAAACAATTGACATGGATTTCCGTAACTATATTTAAACATGGAATGCTTGGATTGACCTGCTCCATGGCCATTATCGCTTTAACCGCCTCAGCCTTAATGACATCCATAGACCGTTGATTGTTTGCAACATTAGAACATTTTAGTCTGCGCATGTCATTTGTAGGGACAACCGAGGGGGCACTATCCGCCCTTGAGGTCAAGATTTCATTATCGGGAGTCCACCATTTATGCTCGACGCACAGCGATTATGGTCACTTTCAATCCTCCATCTGACTTCCATGTCGCACACCAGTTTCCAAAGTCTCAGGCTACACAAGATGTAGTCCAAAGACATTCGATCGATGCTAGAGTTCAATTTTGCACAGTTCTAAAGCCTGCAGAGAGGTTTGCACTGCCTTTCTATCCTCGAATGCTAGGTGAAATATTTTATTTTATTTTAATTTGGTGACAATGCCATTTGGACCACTTTCTTAGGTAACCGCTGTCTGGGACATTCTGAGACTGGGTGGAAGGGCTAGCTGGTGGACAGCCGACTATTATGGGGCTGGCTTGTGCAGAGAAAGGGAAGAGGCGTTTTCCCTCCCTAGAGCAGGGAGGGTTTGCCATGGTGGATATTCTCTTTCTTTATAAACCACAGATAGTCTTTCTCTCATGTGTGCCACAGGACGGCAGCTGTGCCTTCTAGTTGTGGCACAAAGGGGGTCAGGGAGCTCAGAAGGTTAGTTCAATTGTTAGTGCGCCTTCTTCCTAATCAGCCGGCCTAAACGTTCAGTAATGCAGTTGAAACTGACTATATTTTATTTATGGCTTACACTTAATTCTCATCTTCTTCCTACAATGGAGAGCATCATTTGATTAAGTAGCTTTGCTGTTCTGTTTTCCCAAAGCTTCTGACTCTAATCCAACAGCCCATTAAGGGTGGGATCAATTGGTACAAAGATTCCTTGTATGGACCAAAATGTTGGGCATCAGTGAGACATGTTGGACCTGATCTGTGGACCCACCAGGGCTACAGAGTAAATTACTATGATGCCCTGGTGGATCCATCTGCAAGATTTATAAATAACCGCCAGGCAGGTGATCAGGTCATTTATAAAAGCATTGCCGGGAATCACAATGACACCGGTTTCTATCAATGCATTTTACTCTCTGCTCTGGGCTGCATCAGTAGGACACATACCTGTAGCACAGACTATTTCATTTTTCTTTTCAAAAAGAAAGTCCCAAAGCAGGATTTTCTATTTCAAAAGCAGAAATATTGCCCTTGTCATAGGAGTCTTCTCCTATGGCTGGGGCAGCATTATAATGATTTTACTGTTCATTAACGGCAGGTTTTACCTGGCGATAAGGAACAGTAAGAAATTAGGTGGGTGGACATGTAACCATTTCTCCGATGGCCCTTACTCCCCAAGGCCGTCGGAGAAGGTTGGCCAGTTTGAAGACAGAGTAGTTCCCACCGTGGCCACATTTATTCTCCTCCCGCAATTAAATTTGACAGGCAGACCACTATATTGGCGAGAAGGAAACTCAATCGTTGGAGCCACGGAGTACCCTCTCTGACATAAACAAAATCAGGCCCTTTGTTGTGTTTTTGTCAGTCTGCATCTGAATTCTGTTTTTTTCATCACAAATTGGTTCATTTAGTAGACAACTTTTGCCATGCTAACTTCAGTGATACTCTGCTTCGACTCGTTAAGCTTTGTTATATTTGTGATTAACCTGGGAAACATCCTTTACAACGAAACCGTTACAACGCGGTACCGCTACAACGCAGGATTTACAACGCTGGAGGGCGCTCTAGGATAGGGGATAGTTTAATTTACTATCCAACACCTTCCCTACTATCCACGGGGACTGGAGTTGGAATAGTAAATTAAACAATTCACTATCCAGCACCCCCAACGCAAGTCGTTCTAACGACTTGCGTTGTTAAACCTGTGTCGTAAAGGTACGTGTTGTAACGGTACGCGTTGTACCGTCATACATCTGATTAACCTATATCTAACGCAGACTTCAGCACTTGTATGTATTCTTTGGAATCCGTATTTTAAATTAATCGTTTTTTAGAACTAGCGTGGAGTATTTGCATACAGGGCTATTTTTTCTTTTTAATACTTGCTTTTGTATAGAGCTTCATTCTGAAATTCAGCAGTTTCTAAGACAGGTGGGGCTCAATTTGATTACATTAAATTTGTGCTATATGAAAGCTATGTATTCTGGTCTCTAGCACTCTGACATTAAAATAATTAACTAAAGCGGGAAGCACAAAGCAAATCAGCAGGACAGGATGAAATGCTCACGTGTGCCATGGGGGTATCCCCATGTCACAATGAAGTATTGCAATAATGTACGCACCGTGCCCAAGCCTATGACAAAGAAGCTTACATATATCTGTTGTGTCCTACACCTGTTCTGTGCTTGCAAAGCTTGCACTGTTGCTGCCAGTATTGAAACTGTTCTGTGAAGAAGAAAAGTTGGCACTTATGATTCCTTGTGCATTTTTAACCATGAACTGATAAGGTGTGGAATTGAGTTTATGGGGCGACAATTTGTTTTCCATCCAGGGCGCTGTTAATCCAAGTGTGGGCCCTGGTGACTGTAGTGTCCTGCTGGACACGTTCTAGTCGTTAACAATCTGTAACCCACACTGATACACCCAGCCACCACCAGCGTCACGAGTCAGGTGACCTGGTTAATAAAGGGGGCCGAGCGCTCGGGCCAGTTTACTAACCTACTACCCTGTGTCTGCGTCTCCATGATCACCGTAATGCGGGCCTAGTGCCCAACACTACATTGGCGACGAGGCGGGTCTTTACCCGCGTGTGCAGCCACTGTTTCATCGGTGGAAAAAGGGGGAGAGAGAGCTGCCCGCCTTAAGGGAACCCCCTGGGAATGGCGCGGGCCGCCGGGAGGCCCGCGGGGCAAGAGCCGAGCCCCGGGGCCTGCTTCAAGACACGAGGTGACCGAGAGGGATGTATGACATTACAACGCATGCTTTAACATCGCATGCATTTACATCACAGTTTTTACAACGCATACCATTACAACGCATAGCGCTTTGGGGTGCTGGATAGTGTATAGTTTAATTTACTATTCCAACTTCAGTCCCCGTGGATAGTAGGGAAGGTGTTGGATAGTAAATTAAATCTATTCCCAATCCTAGAGCGCCCCCCAGCGCAATGCGTTGTAATGGTTTGCGTTGTAAAAGTTGCATCGTAAAGGCACTGCATGGTAAAAGTTGCATTGTAAAGGATGTTTCCCGACCGGGAGCCCACCCCGCACCTCTCGTGCCCGTGGTGAGCTGCCCTGCTGAGGGAGCGCCCCGGATTGAAGCGCTGACCGACCGGAGCCTACCCGGACCGGCCGAAAGTGACCCCCACCGTGTGGAGGAAGACGGAGCCCCGCAGCGCGACCGGAGGTGACCAGGTGCCCACCCCGCACCTCAGCAATCGGCCTGTGTGAGCACCCCACGCGTGGAGCGCCAAGAGAGGAGTGCAGGCCGAGTGGTACCTACTCACATCGACCGTGACTGAGTGCCCCGGGAAAACGGAGACTCCCGCGGAGCCCACCCGCGACAGCCGCGATGCCAGCCAGACTCCAGGTGAGCCTGCAGACCGTCCGAGGAGCTCTGATCGCCCCCAAGAAGGCCTAGTCGGACAGCGGAGCCCACCCGCAGTGAAAAGGGACTCTGCTCCGAGTGGACGAGAGGTCACTGGCGCCAGCTACACCCTGACCCCCAGCGCGGTACATGAGAGCTGCGCCGCCCCCCCTCACCCCGCACGGCCTAGGGCAGCAAGCCGGCTGATGGGAGACTGAAGTAAAGGCTCACTCACCGCAGATGAGTTATCCTGCGGCCGAAGAGAGGGTGCCGCCCCCAACGCCGACCCGGCTCCAGCACAGCGGGCAAGTGGATAGCGCTAATGTTTCGCTCCCCACCCCCGCAGCGCAAGACCGAGCGAAGCTGCTGCGGGTGGGAAGGGAGCACAAAAGAAGAAAGCGCCCCGCCGATCCTAGCAAACACCTCCCCTCTCCCCGCCCCCCTGCCTGCGCAGCCCACAAACTGAAAGGGCCTGCTGTGAGGGGCGGAGGAAGTGAAATGCAGGTATGCGGCCATCGCCGCCAGCAATAGTAAAGAGACTGTCACGTCCGGCCGAGGGCACCTAGATGCAGGTGTGCCCACTGCCGCCCAAAGCGAAAGAAGTATCCTGACAGGCCCCGCGGCAGGGTGAAGCCGCTTTAACTTTCGAAGCACCGCAGTGCTAGCAGCAGAGAAGTGCCCCGATCATGTGCACACAGACAAATGGCACTTTCAAACTGCACACAGTAAACTAACAAAGCGTGAAAAGAGGTCACGAGAAGCATTGCACCACCATTCCCAGGGTAGAGGGAAAATAGCCTGAAGCATCGGTGGCTTTAAAACTGCCTCGGCCCTGTTCTTCTAAAATGCAACATCGCCATCTAGTGGCCATTTCCCGGTACTGCGGGAAGAAAAAAAGCAAGCCTCAACAAGACAAGAAATCCCTGCAGCAGCACCAGGACATAACTAAGAATAGCATCGGTGCACAACGGATTGTGACACCTCTACAGGAGCACAGCGCAGTGGCGCCCAAAGGAAAAAGCAATCTTGTCCGGAAAACAACCACAGACATCCATGCGCAAACTGGTACAGAAGGAAGACACCCAGGAAGACTGTCTGCATGCTGCCCCAGGTTCAAAACCAAGGGTGAGACCTGTACCGCAGATCGCCACGGACAGAAAAGAATGGCAACAGCGAGCGCATGAAGAGTGCGCATGGAGACTGCCACACCAGAATGGTGCCAAGTTCTCACACGCCAGGAGACGGCGCAGGAACGCGTCGGAAGCGCTAGAAACGCGCAAAGAGTGCAGGAACTCCACAAAGGACACTCAAAGGAGCACAGCACGTACGCCCCAGAAAAGCAAGAAGCACAGCCATCGGCACACGAAAAGAAAAGGCCAACGGAGCAGTGACGCAACCCTCCTGAAGCACAACACGGACACCAAAGCCTGGAACCCCACACGGAAACACCAGCGAAAGTCACAGAAGCACCCGAAGAGCGCGGGCAAAAGCGCGCCAAAGCAAAAGCACAGCAAGCACAAAGTGCAAGACACACACACACTCGTCAGGACAGTGCAGCACTGCGCAGGAATGCACCAGGAATGAAAGAACTCCATGCTCAAGGACGGCAATGAAAGAGTGCCGCAAGATCACTACGCAACCAGAGAAGGCGAAGCAACCAGGCACGGTTAACGCCCCAAGAATACGAAGAGCGCAGACAGAAACGCGCCAACGCAAAAGCACTGCAACGGAAACAAGTGGCGATCCCAAGGATCACGGGAAGCATGAAGACTCACCAGGAGAAGCCGGCCACCCAGCCTGGTCGCAAGAAGAAAGCCGGCCACCCAGCCTGGTCTCCAGGGAGAAGAAGCCGACCACCCAGTCTGGTCGCAAGAAGGTAAAGCCGACCACAAAGTCGGGTCGCAAAGAAGAAGAAAAAGCCGACCCCTGTCTGGTCGCCAACGAAGATGAAGTCGCAAGGAGAGAGGGTGACCACCCAGCCTGGTCACAAAGAAGACCAAGCCAGACAATCGCATAGAAATAAAGGAGAAAGCCGGCCACCCAGCCTGGTCGCAAGGAGGAGAAAGGCGGCCACCCAGCCTGGTCACAAGGAGGAGAAAGCCGGCCGCCCCGTCTGGTCACAGAGAAGAGCAAGCAGACCACCCAGTCTGGTCACAAAGGAAGATAGAGCCAGAAGATCGCCCGTGAAGAAAGAAGGATCCGACCAGCCCGATGGTCGCCTGCGATGAGAGACCTGGCAGTAGGTCTGATCAAAGGAAAGTAAAAGTCCGTGGAGCGGATCTCCGGAAGAGGACCCCCATGGGATCCATGAGGAGAACCAGACAAAGATGGACACAACACCCATCAAGAACAAGAAGGAAAACAGTCAACAGAAGAAGGTCGCGGCGACCGGTCCAGTCACAAAGTGGAGAGAAGACAAAGTCCTAGAGCTAGGACAAAACCAGAGGGAAATGGGTGGAGTGCACGCCGCTTGAAGAAGCCTGGTCAGGAGGACAAGAGCAGCAAGATGACCAGACCGCGTCGCGAGGAAGAAAAGAAGATACAGAACGAGTGGCACGACGCCGCGAAGAAAAGAAAAGAGGAAAGGTATAAAAGGGCACGGTGCCACCAGAAATAGCAACGTCCAGGAAGTTATGAAGAGGTGTGGCCGGTCAACCCACACACCAGAAGAGAAGGCGCCACGCGCCACAACATCAGGCTCATTGTCATACATGTCCGGGAGAACATCGGCGGCACCAGGAGAAGAACAGGCATCTACTTACAAGTCATCTGACAACCTGTCGGCTGCAGGATGGAACAGGCTGGACCATTACCAACACCCACCTTTGGGGATTGAGCGGAAGTCTGGATGGGGAGAGCGCTCAGACGTCCGGCAGAGGAGAACTGACCACTCCACACCAGCCCGTGGACATCCATGGGCAAAGGCCTCAGGGACTCCGGTGGCAGAGGGTCCTGAAAAGAGAGATGGATCCACCGCCGTCCATCCTGCACGTCCCAGGAAGAAGAGGAACCTGTGCGCAAAGACAGGAGTCAACAACCACCCTCCAGGTGGAACTACGGACTGTGAGGTAGTACTCTCATCGTCTCCTCCATTCACACCCAGACTGTGGAGTGGGAGCAACGCTGCGGAGAACACCCGGCCCAGTGGAAACCTGATGAAGAGGGCCTCCGGGATATCTCGTGGCAGGAGAACACCCGCGAGAGTGGTGTCCTAGTGAGAAGGGTGCCTTTCATCCACTCCCTTCTTTTGCAAAGAGAATCCATGCTGCCGCCAGTGAAGAAACCAGACGGACTGGTAGAGAACAACATCCATCAGATCTGACATCTTGACATCTGTCTGTCGTCACCACAAGAGCGAGGCTGAAAGTCCAGATGGGCACATCCACGGAGCACCAGGACTTCGTGCCCATGTGAACTACAAGTTCCAGCTGCAGACTTTCCAACGTCGTCATCCATCAAACAGCTGAAGAGACTTTCGTAAAGTGGTGGCAGCTGTATATTTTGTGTTTATTTTCCTCCCACAGGTTCGGAATTTCGTTCTTTTAATTTTTATTAAAGTTTGGGAGGAATGTAGTGTCCTGCTGGACACGTTCTAGTCGTTAACAATCTGTAACCCACACTGATACACCCACCCACCACCAGCGTCACGAGTCAGGTGACCTGGTTAATAAAGGGGGCCGAGCGCTCGTGCTCGTGGCCAGTTTACTAACCTACTACCCTGTGTCTGCGTCTCCATGATCACCGTAAAGCGGGCCTAGTACCCAACACTACAGTGACCAATCCTTCTGCCTGTTAGGATTCCAATAAAAAGATGCCACACTTTGTGAACATGAGCTGTATAGCTAATAACAGCTATATTTGAGTACAAACACGGAAAAGTTACAATGAAACATTAAAAATATTGGGGAAATAAAGCTAAGCTTTTGTAAAACTCAAATTTGAAGCATATTCACATTTTCTAAAGTGATTGCATACCTGCCTGGTGGTGCAGATTCGCTCTTTTCGAAAGCTTTTGTTGTTTCATCTAATATGTATATGGCGCGGGTCTCCACTTTAAAAGTTGTAAACGTGACCACACACTAGGAAAAGGAATTCCTCATTTGTACCTGACTCTGAGGAGAAGGAGCTCGTTATCAGAAGTGATGATGAGCAACCAACAGCCTCGTGGGGGGCAACTGGAGGCAGCAAGATCACCCGAGTGCACCCATAAAGGAAACAAGACGTGCACTAGTCGCAGGCCAGACCTCATGAGGAGCAACACATCCGAACATGGAAGCCAGAAGAATGGCCTGTTGCGGCAGCTGTCAACATGGCGGAGGGTTCGATCTAAAGACCTCCAAGGGGAGACTCAAAGACTCATTCCTTCGAATCATTTTGATCTAAATCGAATGAGCCCTCGACAGACAGGTTGTGAGGATGGGCATTATGCTGACTTATTATTTATATAAACCTGAGGGAAAACATACATTCTAAAATTCTTAAAACAATCTTTCTTCTTTCTTTAAATAATCTTAATAAAATATTTCGATAATTAAATGTAATTTCATTTGAATACATCCTGGACTTAACAGCTGCACCAGAAGCAGAACTCTGGAAATGTGAAGTTTATGAGATTACAGACCCTGCAAAGTGATGTCTCGAGTCGAGGCCCCAGGTACGTGCAAAGGTTGCCTCCACTACAGCAGAGAGAAAAGGAAAGACCACCGGTGGGAACGTTATGTCAGACAGCATTGGGTCTTCTTTCAAGTTCAAGGCTGGATCATTTTTTGTGTGAAATAGATCGATGTATCGCGTCACAAAATCTCATTTTGACCTTGAGTTGTTCTGATCCCCCTGTTAACATGAAAAACATGGAGTCGCTGAAAGTGGTGACGTAAGATGACACGCTAAAAGGTCTCCATTATGACGTGTCCTTGGTATAAAAGGCTGGTATCCAGGGACCTGCTGCACTGCACACAAGGACACTAGAACGACAGGACCCCTCTGTGTGACTGAAGCTTGGGACACTGAGAAGTTGGAGGGTCCAGGAGCTCAGCAGGCTCCAAAACCGGGCCGCACGGGTGTGGGCAAGAGAACAAGGGGGCATATTATCAAGAAACAAAGTTAAAATTATCCGGCGATAATGGGCTTGATAATAGGCCCTTGAGAATTCGAATAGAAGCCCATGTTCTGGTGTCAATATGGGCTTCTATTGGAATTCTCAAGGGCATATTATCAAGCCCATTATCGCCGCTTTAGCAGCAGTTTTTTCTGCAAAAGCTGCGATAATTTTAACTCCGTGCTGGATAATAAGCCCCCTGGTGAGTAAATGAACCAAATGAAAACTGAACTGAAAACCAAACCGAAAACAGACTTGAAAGTGACTTAAAATTCCAATTCAGCTTAATTTAGTCAGCCCAATTCTTTTAACTCGCAGCCCTTTCTATCTAATCCTCCATTTCTCAACCTAATATTTTCCCTTCCCTCCATGACCTCCCTCTCTGCTTCCATTCTCTCTTGAGCCCTACCCCTTTCCTGTTCTCTTCCATTCCATCCTAACTTTTCCTCAACCCCCTCACACCTTCCTCAAATTCTCAATTACACCTTTCTCCCATTTCTGTAACCGCGTAGAGTCCCCACCATGCTCTGCAGCGGAACTAGGCTGAGCTTCGCTTCCGGAGGATGGTCAGCGATTCAGTCACAGAGTTTTCCGTGGATGGTGCCTCACAACAGATACGGATGCGGTTGTGGATGCAGCCTCAAGCTGCCGCGCTAGACCAGAGCTAATTGTGAGTGTTGGGAGGGCCGAGGGCAGGCTTGTGCTGGCCCTGGTTGTACTGGGGGAAAGGACTGCCAGAAATTGAGGAGGACCAAAAGGCTGCCACAGGAGGAGAGGAGACACCTCAATCTACAAGCAGTCAAAGGGAGGAAAGAGGAAGGAGTGACCTGGGAGAGGATTGGGGGTTTTTTTTGTGAAAAAACAAGAGAAGACTTTTGCTGGTCTTTTGTCTTCTGAGCAGAGGGGCGTTTTGGATTTGGATTTTGAAAAGGCACGAAAAGGGAAAAAAGAGAAAGGAAGAATTGAGCTGTACACAGTGATCCAGGGGAGATCCCAGGAAAGTTCAACGCTCAATAAAGGCATCAAAACATGAGTTGAGGTGAGTCTTGGATAAAGAGTATTTAACTGTCCATCAAATACTTCCTTCCTCTCTCTAGATTCTCGCTAGATCCTTAATATCCAGAATCCCGAGTCTATCTTACTATAGTTATACATTAACAGGAAAAGCTAAATACTAGAAAAGAGACATTCTCTTTAGAGGGGGCTGGTCTGGGTTATTAGAGTATTTTAAGGATTAGCCAGGAGGGTTATGCCCTATCGGCAAGAAGAAATAGAGAAGATATAGAAGACAAGAACTTTGTAATTAGTAGTAGGGGTTTAAGTAGTTCAGAGGGTGAGCTCTAGGGGCTCCCCCCAAAGAGGAGGGAGCTAAGCTGGCTGGAGAGGCGGTCCACCTACTATGGATGCGGCTTGCGACCTGCTTGTGCCAACTCCTACACTTTCCCCCAACTAATTAAAATCAGCTACGAAAAGCCAGGGCGAAATCGCCCAAAATAGAAATAGGAGACAGCTCGCAACGTCCACTCAATGAAGTGCTTATCTAGAGATCCTACGGCTGCAAAAAAAAAAAAACAACACAAGGAGGAAAAAATCTCAATCAAAAGAAAATACAGCCGGTATCGCATCTTGCCCCTCCGGTCAGCTACCTCCATCTCCGTCCTCATCTCTGTCTCGGTCCCCATCTCCTGATAGAGCCAGGTAGAGAGCCCTGCAAGTGAGGAAGATCAAAATGGATCTAGTTAAAAGCGTTAATAAGGACATCCCACCTTGCATGGTTTCAACACCAGTGGCAGAACCTGATTCTTATATAGTGCTCACAGATCTACCGCCTGCAGGTCCTCAGGAAAAGCCCAGAAAGTAGAAAAGTCAATATATCCTCTCTTCTCTGTAGGAGGGCCAAAGGTGATGCTTCAATCTAATTTCCCAATACCTGGCCCCCACAATCAATACCCATTCAAGAAATAACCCGCAATGTGGTAACAGAACAAGATTTATTCGACAAGCATATACCGGCACCTGTGAAAGAATCAATCAGAACAGAGCGACGTGCGACAGAACTGAACTCCCACTCACAACCATCCACAAATATTGAAATCACACTGAACAAGATCCTACTCTAGCTACGAGATATGGAGCTCTCCCAGGAACTGGCATACCAGAAAACTAATGAACAACTGGGGCAACTCAATGACGACGTCGATCAACTCTCAGTTCATTTGACACAGGCTGAACTTAAGGTATCCTCACTAGAACCAAAACACAATGATCATGGAAATGATTTGATCGAACTACAAACTGAACTCGGAGATTTGCAACTCAAATTGGATGATATTGAGAATCGACCCCAACATACCAATTTGAGATTCGTTGGTATAACGGAAGATCGGGAAGTGGGCAAATCACTGATCCAATTTATAAATGACTTGATATCCAAGGTGGTTTTGCCCAAAAGTGCAAAATATATAGGCGACCTGACGATTAATAGGTCTCATCGCCTACCAGCAATTCGTCCATCAAATGCCAAATTCCCAAGAACAATCCTGGTCAACTTTGGGGATTTCAGAGTCAAAGAACAGATTTTATCGCAGGCATTTCAAAAAAGATTATTCACCTCCCCTTAGAACTCTTCCTTCAGGATCTACTCTGAGATCTCCATTTCTGTAGCACAAAGACGAAAAGAATTTGTAGGCATGATTGACGATTTCAAGCAACGTAATGCACCAGCCGGGACAATCCTACAATCCAAACTCAAAGAATTGTTTAAAGGGAAATCGTATATATTTCAGTCTATTGAACGAGCTCGGGAACTGCATATCATGATCAAAGAGGAAAACGCAAGCAACATTCAGGCCAATAAGAGGGGCAAATATAGCAACAGTAGAAATATAGAAGAACATTTTGTATGTCAAAAGCACGTTCCTAAACACGTTATGTTTATTCACCCATTTTGCCGTGACTTGAAGATTATATACTTGTCCTTTTCCTTTATCTAACTGGCAACTACTGTCATATCTTCTGGGGGGGCGAAGCTGTCAGTACCATGACAACGTACAATAGTAGGGGTAACAGGGGACTCGGGGGCACAATCCAGGACACAGTGGGATCAAGGGTCAATGGTGGGCAAGAATGAATTTGAAAGGAGAACAAAGGCAGGGGGGCACTTTAGGGTGGGTGGAGGGCAGCAGGAAAAAAAAAAAAAACAATCACAGCCCTAATCAAGGGTAGTGTTCTTTTCTGCAAGTGAGGAAACAATGGAATCGACAATAAGATTACAAATCAGAAAACTGGTCCACATGGTTGAGCCAAAGATGCTTCGTATTGCATCATGCAATATCAACTGAGGCAATAACACAACAAAATTAAGAGCCATAATTCAATGGCTAATGGTGAATCAACCTCATGTGATTCTACTTCAAGAGACACATTTAAAAAAATGTATGCCTGCACCCAAATTGGCCAAAATTGATAAAACAGGCTTTTTTGGCCTCAGCAGAGGCTGCTGTCAGGGGGTCGCTATTCTTATTACCTGCTATTATCAAGGAGAAGCTCTCCAGATCATGAGCAGTCCACTTGCCAGATGGGTGATGAGTAATTTAAAATTGGGGGAGCAAATGTTCCACCTAATCAGCAATTTCGGCTCAATATACGATAAAATCCAAGCACTGGAAAAAATAACTGTCCTGGATAATTCCTAATCCTTTTTCTGATCACTCGGTCCCAGTCGTAGAAATCAAGGCAATAGCTGACTTAAGGGAACAACCTAGATTGATATTAGATAAAATCTTATTAATTGAAGAGGGCTGGATGAAAAAAATGCAGATGCTACTTACTGAGTTTGCCTCTATAAACGTTTGCGGTATGGGATTCTTGTAAGGCTTTTATCAGAGGGGAGTCAATTTCTTGTAAAGAGAAAATAGAATTAGCTAAACATTTTCAGCAGAATTTCGATCAAGCTGGATGAATTAGTCTTCTATTCCATTCTGAAACAACGGCCCTCAATCTAAACCAGGCTCGTCAAAAAATCTGAGACTTTAATGAACACCGGGAAATAATAAATCAAAAAACCTGTTTCCAAAATTGATATGAGGACAGCGAACACGCTGGGAAAATACTGGCATGGTCTTTAAAGACATTTCTTAATAATACTAGGATAAAATCTGTCTTTGATGATGAGACAGGCCAAAAAGTCTATCAGACAGACTAGATTATTAACGTTTTTTATCACACTATGGTAAACTCTATACAGCTTCGATACCTACACCATCGGAGGAAATAATCACATGTTTCAATATAATTTTGCTACACCGACTAATATCCCTGGAGAAAGCTCAGTTGATAGCACCAATCTCCGAGATGGCGATTCATGCGGCTGTAAAAAACGCACCTTGCGCGAAAGCCTGTGGCATCGATGGAATACCCATTGAATTCTACAAAATATTTCCGCCACAAAAAACATATTTATTGCTCTCTTTATATAATACAATCCAGGAAGGTTGTCATATACTAAAGACATTTGTCGAAGCAGTTATAGTTAAGCTTTTTAAAAAAGGGGATGTCTCCTGATGTATCTGGATCTTATCGGCCTATTTTTTTATTAAAGAATGATTACAAACTATTTACGAAAATAATGGCAACAAGAATTACCCTAGTCGCTGCAAGTTTGGTTCACGAGGACCAATGTGGCTTTTTACCAGAAAGATTCATCACTAATAATACAAACTTTTTAGTTCAGGCCATCTTCTTTTTTTAAATAGTAAATCAATTAAAATCAAATCAAATCAAAATAAGCTTTATTCGATATTCAAAAAGGATATCATAAAAGCAATCATTACATTTTGTTAAAAACACAAACATCATCAAAAATATAAAAAGTGCAAAACAGCCAAGGATTTAAAAAACACAAACATGCATGGGCTATCATAAAGATTTCCTGAATTTAAGCAGCAATTTTAAGAACTGTTCCATAGTACATATAACATCTTTGTCCTCCAACTGTTGCAACCGAACAAAGGCATCTCTACAGGTCCTCAAGCCCCATTTCTTAAAAAGAGGTCTCAATAAAGCTTTCCTGGGAACTAGATAATATGTACAGAATAAAATAGAATGAATGTTCGATTGAAGGGAAAGGTCATCACAAGGGCATGGGCAGAGATTTCGAGACCAATTGTTACAAGAAGGGAATGTTATAAGGCGGTAGAAAGAGCCCAATCTAAATCTAGTAAGAAGCATTCTAGAAAAATGGGAAAAATCAGAGGAAAGATACAATTGGGGACCCTTATTCAAAGTAATCAGTTGGAAATCCAAAGTTGTTTTGTTTGATTTTTGAATAGCCCACCTCTTGGCTTCCAGATGATCCATTAAGATCTTTCTCAAGGTTTTCCTAGAAAAGTTCTCCAACGACATAGGATCAGTATATAGATCTGGGCGTCCAATTTCACAAAAAACACTTTTTACGTATACCAGCCATTTCGTGTATTTTGCCCCTTCTAGTTTAAGAATGTCCAAAATTACTTCTCGATTTAGTACAGCCTCCGGGGTGGACCAGATTTTATGCCACAAAAGCAGGGGCTCAACTTTAATTACATCTGAAATGTATGGTAGACCTAACTCTATTTGGGTTATGTAGACAGATGTTGATTTCGGTATAGCTAGTAGATACCTTAAAAAATGGTTTTCTACTGTTTGGATGGCTGATATATTCTCGATCCCCCACAGACCGGCCCCATAGATTGCTGTTGAGACACATTTGGCTTTGTAGATAAGAATAAGCTCTTTTACTGGTCTCCCCCCTATTTTGCTGGCAAAATCACGAAGCGCCCCAATTGCTCTAACAAATGCAAGTTTCCTAGCTTTAACAGCAGACTGCCATGTCACCTTTCTATGGACACAGATGCCCAGATACGGAAAATGATCAACTGTGTCTATTTTTTGACCTTCAATGAATATGGGACATGGGATTTTCTTTGATCCCTTACTGCATACCATCGAAAAAGTTTTGCCAATATTCACTTTGAGACCCCTTTCATGCATAAAATTTGAAAAGGCAGTAACTGCTCTTTGTAGGCCCAGTCGTGTTTGAGATAAAATAGCCGCATCGTCGGCATACAACAAAATTGGTACGGCTTGTCCTCCCACTTTCGGATAATCACATTCGATGTTTTTCAAGTGATCTCCAATGGCGTTTATGTAGAGAGAGAAAAGCAGGGGGGCTAAAATGCACCCCTGCCTCACCCCTCTGGTGATGGTAAACCTTGGAGAGCACTCCCCCCTCAGACCAAACCGCACCCTGGCCCCCGCATCTCTGTACAAATTCTTGATGAAGTCGAGGATAGATGGATTTATCCCCTACTGCTCAAGTACCTTCCATAACTGGTCATGGACCACGCAATCAAAAGCGGAGGTTAAATCTATATATGTTATGTAAAGATTGCCCCTTTTCATGTCCACATATTTAGACATAAGGAGATGTAAGTTGAGGGTTTGTTCCACTGTGCCCCTTCCACATCGAAAGCCATATTGTAATCTAGAAAGAACATCATCCTCCTCAGGCCAGTGCTGTAAACGTTTTAAAATTATGCGACCTGCGACCTTCATTAGAGAGTCAATCAAGGAGATGGGCCGATAGCAAGATGGTAAATGCCTATCTCCTTTTTTATAAATGGGTATCACAATTGCCTCTGTCCAAGTTGGTATTTGGCCATACACATTTGCTGAGTTTAAGGCAGAGGTTAAGAGTGGGGCCCAAAAATCTGGCTCCGCCTTAAAAACATCCGCTGGGATGGCATCTGGCCCAGGTGCCTTCCCAGAAGGGCTCTCCCTTATTGCAAGCATGACCTCCTCACACGTAAAAACAATGCTGGAAGTGCCCTTTCTCGCAGCCATTGCAGTAGGGGTTGAGGAAGGAATAGAGTCCGGAGAAGAAGTATTGAGAGAAATAGGTCTACTATATAATTTTTGAAAGTAAGCAGCCCGCGTATCTCCGTCAATAGCAAGGTCCAAATTCCTCACAGGCATATTTACCCATGGTAGAGGGGCATTTACAAAGTTCCAAAATGCGGAGGAATCACGGTTCCCACAAGTTGTCAACAAAGTCTGCTAAGCTTCCGCCTTCAGAGTTCTTTTCCTATTTTTTATTGCTAGGCGATATTGAAGTCTGGCCTCGCGTATCTCCATGGGTGTCTTTGGGCTCAAGTGTAAGGCTTTCTTCAGTGATTTTTGTGCTCTAGTGCAGGCTTTGTCGAACCACCCTTTAGGGGTAGTGAGGCCAGGTTTGAACTGGCGGGTAAGTAACTTTTTTAGGCTTTCCTGTATTTTCAGGAAGGCTTCAAGGATTACTTGGGGCTGTTCGACCAAGGACAAACATGTGTGTACCTCCTCCCACCTCAAATTTAAAAGATTTTTAAGGAGGTTCAATGGATTGATTTTTTCCCATTTTAGGGTATAACCATTTAATGCTCCTATTTTAATGGGTTGCTCATATGTAATTGAGGGGTATTTGTGGCGAAGTGTTGGAGGTAGTACCACAATAGATAGAGTCAAGGGATAATGGTCCCCATATAGGTGATCAAGAGTATCCCAGGATGATATAAGGGAAGCATACGTCCTTGAAAGGAGAACAAAATCAATTGTAGAATTTGCTCCTCGACCGTGAAAGGAAGGTTTAAAAGGTCTCGGTGGAGAGCATATGTCGTTTGCGAAAGCTAAATTAAAAGAAGCCATAAAATTGTTTAGTGCCTCCCCTGTTTTGGTGTGTAAGAAGTGATTTGAACTGTCAACTTCAAAATCATTTTCCTGTGTGGGGGAAAAGTCACATGGGCCTCTTGGAGTGTTTTGGCAAATGTGGCAGTTGAAATCACCCATAAAGGCAGTCACACACTCACCCCCACACCATTCTTTTATCGAGACAACGACATTGGACAGATCATTTAGTGTTTTCTCCAAGCCCTCTGAAACCATGTTATTATAAAAATTAATTATTAATAGGGTCAAAGAATGTCCTATTTCAAGGAGAATTATTTGGTAGGATTCCCTAAGGAGGTGTTTCCGACTCTTTAATCCTAGATCCACACTAACATATATGGTCAAGCCCCCCCTAGGTCTTCCTTGCTTGCTCTCTATCGCTGGCGAGTGGAAGGTCTTATAACCCAATAAATGTTTCGGGGTCTGTGCCCAGGTTTCCTGAAAACACAGAACAGAACAAGACGTTACCACATCCAGCCATCCTGGTTGAATGATTTTTGAGGAGATGCCAGCCACGTTCCAGCTAAGTATCTGTAGGTTAGAGGATAAGTTCCGATTTTCCTGTTGGATAGAGGAATTCATTGTGATGTTTGGCTGTTGGGCAAGGGATAACATAGTTGTTGAGACGGGAATAGTAACATCCCTTACAAGTCTCCTTTCACCTCGATCACTGTACCCCAGGGATCCATTTATGAGTGGTGCGTTGGAGGATGTGTCAGATGAAGAAAGTCATTCATTTTCATCCAGGCCCCCAAGAGTCTCATAGTAATTGTAGCAAGGAAGGTTCCAAGTGGGAGTTTTAGGGGGAAAATATTGACCATATCCAGCAAAGTTGTGTATAAAGGGTGGGGGGCGTGAGCTTTCCATCATACCGTGCCTAGAAGAATAAGTGTTATGAGGTGATCTTTGGTGCCGTTGGATGGGAAAAAGGTCATGATGCGGTTTAGGGCGATTCGACTTACTAGACATTAGTGCCTCTGGATAGAAGTATGATACCTCTTTAGGTGTGATCGGGCCTCTATTTGGACCTGTAAACCAGTCCCTTATGTGCGCGATGATTCTAGGGTCTTTAAAAGTGATGATGACTACGTCTCCCTCTATGTCTTTGGGACGTATACCAACCCAATTAGTTCTTCGCACCATGATGATGTCGCCATTTATGTGAGGTGGCAATGGCCTGTTGGTTTTTAGCCAAAAAATGGCTTTATTCTTTAGACTGGTATGGTGTTCATACATTCCAGAAGGTAAGGGCAAAACCCCCGTTAAGACAATGACATTGTGTGAGGCTGCAGGGGGTAGGTCCACATTTCTTTCATTTATATGTCTTTTAGATTTAGAATTGGCCTTTTTCTGTTCCCATGCGGGATTTTTAGGCCCTGTTCTGGCTGATTCCATCAGTGAATTTATTTGGACAGAATAGGGCTGGCGATTTGAAAGCAGTTTTTCTGGGGCGACTGGAATGTTGTTAACTGAGTTCAGTTTTACAGAGGAGGGTTGTACAGTGGAAATATTTGGGACGGGTATGGATCTAGTTTTAACCTCTTTAGTTGGTTTCTCAGCCTCCTTTGTGTGTAAAGAATTGACTTGAGCATTACTAGTTGTAATTTTTAAGTTTGAGCCATTAATAAGGGTATCCAGTTGATCGCCTAATCTCTTTACTCTTTCAGCTACTGGGAGTAGTAGTGCTTTCAATAAATGCTCCATCGCATCTACAAATTCTTTTATGGGAGGTGGGATATGGGAGGGAAGTGTTTTTTCAGGTACATTTGGTGCCCCTTCCACTATTTGAGGCAATTCTTTCCTAGGTAGATCCTTTGAGGGCATTTTTTTGCTTGCGAAGGTGTCTTTAATTCCCAATCCTCTTTTCCTACGTTTTTTCGGAGGCGAGCGAATAGGTTGCTGTTTCTGTTTTCGGGAATATTTTACCGTCGGTATCTTTGGGCCCTTTTGTAGCGAGAAAGGGTTTTGGGTTGATGATATTTGTTCGACATCCAAGGTTATTGGAGCTTCTGTAGTACTTGATCTAACAGGTTCAGGGGCTTTGAGAGTTTTAGGGGTGACAAGGTCAATGAGGTCAGTGGAATGATTTATGTCAGAGATGGATTGGTCAGGTTGACTGGCAGTGGATATATGATTTTTAGGAGACGAGCTGACCTGAAAAATCAGAGGGATATTTTCCGTGTTAAACAGGTCGGCGTCGGTGTTTTCCCTGGAGATGTTATGCAAATGCAAATCAGGGTTAACTTTAAAAGGAGAGTCTAATGCAGTGTTTTTAAGTTGCTCGATAGAGAGTCTGCGAGCAGCTCTGCGCTCAGCCAGGGCCAGGTCCCTATCTACTTCGGCTACAGCTCTTGTGAAGTATTTATCCAGGGGGCCCAGAAAAGAAACACCTACCCTATTTGGAAGATCGTCACCGGCAGGTGTAGCCATTTTGAGGGCGATGTCACAGCGCGTGTGGTTAAACACTACCCAGGTACGGGATGCAAAGCGTTAAGGATCGGCCAAGCCCAACCTTGTCTGGCCTTGGAGGGACGTAGAAGGCCCGCCCTTTGCCCGGGCTTCGCCCCGAGCTCCGTCCCGCGTCGCGAGGGGCGTGGTGGCAGTTAAATACGTGTAGGCAATGGGCGTAGCCGGCGGGGGAAGAGGCACCAGCTGGGCTGACTGTGGGATGCTGGTCCTCGCAGTCCCCTGGTCGGCGCCCTTAACCGCGTAGCTTTTCCTCGAAGCCTCTACCCCGTGGACTCCAGCTGGGAGCGATGACAAGTCTTGCCGATTGCAAGACGCGCTCACACCAGCGAGTCCGCTGCAGCGGGGAGGCTTGTTCCAGGCAGAGTATGCCTCCTTAGAGCAGTTCAAATCCCTCAGCAGGTCGCCAAAAACCAAGGACACTGTGAGCGGCTGGAGCGCGGCGGGGCTTGTGCGACAGGCCACGGCACCCTCGCGCCGCCAAACCCCTCCGCCCCTCCGCCTCGCTCCTCTTTTCGGACTGGGCTTCACGGCGCACACGGACCCGGCTCCCGGCTCCCACCCCGAGCCGCTCCTTTCACCACTGCGGAGATAGCTGACTCAGGGGGCTCGTGGGATATAATTTGCTGCAATTTGCTGCATGCGGGACTCAGAGGTTGAAGCCTGGGACCAGGTAACTTCTCTATGACTCTGGGCGCTGTGACTTTAAAGCGTTTCGAGACACCTCTGTCAGCTGCTCCCCCGGCGGTTTTACTGCCTCACCTGCCTCCTGCTGTCAAGCGAATCTGCAGGCTCGGTCTCCGCACTCTCTTGAGGGGAAAACTGGTACAGCACAGCCGGCCTCCCGAGCTCCGGACTCTCGGGAGCTCCTTCCGTGCCCCGGCGCGGCACCAGCGTGACCGCCTGGCTGACCCCCTGACTCGGAGGGTGATGCGGGATACTTTCGCGGGATGCTCGGAGTCTGCCGAATCTGCCGAAACAGTCCCGGTTCTGTCCTGGGAGGTTTTTTTTTGGCTTCTGGTGCCCGTTGCAGCCGCCGCCACTGCTCTCCCCTTCACCTGCTGACTGCTGCCGTGCCTGCTTCCTCTCGCCGCAAAACCTGGACTGGAGTAACTCGAACCAGCCAGAAACTAGTAAATACAGACACTGTGTGAATAAGTATTTACTGTATCTGGTAATATCGGCTACTTAGAGTTCAACTCGGAGGTGGGGCGCAACATGTGGAATTCAGTGATCAGATAAATAGTAAATCAAAAGCAGCAATTATTATGATTGAAGCAGAATAAGCTTATGATCTGGTCTATTGGAATTTTCTTTTTGCAATGATAAAAAAAATCGATTTTCCCCTAGACTTTGTAGATTTTCTGAAGAAACAATATGGAAAAGCCCAGGCTAAAATATTAATTAATTCTACTACTGCTGGTATAGTTAAGATCCAAAGAGGAACTCAACAGGGCTGCCTGATGTCGCCCATTTTATTTGCTTTATACATGGGGCCATTAGGGAATTCGATATGCCAAAACCACTCAATTAAGCCACCAATAATTGGGATACCCAAATTGAAATTATTTGCAGACAATCTAATTGTTTATCTCCAGGCAAAAAAACAAATATCAAACAAATATTTGCCACAATCAAAACATTTTACAACCTAGGAGGGTATAAAATCAGCAATAGCCAATCAAAAATCCTATTATTCAATTGCCAAGATCAGATTCTACCCCATGCTCTTCAGATTCGTGTGGCACAAAATAACCTGGTTCGATACTTAGGCATCTGGGTCACATATGACTTTTCACAGCTTTTGACACTAAATTATATTACAACACTTAATAAGGTAAGGAATATCCTAAATTGCTGTCATAACCTTCCGCTACCGATAAGTGGAAGAGTCGCATTAATAGTTTTTTTTATATTACAACACTTAATAAGGTAAGGAATATCCTAAATAGCTGGCATAACCTTCCGCAATCGATAATTGGAAGAGTCGCATTATTAAAAATGATGGTACTTCCACTATTTATTTTTATTTTCTCAAATGTTCTTATTAGGATTCCACATAACTACTTCCTAGAATTAGATCAATCAGTGTGGAAAATTATCTGGGCAGGGAAGAAACCATGTACAAAATTGCTAACATTACAATTGAGTCCTGAAGAAGTTGATTTAGGGCTTCCCCACATTCAAAAATACTTCCAAGCTGCCCTCCTAGATTGATGTGGATGTGCAACATCACCCCACGACCATAGGCCCAATTTTTATCTTCACCAAATGCTTTTGGAATAAAATATAGATCTAAAACCCTTTAACATAATTCCCAAAGTACCCATACGCTATAGACAGAAGACGCCCGTATAATCCATGATAGACTTAAACAATTGAAGGAAGAATATCGATTCACACCTTTACATTTATAAACTCAACTAATACTCTGTAGAGAACTAGGAGTTGCAATCGATACACCAACATTAACCCCTTCCATGCTCATGACGGAATGGTTCCGTCATGAGCACAAGTTCTAGTGTGCTCATGACGGAACCATTCCGTCATGAGCACATGCTCAGGAAATCCCTCTGCTGCAGACACAAGAGGGATTTCCCATTTTTTGTGTTGCTTGGGGAGGTGGGGAAGAGCTCCCCCAACCTCCCCAGGCCTATTTGTGAATATCTTTGCAATGACGATCAAGAGCATGGCGCGCTATCGTCATTGCAACAAAATCGAAACTGAAACTTAGTTTCAGTTTCTCAGTTTCGCTGCTTGTGGGGCTATCTCAGCCCCTCAAGCACCAAAAAAGATGCAGGAGGTATCGTTGGAAAGGGGAGAATCTCCCCTTTCCAATGGTACCATTCCCTAGTGGATCCCTGCTTGGGGATCACCCCAGGAGGGCAATCCCCAAGTGGTGATTCACCCACTAGCACCAGGGAGGGGGAGCGGCCCCTTGGGCAAGAGCCCTTTCTCCACCATATTTGTTTGGCCGCAACAGACTTTCTGCCCCCTCTGGGAGGCAGATGGGGGCAGTAGCCCCCAGTCTGCCCCCCCAGGGGGCTGAAAGCCCACCAGGAATTATTTGATTGTATTGACATGGGGGGCTGCCCAAAAAGGGCATGACAATGCCCCCACCCCCCAGAGAAATGTAAGTCATTCTGCACCCCTGGGGGGGCAGATGGGGGAAGTAGCCCCCAATCTACCCCAATGGGGGGAGAAAGCCCACTGGGAATCAGGGATTTATTTATTTTTTATTGACTTTGGGGTGGGGGTTGCCCAAAAAGGGCTTTGCAATGACCCCACCCCCCAGAGAAATGTCAGTCTACTAGGAACCAGGGATTTTTTTATTTAAAGTTGGGGTGGGGGCTGCCCAGAAAGGGCATGGCAATGCCTCCACCTGCAGAGAAATGTCAGTCTTTCTGCCCCCGGGCAGAAAGACCACAAGCAACCAGGGATTTTTGTTTATTGACGTTGGGGTGGGGACTGCCCAAAAAGGGGATGACAATGCCCCCACCCCCACCCCACAGAGAAATGTAAGTATTTTTTACCCCCCTGGGGGGCAGATGCAAGCAGTAGCCCCCGGGGGCAGAAAGCCCACTAGGAACCAGGGGACTTTTTTTTATTTTATTGATGTTGGGGTGGGGGCTTCCCAAAAAGGGCATGGCAATTCCCCCCAGAGAAATGTCAGTCGTTCTGCCCCCTCAAGGGGCAGATGGGGGCATTAGCCCCCAATCTGCCCCACAGGGGACAGAAAACCCACTAATAAACAGGGATTTTTTATTGACGTTGGGGTGGGGGCTGCCTAAAATGGGCATGGCAATGCCCCCACCCCCCAAAAAAAAGTCAACAGGCTTTCTGCTCCCCCAGGGACAGATGGGGGCAATAGCCCCTAATCTACTCCCAGGGGGCAGAAAGCCCACTAGGCACCATTATAATTTAGGGGTGGGGGCTGACCAGAATGGGCCTGATAATGCCCCCACCCCAATAACAATTGCCACGGTATGTATGCCCCTCCCCGGAAGAATATTGGGCAGTAGCCCATTATCTGCCCCTTAAAGGGGGGTAGAAAGCCCTCTAGACCTCAGAATTTTTTTTCTTATTCAGGGTTCAGGTCAGCCCAGAATGGACATGCAAATGCCCACAACTCCCCCCCAAAAATGCCACAGTCTTTCTCCCCCCCCCACGGAGGGGAGGATGGGAGCAGCAGCCCCTAATCTGCCCCCAGGGGGCAGAAAGCCCACTAGGCCCCAGTGATTATGCTGGCTTTTTTTATGTGTGGGGGCTGCCCAGAATGGGCATACCCATTACTCCAACCCCCAAAAACATAGCTGCAGTCTTTTTGCGTCCCTTGGGAGCATATCAGGGCATCCCCCCGATTCTCCCCCAGGGCGGCAGAAATCCCACTAGGCACAGACTTGTTTGGAGCAATGTGCCTACCTGTGGATTTTGGGACCTAGCGCAGCCAGCACATAGGGAAACCTAGCAAACCTGTACATGTTTTTTAAACTAGACACCAAGGGGAATCCAGGAAGAGGTGACCTGTGTGCCTCTCACCAGGTTCTGTTACCAAGAATCTCTTGCAAACCTCAAACATAGTTAAATAAACACATTTTCCTCACATTTCTGTGATGGAAAGTTCTGGGATTTGCATGGATCCACAATATTCCACCCACCCCGCATTCTCCAAAGTCTTCTGAGAAAAATAGTACCTCACTTGTGTGGGTAGGCCTAGTGCCTGCGACATGGAAATGGCCCAAAACGCAACGCGGACACACCACATTTTCACAGTGAAAACTGATCCTTTTTTTGCAAGGTGCCTAGCTGTAGATTTTGAACCCTATCTCTGCCAGCACCTAGGGAATCCTAGCAAACCTATACATTTTTTAAACCTAGACCCCCAGGGAAATCCAGGATGGGGTGACTTGACTGGCTCTCACGAAGTTCTGTTACCCAAAATCCCTTGCAAACCTCAAAATGTGTAACAAAACACATTTTACTCATATTTCTGTGGTGGCAAGTCCTCGAATCTGGGTGGATCTACAAAATTCCACCCAGTCCGCATTTCCCAAAGTCTTCCGAGAAAATATGTGGAAAATGTGTTTTTTTCAGCTAAATTTGAGGTTTGCATGCCATTCTGGGTAGGAAACCATTTGGGGACCCACGCAAGCCGTACCTCATTGAATTCCCCTGGGTGTCTAGTTTTCAGAAATGTTTGGGTTTGGTACTATCCCAAGATGGCAGCCGAGTCCGGGGCCAAAGTCTCAGGTGCCCCCCCAAACCAGGTAATTTTGTTGTAGGTCATTTTAAAGTCTCCACAGTACGATTTGGGCCATTTCCTGTTGCAGCCACTATGCCTACCCACACAAGTGAGGTATCATTTTTATCATGACCTGGGAGAACACTGGGTGGGAGGAAATTTGTGGATCCACACAGATTTTGGAACTTTCCTACACAGAAATTTGAGAAAAAAAGTGATTTTTCAGCGAAATTTGAGGTTTGCAGGGGATTCTGGGTAGGAGAATTTTAGGGGACCCACGCAAGACATACCTCGCTAGACTCCCCCGGGTGTCTAGTTTCCTGAATAGTGTTGGTTTGGTATAGGTTTCCCTATATGGCCGTAGAGCCCCAGGTCAAAAACTCATGGGACCCCCCTTGCAAAACCTGGTTGGTTTGTGATAGGTTCTTTTTATATCACCTCGATAGGTTTTGGGCCTTTGCCCGTCGCGGGTCCTTGACCCACCCATGCGAGTAAGGTACCATTTTTATTGAGATACCTGGAGGAACGGTGGGTAGCAGGAAATTTCTGGATCTACACAGATTCCAGAACTTTCCCACCCAGAAATTTGAGAAAAAAAGTGATTTTTTCAGCAAATGTGCGGTTTGTAGGGGATTCTGGGTAGAAGAATGTTGGGGGTGTTAGAAATGGGATCCCTGGCTGGCCGGGGCTTGCGCCAAATTCAGTCAGAGACCACCACTTCAACTCAGGGCAAGGGAGTTACACGCCAAGATAACCCCTGCTCACCCCCTTGGTAACGTAGCAAGAGCAGTAAGGCTAAACTTGGAGGCAATGTGAGTTAAGTGTTTGCGCACGCACCCAAAGCAACAACACCAGGGGTGTGGAAATTTAAAAAAAATCTACTTGGCCAATGGACAAAATGTTACAGAAATCTACTTGTCCTGGGAAGATATCTGCTTGCCCCACCTATTCCATATATCACTGAGGTGGGTCTGCACGGAGAGAACCTGCACTGCAATCAGTGCAACATACTATGCAATATAAACTTCAAATGCAAGTCAAATTATGCAGTGCATGGTCATACGCCCTTAAATTCAACTGTCAAATTTAAAGAAATAGTGCAGAAAGGCAGAGTACAGGCTGGTACTGGACTACGGGGCATATTACCAAGCAATAGCGATAATTATCGCTATTGCTTGGTTAGAGACAGAAATGTATCGCCGACCTGCGGCGATTTTGATCGTAGATAAACCTTGGTATTACCAAGGTTTATCGCAAATGCGATAAAAATCGGCCGCAATGCATGAATATCGCTGAAAAGTCTGCGATATTCAGGCATTACCGAGCTAATTCTCTTAGCCATGTTATCCACCTCCCATTGGATAACAAGGCTAAGAACTGCTCAGGGCAGGTGTTAGCTTTTGGAGATATTCGCGCTTAGCACGAATATCTCCAATGGTTGGTAATAGGAGATAGCGATGTTAGCGACTGTTTCCAGTCGCTAACATCTTGGCACGCCCACTTTGCATGTCATTAGTGATACATTTCTCTGACATGCAAAGTGGGGCCCAAGATGGTCGCTATCTCCTACTAGCTGTCGCTAACTGGTGTTAGCGACAGCTAGGTAATAGGGAGATAATTTTATCTCCGCTTTCTTGGCTTTTAAGGCCAAAAAAGCGGAGATAAACCCCCTTGATAATATGCCCCTACATTTTTCGAAGCATATTTGGCATAGACTGTGCCGGAATATGAACCTGTAGGGAAGAAGGGTGTTCTCCATCCTAGGGCCAACTCTTAGCTGTTTAGTTTAAAAAATACTCACATGTGATAATGCTCTGATAAACGTGTGGATGGGAATAACCACTTCTCGGCAGAGCTTATGAACTGTTCATGGGGCAGCATAAATCACATAGCAGAGGTGTTTAGTTCACTGAAGCAGTATCCACAAGTATGAATACACAAGAGGAAGTAATGGGCAGTTAAATCAATCTCTCCTTTTACACTCCTGGGTAGGTGTGGTGTGATTATATTATTGTGCATTCACTGCTACATTTCCACATTCTTTTACCACACAAGGAGCATATGCAACACTGTCAGTAGCAGTACAGGGTTCTCTTGTGCGCAGTACTGGTAAGTAATGGCACCAGCAGAGTAAGCTTACCTAACATGAAGGGGTGCAGATCAGCAATATATGTGCAAGCTTGTCTCACTGAGATTTGTAAAGTACTCACTTTTTTCTTTAAAGTCCAAGTTCTCTGCCACTTGTCTCTCTCCTTCCAATGTCCCCAGCCCCCCATTGCCCACCCAAATGTGCGTGTTGTCTTCCGGGAAATCTTGTAATTCTGTTGCAGGATGCTGATATATGAGTATTGGGGAGCCTGGTGAAAGATCCGGATTTACAGTGCAGTAACTTGTGCAAACAGTTTCTTTATTTCAGAAGCGGAGGGTCCAAGAGATGATACTTGGATATTTGAAAATGGGCACATGCATAAAGAAGGCACAAAGGCAGTCACACAGGAAAACACCCTTTGGCAAATCATGTAGGGAAAGAAAAACATACCTTTATGTCTACATCGGACTAATATTCACACAGGCAGAAGAGTCACTTTTCCTTGGATCTTGTATGGGCTAGTTCTTACTGCTGACATAACTGCAACAAAAATGCAACACTACAGCGGTTGCTTTAAAATTCTGAGGTGGGAACATTGTATATTTTCACCCAGTTGTGAAAAAAACTTGATTGTGACACCTAAACATTTAGATTTTGGTAATTTCTGCTTTAAATTGAGCTCACTTCTGCAATTTTTGCCATTTTATAATATTGCAAATGAATGATGGTCCCCCACAGGTGACAGGTCCTGTGTGATTTATATACAGAGCTACTCTAATTACGAGAGTCTACAGCTGATCCGTTTTCCACATAATTTGCCATGTAATCCAACACATGCTGCCTAAACAGCATATTTTAACAAAAAAATGTTGCTACTATCTCAAACAGATCAAGTTACTAAAAAGGGGGTAACATGTCCTGCCACTCAGTGAAAAGCCCTTCACAAGTAGTGACTGGTCTCTTTTACATTGCTATTGCTGTGTTTGGGTCTTGATCTGAAAGTAATGAGGCAAAACATTTATACAGTGTTAACGTGTTCAGATGTTAAAATAATAAAGTAATACTATCAACGAAAGTGTGCTGCATTATGCTATATAATTCTCATTTTTGTGGCCACATAATTTAGTAAACCCTACCTCGTAATTTAGACCTTCCCTGCCACATAAATTAGACCTTCCCTGCTGCTTCATTACAGTGGCTCCGCTTATTTAGCACGAACTGCCAGTGTACTGTGCATGGTGGGGGCGGTTTACAGTAGGTGCAGGAGTTGAGAAATGCAATCAAATTCAGGTACAGGCTAACAGAAATGTAGAGAATAACCTGTTTCTTGACAGTATTAAGCCTATAAAAATTGACACGGACGTGAGGCTTTTCCTCTGCAGCAGTGGCAAGATTAAAATATAGTGTGGGCATTGATTAGGCAAGAAGCTGTGGAGTGAAGGGGGAGGTAACGGAATAAGGAAAAGGCAATAAAGACTGTGGGGGAGGGTATTGGTAAAGAAGACCTCGTCTGGGGCAAAATTGTGGACATTGCAATGTTTGAGACGCCTAGAGAGGCCCACATCTCAGTGAACAGTGTGAAAAACGCTGCACACAGAGCATTGCCTGGATTACGAATATACTTTCTGCCTTCTGCATTATGTGGTGTTTTCTTTATTCAACTTTAGCTTGATTTGTTTAATATCAGGAAAACAATGCAATTTAAAAAATGTTTCTATTAACACAGCACACACATAATCTTACAAGGCTGCATTTTCTGTAAGCCTGCCAGGTGTTTAAAGTATTATCATTTGCTCCGTGCCCCCAAATGCGACCTCATCCATAAAAGAGACAAAGTAAAGGTCAATGTCTCTCTGTAGTAAACTTCATTTCATAGTTTTTTTCACTCATACAACGCTGCACTGGTTCCATTGCTAAATTGCAAAAGGAGAGATTCCTGCCTTATTGTAAATTGTTCACATGCCACATATTTGACCCTGCCCCCACGCTCACTAAATCCAGACCATTTCACGCAGAATGGCCTGCCTTGGACGGATCCCACTGGACAGGGCGATCGAGCCACGCAGCAATCAGCAACAGAGAGGCCACCTGCCCCCTCGATCCACAGCGCTGGGACCTGGCAGTGGAAAAAGTGTTTCCTGCCTCGGGATCTGCCCTTGCACGTTCGGCAGCTGGGTTCCAAGAGCAGGTGGGCTGCACCAGTGTGGAATCTGCGCTAGAACACTGACGTACTGACGTTTAGAGCAAGACTCCCCCAGCCAATCACTGGCTAGATAGAGGCCAGTCATGGGCTTCCAGTCATTCAATGTCCTACAAAAGCTTTATGACTGCATTTCTAATTGGCTGTGAGCCCGAGAGTGCCCACAGCTCATATATTTTTAGTGATTTAGTGTCTACTTGTCCGTTGGACAAAACAGACAATAAATCTTCTTGCCCATTATAAAAATCTTCTTGGTTCGGGCATCGGGCGATATGATTTCCCCACCCCTGCCATCATGACTCATGGAGCCTGGCATCCCAGCCAGCTCCAGCCAATCACACGCCAGTACATTTACAGCAAACGCACAGCCATGTCTAGAAGTGGCACTTCCACACTAGATACATCCACGCCGCATACATCATTTCGCAGCATTCAATCACACGAGTCCGCACATACCAGACTCAAGCTTGCACACCCCATGCATCAGGAACTACCAGGGACACAGACATTCCCCATGCATTCCTATGGGAGGGCAGGCCAACCTTACTCCACGCACACAGAGTGCGCACGCACTTTCCACTGGGACACAGTGAAAGTGCGCAGAACCCAAAAATCACCATCACCAGGTCACCATTAAAAGCAAAATGTTTAGGGGATAACCTGCCAGAAGGGCCAAGTCCAACACAACCCCCTTCCAGCCAAAACGCAGGGGAGACCAATCACCACCGTGATGGACTTCCCTGCTTGGGCAGATAGAACACGGACGCGGGCCCGCAACTGCAGGGACACCCTCCTGTTCTAACCCAGGGTGAACCCATGGGATTCCTTCCAAAACCACTGTCTGGAACAACTGGGCTACCCCCCAACAAGAGAGAAATTTCCCTTACCGGTACTCCCAAGCTGCCCGTGGCCAGGACCAGGCCCTGGGCCACCCAGGTGCCACTGGTCCTTGCCTATTCGCAGAGCGGGGGTAGTAACCCCTGGCACATAGTAGCCAGTCTCCACTCTTCCTGTCTGCAAGTCAGGACTAGACTGCCACTGGTTCTCCAGCCTAGGGTCTACAACCTCAGGCGGACCAGGAGTCTCATGGAAGGCTCTCCTCCCCCTATCTCTTCTTCTAGGGTTCCTCCACCTCCGACTAGGGGTACACCTAGAACGCCATTCCAAACCAGGGTTTACCCCCTCAGGTTTCACCGGAGTCAGAGGTGGGCTCTCCCACCCTCTGCACCCCCTTCCAGAGTCCTGCTCCCTACCAACTGGGGCGGTACCTCTGGAAGAAGGACCGGTCAAGACACTGGTTACAGTCGTCCTACCCTTCAGGTCAGGCTGATCCTGAACCTGGCCTTCCAACCTCTGGTCTAAAACCTTTGGTGGAATAATTGCCTGGCACTCCATGACCCATGTGTCGTTTGACCGTCTGTCTGGCGCAGATCTCCCGTCCCCTGTCCACCTGACAGGGCGCGAAGATCCCCAAGAACAGAAGTGGTGTCACCATGGTCACTACACGGGATCCTAGCCCAACTGGGTAGTCCCTGACCCACTGGTTCTTCCACTGGGGAACTCATCCCCCACACACTCCTCACGTTGGACTCCTGTACCCTCCCTACAGGAGCTGTACTGCCAGACTCTAGAACCACAGGAGCTCTGCTTACAGACGCTCCAGGTCCTCTACTCACTAGGAGATCTTCCTCAAATGGAATAACAGGACAGCCTAGGTCCCCAACCTGTTGTTCCCTCATGAAACCACCCAGGTTCTGAAATAGGGCTTCGGGCATCTGGGGACTCTCAGTCACCCACTGACTCCTGCTCCACTGAGCCAGGTAGTAAGCCTCCCCACCCCTCTCACTATACTGGGACCTAGCTGGGGTACACTGAGCCTCTTCCACCACGCTGGGCTGGAAGATACCTGAACCACTACTTTTGGAATCACTCACTAATGACTCTAAAGAACCTCTGGCACTCTCCCAGCGGTCTGCTTCCTCTGCAAGCTCACATGCCTCAGACAATCCACACCCCAACAGGTGTTGGCGCAACCCTGGTGAACAACAACTGAGCACCTGCTCTTTGAGAATCATTCCGAACAATTCGTCAAAATCATCGTCCGTGTGAACCTGTACCTAAGCCCACAGTGCTCCACAACATTCCTCCTCAAACTCCTCCCAAGACTGGTGAGACAGTTTATTACTGTCCCTGAACTTCAACCTTAACTCCTCCTCTGGGGAAACAGGTACCATACTCTGGGGAGTGGGACTGGGACTGCTCGCACTGGGCTCTATATAGCTGCCACCACTGGACTCAACCCGCGCTGGGGAGTCCAGAAAATTAAAACAGCACGCAGGGGATAGTCTACCCTCCAGAGGTTATTTCTCTCTGGTGAAGGCCCTCTCAGCTTCCTCTATCCTCTCCTGCGCTAAGACCTCTGAGTCACTAGCTGTTGCTTTCTAACGACCAGCTGTGCCATAGCCTGGGCATGCTCTAACCTGAGCTTTTCTAAAGCCAGCTGGTGCTCCCTTTCTCTCCTCCTATCTTCCCACTCCTCTAGGGACAGGGCAAGGGATGAGGCACTGCCTCCTACACTGGACCCAGCAAGGGACTCCCTATCTCTGGGGTCTTCTCTATCTGCTGGTGCCCATTCACTGTCATCTTCTCCCTCCTCACTGCGCTCAAGATCCCATTGACCCTTTTGCCATAGGATCAGGCTGCTCCTAAGTTCGGACAGAGTGTCTGACACATCCACCCCTATGTCTCTCTCTTCACAGAACCTTACCAACTCTCCCATACTGTATCTAAACAGATCACAGAAATCAAAAGCAGGTTCCATTTTGGCGGACGTTCTAGAGAAAAGATTACACAGGGAACCTAGGGGTTTGAGCTTAACACAGGAGTACACAATTCACAAAGGTATTCAGCAAGTTCCTTATCCCAGAGAACTCACACTCACTTGTCTAGTGCCACGCACCATTCATCCACACACAACCCCCCCTCGGACTAGTAAGGCCGTTTCTACCACCCCTGATTTCTCAACCTGACCACACGTGGCACAGGTATCAAACTCTGGGCGCAGGGCGGGGAACAAATGTACTTGACACAATTAAACAATGATACCTTTAGGAGAAGAAATATGGAACTTCAAAAAAAAACAATAATCCCCAAAATGTGGTCATCTAAAATGCAGAGTTTTGTAGTGCGACCAGTTGCCACTGTGGTACAACGCAAACACAAATCCTTATCCTTTCCGCAGCCTCCAATGTTGGAAATGGGATCCCTGGCTGGCCAGGGCTTGCGCCAAAGTCAGTCAGAGACCACCACTTCCACGTCAGGGCAAGGGAGTTACACGCCAAGATAACCCCTGCTCACCCCCTTGGTAACGTAGCACGAGCAGTAAGGCTAAACTTGGAGGCAATGTGAGTTAAGTGTTTGCGCACGCACCCCCAGCAACAACACCCAAGGCCCACCACAAAGGAAACTCCACACAAGGTTATATATAAAAATAGCCTTTGTATTACACCAAAACACATTAGATGAAAACACACACTTTACAATGTGCCAACAGGCACGGGCAGAATTTACAGGGGATATGTACAAGACAGGGCCACCTGGACCACTGTCAGGAATCAGCACTTTTAGAACTTAGCACTTGGTAGAATTAGCACTTAGAACATATATTAATATACAATTACTGTAGCACAAAATAGAACATAAAGCACATAACCAGTAACCACTGGTACCAGGTAAGTACCACCTACGCAACCCTAACCACCTTAGGAAAATGTTGCGCAGGGAACCAGGACCTCACTAGCAGCACCTGTACTAGGAGAAAAACAACCACCTAAGTATCACCATACATTTAGGGGTATAAGCATAGGAACATTACACATGATGCATAAACATTCAGAGGTGTAGGGAAGGAAAACACATGATGCATCAACAACACATTCAGAGGTGTAGGAACAAGGCACATGATGCATAAAAACACATTCAGAGGTGCAGCAAAAGAACAATTGCGCCAAACTCACATAAGTCACCACCTGTGACTGTCCATAGGCCAACTGGCCTTGTGGGGGCTAGGACACCCTGTGTCCCAAAGTCAGGGGGAGCCTAAAGGTAGCAGCTGCCCATGAAGTGCTGGGCAGCTGTGGTGACAATGGGGCCAACGCTGGAGCCTTGTGTCCCTAAACAAATACAATGCCCCCTGAGCCTCTCAGGCTCTGAATACAAAATGGCCCCCTGAGCCCTCGGGGGCTCTACACACAAAATGGCCCCCACCGTTGGAGTCCCCCTCTTGGGGACTCAAAGTAAAAGTGGGGCACCTAGAGCCTCTCAGTACGCCCCGAGCGCACTCTGAGCAAAGCTTTGATGCGGGCCTCAGTACGCCTCGAGCGTATGCTGAACAAAGAACAATTGCGGGCCTCAGTACGTCTCCAGCGTACTCTTCACAAGCCCTTGGTGCGGCTCTCAGTACACCGGTGTATGCTTGTGTGCTGGTGTGATTTCGTACGCTTCTGGCGTACGCGTCATCCCTTGCTGGTTGTGGCTTTCAGCTGGGCGGTGCGGCTCCGGCGAGGCCGGTGCGGAGCTGCACGGTCTCGGGGACACTCCGGGGCCCAATCTATCACCGCAGGGCCCCTGGTGGGGTGGGCACCCGTCAGGGGTCACGAATGAGCACGAACACGGCAATTTGCGGCGTGGGCAGCCGCTTGGGATCCGCTCAACAACCATAGCGGCAAGGTCCCTAGCAGCGCAAAATGCAGGGTGGGCACCTGCCTGGAACACAAAGCGCTCCCAAGCGCTAGCAGGATGATATAAAGCGCTCCCAAGCGCTATGAACAAAGAAAGCGCTTCCAGGCACTTCAGGGGTGAATACAGCACTCCCAAGCGCTATAAAGGCAAATCAAGCGCTCCCAAGCGCTAGCAGGAACCAAAGAGTCCAGGACAAACGGTCCTTCAGCAGAGCAAGGTAGGGGGGCCAGGCTGGGCCCAGGGGCCAGCTCACTGGCCCTCCAGGCAGGGAGGCAGTCCAAGTGGTGTTCCTCCTGGCGCCCAGCAACAGCAACAGCCCCCCTCAGACAGGATCCTGGAACAGAACAACTTGTAAGGGGACACAGCCCCTTCTTATACTGTAAATTCCTTTGTCTGAGGTGCAGGGTGGGGGAGAAACCAGTCGCAACTGGTTTTGGAGCACCCTTGATGTGCTCAACCACCCTTTCTATTCACTAGGGAGGCTAGGGTCATTAGACGCACCACAGGGGGCGGAACGAGCATTGTGTGGGGAAAGCCCAGCCCTATTCAGGACCCAGTTGCACTCCTCCCCAGCCATCAGCATGCGAATCTCCACACTCACCACCGGCAGACCCATCATGACTCATGGAGCCTGGCATCCCAACCAGCTCCAGCCAATCACACGCCAGTACCTTTACAACACACGCACAGCTATGTCTAGAAGTGGCACTTCCACACTAGATACATACACGCCGCATACATCATTCCGCCGCATTCAATCACACGAGTCCGCACATACCAGACTTGAGCCTGCACACCCCATGCATCAGGGACTACCAGGGACACAGACATTCCCCATGCATTCCTATGGGAGGGCAGGCCAACCTTACTCCACGCACTCAGAGTGCGCACACACTTTCCACTGAGACACAGTGAAAGTGCGCAGAACCCAAAAATCACCATCACCAGGTCTCCATTAAAAGCAAAAAGTTTAGGGATGAACCTGCCAGAAGGGCCAAGTCCAACAGGGGACCCACGCAAGCCATACCTCACTGGACTTCCTCGGGTGTCTAGTTTCAAGAAATGTGTGGGTTTGGTAGGTTTGCCTAGATGCCCGCCGGGCCCCGGGACAAAAACTCATGGGACGTCCCTTGCAAAACCAGGTTGGTTTGTGATAGATAATTTTGATGTCTCCTCAATAGGTTTTGGGCCCTTGCCTGTCGCGGGTCCTTGACCCACCCACGCAACTGAGATACCATTGTTCTCAAAAGACTATGAGAAACGCGGGTGTGTGGAACTTTGTGGATCCACATAGATTCAAGAACTTTCCACCACATACATGTGAGGGAAATGTGGTTTTTTTTACAATTATTTGGGTTTGCAAGGGATTCACGGTAACAGAACCTGGTGAAAGGCAGTCAAGTCACCCCATCCTTGATTCCCCTGGGTGTCTAGTTTTCAAAGATGTATAGGTTTGCTAGGTTTCCCTATGTGCCGGCAGAGCTAGGGTTAAAAAACTACAGCTAGGCACTTTGCCAAAAAAGGGTAATTTTTCACTGTGAAATTGTGGTGTGTCCAAGTGTTTTGTGATGTTTCCTGTCGTGGGCCTAGACCTACTCACACAAGTGAGGTACCATTTTTCTCGGAAGACTTTGGGGAACGTGGGCTGAGTGGAAATTTGTGGATCCACATAGATTCCAGATCTTAAGAAGGAAAATGTGTTTTTTGACAATTTCTTAGGTTTGCAAGGGATTCTGGGTAACAGAACCTGGTGAGAGGCAGTCAAGTCACCCCATCCTGGATTCCCCTGGGTGTCTAGTTTTTAAAAAATTATAGGTTTGCTAGGTTTCCCAAGGTGCCAGGGCAGCTATGGTTCAAAAACTACAGCTAGGCACTTTGCAAAAAAAGGGTCATTTTTCACTGCGAAATTGTGCTGTGTCCACATTGCGTTTTGCGCCGTTTGCTGTCGTGGGCTCTAGTCCTAATCACACAAGTGAGGTACCATTTTTCTCAGAAGTCTTTGGGGAACGCGGGTGGGTAGAAATGTTTAGATCCACGCAGATTCCAGAACTTTTCACCGCAGAAATTTGAGGAAATGTGTCTTTTTTGACAATTATTTGGGTTTGCAAGGGAGTCTGGGTAACAGAACCTGGTGAGAGCCAGTCAAGTCACCCTATCCTGGATTCCCCTGGGAGTCTAGTTTTAAAAAATGTATAGGTTTGCTAGTTTTCCCCTGGTGCCGGCAGAGCTAGGGTTCAAAAACTAGAGCTAGGCAATTTGCAAATTTGTTTTAATTTTTCATTGTGAAAATGTGGTGTGTTCGCGTTTTGAACGGTTTCCTGTCATGGGCACTATGCCTACCCACACAAGTGAGGTACAATTTTCATCGGGAGACTTAGGGTAATTCAGATTTGTAAAGAAACTGTTATTACCTATTGACTTTCAATGCATTTCTGCCTTCCAAATGAAAGACAATGTTTAAAAAAGAAGTCGTTTTGAAAAATGACTGATAACTTTCATGCTAGTATGAGTATTCCCAATTTCGGAAAATGTGCAAATATCTACGGTTTCTAAACTCAATGTTTTGTTCCCATTTCAAAAATACATAGGTGTCTTTCTTTTTATTTATTTCACAGTATTTCATTGAGTTTTCCATATAGGTACATTCGCTTTACTGTTACAGGGTACTGGTCCAACTTGGGTGGTGTTGTCATGTTTACAGGTAGGTGATGTACATGTTAGACTGTACCTCATTCCAATGTCTTGTTAGAAGATTAAGGACAGTTGAGAGAGAAGGAAAGAGTAAACAAGAGAGGGAGAGGAAAGCTCCAAGAAGCCTACTTCTTTAGGGGCCTATGATGGGGTTGTATCGTTTTGTTCTGAGGACAGCTGTCCCCCGTGCTCTCACGGGGGTTCATAGGTATCCAGATACTCGTCCCGCAGTTTCCACATCCCCCTAGTTGCTGGTCTCCAGGGCGAGTTATGCAGTGCAATGCTATCAGCGCCCCTGAGTTATGTGACCCAATTGAGCCAGCCCTTGAATGAAGTCTTTGATGTGTCCTTCCAGTTGGACAGGATCATCTTTACTGCTGAGGTCAAAAGGAGGTCTAGTAGGTCTCTGTCATTATGTGAGTCAAGTGTGTGGTAATGAATGCAGTGGTAAGGGTAGAAACCTCTGGTTTCAGTGTGCACCCCAGCGCTTTTCCAGTGAAAACGAAGATTTTTTCCCAGAAGGTTTTTACTTTGGGACAATAGAAGATGAGGTGGGCTAGGTCTCCCTTATTGTTGTCGCAGTTCCAGCAAATGACGTTTTCCCTGAGGCCTAGCGTGGCTAGCCGTGCCGGGGTCCAGTATGTCTTGTGAAGTAGCCAAAATTTAGTCTGGGAAAGTACTGGGGAGATTTTGTTATGTGAGGGCGAGGGCCAGAGTTGAGCCAGGTCCTGTTCTTTTAGTGGCGTGCTGTGTTGTTTTGCCCAGTAATTCAATGTTTTGTTGTTAATTTTTATGGCACTTGGCCATGGGAGTTTATACAGGTGTGACTCCTGATGGCCTATTCTGTTAAGTTTTGACATATATTGGACAATTGCTGGAGTGTAGTGTGTTAGTTTGGCTTTTGTGAGCGCTGTTCTGATTTTAAGGAAATTGTAGAAATCGATGTCTGGTAGCCCATGTCTGCCTTCTAGCGTAGCAAAGGTAATGGTGTTGCCCTCCTCCGCCAGTTCTGCTGGGTAGGAGATGCCTTTCATTTTCCATGCATCCATGGCTACGGATTTCCCTATGTGTTTATTCTTGCTGTTGGCCCAGAGGGACTCCCATTTCGAGTTCTTTAGACTGACCTCCATCTTCTTGTCTATCTTGAGTAGGCAGATTTTTGTGTTTTTGAATATTGGTCTAGAGGCGTGCGTATGTTTATTAGCTGTTAGTAGTATCAATGGGTTTAGGTTTTTTATGATGGCTCGCTCTATTGTTAGCCATACTGTAATTGCTATATACCCAGTACATAATAAACAACCATTGCAAGTTGCTGCTCAGTTTTTGGCTCTGGGTTCGTCGGGTTCTTGGTGAACCGACATGTCCTATATATCCCCACAAATAGTAAGGATCAATGGATGTAATGGTATATTGCTTTCAAAGAGCTGTCATATTTAGAAGCAGTTACAGGTGAAAACGTTGACACAAATGGCTGTTTTTGTCAACTTATTTTCAAATTTCCCTATATTTAACTGTTAGTTTATATAAAGAAATCTTGAATTATCTACACAAATTACCCCTTACTGATTTCAGAATGTTGTCTACTTTTCTAAAACTTATAGCTTTCCAGGATCCATTATTGCTTTCATACCCATTTATACTATTAACTGGAAGGAGGTTGAAAGCACTAAAAATAGCAAAAATAGGATATGTCCCAGAAAAAATGCCCAAACTGTGTAAACATTTTAGGTTTTCTGACAAAAGTCTGTCATTCCCTAAAAGCTGGGAAAATTGTGATTTCAGCCACATAGACCTTTTCTGATACCATTTGCAGGGAAAAAACAGATGCTTTCATTTGCAGCACTTTTTTACCATTTTTCCCAAAAAAACAAAATGTAGCTGTATCTTGGCTAATTTCTAGGTCCCCTCCAGGGAAATCCACAAACCCTGGGTACCTTTAAAATCCCCATGATGTTGGAAGAAAAGGACGCAAATTTGGCACTGGATAGCTTATGTGGTCAAAAAGTTACAGGGTCCTAAGCACAAGCTACCCCAAATAGTCAAAAAAAGGCTTAGCACAAGGGGGGGAAAGGCCTAGCAGCGAAGGGGTTAAAAAGATGGGAAAGGCAGGAAATCTATCAAATAAGAGATCTAGTAATACAAGGTGAGATGAAGTCATTGGAACACATCAGACAAGACAAAACAGAAGCTGTCTTGACCCTAGTACTTTCCTATCTCCAAATCTCAAGTCTAGTACAAAGTTACGACTTCTTGAGGGCTCAATTCCCACAACCGTTACCCATGCACTGCATATCAAACAAATGACAGGAATTGGGAACTGGTATCTTACTCTCCAGCAACAAATCTATGATCAAATAGTTCTGAGAGCTCTTTTAGAAATCCAGGCGACCACAGGGTGTCATATAGAAGCAGTTCAATGGAAGGATTACAATAAATGGTCTATTAAAGCCCTTTTCTCCAAATGGCAACTATACCACACTCCTGAGAAACTGCACAAAATATTAACGGAAATATCACCAGGTTGCCCTAGATGTAATCATCAAGGAGGAGACTGGGTATATATGTGCTTCTCCAAGGGGCTTTCAGTCGATTAGCAGGCAACTTAAACAGAACATAGACACCAATCCTACAGTTATCTTCTTCGGGATCCCGAATCAAACTTTAACGGTGCGACAAAAACAAATTATTTTTTAATGGTTCCCTCAAAGCTCAATGTTTAATATTACAAAATTGGAAATCATCAGATTCGCCGAATCCCGAATCAAACTTTAACGGTGCGACAAAAACAAATTATTTTTTAATGGTTCCCTCAAAGCTCAATGTTTAATATTACAAAATTGGAAATCATCAGATTCGCCGAAATTTGCACAATGGGTAGTCAAAATGAGAAACACAAAAGAAAGTGGAAAGCTATATTCCCTTAGAATAGGAGCTATCCAGAAATGTATTCAAATATGGGGGGCAGACTAGAATTGAATATTTTATAGACACTACAATAAAAGCAAGGTGGAGAAATGGACATGGATAGCTGGTAATAACTATAACTTTTCGCTATATATGTTGATAGGCTTAAGAATTTATGTGTTCACTAAAATTTTTCATATTCGGATCATGAATTGTGATCTGTGATTGATTGACTGGATAAATGAAGCTTTACAAAAAAAATCCCATTTCTTTCTCTTCCCTTTCCCTTTTCTTCATTTCATGTTCCTCTCCTTCCATTCACCTTCCACATTCCACACCTCCTCTTCTCCCCTTCCACCCCTCCTCTCACCTCCCTCTTACCCTCTTTCCTTCCACTTTTCCCCTCCTCTTCTCCCCTCCCCAGATCCTTCTACTTTCTTCCCTTCCAGCCTCATATACTGTCCTCCCTTCTCTCTTTCCTTACACTTTAATCCCCCTCCCCTCTTCTACTTCCTTTCCCTCTCCCATGCCCTTCCCCCTCGCCTCTTCCCTTCCACTTCCCTACTCCTATCCATTCCTTTCTACACCCATCTCAAACCCCTCCCTGCCCCCTCCCCTCTTCCTGTCCACTTCCTTCCATTTCCCCTGTCATTCCCTCCTCTCTCCTTCCACTTTTCTCTCCCTCCAAACTCCTTCTCGACCTCTCTTCCCTTCCACCTGCTCTTCTTCCCTGCCCTATTCACTTTCACTTCTTTTGCATCCTCTCAGTTACCCTTCCACTTCCCTCCCCACCCCCTCCTCTCCTCTCCCCACTTCCCTTCCTCTCAATACCCTCCTCTCCTCTTCCTTACCTGTTAGGTTTGAAAATCCAATTCATGCAATGCACTTGTTTCATGCTATAGTAAGTTAGCAGTGTGTGGCTAAATAGACACCATTTGTATTCTTGTTATGCAACCCACTGAGTTATCCCGATAATGTGCAGGGTTCAGTTAGCAAGTGTGACTACATTTTGTATTTTGTAATCCCTGTTAGGCTGCTTAGACTGTGTCTGAACTAGGACTCATTATTCGTATTGCTTGTCTCAGCAGAACACTGTATTCCGTTATTATTTTCTCTTTTGTTCAAGGCTGTTTCTCGACTTACTAATGAATAGGCCATTCTGCCCTTGCATACCTATCCGAGTGTGTAGTTCTGCTCCCATGTTAGGAGACGCTGAGGCTCAGTACGGTAACCTTGAGCTGCAGATAGCATGTACCCATCTGGCAGGTGGTAGGTCATCCCTCTGTGCCCTCTTTGTTCATGTTCAGCCCAGGCCAGTAACTTTCCACTGTGGGCGTAGTTGAAGGCTCTTGGGAAGAATCATTACATGTTTTAGGTTGTTGGGGGGGTCAGTCCCTCGGCAGACATCTTAGGGTGCAGGTCAGATTGGACTCCTCTGCAGAGTATTGCTAATAAAAGTATGTTTATATTCTCTACTGTCTGACTGACTCTTCATTCTTGGGAAGGCATAGCTGGTGGTTGTAAGTAACCGGAGTGGCCCCTAAGAGCCACTTCCTTCATACCGTCTTACAGCCCATTTCCCTCCCATCCCCTCATCTTGCCTTCCACATCTCCCCACTTCCCTTACCCTACCCCTTTCATCCCCTCCTCTCGTCTTCTCTCAACCTTCCATTCCTCCACCCATTCACTCCACTCCACTCCACTCCACTCCTCTCCCCCTCAGTCCCCTTTGAGTTCCCTCCCCCTCTCTTTGTCTTTCCTTTTTATCTCCATCTACCATCCCTACCTCTCCCCTATCCTGTCCCATCCCATTTCTTCCCCCTCCCACTCTCTTGTCTCCCCTCCCAATTTCTCTTCCACTTCCACCTCCTCCACCCGATTTCCTCTTTCCTCATCTCAACTCCTCTTCCCTGTTACTTCCCTTCCATGTCCAACCCATCCTTCAAATACCCTCCCCTCCTTCCTTCCTCTTTTATTTCATACTCTTTCCTTCCACTCCCCTTTCACTTCCCTTTCATCTCCACTCTTTCATCCCATCCTCTCTATTTCTACTTCCCTCCTCTCCCTCTTCCACCCCCTCCTTTCCCTACCCCTTCCATCCCTGCTGCTCTATCCTGCTACTTCCCTCCACCCATTCCTTCCACTCCCATCCCTTCCACTTCCCTTCCACCTCTCCCTCCTATCCCTACCTCTCTTCTACCCTCTTCCTCCCACACCCCTCCTCCTCCATCCCCTCTTTCCTCTTCCTCTTGTTCCCTCCTCCCCCTCTCCATTCCACTCCCATACCAGCTACATTTCCCATACCCTCTTTTCTTCAATTGGGCTTCCGTCTCTCGTATCCCCTACCCTCCATTCCCTCCTCTCTTCCAATTGCCTCCTTTTCCCATCCCCTTCTCTTCTACTTCCATGCCAGACCCTATTTCCCTTCTGCTTCTCTTCCCACCCCTCCTCTCATTCCTTCTACTCCCCTCTTTATTCCACCTCATCCTCCCATTCACTCTTCTCCACTTCCCTCTTTCCTTCTACTCCCCTATACTCCCTCGTCCCTACCCATCCTATCCCCCTAGCATCCCTTCTACTTGCCTTTCACCTCCCTTCCCATTTTCCTCCTCTCCCTTATACTCTTCCCTTCCACTTTCTTCCATCCTGTCCTGTCTTTCCTCCCATTCTACCTCTCCCCTTCCCATTTGCTTCCACATCCATGCACTTCCACCTCCTCCTCTTCCCATCCGCTTTTCTCTCATCCTTCACTTACCATCTTCCCTCCCCTCCCTTCTTTCCTTCTACTCCCTTCCTCTTCCACTTCCCTTTCACATTCACCCTCCTTTCCCCTCCTCACTACTCCTCTCTTCCCTTCTGTTTCCCTCTACTCCCATCCCCTCATCTCCTATCCCATCCCTTCCACTTCTCCCTCCCAATCACACCTCTCCGCTACCCTGTACCTTTCCACTTCCCTCCCTACCACTCCTTCTGCCCCCTCCAATCACTCCTCTTTTTCACCTCCCTTCCCCCTCACATCCCTCCCTTCCTCTTCCCTCCCTTCTACCACCCCTATTCCCATATCGTTTTCTCTCCTTTTCCTTCCCTCTTCCCTTCTACCTCACATTTTCCCCTATCCACTCATCTCCCCTCTCTACTTCCATCCTCCTCCCATCCTCTAATCTCCTGTCTCCTCTTCTCTTCCCTTCCACTTCCATCTCCCTCCTGTTTTGCTTGCCTTACGCCTGCCATGCTGTTGTCTCCTACCCCTCCGTTCTACCCTTCCACTCCGCACCTTCTCAATTCCCCTCCTTTCACCTTTCACCTTCCACTTCTTTCTTACCCCTGTCATTTCCTCTCTAACCCTCTTCCATTCTACTTCTTTCCCTCCCCCTCCTATATCCTCCTACCTTCCACTTCCCTTACCCTCCAGTCCCCTCCTCTCCCCAGCCAATTTCCTTCCTCCTCCGTGCTCCTGTTGCCGCCCCTCTTTCCAGCCACTTCCTTACCTTCCTACATACCTTCCAGTTCCTTCTCCATCCAAAATCCTATCCCCAACCAACTTCCTGACCCTCTTATCCCACCTCCCTCCTCTCCGCTCCCCCTTTTCATTTCTACTTCCACTTCCCTCCCGTTTTCCTATCCTATTTTCCCCTCTTCTTCCCCCTTACATCCCTCACATCCCTCCACCATCCCCTCCGCTCCCTTCTCACCTTCTACCCCTCAGTTCTTCCCATTGAGTTCCATCCCTATTCTTTCTTCTTCCCTTTTTCCTCCCCCTCCCTTTCCCACCTGCCCCATACCCTCTCCCCGCCTCCTATTCCCTTTTCTCCCTTCCCCACTTCTCCTCTTATTCCCTCCCCTCCCTTCCAACCCTTCTATACCCTCTTCCTTTTGCTTCCCTTCCACTTCCTCTCCCATACCCACTTCTCTCCTTTTTCCCTTCCACTTTCCACCCTTCCATTCCTTCTTCTCTTAACATTGACTCCCCCTTCCAATTTCGTTCCACCTCCCATCCCCTCCTCTCCACTCCCATCTTTCCTTCTAGACTTCTCTCCATTTCCTTATCCTATCCCCTTCCATTCCCCTCCCATATCCCAGCAACTGCCCTTCCATCTCACCATCACCATTACCCTCCCATTCCCACCTCTATCCCTCTCTTCCACTTTCCTGCAACTTCCCCAGCCCTTCTCATTTTCCCTCACCCCTCTAACCTTCTCCTTCCCTTTTCCTCCCAAATCCTACTCTCCTGTCCTCTATTCCCTTCCACTTCCCTCGTATCCCTTACTCGCCCCTTCTGATCTCATCACCTCCTCTCTCCTTCTCTCCCATTCCTTCCCCTCATCCTTTTTACTTTCCTCCCCATCCCCTGCTCTTTTCTCTTCTGCTTGCTCCCATCCTCCCTTGACACCCCTTTCCCCATTCCCCTCTTCCTATACCATCGTATCCCCTTTTCCTTTCTACCTCCCCTGTCCCTCTGTGGAAAAGTAAATTTTGCCATGTTATATGTGCCTACGTGTTTCCCATCTTATGTTATATGTGCATGATCGATATGCATGTATTCCCCCTGATCAATTAAAGACGCAATTACAGTTGTGTCCATCTCTAGTATGCCAGTTTCCAGTCCTCGTGAAAGCTACGAATATTAGGCCTATGTAAACCTACGTTGCCACATTTTACAGTGTGCACGTTAATTCATTGAATTGTCCCCGTTTCTAGGCCTCAAAAGGGCCCGGACTCAGATTCAGCTCCTGTCTCCTGAACCCTCTCCGAGGAGCGATACAGCCCCCACCTGCATCCCTGACCCTTCGCTTACTTCATGCCTCGCAGTGCCCGGCCCGGCCTGGCTCTGCCTCCCAGTCTGCCAAGAATATGTTATGTTTCTAGTTATCAGTCCAGCCCTCCTTTTCTGCATTCCTAAGCTACTGAATCGCAGCAATAGTTTCCGTCATGGTCTAGCCTTTATGTCTCCATGTAAGAGAAATACTGTATTAATATTCATAGACTATTCCTAGCACACGCAATACATGAAGAATAATGCATGCACCAGTCTTAGTGTCTGTTAGCCTTTGCCCTGATAACTTTTGGATTCTATCAACATGTACTCTAAACACCAGATACTAGATATGCCTGGGTACATGTTGCTCTGACACTCCAGACTTTAGTCTCCTTTTCTAGCGCAGAAGTCATAGCCCCCAGTTCTCCCTGGTAACACGTCATTGCCCATTTGCGCGCACCACTAGGTTAGAGGTCCCAGCTGCTCAGGTAGCCCCCTCCATGTTTCCGCCCCGTTTATGACATATTCTGTTACGTTTGCATCACATGTCTATGTATACGCCCTGTACACGCCTTCTTGTTACATCATTTTGCCCTTATCTTTCGCGACTGCTACGAAACCACGCCTACTGCTACGCCTACTGTATTGAATGTAATGTATTTTGTTCAAGTATATATATTGTGCACCCATATTAAAAGTTATCCCTTATGCTCCCAGATCCTGCCCCCGGCAGCTGCCATCCTATTCCCATGCAGGCTGTCCTGTTCCTGTCCTTTATGTCTGATTAAAGCCTGTAGACTCCAGCTACCTCGAATCCTGACTCTTATTTATTGAGCTATCTGTTTATATGAGTATCCTGAAAAATAGAACCGGTAATTAATTATTTATTTACCACATAATGGCGCCCGAATAGGGACTTGCCCTTTCCCCACGCGCCGGAGAAGCCACGCAGGCCCCCTGATCCTCTGCAGCCGTGACGGAACCATACCGTGCACGTGCAGATATTTCTGCTTCAAGTATCCCTCAGGCCCACGGAGGAGACGGAGGTTGCGGTCCAGCGTCCAAACGAGGCGGTGGAGGAACGCGGCGAGTCCCGACCAGAGCCCAAGCCGAGAGTCCAAGGTCCGAGGTATCCGGAGGCCCACCTGTAACTGAAGTCCGAGGTCCGTAGTCCGTCGTCGTAGCAGTCCAGTCCAGTCCGAGGCCTTCCGTTCTTGCTGCCCGGTGAGTACCGTTGCTGGGGTAGTATCTAGACAGGGTCAATTAATTTGTCTCTGGTCCGTGGGTTTGGGTACGCAGATCCAACACGAAGTGTTCACCTAGGTGGACGCGGGTCCTGACGTGTCTCTTTATGGGACCGGTAAGTTTCGTGCTGTTTTAGCAGTACATCTAGTCATTCCAGTAAGTTCTGTTCTCGAGAAATTCATGTGTTCTGTTCTCAGTATTCCAGGTAGTATTCTGTCCGAACTGTTATTTTAAATGTTATTTCATGTGTTTTCAATGTCGTGGTATGAATGATTTGTTTTTTCAGTTATTATTGTGTTTATCGTGTATTGTATTGTGTCCAGACTCCAGCCTAAACTATGCCTCTATTCTCGAAGTTACGCCAGTTAAAAACAAGAAAAGGATTGCTAGAGGAAGCAGTTCCTGTCCCGCCTAGGGACAGTCCAGGTCATTTTATGTATCATAAGCATGGCTTAAGTGCCATATTATATCTAGACTTATGGGTGGAGTACACCAAGGAATTAGACGAGAAATATAGATGGCCCGTATCAGGTACGTGGGATGCCGAGTGCATCATGCGAGTAGAAGAAGCATTATGGAAAAAGAAAGCCAGACAGTCCCAGAAAGATGCCATCGAGTTATGGCGCAAAGAATCTCATAAAAGAACCGAAAAAGAAATCAGAAAGACAGAATTAAGTAGGGAATCCTCAGAAAGAGCCCAAGAAAGGGAATTAATCGAAGTAGGTGAACGAGTTAAAGCCGAACAGTCAGACAGACAGAGAAATGCCCTTATTAAGGGTATGTATCCTCTTCTTACCGAGGGCTTGCCGAAAGCAACCCCGGAAGCACCATGTAATTTCCCGCCGCCATTAGTTCCGATTAAGCTACGTCACAAACCGACCGCAGCTGATATTTTTCTCTCGTCCTATTTGGACGACACAGTCCCAGAATATGCAAATCCTGTTCCGCCAGCTCCAGCAAATAATGTAATTCCTGTTCCTCCAGTCACCGGGGCACCCGTTACAGCACCTGTTACGGTACCCCCGGTCCAGCCCACAGTACATGTACCCGCTACATCAGTCACTCTACCAGCACGTACAATACCCGTCGACGATTCTAGTCAAGGGGCCTCGGGGGGAAGTCCTCCTGGAACCCCGCCTCAACACAAACGTGTGACATTACTCGAGCTACATGCCCGAGCGTTACAGCGTTCGCCCAAACAGCAGTCAGTTGCCGATATCAAGCGAGCCCTTACCGAATGCCGTTATGATCCAGTCCCAGGCGATGATAATATGGTCATATATTCATTGCGCGTAAGACGGGTGACCGAATACTTGGACACCCTACCAAATATGAAAGAATATCTAGACAGAATATATCGTTTCATCCGTACAGGAGCAGATCCAGGAAGTATTGGCGAAGCCATGACTCAAAGAAAAGTCGAAATTCAGCTTATGCTTTTAAAGTTTCTAATTAATTGTTTAATAAGAGAACAAGATTATCCGGATAAAGATCCGGAAGAAATGAAAGTCCTGACCAGGTGGAGTGACCACATAGCCGAGGGAAGACACAAGACACAGACCTGTATAGAGAGTATGTACAAGAAAATCCGTAGAGAAATAATAAAGTTACACGAGAAACGAGAAGCACTACAAGTAACCGAGAAAGAAGATAACTCTGATACCGAAGAGGTAGACGCCGAGAATCCCACCAGAATAGCGTATGTAGGTGGAACTAGACTTCCCGAACGACATTCACGCCTGGAACACAAGAAAGTTTTCCCTCCTCCCGCACCAGAACAAGGTTCTCTTGAGCAAGTATTTCAAGCTACCGATCACATTCTGAAATCACGAATCGGTTATAGTGAACTTAGTACCATGCATGAACAAGAACTAGCCCGATCAGCAGTTCGATGGACTACTGATTCTACCACTTTTCCAGACGAAATAGTGGCACAAATGTTTCTGAAACTGCCCCCAGCCGAGCAGCGACTGGTGGGTATGTATATGATCCAGCACCTCATTACACTGTATGAGGGACAACATTCTGATCCAGGTCCGTTACATGATGTTCTGAACGAGTTACTCCAGCATAGATGGAGAGGTCTAGGTACCGATTTAATTAGTATCATTCTAAACCAGCGCCACAAATATAGAACGTTTCTGAACCCGCATTTTGTTCACGTCTCACCTCCAGAAAGTAAATCATTTTACATAGATAGACAGCATCCGTTACGAGAAGTACACCCAGTTAGGACAACGGGTGGTGATCTAGAACGAGTATTTGTTTACACCCCTATCACCAAGATGGAACTCTTAGAGATGAAAAAGTTAATTCCCTGTCATGACAAAGATCCAGCAGGGTTCCATCGAGAATTAAAGGACATGCTCCGTATGGGAGAATACACGTATCCTGATATCATCAAAATGCTAAAGGTCCTGTTGCCCGCAGGGATATATGAAAAACTCAAGGAAAAAGAATGGGAGGTGGGAGAGAAAAAGATTGATTGGACAGCTCTAGAAGCTGAAGATAATTCACGAGTACCGGGTACCGGTCTAGGGGGTAAAGTTAAAGAATTGCCCGAGTTATTGATTCAGGTTTTGCCAAGGTTACTAACCACGAAAAAGGAAGATTGGGATGCAATCTCAGCTTGTAAACAGAAACAGGATGAAGACACTAGTGATTTTTATTCTAGATTTGAAAAATGTTTTATTATCAACAGTGGTCTGAAGACGAGTAGTGAATCGTACCCTCATCTTTTTGTTACCAAACTAGTCGAGAATTCAAGTCCACAAGTTAAAAATCGAGTTTTGAAAGTCGAAAGTAGTTGGCAAGCTAATACCCCGTCACAAATGCTACAAATGCTCCAGTATCACCAGAACAGAATCAGGGAAGAGCAAGAACACGAAAGGAGACGTATGAAAGACACGAAAATGAGAGTATTAGTTGCACAATCTGTACCACAAGACAGTCAGAAGAGGGGTCCGAATCAAGCCAGTCATCCTGCAGCTCCCATTAAAGGGACTTGCAATTATTGTAAACAGCCAGGTCATTTTATAAACGAGTGTGCAGTTCTGAAACACAACATAGCTACTGGTAAATCTAAAGAAAGACCACGTCCGCCCAGACAAGAACAAGTTTCACAGACTCCTCAGCCACCACAGAATGCACAACAGACAGTTCCAGCACCGCAGCCTATCGCTGCAACACAGCATGTTACACAACAGATGTACCAGTATGCACAGTCCGAGTATCCGGAGTACCAGCAGTATTCATGAAACAGCCTAGAGAGGGAGGTAGGCTTGCCTCTCATCGAGATACCTGTAGATCAAGAGGGTCCCTATGTACACAGTCAAGTATTAGGGAAAGACAGAAAGTTTCTGATTGATACAGGGGCAAGTAGGACTACTATCAGTCATGACGAGGTTCCAGGGGCTCCGCTCTCAGGCTCTAAAAATGTTTCCCTTGGATTTTCAGGAAAGCCTATTGTTAACGAGATTTCAAAACCAGTTTCTCTAGAAGTTGGTCCATTGTCCCGAACTACTGATTTGTTACTTACGAAATCATGTCCAGAAAATTTGTTAGGCATTAAAACATTAAAGGAATTAGGTGCAGTAATTTGCTTTTCCCCAGAAGGAGTTCGATTGTTCTTACGTGACTTTAAAGGTCACTATGTACTACGTGATTTTGATCCAAGAATATTGAATGTACCGCCGCATTTATGGGCGCAAGGTCCAACTGATGTAGGATGTATGCACATCACACCCCATCGTGTGACTCTCAAACAAGGTATAGTTTTGCCACGAATCAGACAGTACAGATTGCCACCTGAGGCTGTAGCAGCCTTGTCCAAAATTATTGACGAGCTTATTACTCAAGGAGTGGTTGTAGAAACTGACTCCAATGTATGTAATTCTCCTATCATTCCAGTTCTGAAACGTACTGATCCAAGTGCACCTCCAGTACATCGATTAGTGATTGACCTTCGAGAGCTTAATAAATGTATCATACCCCAGTACCCAGTAGTCCCAGATATTTCTTCCCTATTGACAGCCATTGATTCTGAAGCTACGTTCTTCACTGTTATCGATCTCAAGAACGCATTTTTCAGTGTCCCCATTCATCCAGACAGCCAGTACCTTTTCGGTTTTTGTTTAAATGGAAGGAGCTATAAATTTACACGAGCTCCTCAAGGTTTCACAGAAAGTCCTAGTATTTACAGTCAAGCACTTAAGAGACAACTAGACAATATTCACATGCCAACTGACACTGCCCTGCTCCAGTATGTCGATGATCTACTGATCACAGCCCGTTCCGAACGTGACTGCGAGCGTGCGTCACTTACAGTCCTGTATTTTCTGGCCGAGCAGGGGCACAAGGTGTCTCCTTCCAAATTACAATTCTGTGTCCAGCAAGTGGTATACTTAGGACACTTACTGTCCAAGTGGGGTAGGCAGTTGACACCAGACCGTATCCAGTTAATAGCGAGTCTTCCAAAGCCCAAGACACAGAAGGAGGTACGAGCTTTTATTGGCCTCACTTCTTATTGCAGACAATGGATTCCTCAGTATGCATTTCTAGCTAAGCCACTGATACAGTTAACGACACAGGAGGCAGCCGTATCGACTGTCCTCCCTTGTACCCAGGAACATACACTTGTTTTTAATGAATTAAAGAAAGCCTTATGCCAAGCACCTGTTCTAGCTACACCGAACTACAGTAAGCCTTTTACACTTTTTGTCACAGAACGTGATGGTACTGCATTATCTGTTCTCACACAAGATCAAGCAGGACAATACAAGCCCTCTGCTTATTTTTCGAGCACATTAGATCCAGTAGCCCAGGCTCTGCCTGCGTGCCTCAAGTCAGTTGCAGCCACAGCTCTCGCTATCAGACAAAGTGATTCCATAGTGTTAGGACACTCCCTGACAGTACAAGTTCCACATTCCGTGGAAGTTCTTTTAAACCGAACACAGACTCAGCACTTGACCATTGCACGTTTAACAGGTTATGAACTGATACTGTTCCAGCCACACATAGAAATCAGACGCTGCAACATTCTAAATCCTGCTACACTGTTACCGTCAGTTACTTCAAATACTGCCACACATGACTGTGTGGAAGTTGTTAACACTATGACAAAGCCAAGACAAGACCTGACAGACATTGCATTACCTAATCCCGACCTGACACTTTATGTGGATGGTTCATGTATGAGAACAAGTACAGGAGAACTAGTAGCCGCGTATGCAGTGACTACTGACACCGAAGTTATAGAAACACATCGTATTGACACCCTGTCTGCTCATGCAGCAGAGCTAGTTGCTCTGACCCAAGCCTGCATACGTGCCAAGAACTTGAAAGTAAACATATATACAGATTCACGTTACGCATTCGGAGTCGTACACGACTTTGGAGTGCTCTGGCAGGAGAGAGGTTTCATGACTTCTCATGGAACCAAGATTCAGCATGGTCTCCTCATCCAAGCTCTGTTAGATGCAATACATTTACCGACAGCTATCGCTATCATGAAGTGCAAAGCACATACGAAAGTTACTGACATCATTTCCCAAGGTAACGATCTAGCAGATCGAACAGCCAAGCTTACAGCTCAGACCCCAGACATTCCAGTTAACACGACACAGACATTCACTCTGGATCAGACTACCTGTATGACAGTTAAGGACCCTACACAAGATGTCATAGACATACAGTTACACGCTACTCCCGAAGAAATAAAGAAATGGTCCGAACAAGGAGGGGTCCAGACAGATCAGGGATGGTTGACGAAGGGAAAAGCCACATGGTTTCTCCCCGACTCTATGGTTCAAGTCATTATCAATACCGCACATAGTCCAGCACATTTAGGAGAAAAAGCTATGTTAGACAGTATTCAGAACCTTTGGTTCAACAAACACTTACGAGCTGCAGCCAAGCAGAAAGTCCGTACTTGTATGATATGTTGCCAGTTCAATCCAGGTAAAAGTGTCCCGGTGGAACAAGATGGATTCCAACCTCCTGACCACCCTTTTGAGGTCCTCCAGATGGATTATATTCAGATGGAGCGATGTCGAGGTTTCAAGTATGTCCTCGTAGTTGTATGCGCTTTGTCCAGGTGGACAGAAGCATATCCAGTTCCAGATTACACAGCCGCGACCACTGCCAGGCAGTTGGTTCGTGAATTCTTTCCCCGCTATGGACTCCCTAGGGTCGTGTATTCTGATAACGGCCAGCCATTCTCATCTGAGCTTATGAAACATGTTTCCCTTCTGTTAGGGTACCAGTGGAAGTTCCATTGTGTGCGCCATCCTGAAGCAGCCGGTCTCGTAGAGAGACATAATCAGACATTGAAAGTCCGCATTGCAAAAGTGTGTAAAGAGAAAGGTGTAGACTGGCTAGTTGCCCTGCCAGTTGCTTTATTTTACATGAGGATGGTTGCACATTCCAGATCAGGTCTGTCCCCGTATGAGGTCATATTCGGCCACCCCCCAAACATGTGGGGTACACCTAGACCCCGCAGTATTACAGATGTCTCCAGTAATATGCTGACAGATTACCTAGCTTCCTTGATGTCTGCCCTACACTCTTGTCGTTCACAGGTTGCCGCCGCATTTCCAGACAACACCGAGGTGAAACCGCATGAAGTCATTCCAGGAAGCCTGGTGGTGGTGCGGAATTTTGATCGTTCAAGTCCACTGGAGCCCCGTTGGAAGGAGCCTCGTCTTGTCTTGTTAACAACAAGGACCGCCGTGAAGCTAGAGGGCAGGAAAGGATGGGTCCACCTGTCCCATATAAAGAAATTCCATGGAGTTCGTGAAAAGACTTTTGCAAAGGACTGCCTCATTTCTAAAGACTGCCTAAAAACAGACTCTGAACTCAAGCCTCCCCTGTTAGAGGAAACTCCGCAACAGGAGTATAAAAAGAAACTCAGGTCTAGTAAAATAAGTCAGCCAGTTTAATTGTCTAAGTCCCTCTCGGGTGAATCGGTTAGACAGGTCTCTGACATGTATGAGATAGACCCCCATAGTGAGAGAGTTAGTCAAAACTCTATCAAATGTATCATTGTTCTAAGTTTTTTATTATATGTGAGTCTAATGGTTACCTGCACAAGTTATGCTTTATATTTATGTTTTCCAATCTCACATGTAAATAAGTTTTCTAATGCTACAGTAGAGCACACATTTAGTGATCTGCCTCCTCACGAGCTATCCTATCGTCTTGCTATGCAAAACAATACATTCATCCGAATGTTACACTATTCCCAGCAGACCAGCAATGCCACAAATTGTTGGGTGTGTGGTCGACTCCCCCCTTTCCAGACACCGAAGGGAGTTCTGCCACTCTTTCCTTATCCATTTTCACATAATGGTTCATATGGAGCATGGTCCACTTTAACGTCATCCTCCAATGATATGTCCCTTCTGAATAGAACATGTTTTCCAGACAAGCAAGGTCTCTCCCATAGAACAGGGTTAGATCTAGAAAATGAAGTATATAATTTTGGTAATTATTCTTCGAATTTTATGGTCCTGAATGTTCAGTCTGATACTACTCCAGATTTGCCTGCTATTTCAGTACTACCAGTCAAAGGCGAATTATGTGTCAGAAAGAATGGTTCCGCACATGTAGGACATAGTGATTGTACTACTACTGTCGAGTATAGTGACAGTGGGAAATCTATTTTCAAAGCCTCACGTCATTCTTATTTTGTGTGTGGTCAGACCGCATATGTTCGTCTGCCCCTCGATTGGGATGGAACATGTTACATTGCCTTCCTACTGCCACCAGTTTTTCTAGCTCCATCTGATTATCACAGAAACACACATCTAGTACACGTCAGACCTAGAAGGGAGATCGAGTCCCCAATTGTCGATCAAACTGAAACTACTCTAGAACAATATCAAGACTTCAATAAAGGTTTCTTCTTCTTTATAGGACCTGTCCAGAATAGTAAGTTAATACGTAGGTTAACCAGAACCCTCGAAGCAGTAGTGAATGAGACTACTTCTGCTCTAGGTAACTTAACTGAAGAGCAATCTGCTATGAGATTTGTCGTGCTCCAAAATCGTCTCGTTCTTGACGTCATACTGGCCGATAGAGGAGGAGCATGTAGAGTCATCGGATCTAGTTGCTGCATTTTCATTCCTAATAACACGCCGTCTGTTTATTCAGCTATAACCAGACTTCATAAAATTGCCCATCAGTTACACCAGAATCCAGGCACCTGGACATGGTCCAGTTGGGTCTGGAGTATTATATCTGCCTGGGGATGGAAAGTATTGTCATTCCTAGGTATTGCAGTAATGATCATATTCAGTTGCTGCCTCTGTATACAATGTGGCCCTGCGATTTGCGGCATGTGTGCTACCTCTTGTATTCCTAGTCCTAAGTCCCGCTCTAAATCCCGTTCCAAGACAATTCGAGACGAGCAAATGATGCTATATGAAATGATAGATGGTATCATGAATATTGATGTTTCCTGATGGAAACGTAGGGCACAAGGAGGGAATGTGGAAAAGTAAATTTTGCCATGTTATATGTGCCTACGTGTTTCCCATCTTATGTTATATGTGCATGATCAATTAAAGACGCAATTACAGTTGTGTCCATCTCTAGTATGCCAGTTTCCAGTCCTCGTGAAAGCTACGAATATTAGGCCTATGTAAACCTACGTTGCCACATTTTACAGTGTGCACGTTAATTCATTGAATTGTCCCCGTTTCTAGGCCTCAAAAGGGCCCGGACTCAGATTCAGCTCCTGTCTCCTGAACCCTCTCCGAGGAGCGATACAGCCCCCACCTGCATCCCTGACCCTTCGCTTACTTCATGCCTCGCAGTGCCCGGCCCGGCCTGGCTCTGCCTCCCAGTCTGCCAAGAATATGTTATGTTTCTAGTTATCAGTCCAGCCCTCCTTCTCTGCATTCCTAAGCTACTGAATCGCATCAATAGTTTCCGTCATGGTCTAGCCTTTATGTCTCCATGTAAGAGAAATACTGTATTAATATTCATAGACTATTCCTAGCACACGCAATACATGAAGAATAATGCATGCACCAGTCTTAGTGTCTGTTAGCCTTTGCCCTGATAACTTTTGGATTCTATCAACATGTACTCTAAACACCAGATACTAGATATGCCTGGGTACATGTTGCTCTGACACTCCAGACTTTAGTCTCCTCTTCTAGCGCAGAAGTCATAGCCCCCAGTTCTCCCTGGTAACACGTCATTGCCCATTTGCGCGCACCACTAGGTTAGAGGTCCCAGCTGCTCAGGTAGCCCCCTCCATGTTTCCGCCCCGTTTATGACATATTCTGTTACGTTTGCATCACATGTCTATGTATACACCCTGTACACGCCTTCTTGTTACATCATTTTGCCCTTATCTTTCGCGACTGCTACGAAACCACGCCTACTGCTACGCCTACTGTATTGAATGTAATGTATTTTGTTCAAGTATATATATTGTGCACCCATATTAAAAGTTATCCCTTATGCTCCCAGATCCTGCCCCCGGCAGCTGCCATCCTATTCCCATGTAGGCTGTCCTGTTCCTGTCCTTTATGTCTGCTTAAAGCCTGTAGACTCCAGCTACCTCGAATCCTGACTCTTATTTATTGAGCTATCTGTTTATATGAGTATCCTGAAAAATAGAACCGGTAATTAATTATTTATTTACCACACCTCTCCTCCACTCATCTCTCCTCTACTCTTCCACTTTCCTCCTCCTCCTATTCCCTACTCTCCTGTCCCCTCCCATTTCACTCCTCACTCTCCAATCCCATTCCCTCCTCTCCCCTCATCCCCTCCATTTCCCTTCCATAAGCTCCTCTCTTCCCTTCTACCTCCCTCCTCCTTACATCCCCTCCTCTCTCTTCTTTTGCTTGTCTTCCCCCTTCCATGTGCTTTTTCCTTCCTTCTTCCTTTACACTCCCTTCCTTTTCCCATCCCCTGCTTTCCCCTTCAACTTTCTTTTCCACCATCCTCCAATCACTTCCATGCTCCTCCCATCTACAACTTCTTTCCCCTCCTATCCCCACCTCTCCCTTTCACCTTCTCTCTCCCTCCAGTCCCCTCCTCTACCCCCTTCCCTCATCTCACCTCCCTCTTCTCCACTTACCCCCTTCCAATGTTCTCCCCTCCATCCCTTATTTTCCCCTTCTCTTTTCCTTTTTACTTTCCTTATATCCTTCCACCCCCCTCCTCTTCATCTCCTATCTGCTCTCCTCTATTCACTTTCACTTCCCCCTCCCCATCCTTTCCACCTCCAACTCCCATCCCCATCTCCACCTCTTCCCTACACTCGTCCCTCAAATATCTTCCCTCCACCCCGCCATATCCTCTTCCCTGCCACTTCCCCATCACATATGACTTTCACTTCCCTTCCCTTCCACCTCCCCCTCCCATCACCTCTGCCTTTCACTTCCCTTCCACCTCCCCCTCCCATATTCTTTTCTCCCATCCTGTCCCCTCTTCTCTTTCGGTTTCCTGCCCCCTTCCATGCCCCTCTCTTCCTTTCCACTTCTCTTCCACCTCCCCAAAACGCATCCACTTCCACTTCCTGTCCTCTCTCCTCCCCTTTTCTCTTCCACTTCCCTCTTTCCAACTCCCCTCATTCCTTCCACTTCCCTCTTACCTACTCCTGTCTTCTTACCCACCCCCTACTCCCCTCTTCCCCTCCACTTCCCTCTTCAACATCTCCTCTCATTTCTCTTCCACCCTACTCCTCTCTTCCCTTACACTTACACTTCCCATCAGTCCATTCCCCTTCCACGTCTCCCTTTTCTTATCCACTCCACTCTTCCCTTCTTCTTCCCTCCCATCTCCTCTCCCTTCCCACTTTCCCTTCCAACTCCATCCCATCCTCTTCCCATCCCCTTTTCTTCTGTTCCACTTCCCCCTCTCATCACATCTTCTCCTCTTCTCTCTCTCCGTCGCATTCTCTCCCATCCCTTCCTCTTCGCATATCCCTTCTATTTACATCCCTCTCCTTGCCATATGGTCTTCTCTTCCATTTCGCTCCCTCTTACATCCCATCCTCTTCTCTTTTGTTTGCCTCCCCCTTCTATGCCCTTCTCTCTCCTTCCTCCCCTCTTCCCTTCCACTCCCCTCCTACAATCCCCTCCTTTCCCATTCTACTTTCCTTCCCACCCTCCCACCCCCTCCTCGACACTCTTCCCTTCCACTTCTTTCTCCTCTCCTCCTATCACCTCCTCCGCTTCTGTCACCTCCAGTTTTTCCTCTTAACTTCCAGCTAACAACTACCATTGCTTCATCTCTCCTTCCTCCATCCTCTTAACTCCCCTCTACTCTTTCCTTTCACATTCCTTCCTTCATTCCTTTATGATCACCTCCCCCTTCCCTTTTACTTCGCTTGCATACCTTCACTATCCCCTCCCACTTTCACCTTTCATCTCCTCATTGCTTCCCTTCCAGTTACCTCCTCTCCCCATTCCTTCCACTTCCCATTTACCTCCCCCTCCCATCCCCATCTCTCCCATACCCTCTTCCCTCCCCTTCTCATTCCCTTTTTTCCTACCCATCTCCCTTCCACTTCTCTTCCCTCTACCCCTCCCATACCCTCTTCCTTTCTAATTCCCTCTTCATCTCAACCCTTCCCCACCACTTCCATTCACCTCCCCCTTCCCCATTCCATACCCTTCATTTCCTTTCCACTTCCCTTCCACCTCTCCCTTACAATCCACAAGCTTTCCCTCTTCTTCCAGTTCACCTCCCTTTCCCATTCCTTCCTGTCCCCTCTCGCTTCCACCCCCTCTTCTCCTCTGCCTTCTTCTCTTCCACTTGCCGCCTCTCCACCATGCTATCCTGTCCTCTCTCCTCTCACACTCCTCTCTACCCTCCCTTTCTCATCCCTTCTCTCTCCTCCCCTAATTTCCCATCCTCCCTTACACTTCTATCCCCTTCTCCCTCCCATCCCTTGCACTTCCCGCCCTTCCTATCTCTCCCAGCTCTACTCCCCCTTGACACTCTCCTCTTCCATCCTCCCCAATCTCCTCTGCCCTCCTCCCCACTGTCCTCTTCCTTCCTCCTCATGCTCATCTTCTCTTAATTTCTCTCATCCCTCCTAACTCCCCTCATTTCTTCCATTTCCCTCTTCAATGTCTCTTCTTTCTTCTCTTGCATCCCCTACTCCTCTTCCCTCCAATCCATGTCAACTCTCTCTTTCCCTTCCACTTCCCTTCTCCCCACTCCAGTCATCCTTTCCACTTACCCCCTCTCCCATCCACTCCTTTCCCTTCCACATCCCTTATTCCCTCTATTTTCTCCTTCTGTATCGCTCCCCTCCCAACCCATTTTCACCCTTCCCCTCTACCTTTTCAGTTCCTCCTTCTCATCCCTTCTGCTCCCCTTCCACATCCCTCCCCCTCCTATTCCAACCCCTCCTTCTCTCTTCCCCATTCTCTCCCAGTTCAGCAATTTGTGCCCCTGTAGATTCCAGGGCATCCCCTCAAGGTCTGCCTCCTCGTGGACCGTGGGAACAATGGGGGCTGGCGTCCCGCGCCCCTACCTCTTCTCATTAAGGCAGGTTCCTGGGCCATACTTTCAGGCTCCAGGATCTCTTGAGCACCCTTACTGACTGCCCTAGACCAAGTGGTCACTCACACCCACTCAGGCAGGCCCAACATCTCTAAATTAGCCTTCTTCTCCACCTTAACCCAAGGGGATTTCTCTAAATCATTGCCCAACAGACATCCACTGGCCCGGCTGCCCTCACAGCTACTTGAAGAGTACCAGAGAACTCCCCCCCCCCCCACTCAAAGGGAACTTGAGCAAACTCACACTGGCTCTGTGAGTTGTCCACTGCAACTACGGGGAAGAATGCATGAGGAATAACCTGCTCTTTGGCACCAACCGGCAACTGACAGCTGTCACACTAGCCCCGGTGTCCCTCAGAGCCTCCACTCTATTGTGGAAAAGTAAATTTTGCCATGTTCTGTGTCCCTACTCATCCATCATATGTTATGTGTGCATGACCAATATGCATATGTTATTCCCCATGTCTGATTAATGACGCAATTCCAGTTGTGTCCACCTCTAGTATGCCAGTTTCCAGTCCTCGTGAATACTACGAATATCAGGCCTATGTAAAGTAATGTTGCCACGTTTCTCAGTGTGCACGTTATTCCATTGTAAAGTCCCCGTTTCTAGGCCTCAAAAGGGCCCGGACATCAGATTCAGCTCCTGTCTCCTGAAAGCCTCGCTGAGGAGCGATACAGCCCCCACCTGTATCCTCGACCCTTCACTTACTTCCTGCCTCGCAGTGCCCGGTGCAGCTTGGCTCTGCCTCTGAGTCTGCCAAAAGTATGTTATAGTTCCAGTTATCAGTTCAGTCCTCCTTCTTTGCATTCCTAAGCTACTGAACTGCATCAATAGTTTCCGTCATTGTCTAGCCTATTCGGCTCCACGTTAGAGAAATACTGTATTAATGGTCATTTAATATTCTTCATCACGCACTACATGTAGAATAATGCATGGTCCAGTCTTAGAATCAAGTTAGCTTTTCCCCTCATGACTTCTAGTTTATATCAACATGTTCCCTAAACATCAGATACCAGATAGGGTTTAGGTACATGTTGCTCTGACCCTCCAGACTCTAGTCTCTGCTCCTAGCACAGAGTTCGTAGCCCCCAGCTTCTCCTAGTAACACGTCATTGCCAGTTTTCGCGCACCACCAGGTTAGAGGTCCCGGCTCCTTAGGTAGCCCCCTCCTATGTTTCCGCCCATTCATGACATATTCTGTTACGTTTGCATCACATGTCTATGTATACTCCCAGTTACACCTACTTTTACTGTTATCTCTCGCGACTGCTACGCGTCACGCCTTCTGCTCCACCCACTGCTACGCCTACTGCAATGTAATGCTATGTGTTTGCGCTATGTATATAAGTCGATGTATTGTTATTAAAAGAGAGCGCGCTCATCCCAGATCAAGCCCCGGCAGCTGCTGGGCCCCAGTTGTCCTGCTGGGCCCTGTTACCCCCGTTCTATGCAGGTTGTCCTGATCCTGTCCTTATGCTGTAATAAACCTGCAGAAACTCCTACTACCTCGAATCTTGACTCTTATTTTATTGAGCTATCTGTTATTCATTTATTCATCCAAAAATAGATCCGGTATTATTTATTTATATACCACATAATGGCGCCCGAACAGGGACTTGCCCTTTCCCCACGCGTCGGTGAAGCCACGCCGACCCCCTGACCCTCTGCAGCCGTGACGGAACCATACCGGCCACATGCAGATATTTCTGCTTCAAGTATCCCTCAGGCCCACGGAGGAGACGGAGGAGGCGGTCCAGCATCCGAACGAGACGGTGGAGGAACGCGGCGAGTCCCGACCAGAGCCCAAGCCGAGAGTCCAAGGTCCGAGGTATCCGGAGGCCCACCCGTAACTGAAGTCCGAAGTCCGAAGTTCGTCGTCGTAGCAGTCCAGTCCCGTCCGAGGCCTCCCGTTCCGTGCTGCCCGGTGAGTACCATTGCTGGGGTAGTATCTAGACAGGACCAATCTAAATTGACTCCTGGTCCGTGGGTTGGTGGTGCCCAGACTCACAAACGAAGTGTTCACCTAGGTGGATACGGGTCTTGATGCGTCCCTTTATGGGACCGGTATGTTCCGTACTGTTACAGCAGTGCATCCAGTAACTCTAGTCTGTTCCGTTCTCGAGAAATTCTGTTCTGTTTCTGTTCTCAGTATTCCAGGTAATATTCTGTTCGAACTGTCATTTATAATGTTGTTTAATGTCTTTCCAATGTCGTGGTATGCCTGAATTGTTTTCCCAATTGTTATTGTTTTTCGTGTATTGTATTGTGTTCCGATTCAAGTTTACAATGCCGCTCTTTTCCAAGTTACGTCAGTTAAAAACTAGAAAGGGTTTATTAGAGGAAGCAGTTCCTGTCCCGCCCAGGGACAGTCCAGGTCATTTTATGTATCAGAAACATGGCATAAGCGCCATAATGTATCTAGATTTATGGGTAGAGTATACCAAACAGTTAGAAGAAAAGTATAGATGGCCCGTATCGGGTACATGGGATGCCGAATGTATCATGCGAGTAGAAGAAGCATTATGGAAAAAGAAAGCCAGACAGTCACAGAAAGATGCCATCGAGTTATGGCGTAAAGAAGCTCATAGAAGAACGGAAAAGGAAGTCAGAAAGTCAGAGTTAAGTAGAGAATCCCAGGAACGAGCCCAAGAAAGAGAATTAATCGAGATAGGTGAACAAGTCAAAGCCGAACAGTCAGACAGACAGAGGCATGCCCTTATTAAGGGTATGTATCCTCTCCTTGCCGAAGGTTTGCCAAAAGCGACCCCAGAGGCATCCAGTAATTTCCCGCCACCATTAGTTCCGACCAAGCTACGTCACAAACAGACCGCAGCTGATATTTTTATTTCGTCCTACTTGGACGACACAGTCCCAGAATATGCAAATCCTGTTCGCGCTCCGCCAGTCCCTGTAAATCAGGCACTTCCCGCTCCTCCAGACACCGGGGTGCCCTTAACAGCTCCCCCGGGTCAGCCTGCCATACAAGTCCAGCCCACGTTACAATTACCGACCCTGCCAGGACGAAGAATGTCAATCGACGATTCTAGTCTAGGGGCCGTAGGAGGAGGTCCTCCTCAAACCCCGCCGCCACACAAGCGTTTAACATTACTCGAATTACATGCTCAAGCGTTACAGCGCACGCCTAAACATCAGTCTGTTACAGAAATCAGGCAAACCCTTACCGAATGTGTCTATGATCCAGTTCCAGGCGAATATAATATGGTTTTATATTCCTTACGTGTAAGGAGAGTGACCGAGTATCTAGTCACCTTGCCGAATATGAAAGAAGATCTAGACAGAATATATCGTTTCATCCGTACAGGGGATGATCCAGAAAGTATTGGCGAGATTATGTCTCAAAGGAAAGCCGAGATCCAGCTCATGATATTAAAGTTCCTGATCAATTGTCTAATAAGAGAACAAGATTACCCGTCTAAAGATTCTGCCGAAATGAGAATCCTGACAAGGTGGAGTGATAATATAGCCGAGGGTAAGCACAAGACCGTCGGTGCTATGGAGAGTATGTACAAGAAAATTCGTAAAGAAATAATAAAGATACACGAACAGCGTAAAGCAGCACAAGTAAGCGAGAAAGAAAGTATCTCTGATCCTGAAGAGGAAGACGAGAATCCCGCCAGAATAGCGTATGTAGGAAAATCTAGATTTCCAGATCGCCATTTACGCCTAGAACGCAAGTCTATTTTCCATCATCAAGCACCAGAACAAGGTTCTCTAGAACAAGTATTTCAAGCTACCGATCACATTCTGAAATCACGAGTCGGTTACAGTGAATTAAGTACCATGCATGAACAAGAACTAGCCCGATCAGCAGTCCGATGGATTACTGATTCTACCACTTTTCCAGACGAAATAGTGGCACAAATGTTTCTGAAACTGCCCCCAGCCGAGCAGCGACTGGTGGGTATGTATATGATCCAGTACCTCATTACTCTGTATGAGGGTCAACATTCTGATCCAGGCCCGTTACACGATATCCTGAACGAGTTACTCCAGTATAGATGGAGAGGTCTAGGTACCGATTTAATTAGTGTCATTCTAGAACAGCGCCACAAATATAGAACGTTCCTGAACCCGCATTTTGTTCATGTCTCACCCCCAGAAAGTAAACCATTCTACATAGACAGACAGAATCCGTTACGAGAGGTCCACCCAGTCCAAGGGGCGGGTGGCGTAATGCAACGAGTGTTTGTATACACTCCGATTTCAAAGATGGAACTTCTTGAAATGAAGAAATTAATTCCCTGTCATGACAAAGATCCAGCAGGGTTCCATAGAGAATTAAAAGACATGCTCCGTATGGGAGAATACACTTACCCAGATATCATTAAAATGTTAAAGGTCCTGCTGCCCGCAGGGGTATATGAAAAGCTAAAGGAAAAAGAATGGGAGGTGGGAGAGAAAAAGATCGATTGGACAGCTCTAGAAGCTGAAGACAAGGCACGAGTACCAGGTACCGGTCTTGGAGATAAATGTAAAGAATTACCAGAATTATTGATTCAAGTTTTACCCAGATTATTGACAACGAGAAAAGAAGACTGGGATGCAATCTCAGCCTGTAAACAGAAACAAGATGAAGATATTAGTGATTTTTATTCTAGATTTGAAAAATGTTTCAGTATCAACAGTGGTCTCAAGACAAGTAGTGAGTCATACCCTCACCTTTTCGTTACCAAATTAGTCGAAAATTCAAGCCCACAAATTAAAAACCGAGTTTTGAAAGTCGAAAGCACCTGGCAAGCAAATACCCCGTCCCAGATGCTCCAGATGCTCCAGTATCACCAGAATAGAATTAGAGAAGAGCAAGAACACGAAAGAAAACGTATGAAAGACACGAAAATGAAAGTACTAGTTGCACAATCCGTTCCTCAAGACAGTCAGAAGAGGGGTCCGAATCAAGCCAGTCATCCTGCAGCTCCCGTTAGAGGGAACTGCAATTATTGTAAACAGCCAGGTCATTTTATAAACGAGTGTGCAGTTCTGAAACATAATATAGCTACTGGTAAGACTAAAGAAAGACCACGTCCGCCTAGACAAGAACAAGTTTCACAGACTTCTCAGCCACAGAATGCACAACAGACAGTTACCGCACCGCAGCCTATCGCTGCAACACAGCATGTCACATCACAGATGTACCAGTATGCACAGTCTGAGTATCCAGAGTACCAGCCATATTCATGAAACAGCCTAGAGAGGGAGGTAGGCTTGCCTCTCATCGAGATACCTGTAGATCAAGAAGGTCCCTATGTTCACAGTCAAGTATTAGGGAAAGACAGAAAGTTTTTGATCGATACAGGGGCAAGTAGGACCACAATTAGTCATGCCGAAGTTCCAGGGGCTCCGCTCTCAGGCTCAAGAAATGTTTCCCTTGGATTTTCAGGAAAGCCAATAGTTAATGAGATATCTAAGCCAGTTACTCTAGAAGTAGGTCCATTGTCCCGTACTACTGATCTGTTACTTACTAAGTCATGTCCAGAAAACCTATTAGGCATTAAAACACTGAAAGAGTTAGGTGCAGTCATATGCTGTTCCCCAGAGGGAATACGTCTGTTCCTACGTGACTTTAAGGGTCACTATGTATTACGAGATTTTGATTCAAGATTGTCTAAAGTTCCACAGCATTTATGGGCGCAAGGTCCAACTGATGTAGGTTACATGCAAATCACACCCCATCGTGTGACTCTCAAACCAGGTGTAGTGTTACCCCGAATCAGACAGTACAGATTGCCACCTGAGGCTGTAGCAGCCTTATCCAAAATTATTGACGAGCTCATGGCTCAAGGAGTAGTTGTAGAAACTGACTCCAATGTATGCAATTCTCCGATCATTCCAGTCATGAAACGTACTGATCCGAATGCACCCCCAGTATATCGATTAGTGATTGATTTACGAGAGCTTAATAAATGTATTATTCCGCAGTACCCAGTTGTCCCAGATATCTCTTCCCTGTTAACAGCCATTGATTCCGAAGCCACGTTCTTCACTGTCATAGACCTCAAGAATGCATTTTTCAGTGTTCCGATTCATCCAGACAGCCAGTTTCTTTTCGGATTTTGTTTAAATGGAAGGAGCTATATGTTTACACGCGCTCCTCAAGGTTTCACAGAAAGTCCTAGTATTTACAGTCAAGCACTCAAGAGACAACTAGACAACATTCACATGCCAACTGACACTGCCCTGCTCCAGTATGTCGATGATCTACTGATCACAGCCCGTTCTGAACGTGACTGCGAGCGAGCGTCACTGACAGTTTTGTATTTTCTAGCCGAGATGGGGCACAAGGTGTCACCTTCGAAGCTTCAATTCTGTGTCCAGCAAGTGGTATACTTAGGACACTTGCTGTCCAAGAGGGGTAGGCAGTTGACACCAGACCGTATCCAGTTAATAGCGAGTCTTCCCCAGCCCAGAACCCAGAAGGAGGTACGTGCCTTTATCGGCCTTACTTCTTATTGTAGACAATGGATTCCCCAGTATGCATTTCTAGCCAAGCCACTGATACAGTTAACGACACAGGAGGCAGCCGTATCGACTGTCCTCCCTTGGACATCTGACCATACACTTAGTTTCAATGAGTTAAAGAAAGCCCTATGTCAAGCTCCAGTTCTAGCTACACCGAACTACAGTAAGCCTTTTACACTTTTCGTTACTGAACGCGAAGGTACAGCATTATCTGTTCTCACACAAGATCAAGCAGGACAATACAAGCCCTGTGCTTATTTTTCGAGCACATTAGATCCAGTCGCCCAGGCGTTGCCTGCGTGCCTCAAGTCAGTTGCAGCCACAGCACTAGCTATCAGACAAAGTGATTCCATAGTTTTGGGGCATTCCCTGACAGTACAAGTCCCACATTCAGTAGAAGTTCTTTTAAACCGAACACAAACTCAGCACTTGACAATTGCACGTTTAACAGGTTATGAATTGACACTGTTCCAGCCACACATAGAAATTAGACGCTGCAACGTTCTGAATCCTGCTACACTGTTACCATCAGTTAATTCAAATCCAGACCCACATGATTGTGTGGAAGTAGTTAATATTACGACAAAGCCAAGACAAGACCTGACAGACATTCCGTTACCAGATCCTGACCTGCCACTTTATGTGGATGGTTCATGTATGAGAACTAGTACAGGAGAACTAGTCGCCGCGTATGCAGTAACTACTGACACCGAAGTTATTGAAACACACCGTATTGATACCCTGTCCGCTCAAGCAGCAGAGCTAGTCGCTCTGACACAAGCTTGTATACATGCCAAGAACCTGAAAGTTAATGTTTACACAGACTCACGTTACGCATTCGGAGTTGTACACGACTTCGGAGTGCTCTGGCAGGAGAGAGGTTTCATGACTTCTCATGGAACCAAGATTCAGCATGGTCTCCTTATTCAAGCCCTGTTAGAAGCCATACATTTACCGACATCCATTGCTATCGTGAAATGCAAAGCACATACGAAAGTCACTGACATTATTTCCCAAGGTAATGATCTAGCAGACCGCACAGCCAAGCTTACAGCACAGACTCCAGACATTCCAGTTAACATGACACATACTCCAGATCCGATTACATGCATGACAGTTAAGGACCCTACACAAGACGTCATAGATATACAGTTACATGCTACTCCCGATGAAATCAAGAAATGGTCTGAACAAGGAGGGGTCCAGACAGATCAAGGATGGTTAACGAAGGGTAGAGCCACATGGTTTCTCCCCGACTCTATGGTTCAAGTCATTATTAATACCGCACATAGTCCAGCACATTTAGGAGAAAAAGCTATGTTAGACAGTATTCAGAACATTTGGTTCAACAAGCATTTACGAGCTGCAGCCAAGCAGAAAGTCCGTACCTGTATAATATGTTGTCAGTTTAATCCAGGTAAAAGTGTCCCGGTGGAACAAGGTGGTTTCCAGCCCCCTGACCACCCTTTTGAGGTCCTCCAGATGGATTATATTCAGATGGAGCGATGTCGAGGTTTCAAGTATGTTCTTGTAGTTGTATGCGCTTTGTCCAGGTGGACAGAAGCATATCCAGTCCCAGATTACACAGCCGCGACCACTGCCAAACAGTTGGTTCGTGAATTCTTCCCTAGATACGGACTCCCTAGAGTCGTATATTCTGATAACGGTCAGCCATTCTCATCCGAACTCATGAAGCATGTTTCCCTGTTGTTAGGGTACCAGTGGAAGTTTCATTGTGTACGCCATCCTGAAGCAGCCGGTCTGGTAGAGAGACATAATCAGACCCTGAAAATCCGTATTGCCAAAGTCTGTAAAGAAAAAGGTGTGGACTGGCTAGTAGCTCTGCCAGTTGCTCTGTTTTATATGCGCATGGTCGCACATTCCAGATCAGGTCTGTCCCCGTATGAGGTCGTATTCGGCCGCCCCCCTAACATGTGGGGTACTCCTAGACCCCGAAGTATTACCGATGTTTCATGTAATATGCTGACAGATTACCTAGCTTCCTTGATGTCTGCCCTCAACTCATGTCGTTCACAGGTTGCCGCCGCATTTCCAGACAATACCGAGGTGGCACCGCACGAGATCGTTCCAGGCTCCTTGGTGATGATCAGAAATTTTGACAGATCAAGTCCGCTGGAACCACGTTGGAAGGAGCCACGTCAGGTCCTCTTGACCACCCGTACTGCCGTCAAGTTGGAAGGCAGAAAAGGATGGATCCACCTTTCTCATGTAAAACTTTTTAAAGGATTGAAATCCGTTTCTAAAAACATTTCCCAGGATTCGAAAGATTGCCAGAACATTGCTCTTAAGGACTGTCCCGCACAAGACATTATTACAACCCCTCCCTTGTTAGAGAAAACTCCGCAGCAGGAGTATAAGTTAAAGCTCAGGTCTAGTAAAATAAGTCAGTCAGTTTGATTGTATAAGTCCTCCCCTAGGTGAAACGGTTAGACTGTTTCTGACATGTATAAAATAGACCCCCATAGTGAGAGAGTCAGTAATAACTCAATTCAATGTATCGTTTTTCTGAGTTTCGTATTATTCATCAGCATAATGATTTCCTGCACCAGCTATGCATTCTATCTGTATTTTCCAGTTCCTCATGTAAATATGTCTGCTAATGCTACAGTAGAGCACACGTTTAGTGATCTGCCTCCTCACGAATATTCATACCGCCTCGCTATGCGCAACAACACATTTATCCGTATGTTACATTACTCACACCAGACCAGCAATGCCACTAATTGTTGGGTGTGTGGTCGGCTCCCCCCTTTTCAGACATCAAAGGGAGTTCTGCCACTTTTTCCTTATCCATTCTCACATAATGGTTCGTGTGGAGCATGGTCCACGTTAACGTCATCCGCAACAGATATGTCTTTTCTTAACAGTACATGTTTCTCAGACAAGCAAGGTTTCCCCCACAGAACAGGTTTAGATCTAGAAAATGAAGTTTATAATTTAGGTAATTATTCGTCGAATTTTATGGTCCTGAATGTTCAGTCTGATACTACTCCAGACTTACCTGCTATTTCAGTACTACCTGTCAAAGGCGAATTATGTGTCCGTAGTTATGGTTCTGTACATGTAGGTCATAGTGAATGTACTACTGTTATCCAGTATAGTGACAGTGGGAAATCTGTTTTCAAAGCTTCACGTCATTCTTATTTTATTTGTGGTCAAACCGCATATGTCCGTCTGCCCCTCGATTGGGAGGGAACCTGTTACATTGCCTTCCTACTGCCACCTGTTTTCCTAGCCCCATCTGATTATCACAGAAACACACATCTAGTACACATTAGACATAGAAGGGAGTCCCCAATTGTCGATTATACTGAAACTACTCTAGAACAGTATACAGATTTCAATAAAGGCTTCTTCTTCTTTGTAGGACCTGTCCAGAATAGTAAACTGATCCGTAGGTTAACAAGAACCCTTGAAGCTGTAGTAAATGAGACTGCCTCTGCTCTAGGTAACCTAACCGAAGAACAATCTGCTATGAGATTTGTCGTTTTGCAAAATCGTCTCGTCCTTGACGTCATACTGGCCGATAGGGGCGGGGCCTGTAGAGTCATCGGATCTAGTTGCTGCATTTTCATTCCAAATAACGCGCCGTCTGTTTATTCAGCTATAACCAGACTCCATAAAATTGCCCATCTGTTACACCAAGATCCAGGCACCTGGACATGGTCCGGTTGGTTCTGGAATATAATTTCCGCATGGGGATGGAAAGTCCTGTCCTTTCTAGGTATTGCAGTAGCGATCATATTCAGCTGCTGCCTCTGTATACAATGTGGCCCTGCGATTTGCAGCATGTGTGCTACCTCTTGTATTCCTAGTCCCAAGCCCCGTTCCAAATCCCGTTCCAAGACAATTCGAGACGAGCAAATGGTACTGTATGAAATGATAGATGGTATCATGAAAATTGATGTTTCCTGATGAAACGTAGTGACAAGGAGGGAATGTGGAAAAGTAAATTTTGCCATGTTCTGTGTCCCTACTCATCCATCATATGTTATGTGTGCATGACCAATATGCATATGTTATTCCCCATGTCTGATTAATGACGCAATTCCAGTTGTGTCCACCTCTAGTATGCCAGTTTCCAGTCCTCGTGAATACTACGAATATCAGGCCTATGTAAAGTAATGTTGCCACGTTTCTCAGTGTGCACGTTATTCCATTGTAAAGTCCCCGTTTCTAGGCCTCAAAAGGGCCCGGACATCAGATTCAGCTCCTGTCTCCTGAAAGCCTCGCTGAGGAGCGATACAGCCCCCACCTGTATCCTCGACCCTTCACTTACTTCCTGCCTCGCAGTGCCCGGTGCAGCTTGGCTCTGCCTCTGAGTCTGCCAAAAGTATGTTATAGTTCCAGTTATCAGTTCAGTCCTCCTTCTTTGCATTCCTAAGCTACTGAACTGCATCAATAGTTTCCGTCATTGTCTAGCCTATTCGGCTCCACGTTAGAGAAATACTGTATTAATGGTCATTTAATATTCTTCATCACGCACTACATGTAGAATAATGCATGGTCCAGTCTTAGAATCAAGTTAGCTTTTCCCCTCATGACTTCTAGTTTATATCAACATGTTCCCTAAACATCAGATACCAGATAGGGTTTAGGTACATGTTGCTCCGACCCTCCAGACTCTAGTCTCTGCTCCTAGCACAGAGTTCGTAGCCCCCAGCTTCTCCTAGTAACACGTCATTGCCAGTTTTCGCGCACCACCAGGTTAGAGGTCCCGGCTCCTTAGGTAGCCCCCTCCTATGTTTCCGCCCATTCATGACATATTCTGTTACGTTTGCATCACATGTCTATGTATACTCCCAGTTACACCTACTTTTACTGTTATCTCTCGCGACTGCTACGCGTCACGCCTTCTGCTCCACCCACTGCTACGCCTACTGCAATGTAATGCTATGTGTTTGCGCTATGTATATAAGTCGATGTATTGTTATTAAAAGAGAGCGCGCTCATCCCAGATCAAGCCCCGGCAGCTGCTGGGCCCCAGTTGTCCTGCTGGGCCCTGTTACCCCCGTTCTATGCAGGTTGTCCTGATCCTGTCCTTATGCTGTAATAAACCTGCAGAAACTCCTACTACCTCGAATCTTGACTCTTATTTTATTGAGCTATCTGTTATTCATTTATTCATCCAAAAATAGATCCGGTATTATTTATTTATATACCACACTATGGCCATTGATGGTCACCCACTGCCTGTACTTTATAGTGTCATCAGGCAGATGAGTTTAAGGGACCATCTCAAAGGCTCCTAATGAGATATGGGACATTTCTGCAGGACCCCACCCACCTTGGGCACCCATCTCCTCCCCACCCAAGGCTACACTGGCCAACTGACGGGATGGTGCACTGGTGGCACATACTGACCCTTTTGGGGACACAGGGGATCATACCAACGGTGTCCCACTTGCTTACACTGAAAGCATGTAGTGGGCCCCCTATGAACAGGTTTACCTGTCGGGGCTCTGGATTTTTCTCAGGGGGAAGCTGGGAACCCTTCCCTTGGTTCCCTTGGGAATTACTTTGGGCCCTTTCTAGAACTCCCTCTGTTTACCCTTGTCCCCCCCACTCGTCTGCTGAGGACCCTTCTCTCCTTAGGCTGAGTCTCCCACATGACCCTTGTGGACCCTGGTACTGACCCAGCGGTCCGCCTCCTCAGCAAGCTTCCTAGGGTTAATTAACTTGCTATCAATAAGGTCCTGGCGTAGCTCCGGAAAACAGTTAGCAGACAAGTGTTCCCTTGCAAAAAAAATCATAGAGCGCTTCAAAAGTATCCACTTTGCTAAACTTCACCCAACCATCCATAGCTCTGCAAAAGAAAGATACATATTCTACCTAAGTGGTTCCCTCCAGCTTCTTACAATTCCTGAACCTCTGTCTATATAGTTCTGGGGTCAAACCATACCTTGTCATCAGGGCTTCTTTCATGTGGGCATAAGACATTCTATTTTCACTGGATAGGTCTAGCAAAGTATCCCTCCCTTAACTCACAAAGCGGCCCCACAACCCAGCTACCCAATCCTTCTCAGGAACCCGGTGGGCCAACATGGCTATCTCATAGGCTTTAAACCACAGCCCAATATCCTCATGCTTATGAAAATCTTTGATGACATCCTTGGGGATATATACCCTGCCTTCTGAAGGCACAGATGGTGCGCTGCCACCAGAGGGATTGATCTCTAAGCCCTTTGCCTTGATCTCTAACTCCCGCAATATCCTCTCATGTTCCATTCTCATTCTCTCTCTCTCAAAGGACAATCTGTTATTCTCTAATACCCTCTGACCCTCCATCTTAAGCTTAGCCATCTCCAGCTTGTGTGCCCTATTTCTCTCCCTGTCTTCCAGCTCCCTGGGGGAAGAGGTCTTTGGAGGAGGTACTACTGCCAGGTGGGGATGATACCCCTCCCCTGGCTGGAAACACTGGCCCATCCAGCTGCCCATCTGTATCCCCAGCTGGCTCCACCACAAACTCAGGGGCATTTCTTGCTTCTACCCAGGCCCTCAGCGCCTTTTGGTAGTCATCCTTTTTGGAAATGCCTGGTGTAGCAACTTCAAATTTCTTGCAGAGATGCTTGAGCTGTTTCAAAGTGTAGGTTTCGAAACTCTCTTCCTCAAAATCTAGATCCATAGATGCAACAGATGCTGGTCTACTCATGGCAGTAAGAATTGACAGTTCTCAGGAAAAATATCAGTCCAAGGAAAAATATTTTACCAGAAAAAGTATGTGGTCGCGTTGGGCCTGCACTCACTAGTAGTGTACACCAATTACTGTATATGAGTCACAAATTCAGGTCCAAATCCTCACTGCTGACCACCAATGTTAGAACTGGGGGTCTCTAGTTGGCAATGGTATACACCTTTGACCAAATAGGGACCCTTGCTTCTAAGTCAGGGAAAGGGGATTACACTACTGGAAAACCCCTGTTCACCCCCTTGGTAGCTTGGCACGAGCAGACAGGTTTATCTCAGAGACAGTGTGTTAAGCATTTGTGAACACATACAGCAATACAGTGAAGACACTACAGATGGACACAACACAGAGTTTATAAAAAGAAGTATTCTTTATATACACTTAACACCAGACCACAAATGACAGAAATCCATAATACTGTACTTAAAGTAGACTTAAAGATGGTAGAAGTTGCTTAGTTCAAGTTGATGATAAATGCAACAAAGTTCTCACAAAAGTACCTGGATGCGTAACGCAAAACAAACAAAAGGCTCGTAGAGTGGGAGATGCGTCAGTTCCTTGCTTCGGGGAGATGATGTGTCGCGCATCAATGCTTGCGCAGAGTAGGGGATGCGTCTTGATCCTTACCGGAGAGGAGGTGATGCGTAGATTCTCGTACTGCGGTCCGGTTACGATGCTGCAAGATGGTGCCTCAATGCGATGCGACAATCCAGTGCGATGTGATAAGATGGCACCCTTGATGCGATGACGAAAGACAATGTGTGCATGCCCGTCGACCATGCGGCGAACTCTGTAGACGCGACAGGCCCTGCGACACGATTCTCCGGTGATGCGAGGGTGACCTTGCGGCGGGGACACGCTTCTCTGGTGATGCCTCGGGTAACAGCTTTAATGAAGGAATGCTTATCTGGTAATGCGGCGACAACCTTTGCCGTGGAAACACGCTTCTCCGGCAATGCGACGGCAACAGCTACAACTGCGACATGCTGCTTCTCGATGAGTCGCGCTCCCAGCTCCCAGCGACACACAGGCCTCTGCAGATAGAATTCCCAGCAAGGAAATTCAGAGGGGAGCTGGTGGTGAAGTCTTTTGTCCCTGAGACTTCAGCAGGAGGTAAGCACAAATTCAAGCCCTTGGAGTAATATTCTGCAAGATGATGAAAGTCATTTAAAAGTTCCTTCTCCTTTCCTTGGCAATAAAGAAACCCCTGCAGGCCAACCCAGCAACACAGCACACTGGCAGGGGGGAAGTCCAAACTCCTGCAGCTTCTTTGGTTCTTCTCCTTGGCAAAGGTTTGTCTTGTTGTTCCAGAGGTGATCTAAAGTCTTGGGGTCTGGGTCCCCATATTTATACTGCAAAATCCTTTGTCCTCTGAAGTCAGAAAGGCCTTATCCTAGTCCAAACCAGTTCTGGTCAGTCCTGGAGCCCTTTGTTGACAAGACTCCTTCTTTCCTTTCACAGTGTAGTCCAGGGAAATCAGACACACCGCAGAAGGTGGAGCCTGCATTGTGGAGGGAAGGCACAGCCCTATTCAGGTCCCAGGTGCAACACCTCCCACCCATCTACATACAGATCTCTCTATTTAGCCCTGTGCTGACTCACCCTGTCTCCTGGAATCCCCCAGCCACTGTCACTCAAACTCCAGACAAGGAATACACAACCTAGCAGAGGTAGGCTTGGATAGTTAGGCAATAAAATTCCTACTTTCTAAAAGTGGTATTTTCAAACACAGAATGTTAAAACCAACTTCACTAAAATATGTATTTTATCATTCTGAGTTCAGGCATACTAAACTCGAATTTCTACCATGTTCCCTGAGTCAGTTAGGATTATAAGATGTTATAATCAAACTGCCCATTTTGGCCTATGGGGAACAGGTAGCCTTGCAATAGTGAAATATTAAAATGGCTGTAATTCACTATTAGGACGTGTCACACACACCAGGGCATGTCCTACCTTATACTTACAATGTACCCTGCCCTTAGGCCTACCTTAGGGGTGTCTGATATGAAGATAATAGAAGGTTAAGGGACTGGCAAGTGGGTGCACTTACCAAGTTGACATGGCAGTCACAGACTGCACACAGGTTCTGCAATGGCAGGCCTGAGACACATTCTACAAGCTGTTGTTGTGGCTGGCACACGAGTGCTGCAAGCCCACCAGCAGCATTTGATTTACAAGCCCTGGGCATCCTTGGTGCACTGTACTAGGGTCTGAGAAGTAAATCAAATAACCCAATCATGGAGTCACTAATCAATACATCAATTTAACCTAAGGAGCACTTGCACTGTGGCACTGGATAGGAATGGCAGAGTGCCCAAAGAATCTAACCAGCAAAACATATCAAAAACAGAGGAGGCAATCTGTAAAAATGGAAGGGAGACTCACGCAAATGATACCAGGTCTAACATCAAGCTAAACCCAATTTACTAAAAACAGTAGATTGGATTTAGTGTGAGAAAACTGCGCCCTTTTCAACTAGGCGCACGGAAGGAGAAATGATTTAATTTCTCCTTTCTTTTCCATCTTTGCATGCGTGCTGAACTGTGCAGAACGCATGCAAAGTGGGAAAAGCTTTCCCTTGTGTCGAGCATAGTATTTTGTTCAGGAAGGGGAACATTCCTGTACAAAACCTATGCTGGACTCATGCACACACCCTAGCGTTGCAGTGCTAAGTGTGTGCATGGCACACAGCAGCTGTAATCAGCGCTAGTGCAAGGGAAAGGGGAGGAGAGAGCCATATCTTTGAAGATATGGCGCACTCCTGCTCCCTCCCTGTCGCGCAATGCAGTGGGGAATTGCCGCACATTGTGTGACTTTTTCATAAATCTCCCCCAATGTCTACAGAGTACACCTCCCAAATTACTTGAAGTACCCATACATCTGAAGTAAACCAGCTTTTTATTTCTTTTGTGTCTTCTCTGCATACTCTTGGTGTGTTTGCTGATTTGAGAAGTGGGCTGCTCGTTCCTGGGTGCTTTTTTAAAGGAGGAATTCCCTGAGGAGTCTGATAATACTGATTGTGTCTGATGTTATCTAAATGATGATTATTATTAAACAAACAAAGCAGTCTTTCTTCCAACTCTGAACCAAAAGAGTTCTCTCCATGAAAAGGTATATGTAGACGGGCTGCCTTCTGGTATGATCTGTATGTCAGTCCTTTAATACCAATGGGCATATTTACTAGGAAACAGTCAGATCATGGAGTTAAGCCAAGAAGGCTAACAGTGCGATCCAACAGTTTCCAAATGCAGGGATGTTCCATTTTTACAAGAGGTCAATGTACCCCTGCATTTCCCTTAGCACTGGCGCTAAATGTAGCTGCCTATCACCAATGCAGGCACACTTGCTCCATTGTGCACGGGTGTCTACATTGCAGGAAAATATTGTTTATGTGCAGGAAGATGCCCCTTCCACCACTTAAACAATCAGTAATGGCGCTTTGTAACTTCTTTGTGTGCTACAGAATGCAGCACACATAAATGTTGCAACTCGTAATTTTGTTAAATTATTGTTTATGTGCAGGAAGGGGCGCCTTCCTGCACATAAAGAATCAATGACATTTTGCTGTTTCTATGTGTGCTGCACAATGCAGTACACATAAAAGCAGCAAAAACAAGGAGAAATAAAACATTTTTCCTCGTTTCACCTGGTCAAGTCCAGGTTTTCCCTGGTCTCAATTTTGCCGCTACCCCATACTTACGCCTCCCTTGTAAATATGGGGCAGTGTCAAAATCAATGGGTGTTGCGGCGGAACTACCACCGCAACACCATAGCCCACCCCTTTCACTCTAAGTGTAGCGTGAAAGGGGGCCTTATTCACCAGGTGGCATTAAGCCACATTAAGTGGCTTTAAATATGCCCTCAAGTTCTTTCTGGCAACCACATTTTGTACCTTCAGCTAAAGCTGATGTTCTTAAGGAGGAAACATCCAAAAGGAACAATGCCTGCCGTTCCTTCCCCTCCAGCATGACTGAGAGTTCTGATGCTTCTTCAATTGATATGAATAATTTTTGAGTAGGTTGTATATGCTCTATAAATTACAGCAAATATGTACTGAAATATGCTCTCTGTAAGAAGGTGGATTGTTAGTTGCAAAAGATTGGTTCCTTCACAAGTAATAAGATTGCAACCTTTTGTCTACTGGGAACCAATTACCTCATTGCAGAACTTGACTCTCCCAGGATAGTGAGACAGAGCAGTCCAATGCCTACTCAGTGAGCAGTGGTTGGATGCATAAAACATAAGGGACTGCATAAACATTTTGCAATTAACTAGACTATATTAAAAATTCAGTATTGTGGAAAACAAGCATGCTTATGCATAGTAAAATAAGATTCGTGAATTCTCCCCAAATTTTTTTTCACTTTCTCCTTCATTTTCCCCTTTTCCTATCCCAACTATTGAAATAAGATTTTTTAACAAACGTCCCTGCACTGTATGTGTAATGGCCTGATTTACAGTATGGTGGGCAGGATAATTCACACCGGTCATTCAAGCCTTGGGTTTACTAGCTCTATTTTGAGTTCAAAGGACCATCAGGTTTCTGACGGCGGTGCCCTCACTGGCTATGCTGTTTGAAACTTTACGGTATAGAGTAACAATGGTCCTCAAACCAATGATTCACTGAAACAAAAATATATATTTATCATTTCATTATTCAGCTCGAGCTCAAGTTAATTTCATGCTCATAGGGAGAACAATGCTTCTGTAAGAACAGAGTAAAAAACGAGAGATGTGTAGCCACTGTATTAGTTATAAAAACACGATAAAGTTATTGTAATTCATGCATTTTTTGTCAAAGGCAATTATTAAAAAAACTGTGGTTGCTCCCGAGGAGGAACGTGCAAACAGAAAAAGAGTGCTCGAGATAAAGTGCGTGGATGGGTGATTGATTCAAAATCTCAATCCTGTACATCTGGCCCAATGTTAGTTTACAAGGTCTATTTACATAATTTCTTTACAATCACAGATTGTATTTTTTAAGCACGTCAAATATTGAAATGGTGGATGGGTCCAGATGTGTGGATATATGAGCGTCGACGTTTCGACTCGACTTGCGGCACATAGGGTGGTAGGGCCTTGGCCTGCGAGTCTTCTTCAGGACAGGGGTACGGAGGCAACCAAATAGTGGTTTGAAAACCTCATCTAATGACAAAAGAAGTGGCAATTAGTATACTCCATAAACTAACACATCCCATTGGGTACAACCTTAATTAATTGTAAGCGCTTACCTGCATTAGTGATGGCGGGGGTATTACTGGAGAGGGTCTGTCCAGTGATTCTGCTGACTAGGAAAATGATTCATGAACTCCGGAAGCCTCAAGGTCAATCTATGGACAACTGAATTGTGCGATATCTGTGGGAGGGTAAGGTGTTATGAAGGACGTAAGATGGCTGCTGGAGGGATGGAGTTTTGCCTGGTGGTCGGCCGAGGACAGGTCCACCGTCGAGAACCACTTTATTCCTTTCGTCCTAGCAAGCATCTCGTTTATGCGTGGGAGTGGAAATTTGTCAATTATAATGTTTTTGTTAAGTTCCCTGAGGTCTACACATAGCCTCACTTTCCCATTGAGTTTTTGAGCCACCACCAAGGGCGACAACCATTCCGCGCTCTCTATGGCTTGTATCACACCACTTCTTTCCAACCTGTCGAGTTCTTCTTGTACCGCCTCCCTGCAACGAAAGGGAATGTTTCGGACCTTGTGGATAACGGGTTTCGCTCCTTCTTTCAACCGTATCATGTGCTTGAATCTGGCCAATTCTCCTATCTGACCACTGAACACTTTCGTATACTCTCTGTGCCAGGATTCATCCTCTTGTCCTTCTTCCGTATTCATCAGCAACACTTTTTTTACACCCCCTGGATTCAGCTGGATCCCCAGCGCGCCTTGATCCTTCCAGCTGAGCACCGACGGTCCCTTCTCAGCCACATACAATTTACAGGTGGCTTGACGTCCTTTGAATTCAAATAGTAAGGGGCAATAGCCCACCATGGGTATCCTCTCTCCAGTATAGGTGACTGGTCTCACATCCATGGGGTGCAGTTCTTTCTTTAATTTTTTCATGAATTTCTCTTCCCACACTTTTCTTTGAACTATCGTGATGGGGGCTCCTGAATCTGCTATTATGTCAATCTGTACCCCGCCGATGTGCATGTTGAGCTTTGGTTTGTCTGACTCCTCACATCCCACGTCCAGAACTTGGGCGTCGATGTAAAGGGCTTCATCAAGGTATTCCTCCTCTGCCTGCACTTCTTCTTCCTCTAGACCCCCTTGGTCTATGTATTTGACGGTGGCTCCCTTGGATTTACGACGGCACACCTTCTCATAATGACCAAATACACCACAGAACGCACACTTCGCTCTAAACGCTGGACATACTTTTTCGTTGCCCAAGTGCGAGGAGCTTCCACATCTGTAGCAGCTTGGTCTTCCTCCTCTTCCTGTCTTTGGGGTTGCTCCTGCGGTCTGTTGGCCTCTCCTGGTGTCTTGGTTCCTGGGTGGTTCTCGTTGCCTGGTTTTGTCTCCTTTGCTGTGCATCATAACTCTACATACCGTTTGCGTGCTTCCCGTGTCCTTCCTCACTGCTTGCGCACATCGTTTGGACATCTCTGCCTTTTTCACCAAGGCCCAAACCTCTTTAAGGGGAGCGTCGCCATTCACCCATAGTTTTTCTTGAATGTGCGTGCTCGACGTATGCATTATGATTTGATCCCTTACCAGGTCATCGTGGAGGGTACCAAATTTACACGTAAGTGCTAGCTTCTGCAGAGCCGCCACATACTCAACAACAGTCTCTCCGCTTTCCTGTTTTCTCTGGAAAAAATTGTATCTGTCAATGGCCACACACACCACAGGCCTGTAGTGCGCGTCCGGTGCTGGCGTGTTCCTATGTGGTTTTTTTTTTTTGTTATTCCTGGCTCTGATCCCGCCTCGTCGCCATTGTAGGAACCTTGCTTGCACCAATAACACTCGGAGCCTGGGGGATATTTGTTAAAGTGGTTTATTCCCCGGAGCGCCGGGACTACGTGACTCTGACTGAGCCCGACCGGCGCCACACAAAATGGCCACCTTCTGGTTCCTGTTCTCACCTTCCGGTTCCGGCCCTAGTCGGCAACAACTAGACCGTCACCATACAGAAAGCATTAAAAAAAAGAGGGTGTTGACAAATAATATGGCATAAAATAAATTAAACAAAACACCATGGGGTTAAATTACTTATATTGCATGTTAGGTGAAACTTTACAGCAATGGCCTGATGGAGCAGGTGCGATCGGGGTAAGAGCATCAGACAACTTGCCATATTTAGAGGGCAGCGAAAATATGGCTGTCTTGGAAAGAACAAAATACTAATAAGCACCACACCCTGGGCGAAAAAATCCAAGGTGTCAAGGTCATTAGTGTTTTGGCTTTCAAAAACAAGCCCTCACATTGGGAGCTTATTTTGGGGGGAAAAAGCTTGAGGAGCAGCTATTTGAAACACGGCAGCCACTCACCAAACTAAACTTTCTGTGCTTTACCGAAGCTGCCATCACAGCTCACCTTGCAAGCCCTTGTGGTGCTTGGTAAATCTGGAGTAACGCAAGGTAGCACAAGTCCCTGACTTGCGCTACTCTGCTTCAGGGAGGTGTCCCAAGGATGAAAAGTTGGTGTCCCCACGCATCCATCTATAGATTTATCTGCATTCCCAGATTTACCATGAGTGGTAGACCTGGGAGTTGGTCAAAAAGCTGCCAAACAATAAATCAGAACCTAGGACGAGAAACTTGGTTGTGATGATCCAGCGGAAGCATTGGTATTTTTTTTAATACTCATTTACTATATCTACAGTATATCATGAACAAACTTTAATATAACCAAAAGTGTGGGCCCATAGATACTCAATAGCCACTTACAAACATCTGGTCCTCCGAAACATCTTTGGTAGAGCTAATGGGGACTAAAGACAAACTCTGAGTACTTATCAAGTCATTTGTATCTAATATTTCAACATATGAATGGTCATATTACAAAGCACATTTAGTTTGTCAATTTTTGTTAATTCAATGTTACAGATTAAATCACAATAACAAAAATACAGGTCATGGCAAATACATTGTAAAATCAATCACAAGTGAAAGGGGGGGAGAGAGAGAGACAAAAGGAATATATTGTTGCAAATATCAGAAATACAATTCAGAAAATCATACAAACCTAAGATCAACGAGCTAATGCACACGGTGCAAAAGTCAGAAGATAGCTAACCCTTCAGCCTAAGAGGTATGCCTTGAGCAACATTTACCAGCCAATGATGTGCTAGGCAATCAGGATAGTATAAAGATTTGGACCAACAGCATTCCACGCCCAAAATTTGCAAGGAATATAGCTAGCTAGAGTAGCATAAAGAATGCAGTGGCAGAGCTCTCTTCTCAAGAAAAATCAGCTACTTCACAGTTCTTTTCTCACTGTAATAATTATACCCCATAATGTTCAAAAATCCAACCCCCTAATTTTTCACAGTTCCACACAATTTTATTGGTCAGGTTTACGAGGTGATCATCATCAAAGCCAGTTAATTAGTATTTCTCTGTTATAGTGCTTTGTTAAAATTAATGTTACCATCTCTCTTCGGAAGCAGGAAAAATACTGTAACTCGCCCACATCCCCATGCTTACTTCTACAGCAGCTTGCAACATACTCGACACAGATATTCATACACAGAAATGCTCCAACAGGAGGAAGGAAACTCTAGGGATAGTGATAGTTAAGCACAGCTAAACAAAACAAATAAATCAGCATTTTAGAAATAATGGAGGACGAAAAACATTCTTCTGAGGCCTACATTAGGAAAAAGGAAATAACTCTAGCAGAGTTTGAGGCCTTCATAGAGAAACCATAAATAATCGTTTTTCTGAAGAATAAAACACACTTTAGTTAGGAGAATAAGAGAAATACATAAGGAAATTGATACTCAAAGATTCATTATTGTAATTAAACTCATAAGTATTATCTAATTTCAAAACGTAAATTATTAATTGATCAGTTATTTTCGTTATAAAAAAGAAAACATAATCATAGACATTTTACTCCCAACGTTTTCTTTATCATTATTTTCACAGAGAGCTGGTGGTGTGTGTGCCTGGTAAAAGCGTGCACCGATGGCTGGTGGTGTGGGTGTGCCTGGTGAAAGCGTACACTGACGGCTGATGGTGTGTGCCTTGTGGAAGCATGCACCGGCTGGTAGTGTGTGACGGCTGGTAGTGTGTGTGCCTGGTGAAAGTGTGCACTGATGGCTGGTGGTTTGTGTGCCCAGTGGAAGCATGCACTGACTGCTGGTGGTGGTGCGTGTGCCTGGTGGAAGCATGCACTGACGGCTGGTGGTGTGTGTGCCTGGTGGAAGAGTGCACTGATGGCTGGTGTCGTGTGTGTTTGGTGGAAGCGTGCACTGACGGCTGGTGGAGTGTGTGCCAGGTGAAAGCGTGCACCAATGGCTGGGGGTGTGTGTGTGGCAGGTGAAAGCGTGCACTGACGGCTGGTGGTGTGTGCCTGGTGGAAGCGTGCACAGACGGCTGGTAGTGTGTGACGGCTGGTAGTGTGTGTGCACTGGTGGCTGGTGGTGTGTGTGCCTGGTAGAAGCATGCACTGACGGCTGGTGGTGTGTGTGCCTGGTGGAAGCGTGCACTGATGGCTGGTGGTGTGTGTGCCTGGTGGAAGTGTGCACTGACGGCTGGTGGTGTGTGTTCCTGGTGGTAGCGTGCACTGATGGCTGGTGGTGTGTGCCTGGTGGAAGCGAGCACTGACGGCTGGTGGTATGTATGCCTGGTGGATGCGTGCACTGACGGTTGGTGGTGTGTGTGCCTATGGAAGCGTGCACTGACGGCTGGTGGTGTGTGTGCCTGGTGGAAGCGTGCACTGACGGCTGGTGGTGTGTGCCTGGTGGAAGCGTGCACTGATGGCTGGTGGTGTGTGTGCCTGGTGAAAGCGTGCACTGACGACTGATGGTGTGTGTGCCTGGTGGAAGCAGGAGCATTCACAGTGATAGAAAACACAAATGAAACTGACGAAGAGGGAGGGGGAGAAGGGAGGGGGGACTGCAAGCAGAGGAGCATGATTCACAGCTAGAAGACACAAATGAAGCTGACCAGGAAGGGGGGGGAAAGGGAGGGGGTAGTGCAAGCAGAGGAGTCCGATTACAGTTATAAAAACACAGATGGCAGCTGTGCATGTGCACGAGCTCGTGAACGCAAGCTGTAGGACAGCAAAAGCCTCTGGTGTCACTTTTAAAAGCCACTTACTAAATGTCTCGAATGCGCTGTCTCAGGCGAGACCTAAAAAGCGATAAAGGAGGAGAAATAAAAGTACTTCTCCTGGTATTTCTCCTCTCTGCTTCACTGTAATGCCTCCCCTGGGGAGGTGTTGGATTCTGATTCATCCCCAAGTTTAAGAAACCTTGCAAAACTGGGAATGTGCCAGAGGAATCCCGTGGATCGCCCCTTTCATGCAGATTAATGCCTGAAAGGGGGCCATATTTACAAATCCATGAAAAGCCACGCAGGGTGGGTTTGAGTGGCGTTGTAAATATGGCTCAACATTGTGCGCCACCGGAGCGACAAAAGAAGTGACACTCTGGTGGCACAGGGGCCTTGTAAATATGCCCTTTATCTTTCACATTACGTTAGTTAGTACAGTGATAAGACATATTTTGGTTTTTATACATTTTGAACATTTTGCAACATATATTTTCCAACCCATAATGAGGATAAAGTTAATGTGAAATGATATTCTCTCTATGGAAATCTATAATTATTTATACAAATGATCTGCTTGTAAGGTGTAGTTCCTTTCCTGGTGCATTAATGTATTCAACATTGGATTTTCTTGAAGTTCTCATATCTTTCCCTCCAGATGAGGTCATTAGGGAACCAATAGGAGCTGTAGCAGAGGAGGTTTGATTATGCCTTCTATCGGATCAGGTATGATTGTCTTAAGGGGAAATTATAAGAGATTGCACGTTTCAGTTACATTGCAGTGTTTCCAGCAGAATATTAAATCAGACCAGCTCTAGAGAAATGACTGTGCTGCCAATACATACATTCAGAGCATGAGTCGGGGTACACGCGGGTGGACAGCGTCCACCCACTATTTTCACAGGGAGTACGCCGTCCACCCTGCAAAGAATTTGGGCCACACTGAATAATTTGATGAACTCATCTTGGTGTACTTTCCAAACACAGGGACACATTCAGCAGTGCCTGCGCGTTGTCTGCTTTCCAGCTGCAACAAGCAGCAACGTGCAGGCGGCGACGGGGCTTTCTTATTTTAGACTCCTGCTGGGCCCATAACAAAGGCCAAATTTGAGGAGTCTTCAGGCCTCCTTTTGTTCGAGTCTCATGGCTGCGAGCAGTCAGGAGCCTCACTCCTGATGCATATGAAGCATAGGGAAACAAAGGCTCACACCTTCCTAGCACTTCACACATACTTAAAAGAATCAGCTTTTCACTTTGTTCAGTTCCTGTTTATGAGCTATGCATGCACTGTAAGAATGTCAGATGCGTTGGTCTTTCCCAGTATTTATGCAAAATAAATTGCATTTGTATAGAGCTTACTTACCCTGAGGAGGCGTTGAAATAATTTAAATACAAGTATTTTTTCTTGTATAGCCTACTCTTCTCTTAATGCAGGGTGTCAGAGTGCTTTACATCAGACCTGCATATTACATATACAATAAAGTATATACGTTTGTAAATGAATGTATAGGATGTGTTACATAAAACTGGGGGATTACAAGGTGTATGGGTCACATATCTTCCATGCTCACTGTGCTATTATCCTCGCAATGTGCTCAAACGTACATATGATAGACCTGCTAAACATATATGTGAGGGCTTAAGATCTGATGCCACTTCTTGTGATGCCACTTCCTATAAAGTCATGGCTTGTAATACCACTTCTGGTGATGTCAGTTCCTGTGATGTCATGTGCCGTGATGTCATGCACCTTGATGCACCTTGATGTCACATGCTGTGATGCCACGCACCGTGATGTCACTTGCAAGCTGCCTAAATAGGTTAGTCTCCCCACTTCTTTTTTTAGGACTTGTGCCCTGCATACACCATACAGTATGCATTCCTATGGGACAGAATCAGCTGGTTGTTTGAAAAACTTTTGAAAGTCAACATATTCGAAAATACTTTTTATCCAGATGAAGGACAGCGTTTGTAAGATGTGCGGGTCATGGTAACGGAGGAGAACAGATGAATAGTATTTCTGCACTACAACAGCCCCTAAACACACAGACATCTTGATTGTTAACAATATTATTTCTGAGAATGTGAGGGTTACTATGGAAATGGAATATACTTGCACTCTGGTAGGGACTTGATTTTGTTGATATATCCATTAGAAGGAAGCGCGCCTGAAATCTGCCTTCACAACTTTTGCTACCTTTTTGAATTTTAGGACTGACTTAGAGAGGACTTCAGCTCTCTGGTTCTCCCAAGCTTGCACTCTTGTTAAGCGCCTATGCTTAATTGTTCTTGCGTTCTGCAAAGTATAGTGGTGACTGGTCTGGGAGTCCACATTTAACTTCCCCTCCCCTTAGTCTCTGTAACTCATAAATTTCGTAGATGAAGAAATGAAAGACTGGTGGGGACTCTGCCCCATGCAAGGATCCGGATCTCCCAGGGTAAAAACAGTATTTTATCCTTTTTTAGGTTTTGCTGGCAATGCGTACGAAGTACGCATGCGCTAGCAAAATCCTTATGTTTCTCTGTTTGGGTCGGGTATCCGCCCCCTCCTCGCCCCCTCCTCCCATTGGCTAGCTCCATAAATGGAGGCTAGCCATTGGGAGCCGGATCTGTCCGTCAAAGGCCGGACCAGATTCGGGGGCGTTCCCGACATTTTTTCCCTCTCCGCCTCTGCGATGTCGTCATCGCGGCGGTGGGCGGAGTTTCGTTTTTTTTTTTATTTGGTTGTTTTTCCCATTACGCGGCTGACCGCCGCTGGAGGAAGTCGAGGTGAGTGTTTGTTAATGAATGTGCATCTTCGTCCAGGTCCCGGTCCCGCTCCCCCCCCTCCCCTCCGCCCGCAGCTCCTTCCGTCCTGCTCTTCCCCCCTCCCTCCGCCCGCAGTCCTTCTTCGTCCCGGTCCCGCTCCCCCCCCTCCGCTCCGCCCGCAGCTCCTTCCGTCCTGCTCTTTCCCCCTCCCTCCGCCCGCAGTCCTTGTTCGTCCCGGTCCCGCTCCATACACCCTGATTGGCAGACAGATGAACTGGGCTCACTGGCCCAAAAACTGGGCTACCCCTGCTGCACCATAATGACCATCATAATTTGTTTGCCTTGCCGCCAACTCGCCAGCTACCACCACTAGGGAGACTGAATGAGGCACTCGACTACTGTGTTAATGAATGTGCATCTTCGTCCAGGTCCCGGTCCCGCTCCCCCCCTCCCCTCCACCCGCAGCTCCTTCCGTCCTGCTCTTCCCCCCTCCCTCCGCCCGCAGTCCTTCTTCGTCCCGGTCCCGCTCCCACCCCTCCCCTACGCCCGCAGCTCCTTCCGTCCTGCTCTTCCCCCCTCCCTCCGCCCGCAGTCCTTGTTCGTCCCGGTCCCGCTCCATACACCCTGATTGGCAGACAGATGAACTGGGCTCACTGGCCCAAAAACTGGGCTACCCCTGCTGCACCATAATGACCATCATAATTTGTTTGCCTTGCCGCCAACTCGCCAGCTACCACCACTAGGGAGACTGAATGAGGCACTCGACTACTGTGTTAATGAATGTGCATCTTCGTCCAGGTCCCGGTCCCGCTCCCCCCCCTCCCCTCCGCCCGCAGCTCCTTCCGTCCTGCTCTTCCCCCCTCCCTCCGCCCGCAGTCCTTCTTCGTCCCGGTCCCGCTCCCCTCCGCCCGCAGCTCCTTCCGTCCTGCTCTTCCCCCCTCCCTCCGCCCGCAGTCCTTGTTCGTCCCGGTCCCGCTCCATACACCCTGATTGGCAGACAGATGAACTGGGCTCACTGGCCCAAAAACTGGGCTACCCCTGCTGCACCATAATGACCATCATAATTTGTTTGCCTTGCCGCCAACTCGCCAGCTACCACCACTAGGGAGACTGAATGAGGCACTCGACTACTGTGTTAATGAATGTGCATCTTCGTCCAGGTCCCGGTCCCGCTCCCCCCCCTCCCCTCCGCCCGCAGCTCCTTCCGTCCTGCTCTTCCCCCCTCCCTCCGCCCGCAGTCCTTCTTCGTCCCGGTCCCGCTCCCCCCCTCCCCTCCGCCCGCAGCTCCTTCCTTCCTGCTCTTCCCCCCTCCCTCCGCCCGCAGTCCTTCTTCGTCCCGGTCCCGCTCCATACACCCTGATTGGCAGACAGATGAACTGGGCTCACTGGCCCAAAAACTGGGCTACCCCTGCTGCACCATAATGACCATCATAATTTGTTTGCCTTGCCGCCAACTCGCCAGCTACCACCACTAGGGAGACTGAATGAGGCACTCGACTACTGTGTTAATGAATGTGCATCTTCGTCCAGGTCCTGGTCCCGCTCCCCCCCCTCCCCTCCGCCCGCAGCTCCTTCCGTCCTGCTTTCCCCCCCTCCCTCCGCCCGCAGTCCTTCTTCGTCCCGGTCCCGCTCCCCCCCTCCCCTCCGCCCGCAGCTCCTTCCGTCCTGCTCTTCCCCCCTCCCTCCGCCCGCAGTCCTTCTTCGTCCCGGTCCCGCTCCATACACCCTGATTGGCAGACAGATGAACTGGGCTCACTGGCCCAAAAACTGGGCTACCCCTGCTGCACCATAATGACCATCATAATTTGTTTGCCTTGCCGCCAACTCGCCAGCTACCACCACTAGGGAGACTGAATGAGGCACTCGACTACTGTACTTACTGCCTGTCTTCTCCAGCTGGACGCTGAATACTAGTTTAAAAATAAGCACTGTCAAAGCCAACTGTTCTAATCTTTGGAACCTACTGGATTTGCCCCAATGCTTTTTGACGATTCTGAACAGCCTCGATATGGCAAAGCTTTTGCCAATGCTCTTTGTATCTGCCAAAAAAAGAGAGAAAAGAAGGTGCAATGCAACAACTAAGACGCTGCTGGTGCTAGCTTCATTCTGTCGGCATGTGCATGAGTCACAGTGCATGCATGTGGCTACAGAATGATACAGGCAACATTTTGTTTGTGTGAATGATCTACTTTGACACTATAAGTGTGCAAATGCGCTTTTTGTGGAGGACCTGCAGCAATTTGCCTGGCTCTTCCAAAAATGTGAATTTAAAAAAAAAGTGCAGCAGGGAGTGGGTTGAGGTGAAGTATCAGGGTGTGACTAGGGAGCATAAGAGGGAGAGAGCGCAACATGAGCTGTAGGTGGAGAAGCACATGCGGGAGACAAGGGAAGGAGGGACAAACCCACACGGGTGACTGCAGCATCAACCATGGGGGCAGGGAGAGGTACATTTGCGTGAGGGAGCCAGCAGCAAAGAGGGTGAGAGCAAACAGAGAGTGGCGGCAGGTATTTGGCAGGGAGAGGGGAGGGAAAGACTACAGAGAGAGCTGGAAAACACATGCACTCTGATGGAGTGTTAAACCAAAAATAACAAGCATTTACAATGCAACGGTTTCGCCTTTGCAAAAGTTAGAGCTATTGGCTTTGTAAATGACAACATTTTTATTTATGTGTTGGTTTTGAAAACAGATAAATAAATGGCATTGTCATTTACATTGCCAATAGCTTAATCTCTTGCAAACCCAAACCTACCCATTATCTACACACTCCCTCTCAGACTTCTTGCTGTGTACAACCCTTTTCACACTCCTCTTTTATCTGCACAATCCCTCTCTCTCTCACTCCTACATCATCATCTCTCTCCCCAGTCGGTCACCTTTGAAGTCCTTTTTACACCTGTTGGTTACCTATGCGGTCGGTTCATCTCTAACAACAGTGTATAACTTGCACAGGGGGCTCGTAGTGTGTGGAGGGCTCTGTGTGGGTGTGTGGGGGGCTCTGTGTGGGTGGCTCTGTGTGGGTGTGTGGAGGGCTCTGTGTGGGTGTGTGAAGGGCTCTGTGTGGGTGTGTGGGGGGCTCTGTGTGGGTGTGTGGAGGGCTCTGTGTGGGTGTGTGGAGGGCTCTGTGTGGGTGTGTGGGGGGACTCTGTGTGGGGGGGCTCTGTGTGGGTGTGTGGGGGGGCTCTGTGTGGGTGTGTGGAGGGCTCTGTCTGGGTGTGTGGGGAGGCTCGCAGTGTGTGTGAGGGCTCTGTGTGGGTGTGTGGGGGGGGCTCTGTGTGGGTGTGTGTGTGGGGGGCTCTGTGGGTGTGGGTGTGGGTGTGTGTGGCATTTGCGAGAGATTAAGCTATTGGCATTGTAAATGACAATGCAATTTATTTATCGTTTTCAAAAAGAAAACATAAATAAAAAAATTGTCATTTACAATGCCAATAGCTCTAACTTTTCCAAAGGCAAAACCGTTGCATTGTAAATGCTTGTTTATCTTCTGCTATTGAGGTTTTAAATGAGGAAATTACGAATGTTGAGGAAGAATTGGCTCAACAGGTGAGGGTTGATGAAGTTCGCCCTCTTACAATGGGTGTACTGACGGGCAATGTATACTTTCCTAACACAAGCTCCTCAGCATCCCAGAGAGGGTTGGCACTCCCAACACTGCTCATGTTCAGCTCCTCTGCTCACCCAACGAGGGTTTGGCACCCCCAACACTGCTCATGTTCAGCTCCTCTGCTCACCCAAGGAGGGTTTGGCACCCCAACACTGCTCATGTTCAGCTCCTCTGCTCACCCAAGGAGGGTTTGGCACCCCCAACACTGCTCGTGTTCAGTTCCTCAGCTCCCCCAACAAGGGTTTGGCACCCCCAACACTGCTCATGTTCAGCTCCTCTGCTCACCCAAGGAGGGTTTGGCACCCCCAACATTGCTCATGTTCAGCTCCTCTGCTCACCCAAGGAGGGTTTGGCACCCCCAACACTGCTCATGTTCAGCTCCTCTACTCACCCAACAAGGGTTTGGCACCCCCAACACTGCTCATGTTCAGCTCATCTACTCACCCAACGAGGGTTGGCACCCCCAACACTGCTCATGTTCAGTTCCTCAGCTCCCCCAACGAGGGGGGGCACCCTCAACACTGCTCATGTTCAGGTCCTCAGCTCCCCCAACGAGGGTTGGCACCCCCAACACTGCTCATGTTCAGTTCCTCAGCTCCCCCAACGAGGGGGGGGACCCTCAACACTGCTCATGTTCAGCTCCTCTACTCACCCAACGAGGGTTGGCACCCCCAACACTGCTCATGTTCAGCTCCTCTGCTCACCCAACGAGGGTTTGGCACCCCCAACACTGCTCGTGTTCAGTTCCTCAGCTCACCCAAGGAGGGTTTGGCACCCCCAACACTGCTCATGTTCAGCTCCTCTGCTCACCCAAGGAGGGTTTGACACCCCCAACACTGCTCATGTTCAGCTCCTCTACTCACCCAACGAGGGTTTGGCACCCCCAACACTGCTCATGTTCAGCTCATCTACTCACCCAACGAGGGTTGGCACCCCCAACACTGCTCATGTTCAGTTCCTCAGCTCCCCCAACGAGGGGGGCACCCTCAACACTGCTCATGTTCAGTTCCTCAGCTCCCCCAACGAGGGGGGGGGGCACCCTCAACACTGCTCATGTTCAGTTCCTCAGCTCCCCCAACGAGGGGGGGACCCTCAACACTGCTCATGTTCAGCTCCTCTACTCACCCAACGAGGGTTGGCACCCCCAACACTGCTCATGTTCAGCTCCTCTACTCACCCAACGAGGGTTTGGCACCCCCAACACTGCTCATGTTCAGCTCCTCTACTCACCCAACAAGGGTTGGCACCCCCAACACTGCTCATGTTCAGTTCCTCAGCTCCCCCAACGAGGGGGGGGCACCCTCAACACTGCTCATGTTCAGTTCCTCAGCTCCCCCAACGAGGGGGGGGCACCCTCAACACTGCTCATGTTCAGCTCATCTACTCACCCAACGAGGGTTGGCACCCCCAACACTGCTCATGTTCAGCTCCTCTGCTCACCCAACGAGCGTTGGCACCCCCAACACTGCTCATGTTCAGTTCCTCAGCTCCCCCAACGAGGGGGGGGGGGCACCCTCAACACTGCTCATGTCCAGGTGATAGTATATCAGACAGATATGTCACCTTGTGAGGGTGCCCTTCCTCCCATTGACAGGGGGACGGAGCATGCTGCTGATACGCTCCTGCTGTTGCGCAAGCGGAAAAAAGTATTGGACAGCTTCAGAAGGGAGCCTTGGTCTGCTGGCTCAAACAAAGGAGGTCTCTCTTACTAAACCAATTTAGGCTTTTATCAGCAATAAAACGTATGGACACCCTTTATTCAAAGTTGGAATCCCTAATTAAGAAGCTTCTTCATCTACTTGAGATGCACTGCTGGAACATTGAGCAAGGTATCGTAGGAAATAAGGGTCAGAGACGTTTTAATGCTTGGGCAAAGTGGGCCCTGGCCCAGGGCCCCAGCCTTTCAGGGGGGCCCACTGATAGAGTCAACTCCGTTCTGTAGAAAGTCCTGCCCTGTTGACCTTGAACAATTCCTAAACAGATTGTTTTAAATACTGTGTTCCTTTAATTTATGTTTAATGTGAGTGATATGACCATGCAATATTCAGAAATCATGCTTGTTTTAGCTCAAAACAGGACCTTACATAGGAGAAATAGGAGGGGATCACAATGATTATTTTCATTAATATTAATGAGCTGCTGCTGCATCATAATATTAAAAAAAGTTACTTTGTCTGAATATTAGATGCAAATAGATTTAGAATTTTGACCAGTGTGTGCCTGTGCACTTGCCAAAGATTACATGAAAGAGCTGTAACTGGATCAATAATGCTCAGCTGTTCCCAACAGGGGCCTCCAAAATGCATTTGGCCCAGGGGTCCCCAAATCCTTCAGAAGTCCTTGTTAACAGTTTTTAACCTCCGTCAGTCACATCCACCTCATCTCTCTCAGGACCACCAGCTGACATGCTTGAACGGGTTATGGACCACTCGCTTTGTTATCAATTTGACGAAGGGTGATGCCTGTATATCCAGACAAGAGGCCCTTGCGGACAGGGGCAGGTATATCTCACCAAGTAAGTCAACCGGCATAGGCATCATGTTTCTCTCCTCCGTTAACTAAATCCAAATTCTGGTCCCATCACTGACCTTCCCCAGAAGCAACCCCCTGTGTTGTGATCCTTGGAAATGTGCCGCTTCTGATCGGTCATACGTATGAATCATATGACCAGTTTGAAAAACAATGTGTCCCTCTGGATTGGCGCAGATTTGAACTTGGGCCCTACCATTCATGACCGGATCAACATCGTTAGAAGGGTCCGATGGCTGGGAAAAGGTGAAAAGACATTCAGTGGGGACTGTGTGGTACTTAATTTCAATTGCTCTAATGCAGCAGAACAAGTATTTACTGTGGCAAGCTCTTTTAGATCAGCCACACCAACCTCAATTCAAGTGCTCCCTTTATGATTTTTCTACAGACCTGAAGTAGTATGTCCTGCACCTTGGACTATGGTTAGACCTCACAGTCATGGTCGCTACATTAAGCAGCCTCTTTTTTATCCCTTTGGTGATCGCCATTAGGTATGTTCCACTGAGTTCATTGGATTCTTGGGACCGGCTTGAGCTACCTGCTCCACCACCAGTTCCAGTTCCTCCTACCCCAGACTGTTCTACTGCCTGCTCCCACGCTGATACAGCCACTGGTAACTGCAGCAATTTCAAGCTGCTAAGCTGGAACATCTCAGGACATGCCTCTAAATGTATGGATCTGAACTGGCAGTAATTTTTTGGGGGGTTTCATTTGATATGTTACAAGAGACTTGGGAGACCACAAATTCTTTCTTTCTGTAAAACTTATTTTGTTCAAGCAATTCACTCAGCTTCTGGTAAGTAAAAGGGTGGTATGATAACCTTTCTCTCTGTAGAGATCAGTTGGTGGTTTAATGAATTGCACTCAGGGGCACCAATTTTACAGGTTTTAAGTATAACCCTCTAAGGCTCCCATGCTATACATCTGATTAATTTTTATAAGGTAAAAAACGTGGATACTGGCCTCCTCTAACATAGACACTATGGACTCATTTATCCACACGCCGTCTGAGAATTAGCAGGGGCTGGCAAATTTAATCATCACTGGGAACTACAATATAGATCTATGCGAAAGCCCCATTGATGATTTGAGAAATTCTGCCAGGTGCATGTTATCTATGAGGCTACTTATAGGACAAACCAAAGAAGGTTGTGAGATCTAAACACTGAGTTAAATTATTTTAATCTTGTTTTTTCTTTGGACAAGATGTTTAATTACTACCCAGACTGAACTGGAAGGGGTTGTGCCTCCATTATTGATTATATTTTTGTTTCTGCATCCTTTTACCTCATGATCTCTAATTGTAACATCTCCCACAGTGTATCTAGTGACCATAATCTGGTCTCTCTTGCCTGGGAAGTGTCATTTTCATCTGTTCACAAAATGGAGAGGGCCCCAGGTGATCTTTTTCCAAACTGTCAGGGCAGATGACTAAGATGGTCCACAGTAGAGTCTGAGCATTTTAAACATTCACTGTTCCATAGTTGCGCCCAGGACACTTTAACCTGCCTTGAGCTTAACACCTCAGATCATGCAATTTTAAATGCCTTTGGGAGCATTTTTAAAAAAATAGCTGAACTACATTCACCAGTTAATACACCCTCCCTAACTGCCCCTAAGTGGTTGACCCCAGTTGCTCGAAGGCTCTACGGAATCTAAAATGTGCCCCAAAAACAATACCCAGAGCTGGTGAGCGAGTAGCTATCTCTCGGTGTATGTATAAAAAGGAACTTAGTAGGAAAAACAGGACCTTGAAGAAAACAGCCTGGGATGATCTTATGTAAGCGAATACTTGGAAAAATAGCACTGCCTTTTGGCGTATTATTAACCACCCCTGCTTTGCTTGAGTGAACGCCCCTAATTTATGTCATCACATCACGGCCTGTCAATGGGTTATCCATTTTGATGGTATATATAACTGTTCATTGCCCTCTGGCACACCAGAGACAGGGACCTTAACTTGGGATAGGTTGAACCTTGAATTTTCTTTAGAGAAGACTACATAGGGTGTCATGAGTCATACTAGACAAAAGGCCTCGCGTCCTGATGGAATCCTCTGGACCTGTTTGCTAGAGATGTGGAATTGTGGGGTCCAGCGTTGAATTAGATCCTGAATGCGACAGTCAGGGAAGGTAAATCTTCCCTCCCTCTTGGTCCATGGCAGTTATAGTGCCAGTTTTTAAATAGGGCAATAAAGACAATCCGCAGTGTTACAGGCCTATATCGCTTATTGGTTCTGTCGTAAAGGTCTTGGGTGTGTGTTATTGGACAGACTATCTTGATGGGAAATCACACCATCTAAGATTCACAATGTGGCTTTAGGCAAGGCAAATCTACCATTGACCAGTGTTTGAACCTCTATATCATATTCAGCAAATATACTGTTGTACGCTCCTAGTCAGTCCATCTCGCCTTTATGGACCTTACATCGGCCTTCCACGTTGTCAGTCGTGACAAACTGTGGAGCATTCTTTTGAGAATGGGGCAGACACAAACATAGTTTATTTATTACGGGATCTCCATGCAAATGTGACCGCATCTGTCAGATACAAGAATGATTCTGCATGTACAAACAGTTTTAAGATTAAGAGAGGGGTGCCCCAGGGGTGCATTCTTGCCCCGTTTTATATTTGCCCTCTACGTAAATGGGCTTGAACAGGCGCTAGTAGCAGCCAATGTAGACTGCCCCATATTGGCTCTAGAACCATCCCGGTATTTACTATGTGGATGACGCTGTAATGCTTGCAAGGACAGCCAAGGGTCTGCAAGGCCTTTTGAACTCATTTAAGATGTTCATGAGTAAGTTAGATCTGTCTGTTAATCTTACTAAATCTTGTATTATGATGGTGGGTCCTCACTCAACAAGATCTAAAACATTCAGCATGAGCAATTCACTGCTGACAAAAGTTAGGGATTTTCACTATTTGGGTTGCAAGACCCCTAATCATAGCAGAGAAAGAGGAACTAATTAGGACTAATGCAGCTGTACTTAGCTTTGCAACAATACTTGGGTATAGACCCCTCAAGGCACTAGTCGGGATTTACCAGGCCAAGTGCATTTCAAAGGTATTCTATGGGAGTGATATCTGGGGCAATGTGGCTATAAATAAACTCCAGACTGTAAAAAATAAGAGGCATATTTACAAGCCCCTATGATCACAGACACATCACTTTTTACTATGTTGCAGTGGAAAAAGGGCCTTTGCCTTATTTACAAGGCGGTGTTAAAGCCGGTTAACGCCGCCTTGTAAATAAGGCCCCCTTACATGCTGTACAAAACGTGAAAGGGGAGGGCAATGGGTGTTGTGGTGGGCATTCTGCCACCACACCCATTGATTTTGATGGTGCCCCATATTTACAAGTATGGCAGAAATATGGGGCAACTCCTAAATTAAGACCAGGGAAAACCTAGTCTGAACATGGCTAAACAATGAGAAATGCTTTATTTTTCCTCCTTTTTTCTGTTTGTATGTGTGCTGCGTAGTGCAGCACACATAGAAACAGCAAAACACTATAAAGAATTGTTTATGTGCAGGAAGATGTCCCTTCCTGCACATAAACAATCATTTAAAAAATTACGTTTGGCAACTTCTATGTGTGCTACACAATGCAGCACACATAGGAGTTACAAATCGCCATTTGTGATTGTTTATATGCAGGAAGGGACACCTTCCTGCACATAAACAATCAGGTAGAGATACTAAGGTATAACAGTAGTAAGAGCTGCATTCTGAAGAAGTTATGTATAGGTAAGATTTTAGCGATTTTAACAAAATAAATGTTATAATACTCCGTTTTAAAAGGAACAAGAGAAGTTAAACTACACGTATCTTGAGGTGTACTTGTGGTTTTAATACTGTCATGTTATGCTGCTGTTCTTTCTCTTTGCTGAATATTGTCATGTTATGCTGCTGTTCTTTCTCCTTTTCACGGAATGTGGTAAATGTACTTTTAAGGTTTTAACAACCAAATAAAGTTTTGTTTGGCTGACTGACTGACAATCATTCCCCGAACGCAGGCACCATTGTACCATGGTGCAAGGGTGTCTGCATTGGTGCTAGGCAGCTTAATTTTGTGCCAGCTCTAGGTGAAATGCAGGGGTACCCCGTATCTTTGTAAATACAACTCATACCTGCATTTTCTGAATGGTGGAGTCTGCCATTAGCACGTTTTGCTTAACGCCACACTCCATCATTCTGATGTACATATGCCCCTAAATTTCTTAGACACCTGCTATGCGTCCCCCAAAGTACTTCAACCTTTTGAGTGCACAAGGAGTTGGGAGTCAAGTATCTTAGTGATCAGATAGCCCTTGCTCAAATATGTTAGGGATTTCTTCCAGAGGATAGGAAGGGTGGCGTCATTTTGTATTCCAGAGGCTATACACAAAGCAGATTACAAATGGGTAAAGGAGCATTTTCTCAAATGGAATATATTGTTAAGAGAGGAGTCCGTACTGCCGTAACCTTCCATTTGAAACTAAGTAATGCTAACTACTATTCACGATATGAAGCTCTATTTAACATTAGTGAAAATCAACAGGGAAAGGTGTTGCTTATACGATTTAGATTTAATTAATTGCATCTGTCTTTAGCCCACCCTAGAGGTTAAAGAGACCTTAAATCCCTGGGTACCTTCAGCTGCGACAATAGGTCCCCGCAGGACATGTTACATTTTATCATATTTTGTAAATGTTATACTGCGCCCAGGAGATCTTTTAGTGTTCAATTATTTAAAGATAGAAGCTTTTTACAAGTTAGCACAGCACTTTTGTTTTTACAGATGTTACCGATGAGTTCACTGTCTTAAATGTTGTATCTTTCCTAAGAGCCTTATTCACCCTAAGGAGTTCACAGGAAGAATAATCATGCTGCTTAATTTTTATGTATTACTAGCTGTACCCGGCCACGCATTACTGTGGCTCAGTGTGATTAAATGGAAGAGAAAGAAAAGAGTAAGCGCACATTTCTAATATGTTTAATTTCACAATACTTGTGGGTATACAATATGTTTTTGTCCATCCTAATATATGTAGACTATTGTCTATATGCGTCCCTTGTATTTGTTGCGCAGCAACCAAATCAATAGGGTCTGTTCGGCCTTTCGATTAAAAACACGCGCTTATTGGACACGCTTGTATTCAAATCCAACGTTGTGTATATATAAACACGCCCTAATGTTGCAAAGTGAACCAACTCCTCCCCCCTCCCTCCAACCACTTCCCGGTCTGCTATCCTGACACCAACTGTCCATCCTAATATATGTAGACTATTGTCTCTATGCGTCCTTTCTTAATGTTGCCAAGTGAACCAACTTCTCCCCCCTCCCTCCACCCACTTCCCGGTCTGACGCGCTAATGTTGCAAAGTGAACCAACTCCTCCCACCTCCCTCCACCCACTTCCCGGTCTGCCATCCTGACACCAACTGTCCATCCTAATCTATTTAGACTATTGTCACTATGTGTCCTTTCTTAATGTTGCAAAGTGAACCAACTCCTCCCCCCTCCCTCCACCCACTTCCCGGTATGCCATCCTGACACCAACTGTCCATCCTAATATTTGTAGACTATTGTCTATATGCGTCCCTTGTATTTGTTGCACAGCAACCAAATCAATAGGGTCTGTTCGGCCTTTCGATTAAAAACACGCGTGTATTGGACACATACATATTCAAAACCAAGGTTGTGCATATATAAACATGCGCTAATGTTGCAAAGTGAACCAACTATTCCCCCTCCCTCCACCCACTTCCCGGTCTGCCATCCTGACACCAACTGTCCATCCTAATATATATAGACTATTGTCTCTATGCGTCTATTGTAGTTGTTGCGCAGCAACCCAATCGATAGGGTCTGTTCGTCCTTTAGATTAAAAACACACGCGTATTTGACACAAGCGTATTCTAATCCAATGTTGTGTATATATAAACACGCGCTTATTCGAATTCAACGTTGTGTCAAAATTTCACATCAATCGGTGAAGAACTTTCATAGATTTAACATTTTTATCAAACGCACATTGACATTTGTATGTGTTTGTTTGTGCTTTCGATTAAAAACACACGCGTATTCGACACACGCGTATTCAAATACAACGTTGTGTGTATAAAAACACTCGCGTATTCAAATGCAACGTTGTATCAAAATTTCAAAGCAATCGGTGAAGAATTTTCGGAGATTTGAGATTTTGAACAAACAAACAGTTACATTTTTATTTAAATAGATTTTAAGGATGCATTGTTTCATGTATTGCTTTTAGGATCCACTTGTGTCCTTTTATGGTTTTAAACGTAACCGAATAACAATATAAATTGATTAAATACAACAAGAAACTGGCTTGTGGTGAAGCTGTTTATTTACATTGTGTTGGGCTGTCGAATATGGGAGCTGAGAATGAGTCAGTGATTCAGCAGGAGCATCCACAGAGCATACATGTTGGAGAAAGGTAAAGCTAATGTGGTCTTCTGTTTTCTTTCCCACCCTAAACAAAACTTCAGAATATACTGTGAAGAAAGGCACATGCAATTCTATTTGTATGCTATGGAGACTACTCCCTCCTGAGAACAGTACTGGAAACTTAGGGCCTCATTTAGCCTACCAGTTAAGCAGAGGCCCTGGTTTCCACTCCCTTAGCAGATGATCTTCAGCCACATTTTGAGGTCTTTGCAGTCTTTGGGGGATCTCTTGGACTGCAATCCACCAGCTTCAGGTGTAGATGTGTTATAGGTGGAACAGTATCTCGAGTTCATGGCAGGTTTTTTGGCAGAGCTCAGCACACTTTTGTCACGAAGCTGGAGATAATTCCAGTTAAACCAAAAACTAACGACCCTGGGGCAGATTTGCAAGCCCCTTGCGACACTTTTGTGCCACCGTTGTATCACTTTTTGTGACGTAGCGGCGGCGTATACAGTGTGTGGACAATTTACTACCTAGCGCATCTAGGGAGATGTGTCACCTTGTAAAGCCCTATGGCACATATGCCTGAGTTGGGTGTAATGTATGCAAGGTGGGAGTACCCACGCAAAAAGCCATATAGAACTGTTGCAGTGAAATTTACAACATTTCATTGAGTCATTCAGTGCCTTCACTGCGTCAAAATCCCTACGCCTGCTCAGACCAGGTGTAAGGAATGACGCAGGGCTTTTTGATTTGGACCTGCCTATCTGTTGTTGCACATTGCTGGAGTTGAGTCACTTTTATGAGCAACTCCAGCAATGCGTCACTTCAGTGCCAACATATATGTCAGAATTTCTGATGCATCTGTCAATCCTTGTGCCATGGTGCACCGTATTGTAAATATGGGGCATCCAGGGTGGCTCAAGGGTTTTGTATGGAGGAGCAGGGAAACATGCATCTGTACAGATGCGCCAGTTTCTTGTAAATCTGCCCCTGATGCATAGGGAGAAAACTGATCTTATGGATTCCCTGCCCACTTCTGCAGGTCCTGTTTAGCTTATCACCAAAGTGCACAGGAGTCTTGCTGCGGTTTATCATAGGTTTTGAACTAGAAGTGTCATATTCAAATACAAAACCCTACACCTAAACAAACTTTACAACTTTTCCTACTTTGTATGTGCCCTACACAGGGCTGAGCATTTGCAAAGTCATAAACGTTTAGAGAACTATAAACTCTTCTCCTTTTTAACAACTGTCTCGGAGAGGAGGTATTTTTTGGTGTGAACCCCTGTCTACTATTGTTAGTAGATAATGCTTTGCATCAATAAGCAAGAGTGGTTGCATGGCAATACCCAGATACCACCTTTGGAAAGATCCTTTAAATCAAAGTAATCAGGGCTGGATGGGCAATATATTCCACTGGGCAATTCTCCAATAGGCTGGAGCCCTTGGAGGCCAGTTGTGGAAGCCCAGTGCCACTCCTGGAGCCACTGTCACTTTCCCAAGCTCCATGAGGTTAATTGCAGTAGGCTTGTAGAGTCCTCAAGAGAGATAGAAAGAGAGGGAAAGGGTATAAAGAAGGCATTCAGAGAAAGAGGGGAGTAGGAGAGAGAGAGAGAATGGTTGGATGGAAAGAGAGATAGCACAAGGAGACAAAGGGAACAGGAGACAAAGGGAACAGGTGCCCTCCATGGCACCGGACCAGCATACCTGAACAGCCGACTCAAATTCCACGCACCCCAAAGGACCCTACGATCAGCCCAGCTTTCCTACGCTGTGGTCCCCCGCACCAGAAAGACCAGATCGGGAGGCCGCTCCTTCTCCTTCCTCACGGCCAAAGCATGGAACGCCCTTCCGCTCCACCTCAGACAGACAACATCGCTCCCCATCTTCGCAAGAAACCTCAAAACCTGGCTCTTCGACAGACCCCCTCCTTGATGGAATGGAACCTGCACCCCCCCAACCACCCCCCACCCCTAGCGCCTTGAGACCCTTACGGGTGAGTAGTCGCGCTTTAACAAACTCCTGATTGATTGATTGATTGGTTTGAGCATTTTGCCAATGGTGCTTTTGGTTCCCCAGTCTAACCCTGAAAGTAACAAAAGTAGTGCAGTCTGTGCTGCTTTGCCTTACTTTCAAGCAAATTCCCAACACATTTATTTATTTATTTATTTTTCGCAATTTTTAAAGCGCATCAAATACCCCTACGGGTGTCTCGGCGCTAATGTTACAGATCGTCACTTCAGTAGGGGAAAGATTTAGGAGGTAAACAGCCAGGTTTTGAGACTTTTTCTGAATTTTAGCAGCGTGGGGGCAGTTTTAATGTGGAGTGGCAGAGTGTTCCATAGTTTGGCAGTTGCGATGGTAAAGCATCTGTCTCCCCAGTTGGTTTTTTTTGTTCGAGGGACTTTTAACAGGTGGGCTGATGCCGATCGTAGTGTTCTCTGATGTTCCACTGGGCAGAGAGCTTTTTTCAGGAACCAAGGTCCGGGATTGTTCAAGGTTTTATAGGCTATGCAGAGTGCCTTAAACTTTATTCGGCTCCTGATGGGGAGCCAGTGCAATTTTCTGATGTAAGGGGAGGTGGGAGTAAATTTGGGAATGGATAGAAGAATTCTAGCCGCGGCATTCTGCACTGTCTGGAGCTTATTAAGTACCTTTTCCTGAGCATTCAGCAATAGGGAGTTGCAATAATCTGTTCTAGAGAACACTAGGGTACTGATCAATGTTTTACCGGCGGATTGTGGCAGGTAGGGGAGAAGTTTCTTTATTCTTTTTAGGATGAAGAAAGCCGAGGATACCACAGAATTGGCGTGGTGGAGGAACGTCAACTTGTTATCAAAAGTGACTCCCAAATTTCGGAACTTAAATGCCAAATAAGCATTTTGTACCAGATCGTGTCACTTTTGTGATGCACACCCGGCACAAACTCTTAGTAAATCTTTTTCAAACTTTCCACAAACTCATGAAGCTGTCCCTCCACTGGGAACAATGGAACAGTCCCGGCATAGTCCAGAGTGGACCTGCTTAGTCAGCGAACAAGTATTTATTTCAGCTGTCTTCCCTGTATAACACTTGGTATGTCTGAGGAAGTGTGCTGATAATTTCTGAGGTGTTATTTGAAAGATACATTCACAGAGGGGCCTGATTTCACTATTGTGCCTGATGTTGTCTATAGGATGATAATTTTTGTCTATCTCTAAAAAAACTATGCAGCCCTTCTTCCAGCTCTGAACCAAGGGATTTCAATACTTAAAAAGTCATAAGTAGTGTGGCTGCCTTCTTGGATGACACTGTATGCCTGTCCTTTTACTCCTAGGCACAGACGTACAAGCAGTTTACATCGTGGTTGCTCCACCTTTTCATCCTAGCCATAGCACATAATGTTAGTTGGCATTTACTAAGCCATGCAAGGGCTGACTTGCATTACCTTGCACTGCGTTGCATTACACTGCGTCTGGAAGAGTATTCCATGGGTAGAGCATGGGCGTTCCCATGTAGACACCCATGGATTTTGGCGCATTCCCAGAATTACTAAAGCTACAAAAGCCCCGGTACCATACGGAATACCCGGTCATCTGTTCCAATTTGATAAAAAAACTTGCGGTCACATTATATGCTGTCACTCTTCAATGCCATTGCAGGGGGGGAACCAATTCCAGATTCATGGAGGGGGCCGAGGTCATACCTTTTTTTTAAAAGGGGGATCGCAGTAAACCAGCTAACTGTAGGCCTATTAGCCTAATAGACTATATCCAGAAGGTGTTCAGTTGCACCCTTTTAGCTAGAATTCAGAACTGGATGACTGATGGAAATATTTTGACACTACACCAAGCAGGTTTTCAACAAAAGACTGGAACAATTGATCAGGTTTTTAGATTAATTTTCCTTTGTTGGAAAGTTGTGGTTTTGGGCAGAGGGAGTCTATATGTTGCCTTCATAGGTATGAATGCAAAAAGAACAATTGATGGACAGAATGCAGGACAATGTGATACATTCACCCAAGTACAGAGATCTGGGCCTAAATCCATTGTTATTTTTCTCAATTCCAGTTTGAACCCAGCCATTTGCAAATCAGTGTTGACCCTGTGCCTCATGGGAACAGTTCAGCCCAAAATGCCAGGCCAGGTCCTCCCTGGACTGGAAACAAGCATCCTAGGACTGGTTTCGGGGTTTCACTCCTCATCAGCCAGGATAGCTTGACTCCAGAGGCATGGAGAGCACGGGACTCACGTCTGGGCATACCCGTCCCACTCAGGGTGCCAAATGCAAAAAGAACAATTGACGGACAGAATGCAGAACAATATCATACATTCACCCCAGTACAGAGATCTGGGCCTAAATCCATCGTTTTTTTTGCTCACCATGCCATTTCAGTTTGAACCCAGCCATATGCAAATCAGTCTTGACCCTGTGCCTCATGGGAACAGTCCAGCCCGAACTGCCAGGCCAGGTCCTCCCTGGATTGGAAACAAGCATCCTAGGACCGGTTTCGAGGTTTCACCCCTCATCAGACAGGATAGCTTGACTCCAGTGGCATGGAGAGCACAGGACCCACATCTGGGCATACCCGTCCCACTCAGGGTGACAAATGCAAAAAGAACAATTGATGGACAGAATGCAGAACAATGTCATACATTCACCCAAGTATACAGATCTGGGCCTACATCCATCATTTGTTTGCTCACTATGCCATTCCAGTTTGAACCCAGCCATATGCAAATCAGTCTTGACCCTGTGCCTCATGGGAACAGACCAGCCCGACTGCCTGGCTGGGTCCTCCCTGGACCGGAAACAGGCAACCTTGGAACGGTTTCGGGGTTTTTCCCTCATCAGCCAGGATAGCTTGACTCCAGTGGCATGGAGAGCACAGGACCAATGTCTGGGCATACCCGTCCCACTCAGGGTGACAGATGCAAAAAGAACAATTGATGGACAGAATGCAGAACCATGTCATACATTCACTCCAGTATAGAGATCTGGGCCTAAATCAATTGTTTTTTTGCTCACCATTCCATTCCAGTTGGAACCCAGCCATATGCAAATCACACTCGACCCTGTGCCTCATGGGAACAGTCCAGCCCGAACTACCAGGCCAGGTACTCCCTGGACCAAAAACAAACATCCTAGGACCGGTTTCAGGGTTTTTCCCTCATCAGCCAGGATAGCTTGACTCCAGTGGCATGGAGAGCACAGGACCAATGTCTGAGCATACCCGTCCCACTCAGGGGCACAGGGTCAATACTGATTTGCATATGGCTGGGTCCAAACTGGGGTAGTGTAGAGGGCAAAATAACGATGGATTTAACACAGATCTTTTGACTGGGGGAGAATGTTTGCATTGTCAGCATTCCGTCCATCATTTGTTTGCTGTAACACTGTTCACGCTAAGTGGGATGGGTATGCCCAGACGTGGGTCCCTTGCTCACTGTGCCACTGGATTCAAGCTAGCCTGGCTGAAGAAGGGTGACATACCCTGAAACCGGTCCCAGGATGCTTGTTTCTGGTCCAGGGAGGACCTGGCTTGGCAGTTCGGTCTGGACTGTTCCCATGGGGCACAGGGTCAAGGCTGATTTGCACATGGCTGGGTCCAAACTGGGGTGGCGTAGTGGGCAAAAGAATGGATTTAACCCACATATTTTGACTGGGGGAGAATGTTTGCATTGTCAGCATTCCGTCCATCATTTGTTTGCTGTAACACTTCATAGGTCTGAAGTCAGCATTTCACCGTGTGCCATGTGAAAAACTCTAGGAGGTAGTGAGAGAAATGGGGATTGCCCTGGAGATCCTGGAATTGATTGTTCATCTTCACGAAGACAATTATGCCAGGCTAAGCTGGGGCACTCAGGGCCAAGTGTCCTAACACATCACTGTAAACAGGGGGGTTTGACAGGTCTGCGTGTTGGTCCCCACATTTTTTCATTATACATCAATCAGGTTGTGGACTTTCTAGCTAGAACACCAGCTGATGCTCCTTCCCTCATGAACATAAAGATCACCATGCTCCTTTTTGCGTATGACACGCTCCTTGTCTCCAAAACTCCCAGTGGGCTGCAGATGCTATTAAATCAATTTAAATCGTTCTGCAATGAGAGGGGGATAGAAATAAATACTAGCAAGAGGAATCTAATGATGCTTAACCCACACAATTCTTTTAGAGGTAGTTTACTCTAAATTATGCTAGGCTGGAGCGGGTATGCAGTTTTGAATATCTGGGTGTAAAACTGGCTGAGGGAATGTCCTGGAAGCCCCACTTGACTAAGACCAACTTAAAGGTTAGACAGAGAGTTGAAGCCCTGAAAAAGGAACATTCAGGATCTTATACAAAACCGGATGCTCCAGCCTTAGATATGTACAAAACCAAAGCAGTAAGCAGTGCTCTCTAAGGGGCCGAGCTGTGGGGGTTTGACAAAATAGATGATCTCACTATAACTGAGAACAGGTACTTGAGGAACCTGGGGGTTCATTATGATGGCGAAAGGACCTCCACCGCCGGGCCGGCAGTGGCGATCCTTCCGCCATCACATGGGAAATTCCCATGGCCAAATTAGGATGGCGGTGGGAATCCCAATGTGTCCGCGGCGGACAGAACGTCCGTCCGCCACGGTTCTGCAAGGTGGTCCTTTTTCACCAGCCTTGCGGAACCAGGACAAAGGGCAGCATTGCGACGGTGCCTTGCAGGTACCGCCATAGGGATTAAGGAATCCCTTTCCACCTTTATTTTTGCGGCGGTCATCCCACCGCAAAAAGACAGTTGGAGGCTGGATGCAGGCCCTCTCTGTGTGGGGGGGTGCACTGGGGGATTTCCATGCACCAAGTGGCAGGCACTGTATGCTGCCTGCCACGTGGTGCAGGGAAATGCAGTGCATCCTCTTTTAACATTGCGTATGGTTTCTGCAGCCAGCAGCACCGGTCGCAATGTTAAAAGCCCAGGATGCTCCCACCAGAATGGCGGGCGCATCCTAATATATGTGGTGGGACCACTGCAACTGTGGTTGGGGGTCCCAGCACCGTAATGATGGCAGGTGGACTGATATCCGCCCGCCATTGTAATGAGCTCCCTGCTCTCTCTCCCACTAAGCACCCCATTACTTCCTCTGAGATTTAATATGGGCGTTAAATTGATAAAGGACCTGGCCAAACTATGTCCTCCTTTATTTTGACTCAGACTCCATTCAACTCCGGATTTGCACCCATATGTCTCAGCCTGCGAGGAAGTATGTATTTTAGACACATACTAGATAGATAGGCTGGATACGCAATATAAACATTCTATTAAAAAACGTTGGGTTACAAGGAGGCTGCATTCATCCCCAAGCCCTCCCCACAAAAACACATCTAAAATATATGTATTGCAGCTGGGTATTCAGAAATGAGATCAGGAACAGCAATTTAGGAAGACTAACGGAAAATCTTTGACTTCAAACTGCAGCGATGTTTGAAGAGTTTCCTCGATCTGATACAGGTCCCGGCAGATAGAAAGCTCTATATGCAATATAGATATGGTACAATTCCTTTGAACGTATTTACAAGTTCATGGTCAGGTAACGCTGTGGCCAATAAGGGCTGTCCATGCTGTCATGCCCCTAGAGAATCTACAGGCCATGTCTTTTTTGGCTGCCCAGAATACTCAGTGCCCGATTCACAGAACCAACTTAGGACAAAATCCTAAACTTACTACCATTTTGGTATTCACAGAAGGCACTTACTCATTTTGGTATTCACAGAAGGCACTTACTCATTTCGGTATTCACAGAAGTTAGGAGTCCTAACTTTAGGACTCCTAAATGCCTTCTGTGAATACCGAAAGTCTTAAAGTTAGGATTTTTCTCAGTTTAGGAGTCCTAAAGTTAGGAGTCCTAATTTTACTACTCCTAAACTGAAAAAAATCCCAACTTTAAGACTTTCGGTATTCACAGAAGGCATTTAGTAGTCCTAAAGTTACTCTGTTGAGTATGACCATTTCCCAGTACCTAGCTTTCAAAATCTTTTTTAAGAGAAAGCATGATGTGGCAGGGTCCTCCCAAAGCATTGACAAACTAATTTTA